>NC_087344.1:134822785-135447785 GCF_030014295.1 Loxodonta africana
ATCAAGTAACATCTAGAATTCATTTACAAAAAATAAGAAGGAATTCCCATATATTTGGAATTTTAGAGACACTTCTATTAAACCTTGTATCAAAGCAGAGATGAAAATGGAAATTAGGAAACATTCTGAAGAGAATAAAAAGGAGAATCCTGCATATGTTGCATTTGTTATCGTCAGTTGCTGTGAAGTCAGTTCTGACTTGTGGTGACCGTATGTACAACAGAAGGAAACGTTGCCCGATCCTGTGCTATCTTCCTGGTTGTTGCTGTTTGAGTCCATTGTTGTGGCTATTGTGTCAGTCCATCTCATTGAGGGTTTTCCTTGTTTTCACTGACCCTCTGCGTTACCAACCACGATGTCCTTTTCTAGTGATGACTTGTCCAAAGTAAGCGAGCCAAAGTCTGGCCATCCTCACTTCCAAGGAGCATTCTGGCTGTATTTAAGACTGATTTGTTTGTTCTCTTGGCAGTTCATGGTATATTCAATATTCTTCTGCAAGAACACAATTCAAATGCATTAATTTTTCTTCTATCTTCCTTTTTCACTGTTCAGCTTTCCCATGCGTATGAGGTAATTTAAAAAGCCATGGCTTGGGTCAGGCACACCTTAGTCATCAAAGCGGCATCTGTACCTAAACCAATCCTCAGAGGACAACACACAGCTTTAAACCTGAATATTAGAAAATTAGTGCTGATTATTGGTGAGCTAAGTCTCTATCTAAAAAGTTACAAAAAGAACAACAATAAAAGCAGATAGGAGTACAACTTAAATATAAAAATTGGAAATAAATATACAGAAGAAAATATTAAGTAGTTAGTTCTTTATAAACACTACTAAAATTAACAGAACTAGGGTAAACGGGAGATAGAAAAAAGAAAGACGGAACAAATAAGGAACACGGGGAATAAAACAGAAGTCATTACCACTGTATTTGTAGATATAAACAGATAATGAATATCATGAACAGATATGTGGCAATAATTTTTTTAATTAGATAAAATGAACAAATTCCTAGAAAAATTATCTCCACTAATGATTTTGAAAAAAATTAAAAATAGAAGTCCTACAAACATTAAATAAATCAGAATTCATGAATCTTGCAAAGAAGGACCAAATGGTTCACTAGAAGAAATTACTCCCATTGCAAACTAACTCTAAAAAAATTAAAATTTGGTCTATTTCTCAAGTGTACTTTATGGATTAGATTGAAACTAAACACCTGAAAAAGGCCATAGGAAAAACAGAAGATACAAACCTACCTCATTGACTAATATAGATGCAGAAATCATTTAAAATATTTTACTAAACTGAATTTAAAACATTTATATACATATGTTCATATATATCCCCACACGTCTGTCAGTTTGTTGGTACTGTGGTGGTTTGCGTGTTGCTGTGATGCTGGAAGCTGTATCACCGGTATTTCAAATACCAACACGGTCACCCATGACAGATAGGTTTCAGCAGAGCTTCCAGACAAAGACAAACTAGGCAGAAAGACTTGGTGGTCTACTTCTGAAAAAACTGGCCGGTGAAAACCTTATGAATAGCAGTGGAACTTTGTCAGATATAGTGCCAGAAGGTGAGGCCTTCAGGTTGGAAGGCACTCAAAATATGACTGGGGAAGAGCTGCCTCCTCAAAATAGGGTCAACCTTAATGACATGGATGGAATCGAGCTTTTTGGGACCTACATTTGCAGATGTGACATGACTCAAAATAACAAGAAACAGCTGTGCACATCCATTAGTATGTGTGTGTGTATATATATATATATATGTATGTATGTATATATAAGCCTTGGTGGCACAATGGTTAAGTGTTTGGCTGCCAACTGAAAGGCCAGCAGTTTGAACCCACCAGATTCTCCGAAGGAGAACGATGTGGCAGTCCGCTTCCATAAAGATTTACAGCCTTTGAAATCCTGTGGGGCAGTTCTACTCTGTCCTATAGGGCCTCTATGAGTCAGAATCTACTTGATGGCAATAGATTTATATGTATCAAATCGACTTGTCAGCAATGGGTTATGTGTATATATATATACATGTATGTGGTTTTGGTATGGGTTTTATATGTATATGTATACATGTATGTATATATGTATATGTACATATATATATATATTTGTATATATTTAAACCCTGGTGGCATAGTGGTTAAGAGCTACGGCTGCTAACCAAAAGGTTGGCAGTTCAAATCCACCAGGCACTCCTTGGAAACTCTATGGGAAAGTTATACTCTGTCCTATAGTGTCACTAGGAGTTGGAATCATGCTGACGTTGGTTTCATTCTGGGAAAACAGTTTTCATTAGAAAATGAAGTAATTCTTTTCATCTCATTAACAACTTAAAGAAGGAAAATAATAATAACTAAAACAGGGAACGAGGACAGCTATGGAGTGGAGATTACCAACCAGCTAACATAGCATGAACTCACCATCTTGAATCCCTCAGCCACCAAGAACCAAAGACAGGAGTACAGGAAGGCAACTTCACCAAGCTCCCAGCAGGAGACAGAGTACTTGGTAACCAGGAATACAATGCTTCCCCACCCTTCACCCTTCTTCCCTCTGTGTGGCCTCCACCACTCTCCACTGTTTGAAAAAAAAATTCATCATCGAACAAACAAAAAAACAACCTTAAAGTCCCTGCAGGCCAGAAACGGACAAGGGCTGGACTGCTACTTGAGAGGTTGACGTTTCGAACCAATGCAAAAACCCACTGCCATGGAGTTGATTCTGACTCATAGCGACCCTATAGGACAGAATAGAACTGCCCCATAGGGTTTCCAAGGCTATAAATCTTTATGGAACCTCAGCAGCTGGCAGGTCGGAGCAGATCTTTTGGTTAGCAGGCAAGTGCTTAGCCACTGCGCCACCAAGAGCCATCCCGAAAGACAGGTCTGGCTGGCAATCTGCTTTCAAAAGGTCACAGCCTTGAAAACCCTATGGAGCAGTTCTACTCTGCCCACGTGGGGTCACTATGAGTCAGAACTGACTCAATGGCAACTAACAGCACACTGGCTACTGTAAAAATTACCACCAACTTGGTGACTTAAAAAAAAAAAAAACTCTTAGCAAAATAGGAATAGAAGACAAAAGTATAATCTCATAAAAGATAGCTCCCCCCCCAAAAAAAAAAACCTACAGCAAACATTATACTTGTTGATAAAATACTGACCTTTCCCCCCCATCAGTCAGGAATCAGCAGGAATCAGACAGCTATGCTTACTCTGACCACTTCACATTTATGATGGAGATCTTGGCCAGTGTGGAAAGGGGGAGAGAGGAGGAAAGGTAAAAGAAAGGAAAATGAAAAATGAATACTATATTTACTTACAGACCTCGCCTTATGAATCCTTTTTGCTATAATAAAACTAATAATAAGTACAGTGTTTTTCTGAGTTCCATGAATCTGTAAAATAAAATTACAAGTTTTGCTTTAGGAAGACAAAGAGTTCTCTTACATACAACACTATGAAGTCATTTTGTTAAACGTTGTTCAAAACCTACATACTATAAAAAACAAACAAAAAAACTTTAATGCTTATAGCTATGCTTTAAACTATTAACTAACCTTTAGAAGTAGCTTATCTTTTTCGCATAATTGTATCTTATGTGAGCAGGATCAATGAAACAGTTGAAACTTAGTATTTCTGAAAACAATAGATTAATGAAAATGTCTTGTTTCTTCACTAATCTTGTCATTGTCTTGGCAAGGTTTCTAATTAAGCTTTGATAGTGTTTGAGCACATACTGCTCGCATAAGATCTATGTGTTCTAACATAATCGTCAACCAATCAAAAATTTTTTGTTCAGAGTTCCCGATAAAATTGCACATAAGCACTTTGGAAATCTTGATTAATCAGAGAACTGATTTATTCTGATTTGTGCTGCCCAATTTGCAAATTGACTATATAACCTGCATGTTGTTGTTGTCAGGTACCTTCGAGTTGGTTCTGACTCATAGAGACCCTATGTACTACAGAACAAAACACTGCCTGGTCCTGCACCCTGCTCATAATTGTTATTATGCTGGAGCCCATTGTTGCAACTACTGTGTCAATCCATCTCCTTGAGGGTCTTCCTCTTTTTCGCTCACCCTGTACTTTTCCAAGCATGATGTCCTTCTCCAGGGACTGATCCCTCCTGTTAACATGTCCAAATTACGTAACACACAGTCTCACCATCCTTGCTTCTAAAGAGCATTCTGGTAGTTCCTCTTCCAAGACAGATTTATTCATTCCTTTGGCAGTCCATGGTATAGTCAATATTCTTTGCCAACACCACAATTCAAAGGCATCAATCCTTCTTTGGTCTTCCTTATTCATTGTCCAGCTTTCACACGCATATGATGTGATTGAAAATACCATGGCTTGGTCAGGCGCACCTTAGTCTTCAAGGAGCCATCTTTGCTTTTCAACACTTTAAAGATGTCCTTTGCAGCAGACTTGCCCAACACCATGCATCATTTTTGATTTCTTGACTGCTGCTTCCATGGGTGTTGACTGGGGAGCCATGTAAAATAAAATCCTTGACAACTTCAATCTTTTTTCCATTTATCATGCTGTTGCTTATTAGTCCGGTTGTGAGAGTTTTTTTTTTTTTTCCTTTATGTTGAGGTGTAACCCACACTGAAGGCTGTGGTCTTTGATTTTCATCAGTAAGTACTTCAAGTACTCTTCACTTTAAGCAAACAAAGTTGTGTCAAGTGCATAACGCAGGTTGTTAATTAGTCTTCCTCCAATCCTGGGACCCATTTTTCTTCATACAATCCAGCTTCTCGAATTATTTGCTCAGCATACAGATTGAATAGGTATGATGAAAGGATACAACCTGGACACACATCTTTCCTGGCTTTAAACCATGCAGTATCCCCTTGTTCTGTTCAAGCAACTGCCTCTTGATCTATGTACAGGCTCCTCATGAGCACAATTAAGTGTTCTGGAATTCCCATTCTTCGCAATGTTATCCATAATTTGTTATGATCCACACGGTCGAATGCCTTTGCATAGTCAATAAAACACAGATAAACATCTTCCTGGTATTCTCTGCTTTCAGCCAGGATCCATCTGACATCAGCAATGATATCCCTGGTTCCACGTCCTCTTCTGAATTGAACCTGAATTTCTGGCAGTTCCCTGTTCATATGCTGCTGCAACTGCTTTTGAATACTGTTTAGCAAAATTTTACTTGATTGTGGTATTAATGATATTGTTTGGTAATTTCCGCATTCAGCTGGATCACCTTTCTTGGGAATAGGCATAAATATGGATCTCTTCCAGTTGGTTGGCCAGGTAGCTGTCTTCCAAATTTCTTGGCATGGCCGAGTGAGCACTTCCAGAGCTGCATCTGTTTGTTGAAACATTTCAACTGATATTCCATCAGTTGCTGGAGCCTTGTTTTTTGCCAGTGCCTTCGGTGCATCAGTTCCTGATTATGTGCTCCCTCTTGAAATGGTTGAACATCAACCAATTCTTTTTGGTATAATGACTCTGTTTATTCCTTCCATCTTCTTTGATGCTTCCTGCATCGTTTAACATTTTCCCCATAGAATCCTTCACTATTGCAACTCGAGGCTTGAATTTTTTCTTCAGTTCTTTCAGGTTGAGAAATGCCAAGCTGTTTTCCTCTTTTGGGTTTCTATCTCCAGCTCTTTACACATGTCATATTACAATATTTTACTTTGTCTTCTCAAGCCGCCCTTTGAAATCTTCTGTTCAGTTCTTTTACTTCATTATTTCTTCCTTTTGCTTTGGCTACTTGACATTCAAGAGCAAGTGTCAAAGTCTCTTCTGACATTCATTTTGGTCTTTCCTTTCTTTCCTGATTTTTTAATGACCACTTGCTTTCTTCATGTATGATGTCCTTGATGTCATTCCACAACTTGTGTGGTCTTCGGTCATTACCGTTCAACGCCTCAAGTCTGTTCTTGAGATGGTTTCTAAATTCATGTGGGATATATTCAAGGTGGTACATTGGCTCTCGTGGACTTGTTCTAATTTTCTTCAGCTTCTACTTGAACTTGCGTATGAGCCCTTGACGGTCTGTTCCACAGTCGGCCCCTGGCCTAGTACTGACTGATGATATTGAGCTTTTCCACCGTCTCTTCCCACAGATGTAATCAGTTCAATTCCTGTGTATTCTATCTCATGAGGGCCATGTGTATAGTCACCATTTGTGTTGGTGAAAAAAGGTCTTTGCAATGAAGAAGTCATTGGTCTTGCAAAAGTCTATCATGTGATCTCCAGCATCTTTTCTATCACCAAGGTCATATTTTCCAACTAATGATCCTTCTTAACTTTGTTTCCAGCTTTCAAATTCCAATCACCAGTAATTATCAATGCATCCTGATTACATGTTCAATCAACTTCAGACTGCAGGAGCTTGTAAAAATCTTTGGTTTCTTCATCTGTGGCCTTAGGGGTTGGTGCTTAAATTTAAATAATAGTCGTATTAACTGGTCTTCCTTGTAGGCTATGGGTATTATCCTGTGACCACCAGCGTTGTACTTCAGAATAGATCTTGAAATGTGTTTTTGACTATGAATGCAACACCATTCCTCTTCAAGTTGTCATTCCTGGCAATGTAGACCATATGATTGTCTGATTGAAAATGGCCAATACCAGTTCATTTCAGCTCACTGACGGGTAGAATGTCGATGTTTATGCATTCCATTTCATTTTTGAAGATTTCCAATTTTCTTAGATTCGTACTTCATAGATTCCATATTCTGATTATTAATGGATGTTTGCAGCTGTTTCTTCTCATTTTGAACCATGCACATCAGCAAATGAAGGCCCTGAAAGCTTGACTCCATCCACATTATTAAGGTCAACTCCACTTTGAGGGGGCAGCTTTTCCCCAGTGGTCTTTTGAGTGCCTTCAAACCTGAGGGGCTCATCTTTCAGCACTATATCAGACAATGTTCCACTGCTATTCATAAGGTTTTCACTGGCTAATTCTTTTCAGAAGTAGAGTGCTGGGTCCTTCTTCCTAGTCTGTCTTAGTCTGGAATTCAGCTGAAACCTGTCCTCTACGGGTGACCCTGCTGGTGTCTGAATACCGGTGCCGTAGCTTCCAGCATCACAGCAACACCTAAGGCCCCATAGTAGGACAAACTGACAGACATGTGGGGGAAAAACCTGCATAGCAGTCTGATAATGGAGTTCTTAGTGCTTATTTTTGACAAATCGTCCCAGTTATTTATGGAATTCGAGGGCAGCGGTAGTGGGACACTCGAAATTCTGAAAGTGAAAGGCTAGGTTTTTTGATATCAGGAGTGGTGGTGGTTCCCAGTGGCCAGAGCAGGATGCAGCAGTTCAGGACTCCAAGCCTCTGAGCAACTGCTCATCTCTCCAAGCCTTGGCGATGCCTCGAGCTCTGTCTTACCCTTGACAAAATACCTCCCTAACTGGAAATTGAACCCAAGTTACATCGCTGAAAGCGCTGAATACTATCCACTACACTACTAGAGAACTGCGCTGTGGGTCCCTTTCTTCTACCCTCAGGCCGTAGGTTCCTTGGCATGCAATTCTGGAAAGCTCCCGCCCTCTTACCCTCCTGGGTGCAGCCTTCCCATCTAGGTATCATCCTGAAAGCTGTTGCCTCCCTGCTTTCTCCAAAGGCCGAGCCAGCTTGCAATGCATCAAGCGCGGTCAGACAAGTGGGACATCAGCAAGGCCTGCCATGTCCACAAGTCGTGGAGCAAGTGGTTCGTCTGGGCTACAGCTCAGGACTGACCTCTCTAGAGATACGCCTTTGCTAGGTGGCAGGGGCAGCGGTAGCACGTGGAGAGATGGTGGCCCGATCCATAGCAGAGGCCGAGGTTATGGGAGAATGTAGGACGGGAGATGCCTAGGGCAAGACCGGACCTAGCACTGACCCCTCTCCCTTGATCTAAAGAAAGAAAAAAAAAAGACTCATATGCAGAAGCGGAGATACCTGGATGGAAATCTTTTTCAAGTAAGGCTTCGAACTGAACTATGATGCTCCCATAAAATCTTCTGCACCTATAGTTTTTCCATATCAGTTGATGGCAACTCCATCCTTCAAATGCTGAGCAAAAACTTCTTCCTGACAGCAAACTTCTCCTCCAATTTCACATCTAGTTAGTGAGTAATTCATGTCTTTTTGTCAGTGAAGTATGGACATTGGTTTACACAATCCTTCTCTTTTGCCTCTCCGAATTTGAGCAAACAACTCTCTTGATAAAGGCCAGGAGATCAATTTAACTCACCATCCTCACACTCTCAGACCTTAGAGTCCTAGACCCTAAATCTAGGGATCGTTGAGTTGGGCTGTCTTGTGTCCCTTTCCTTTGGTTATGCCCTCAAAATTAGCCTCTTCCTGGATTGTCCTCCAGGCCCAGAGATGTGTCTGAAACCTCTCAGTGCAGCTAGTCCCTCCAGGTCAGGAACAGCACACCCTTCCAGTTCAACCTACAGAGAAGCTTCAGGAGGCACTTTTTTTCCTCCAGTTTCTGAACCCATCAGACTGCAGGTGTGCTATGCGCAGGGGCTCACGGGTGAGCATGCGGTTGCCCAGGAGCTGGCTGCCCTCCCAGCCTCTAGAAAAGGGCAACTGCCCCCTTTGTCCTGTCCAGGAGGGACCCAAAGGGTCCTGAGGCTACAGAAAGGCAATGAATCCTCTCCTCTGAATGGATGGGGGAACAGGGAAATAGAACATGGAGGGAAGAAAAGGGGGGACGGATCTAATGAAATTTCCTGATCTAAAGTTACCTTAAGGAGTTTCAAGAATAAAATTCTTAGTCTGTTAGGAGTAGACAAGAAATTAGTTTTATTGAGGAATAGTGCAACTCGAACTGGGAGCACAAAGCCAAAGCACGAAGTGCTCCGAAGTACCGAAGCTAAAGAGGGCTTTTTATACATAAGAGTTCAGAGAAACAGTAATACAAGTCATACTTGACTTAATGCTGGAGCCAGCCTGCCCACAAGCATTTTATGAAAATAGTCCCACTTGTCTTTCAAGGCTAGGGGCAGCTTGCACAAAAGCATTCTTTTTGAGAACGGCCACAGTTTTGCCCTCTTCTCTTGTGCTCTCAAGAGACTGAACCGATTAACCCATTACTTTGAGTTCAGCCCAAACACCTCTCATTTTAGGGGTCAGCTAACTCAGGAGCCCTGGTAGTGCAGTGGGTAAGCAATCAGCTGTTAACCAAAAGGTTAACAAAGTTAACCTTGTTAAGCAATGTTTTTTTGTTTGTTTTTAAAGTTACCTCAAAGTCTGCCTCTTCTGAAACTGGGTCTTCTAGTCTTGATGAGGGTGATGCAGTCCAGTCACACACCTTTCTCCAATTTGAGTCTAAGAACAAGACTGAGCGCTGCATCTTGATTTCCAGCTAGCAGACAAGTCCATTCCTTCCCCAAGGTGGGAACACTTGAACTTTGGACTTCGAGGCACCAGGGTAAGCACTTCACTAAGAACGCAGCTTCAGGAGGAAAGGGCACATTCTTCCCGAGATTTCTTTTCAACTTCATTTCTAAAGGAAATCCTAGGGAGAATAATATGAAAGTCTTTCACCAAAGAAAACTCTTTGCTTATTGGTGCTTGCCGGGAGGCAAAGGTAAAAACCTGTCCAGACACTATGGCGCTATGCAAACTGCCTTTCCCTCTTTGTCCTGGGCTAGAATTTGCACTCCATGACCTACTGAGCAGCAAAATAAAAAGGCAAATAAAAATGAGTTTTAGTGGTTGAAATACAACTGCCCTACAAAAAGAATCTCAAGAGTGAGGAGGGAGAAATCGGTTGATCTATTAGCTGATAGAAGTAAGACTGATGCCATACCACCAGCTGCAAGGGAAATGGAAAGTGGAGATTTACTGTTTGTGCAAACAAGGAGCAATGTGGGGCCTAGCAGCTGAAAGACCACATGCTGCCACCCCTAGGGGAGCTTGGATCTTTTATGCCCCCAGGAGGCAGGGTTGGTGCCCAAAATCTGATATCCCGATCCCTCCCATGTCCATACTTAGAGACCCAGGTGCTGAGTCATTTGTAAAGGAAAGGAACTTTTGCTTTTCAAATGGGCTCGGATGCAGCTGTGTGCTGGGGAACATCTTCCTCTCAGGCGAAGTGCACCTCTGGGATCAAGTTTGGGGCCACAGCTCTTTAGGTCCTGTGCATGCACTAAGATCTTGGTTTGCACACGTGCAGGATTCTAGCACCAAATTCAAACCACAGTAAGAGTCTGCTGCGCAGTCTGGCCAAACGACAGTTAGAAACCACGGTTTGGCGGGCTTCGAGGGGGTGGAAATTGTAGCAGAGCGCGGGAAGCCTCAGCAGCTTCACTATGATGGAAAAATGAAAAGAGGGGGGGAGGATGGAGAAGGGCGATAGCTCCATCTTTGACTTTCAAGACATAGGAAAGGATTGCCATTACTGTCCAACCTGACTTTCACATGGCAAAACAAACCTCATTTCTCTGTTTCTCGTCAGAGATGACCAAAATTATCACCAGCTTCTGGGGTGGAGTGGGATTATAGGACAGTGCTGACTTTATGTAAGATTTTAGATCAGGAAATTCTTTAAAGTTCTTTTCTCTTCTACTTACTGAATTTTCTCCACAAGCTGACACTGAAACTGAGTAAGTGCCCGTGACAATGGCAGCCAGCACAAAAAGTATTTCCTGAGGGTCCCACTTGGCTTTCCTCCACTCCAGAGTATGGTTACAGAATAGGTTGACTTCCTTAAGAGAAAATGAATCTAAATCTGCATCTGGGTCTTGAGACAACGACAGGCAGTTTTAATATTCCATATTTATACCAGATAAATATGTATATAGTTCTATTAACATTTATACACATACCTCTACCCCAAATAACTCTTCTCAGAAAACTATAAAGGCCTAAACCACCAAATAGAGGTTTAAAGAGTTGAGAGCTTTAATAAATACAACTAACCATGTATAGCAAACAGATCCTGGAAGGCTGTTGCCCCCTTGCCCAACCTCTTCTGCTTTGTCCCTGCATTCTCTCAGCTCTGCCTTGATGGGTTGCAGGCCACTGCCCCAGTATTTACTTCACCTTTGCTCTATTCTTGGATGCACTTTTGCTGTCTGGCACCAGATGAAAGCATGTGCCTGGGAGTGAAAGAGCTCGTGACATGGGAAGTGATTCACCGCTGATGGATTTGGGAAATGTCAAGAGATATTCGGATGATGAGCATGGAGGGCACCAGGGTACAGATAATAAATGTATTAAGACATTTCCCTAAAGAAATGTAAGGACAGTAAGTGGATTAGCCTTCAGGTACATCCAGATACAGGCTGTGGAAGACTCACTCAGGATGCAGTGTGGCAAATGGATTGGACTATATTGGATGTAAACACTGGGTGTAGGAAGGCCCACTTTATATCTGGTTGTATTACAGGAGGTAAGGGTTGATGGATAAAAGAATGCAGTCATAAATGCACAGTTTCCTTTCCCCAGTGTGTTTATGCAGGCATAATCAAGGAAAGGAATGCACTTCACCACGTGACCTTGTCAAAGGACCAATATATTAATGTTTCAACCAACAAAATTTCTTTAAAATAATTTGTACTCCTTATACAACTTTTTTTTTTTTTTTTTTTTATACAACTAGTACATCAAAACATATCGAGTTAGGAAATTGGAGTCTCCTAATTTTTTTAAACAATTAAACATTTATTTCATACTTTAAATAAAATATCCATATAATAGGATGAGCCTACAGCTGAAGAATTGTTATATCTTTGGCCCCAGACTTTAACGGAGGTGGTGACTGCCCATGGAGCCCTGGTGATGCAGTGATTATGTGTTTGACTGCTAACGAAAAGGTCAGAAGGTCGAATCCACCAGCTACTCCTTGGAAACCTGATGTGGCCAGTTCTACTCTGTCCTATAGGGTTGCGGTGGGTCAGAATTGACTCAGTGGCAATGGGTTTGGGGTTTGGGTTTGACTGACTGCAGGTCATATTGAAGACGGGGCTGGAATGGTGAGGGGTCAGACACTGGAGAGAGCTGAAGATACTGAGAATTTTAAGACTGGAGAACAAAACAGCAACGTATAGTGGAATGACATCTGTGATGGTTAAGGTTGTGTGTCAACTTGCCTGGGCCGTAATACTCAGTGGTTTGGCAGTTATCATGTAGTTTGGCAATTATGTAATGATGTAATCACCTCCATGATGAAATCTGGTAAAAATAGCCAGTCAGTTGAAAGGGAGTTTCTTTGGGGGTATGACCTACATCCATTATATGTAGACTTTCTGGCAGTTTGTTGGTCTTGACTCACTCCAGATCCTGCAGCTGGCTCCTCATCTCAGTTCCAGTTCTTTGTACCTGAGCTAGCAGCTTACCCGCTAATCTTGGGATTCATCAGCCTCCACAGCCTCTGAGCCAGAGGTCTGCTCCTGACCTGCAGATCTTGGGTTCACCAGCCCGTGCAGCTAAGTGAGGCAGGAGAGGCCACCAACCTAACTCACAGATTTGGGACTTTTCAGCCTCTACAACCCCATGAGCCATTTCCTTGATATAAATCTCTAAGACAACATCCAACATGAAATATCTGAAGGACTTCTGAGAGAAGAAGGAGTGTTTTGTGACAGGAGTGTTCTGTGACACTCATGGAGTTGAATAGGGAACGATGGTGAGGAGTACAGGACGACAGGTATGGGCCATAATACAGGCGCTTTCCTGACCACCAGAGCTATCTAATGATATAATGGCTGATTGTGAGTGAGCTTCCCTCACAAGACGTTTTAGGAGAAACTGCACGACATGAAAAGCATCAGTTGCTGCTTTCAATGCTTTCAACTCTAAGATCTGTTCTTCTGTTTGACAATTCTTTCACCAGGCAGGTTTGGTGGTTTAAGATGTTTTGCTATTCATATCAATATGCATTATCATTAATCCTTTCCTTCTTCCCAGTGCCGTCTAAGTGTCCTAAGTTACTGAGGACTTTTGGGTAATGAAATTGGTGAGACATTTGATAGAATGGAGATGGGAGAATCAGAGAAAGCCGTTGGAAGGAGATTGCAAGAATGCAGGCATCAATGATGAAAGTCTGATAAAGGCATTATCAGGAAAACTAAGTGGTAAAAGGCATATGAAAAACATTAAAAAATAAATAAACCTGATTAAGATTGAGGATGTTTGGAGGGAAGGACAGAGAAAAACCCCTACTGGAGTGTGGAACAGATCCAAGGGCCTTGTCTCCCTCACCTGAACTGACATGAAGCTGTTTGATTTCCTTGGTTAGCCTACTTTGTGAAAATCTACATTCATTTCATAGTAGAAATATAAGTACGTTTAATTATGGAATATTGCCCAGACACCACTGCAGAGATGTGTGATGTAAGGATTGTGTGTTGTATTAACTCCCTAATGAACCACAAGTGCTTATGCTGAAACACTTCTGGCCCCTAAGGTCCTGATACAAGTTTGAACTTTTACTGCATTATTTACAGATGTTAGTACCCACCATGTAGAAATAAAATAAATGTATGTATGTATGAGTTAATGGATGGAGAAATGCTTAAAAAAATAAATAAATAATACAAATAATAAGTTTAAAAGGTTCTAGAACCCTGAAAATTTCACATAAATTTGTTCTTTGTCTATAGTTGTCCAACTTCTTATTTTCATGGTTCTCAGAAGCTTTGAGGCCCTGCTTCTATTTCCGCTCTTACCCTTTTATCTCTCCCTGTGGGTAGAGATCAATAACTTTCTCTCCCACCCTCTTTTGTCTCTCTAGAAACTTCTTTTTAGGCTGGAGGATTAAGGATAGCAGTAATCAAAGAGTATGTGTGGCCTCATCTGCCAACCCAAAGCCTTCTAGTCTCAAGTGGATTATTTTCAATCCAGGAAAACTCCTGCCTGGGTACCTGCCATCTCAGTATCCCCAGGCACAAATATAAATGGTGCCACCTTCTGGGTCTCTGGGATCAGGGTGATATCACTGACAGGCAGGGCTCAGCATTTGGCTGCTGATGGTGGCAAAGCCAGGCTTGGCCCTTCCTCAACCACCTGGAAACCAGTGGCCACTTTTCAAGGCGGTTGCTGTTGTTAGGTGCCGTCACGTGGGTTCTGAATCATAGCAGCCCTACATGCAACAGAATGAAACACTGCCCAGTCCTGCACCATCCTCAGAATCATTGTTATGCTTGAGCCCATTGTTGCAGCCACTGTGTTCATCCATCTCATTGAGGGTCTTCCTCTTTCTCTCCAACCCTCAACTTTACCAAGCTGGATGTCCTTTTCCAGGGTCTCGCTCCTGAGGACATGTCCAAAGTAGATGAGACAAAGTCTTGCTGTCTTTGTTTCTAGGGAGCATTCTGGCTGTACTTCTTCTACGACAGATTTGTTTATTCTCCTGGCAGTCCAGGGTATATTCAATATTCTGTGCCAACACCGTAATTCAAAGGTGTCAATTTATCTTCAGTCTTCCTTATTCATTGCCCAGCTTTTGCATGCATACTAGATGATTGAAAACACCGTGGTTTGGGTCAGGCGCACCTTAGTCCTTAAAGTGACATTTTTCCTTTTTAACACTTTAAAGAGGTCTTTTGCAGCAGATTGGCCCAATGCAATGCATCATTTGATTTCTTGACTGCTGTTTCCATGCACATTGATTGTGGATTCAAGTAAAATGAAAACCTTGATGACTTCAGTCGTTTCTCCGTTTATCCTGATGTTGCTTATTGGTCCAGTTGTGAGGATTTTTGTTTTCTTTATGTTCAGGTGTAATCCATACTGAAGGCTGTAGTCTTTGTTCTTTATCAGTAAGTGTTTCAAGCCCTCTTCACTTTCAGCAAGCAGGGTTGCATCATCTGCTTATCCCAGATTGTTAAGGAATCTTCCTCCAATCCTGACGTCGTGTTCTCTTCATATTGTCCAGCTTTTCAGTTTATTTGCTCAGCATACAGATTGGATAAAGTTTTTATTACATAAACCACCCAGTATTCCCTTGTTCTGTTCGATCGACTGCCTCTTGGTCTAGGTACAGATTCCTCATGAGCACAATTAAGTGTTCTGGGAATTCCCATTCTATGAAATGTTATTCATAACTTGTTATCATCCACACAGTTGAATGCTTTTGCATAGTCAATAAAACACAGGTAAACATCTTTCTGGTATTCCCTGCTTTGAGCCAAGATCCATCTGACATCAGCAATGATATCCCTCATTCTACGTCCTCTTCTGAATCCAGCTTGAATTTCTGGCAGTTCCCTGTGGATGTACTGCTGCAACTGATTTTGAATGATCTTCAGCAAAATTTTACTTGGTTGTGATATTAATGATGTTGTTCAATAATTTCCACATTCAGTTGAATCACCTTTCTTTGGAATGGGTACAAATATGGATCTCTTCCAGTTAGTTGACCAGGTAGCTGTCTCCTAAATTTCTTAAACAGTGAGTGCTTCCAGTATCGCATCTGTTTGTTGAAACATCTCAACTGGCATTCCATCAATTCCTGGAGCCTTGTTTTTCACCAATGCCTTCAATGCAGCTTGGACCTCTTTCTTCAGAACCATTGGTTCTTGATCATATGCTACTTCCTGAAATGGTTGAATGTCAATGTTTGATACAGTGTCTCTGTGTATTACTTCCATCTTCTCTTGATGCTTCCTGTGTTGTTTAATATTTTCCCTCTAGAATCTTTCATTATTGCAATTGGAGACTTGAACCTTCCAAGGTAGGAAAGTAAAATGGGACAGGGGTCTTTGGTTTGTGTGTAGGTCAGCAAGGTGATGTGGTTGGAAGAGACAATGGGGCCACGTCAGGATCCTCTGAGAGCTCAGTCTGGCTCATAGAATGTCAGAAGACCAAAACCAAAACAAAACAAAATTTGTTGCCACCGAGTTGATTCCGACTCATAGTGACCCTATAGGACAGAATTGAACTGCCCCGGTTTCCAAGGAGCAGATGGTGGATTCGAGCTGCCAACCTTTTAGTTAGCAGTTGAGCTCTTAACCACCATGCAACCAGGGCTCCAGAATATCAGAACCTAGTGTATTTTCACTGGAGATTCAAGCTTTAATAGCTCACTCATTTTGTGGTTCCCCTCCCCCCTTATTATTAAAGAAAACAATACACATGCTTTCAGATTGACAAATGCTTACAAACTTACAAAATGTTCTCAGCTAACCCCTGTTCCACACTTAACATTTATGGAGTGCCCTCTGTGCGTAGTGCCCATCTCAATGTCCATTCCTGTATAGGATTGCTCCCAGGCTGCACCTATGTCTCATGGTGAGTTCCCTATGATCAGTTGACTGAGGGAGAGGAAACTTGGACCTGATTTACAGATGGCCGTGATACGCAGGCACCACCTGAAAGTTGACAGCTGTAACACTACAACCCCTTTCTGGGACATCGGTGAGAGACAAGGATGAAGGGAAATCCTCCCAGTGGGCACAACTTTGAGTAATGCACCTGGTTGTCGTTATTGCTTGGAATAAGAAATGACCAGATGTGCAGTTGTATAAAGATTCATGCAATTGTACACAATGATTTGTTGGGTTGTCAAGGATTTGAAAGTATATGATTGGAAATTGATGACAACGGAGCCTGGGGAAGAGGTATGTGGACAGACCTCTCTGAATGGGCAAAAAAATTTAAGATATTTATGTCCCATGTGAATGCTCACAAAAAAATGGCCTCAGCAGAAGGGGATTTTAATATTCAAGTGGATAGGATGACTTGTTCTATGGATACTCGTCAGCATTTTTCTCCAGTCAATCCTTTCATTGCCCAGAGAGCTCTTAAACAAAGTGTCCATGATGGCAGGGATGAAAATTATGCATGGGCTCAGCAACATGGACTTCCACTGACCAAGGCCAACTTGGCTACAGTCACTACTGAGTACCCGCTCTTCCAGAAGCAGAGACCAACACTGAGTCCCAGATACAGCACCATTTCCCAGAGTGATCAGTCAGCAACCTGGTGAAGGGTTGTTTATACCACTTCCGTGATGGAAGGGGCAGTGTTTCTTTCTTCTGGAATAGACAGTTACGCTGGTTATAAATTTGTCTTCCCTGAGTCCAAAGCTACGGCCACAACTGCCAGCTGTGGACTTTCAAAATGTGTTATCAGCAATGATGGTATTCCACACAGCGTTGTGTCTGATGAAGGAACTCACTTCATGGCAAATGAAGTGTGCAATACACCAATACACTATTTAGCATCCTGTCCTTGCAGCTGACACCAATCGAGGTGAAGAGCTCATAGGAGCCATTGAACACTACTCCATCCATTTCAGGGACTGTTTGTGGGGAGAGTGAGTTGTGGCATGTGAAGGTAGAAATTCACCCATGACAAAAATACCTGTGGTGCTCTCCCAGGAAAAGTTCTAAGTGCTTTCTGTGCCTTAACAGCTTTGACCTTCATAACAACCCAGAAGGATGTATTTCTATTCCTGTCATCATCATAGAGTCCCTGGGTGGTACTGTGGAAGAAAGACCTGGCAGTCTGCTTTTGAAAAAATCAGCCATTGAAAATGCTATGGAGTACCATTCTACTTTGACTCACATGGGGTCATCATGAGTCGAAACAGGCTTCATGGAAACTGGCTTATGCTTTTATTAGTAGTATCATTATTTGTTTTTATCATTATCACTACTGCACAGATGAATACTTTAAGATCCAGAGAGGATTAGTGACTTGCCGAAGGGTCTGGCCTCAGAGCCCTTGCCTTCCACCGCCATACTCAGATTTCATTCCCATTTGCAGCCCCTCTCCCCATGAACCTCTCTTCTTTACATCTCTTCATCCCCTAACAACCCAGGAAGTTTATATGTCAGGAACCCAGTGACCCTCAGAAGTCAATAAATAAAAGAAAAGGAGGAAGAAGAGGGAGAAGCAGGAGAAGGTATGAGGAGGAGAGAAGGAGGCCTCAAAACTATTTGAGTTTCTCCAGGGAAACTCCACCAGGCTCCTGCACAGATGACATGGCTCTGACTCCCATTCTAATTGATGGTCTGATCCAGGGAGATCCTTGGATGGGCCTCCCAGGAAAAGAAAACAAGGTCATTTGGTCTTCGAGGGGCAGGTGGGGCCTCCTGAGAGGGCCCTCTCCCAGACTGAGACCCAGACTCAGCATTTTCTACAGAAGGCATGAAGAGCCAATGAATCCCACAGCAGCCAGGAGCTCGCCCTGCCCCCTATCCTTTTGTCCGGTCCATGTACTCCTCAGTCAAGTACTAAATATACTTTTTAAATGTCCTTTTTAAGCACATTCATTTTCTTTTTCTCATGTCATCTGACTTTTCAACTCTGCTGGCTCCCGCCAATGAAAGCAGGTATCAGTTCCATAAGCAGAAGGTAAGTGTACAAACACCAGAATATCAATATGATGGTACTACAGTAAAGCCCCATAATTCCACCACTGCTATGATATTTAATCCCCATGGACTCTCCCAGGCACGTCACGTTTTCTCTTTTGCATTCAATACTCCCAAGAAATGTTCACATCTGTCTTGTGTCCAAGAGGGAAGCAACAGTGAAGGAGGTGGAGTTGCTTGAGCCCATGGAGGCAGCCTGGTAAGTATGCAGATGAGACAATGCAGTGGCAGCTGGTCAGGGTCTGTGCTTCAAGGCAGTGTGGTTGGCCAGGCTGTGGGTTCCAGTTGGCGCCTGAATGTTTTTACGGAGAATGGTTTGCAAGAATGGTGGTGGGTGGATCGAGAGGAGGGTAGTAACATTGAATGTACAGTGCAAATGTTGGAGGTTGCACTGTACTCATAGAAAATGTAGTCATACTTAGCCAGCAGGGGCGATACCATGATCACAAACGTGGCTTTCCCAGGGTGAGGTTCATACATTACACTCAGGTTTTGCTGACTGCTGTGATTTCCCCACACATGGGAAACTGGACTCCATAATTTGTGGTAGTGGGAATTCCCCTGATCTTCCATTTAAAACAGACTTTGCTAACCTTGGCTGCCACGCCCAGTAAAGCTGCTGTCTCATCACCTTTTCTTACCCGTGACTCAATTCTCTACTCTTCCCTATGTCTCTCTCTTCAAACTCTCATTTTTGACTTCTTTGACAGAAGTGCCATCTGTGCTTCTGCTGCCTGCTCAGAGGCTCTTTACTCTCCCTGAGACACTCCAGAATCTGCAACTTCACCCACCAGTCTCATATGCACTAAGGACCAACTGTTCCCACCTGCAGCTAAGACACTGACTCTGGCTGTGCATTGGGCCTACCATCAAGGGCACTGCTGGAGGTGGGGAAGCAGGTTGAGAGGAGGACTCTTGAGGGAGAAGCACCTTTGGCTGTGGAGTGGGGAGGGACCAGTAAGAGGTGGTAGTGAGAGATGAGATTCTGGTATGAAGCCTTCTGGGG
Organism: Loxodonta africana; assembly: GCF_030014295.1. Taxonomy (NCBI): domain Eukaryota; kingdom Metazoa; phylum Chordata; class Mammalia; order Proboscidea; family Elephantidae; genus Loxodonta; species Loxodonta africana. The sequence goes on from NC_087344.1 coordinate 134,842,111, forward strand.
TAGATGGGAATCGAGCCAGTGGATGAAAACGTCCAGGTGTGGCTCTCCCAATATCGATTTTAGCCCTACCTCGGAAATGGATGTGCACCCTCATCTTAAAGTCTTCTCATATCGTGAGTAAAGTGTCTAAATGAGCTCTGGTTCTTGCTTTATTGTCCAGTGGAAAGCTTCTCTTTCCTCCAGGTCTGCTGTAGGCTCCTGACACAGATAACACAGCTCTTTGCTGGGGAACAGCCCTGTGTGGGGGCAGCTGTAACTTCTCTAGCCTGGTTGGCTGTCACCAGCAGGAGAAAGGGCATAGTGCATGCCTCGTTGGAAAGCATGGAAGACTTTGCCTTTCTGCTTTCCACTGCGCGAAAAGGCCTCTCTAGAGCCTCAATGGGGACTGGAGTGAAGGAGGCACCTCTTTCAGGAAGGCTCCCTCTCCCCTCTCCGACGATCCAGTTACTTCTGAAATCTCACCCAGCATCCTCCCTCTTCCTTCCTTTGGTCTTCCTCTTTCCCAGATGACCTCTGCACTTATAGACTCAGAGCTGGTGGACAAGACTGAGCTTCATCTCCATGGTTGGGGAGGGAGTTGGGTGAACATTTTCTAACAATACGAAGAAGCAACAGAGACTCCTGCGTGAACTCTTCCCCTTGCCTCCTCTCTTGGCACAGCCTGTTGAGGGCCCTGGGGGAGTATCTGGGAATGGCTCAGTATGCAAACCTTGATGGTGATGGCAGAATCTCTCCATTGCACCTTAGGGAATGGGTGGATTAGCCTGTGGGGCCAGCTGTTACTGATAAGGGAAGCCTGGGGGAAATTCCAGCAGAAGCCTTGACTCTGCACTGAGTTGCTATGGAATGCTGCTTCCATAGCTCATTCTTTCCTAGGAGCATCTTGGAGAGAGGAGAAGAAATCAAGGATGACGCTATCCTCACTGCCCCTTGTGCTCTCACAAAGGCCTTTTTCTCCACCAGGAGATTCACAGGACCAGCATATAAGCTCCTGGGCCCTATAGCATTAGTGAACTCCCTGCAGAAATTGTCCTTCAAACCCATCCAATGCTTCTCAAAGTACAGCCTTTGAGGGTTTCCTAACGGCAAATCTTCACTGCAGTGGTGGTTGCTTTCTGGATCTGATAAATGCTTGTATGAAAGCCTCCACAAATATTTTCCAACTTTGATTTCTCCCAGTGGGTGTTCAGTCTTGGCATCCATGAGATGGCATGTGGCAAAGTCCTTGCTGGTAGCTTGTCACACACTTGCCCCATTCACATTCTTACCTTGCTCAGCTTCCCAACACACCCCACACCCATGGCATGCCCAGAAAGCCACTGGAGGTGGTGCCAGCCTCCTAGGGGCTATCTCCAATTCCTATTACGTAACCACCCAACCCTCCTGAGAATAACCTTTGTACATGGATACTTTGTACATGAGCCCATTGAGCAATGATGGAAACAGTTGGGGAAAGATGATGACAGGTTTCCACATAATGTATCCTCCTATCCACTTGAGTATTAAAATCTTCCTCTGCTCCTGTCATCCTTGGGCGAACATTTACATGAGATACAAATATCGTCACTTCTTTGGCCAATTCAGAGAGATGTATCCACATACCTCCTTGTCTCCAATTTTCCAATGATGTTCCTTCCAAGTCCCTGACCATCCAGCCAAACCATTGGCCACAACCCATGAATCAGTATACAGTCCCACATCTAGCCATTTCTCCTTCCAATCAAAGTGAACAAGCAGGTGCACTGCTTGAAGTTCTGCCCATTGGGAGGATTTCCCTTCACTGCTGTCCTTCAGGGAGTTCCCAGAAAGGGGATGTAGTGCTGCCGCTGTCCACTTTCCAGTGGTGCTTGCATATCACACACAGCTATCTGTAAACCAGGCACAAGCTTTCTCATCCTCAGCGAATTGATCATAAGGAACTCCCCATGAGGTTATAGGTGCAGACTGGGAGATTGTAGGTAATGTGACAGAAGTGGAGACCATGGGCATTTGGGCCACTTCCTCACGCAACTTACTTGTGCCTTCAGATCCTATTCAGGCCCAATCTCGTATATACTACTTCCATTTAATGATAGAGTGCTGCTGTGAACATCCAAATGTATGACTCTGTGGGTCAGACAACACCCAGTTCATGATGGGCAGCTCAGGCTGCATGGCTACTTGGTGTCCCATGCTTAAGTGTTCAGTCTCTACTTGGGTCCAGTAACAAGCTAAAAACTGTTTTTCAAAAGGAGAGTAGTTATCGACAGACGGTGGCAGGGATTTGCTCCAAAATCCTAAGGGTCCGCACTGTAATTCATCAATAGGGGCCTGCCAAAGACTTAAAAAAATCTCTATCTGCCCCTGATACTTCAAGCACCATAGTACCAGCTGCATCATATGGCCCAAGTGGCAAAGCCACTTGCACTGCAGCCTGAACCTGTTGCAGATCCTTCTCTTGGTTTGTGTCCCACTCAAACCTAGCAGCTTTTCGAGTCACTTGATAAATAGGCCCAAGTAGCACACCCAAATAAGCGGTATGTTGCTTCCAAAATTCAAAGATGTCTGCTAGGTATTATGACTCCTTTTCTGTTGTGGGACTGGCCAGATACAGTAACTTATCCTTCATTTTACAAGATCTATCTCAACATGGCCCATGCCACTGGACCCCTAGAAATTTTACTGAGGTGGAAGGTACCTGAATTTTTGTGGATTTAATTTCCCACCCTATAGCATGCAATTGTTTTGCCAGTAAGTCCAGAGTCATTGACACTTCTTCTTTACTAGGTCAAATCTGCATAATGTCATCAATGTAGTAGACCTGCCTGACGTCTTGTGGAAGGGAAAGGTGATCAATGTCCCTGCGGACAAAATTATGACACTGGTCTAGAGAGTTGATATAGTTCTGAGGTAGGCAACTGAAGGTGTATTGCTGGCGTTGCCAGGCGAAGACAAACTGCTTCTGATGGTTCTTCGAAAGAGAAATGAAGAAAAAGGCATTAGCCAGATCAATAGCTGCATACCAGGTACCAGGAGATGTATCAATTTCTTTAAGCAATGAAACCACATCTAGAAGAGCAGCTACAATTGGAGTCACCACCTGGTTAAGTTTTCAATAAGCCACTGTCATTCTTTAAGATCCATCTGTGTTTTGCACAGGCTAAATAGGTGAGTTGAATGTGAATGTGGTGGGAATCATTACCCCTGCATCCTTGAAATCCTTGATGGTGGCAGTAAGTTCTGCAGCCCCTGCAGGGATGAAGTATTGCCTTTGATTTACTATTTTCTCATGTAGGGGCAATTTTAATGGCTTCTACTTGGCTTCTCCTACCATAATAGCCCTTACTTCATTTGTCAGGGATCCAATGTGGGTGGGGGTTCTGCCAGTTGCTGAATATATCACAATAATGCATTCCTGAACTGGGGAAATCACTACAGGATGGGTTTGGAGACCCACTGGACACACTGTGAGATGAACATGAGCTAAGGCTCCATTAATAACCTGACCTCCATATGCCCCCCTCTGACTGGTGGTTCTCAGTGATACTTTGGGTCTCCTGGAATTAGTGTGAGTTGAGAGTCAGTAATCCTGGAAAAGTCTCATTATTTCCTTTTCCCCAAAGAACAGTCACTTCTGAATGGCCCTAGATCCATTTGGGGAAGGCTGGGAGAAAGATTAACAGTAAAAATTTTTGGCAGAGTACTGGAGTCCTTCCTCAAGGGGACCCTGCCACCCCTTCATTCAAAGTGTTGTGGGTCTTTAAACTCACTCAAGTCTGGAAATTGGTTGAGGGGCCATGAGTCTATTCTGGTAATTTAGTTAGACTGCTGTTCACTTGACCTAGAATTCAACCGCTTGTACGGATCAAGTAAATATTTAGTAGATTTCCTATGTATTTCACTTCTAGAGACACAATGACTAAGTAGCCAATGTCATAAGTCTACATGAGTCAGACTATTCTGATTACCACTTCGACTCCACTGTCCATTACAGTAACCATCCCCACCTTATCTTTGTTGACTGAGTGCTGCTAATTGGCTCCTACTACTACAGGATCCAATCAGCCCCATTGTATTTAAGTGTCTAAATTCAGTTCCCAATGTCAAATCTGAGTTACATAAAATAGCAATCACAGCAGTCTTCAAGGATGTTGAGGCTCCCTTGACAAATTTGTTCCTCATACTGTGGTAAAATTTGCGTCCTCTGGATACTCTCAGATATCTCAAGATTCTTGGTTACTCCTTTCCTTTGGCAATATCCTTCTAGACAAGCCTCTTGAGGACCTCCCCCTTTGTCCTCTCAAAGAGGCCCCTCTTGGCCCTTCAGCATAAACTCTCAGGTATGACCCGGAGCCACTCCGTGAATTACAAAAACTCTAGTCACTGGGGAAATCTCAAGAGTTTACAGATTACCTTCTACGAACCAGGACAAAAGACCAAATCCTTTGAGTAAAATTAATTGTACACTCCACAGACATGCTTGTTTATCCCTATTTTTATCCACTGGAAAGGTCAAGAAGACACTATCTTTGCCAAGGCTGTGAGAAATACATCCAAGAAAACTGTTTCCACATCCTTAAAGAACTCTGTGGTAGCTGTTTTATAAAGAACAGTGGAAACTGCTGCCATTGAACTGGGATCTTTGAAATGCATGGGGATGATGGGAAGATGGGACTGGAAGGGTAAAGTGACAACATTTAATCTTAAAACACAATGAGTAACAGAGCTGAAACAGTAATCAGAATGACCTGATCCTCAAAGCCCTTTGACATTAACTCATTGATCAGTGTCCCTAGAAATGAAATAGATGGGCAGCCTATTAAATTTTTACTTGATTCAGATAAGCAGAAACACTCGAGGTCTGGTGAACATAGTCTGACTTGAATCACAGCAATAGACAGTCACAGACCCTCAACAAATTCACAAGCACAGAGTTCTCTGAATGAGAGATAAATCTCCCCAAGGAATGACCTGTGTATACAGCTAGAAATTAATTCTCTTAGGCCTCTAGCCAAATGCAATATTCTCACCAGTTATCTGAGTAGAATGACCTATTAGTAAAAGATTATTTTATAACATAATATTTGGATTTTATACCATATTAGTAGAAATGTTCCCTTGCCATAGCTGTATTGTTAAATTTAATAACCAAAGAATATTTCATAAGGATTGTCATCCAGATTGGCCGCAGTGAAGCTAGAATGAGGCCAGTTTAGAATGTGAACATCTGTTTGACAGTCATGAGATTTACCTTTCCTAGGAAGCAAAAGTAGAGTAGGTAAATGTTTACATAAGCAGAATTTAACATTTTTAGAGTAGATAAAATTACTTATAGGTTGTTTAAGTTACTAGTGGAGAGAAATATTAAGGTAATAAATGGGCTTATTCTGTGTGATGGTTAAGGTTCTGTGTCAACTTGGCTGAGCTATGATTCTCAGTGGTTTGGCAGTTGCATAATAATGTAGTTTGACAGTTGAGTAAAGATGTAATCTGGTGGTTATATACTGATGTAGTCATCCTCCATGATGTGATCTGATGCGATCAGCCGATCAGTTGTAAGTGGAGTTCCCTTAGGGGTGTGGCCTACATCAAATATACTTACAGATGTTCTGGCAAAGCTTGCTTGCTTACTCTGGATCCTGCATCTGGCTTGCCATCATCTGACCTCCAGTTATTGGTACTTGATCCAGGGAGAGAGAACTTCTCTAGAGAACCCAACCTAAGACATCTGGTACTAAGAGTGGTTCCACAGAAATAGAATTGTAAGGATGAGTTTTTTAAATTGGATCTCAAGAATGACTAGTCATTAAGGTGCTCATGACTCTACTTTCAGTAGTAAGGAGGATGCTGCTCATCCATGACATGAGATGGCAATATTAATATGCAAAATATCACCACCAATAGATCGAGTATTGGTGAGAAATGAGGCTCTGAGTTATTTCATGTTTCATACTTTTCTACAATTACGTCAGAATGAGCAGTATAGGGAAGCTGGTTGGTTGGCCCTACTTTTACTAGACAAAGTAGTGAAAGAAAGAGCTCAGGACTTCAGAGTCACAGCTCAAGTGTCTCTTGACCTCAAAGTTGCCACTTGTGCCCTGAAGGAAAGCCTTATTTCTTGTAGTAACAGAGCTGATATTGCCAAAAACCTAACCCATAATCTTATCGTAAGACTGGATGAATTATAAAGCCAGTTGTTGTCCCAAACTTGAGTGGACGCTAAAGTTAAAATGAGGACATTGATTGGCAAGAACAGGGATTCTGAAACGTGGGATGGAGACACATGAGAAGATAGTTAGGAAGATGGGGACACCGATCCCCTCAATTCCATTAAATCATTTCTGCCAGCAGAACCAGCCCTCTTACTCTCATCTATAGAGATCACTCCATCTTTATCTGCTTAGCCACCCTCCCGAGTAAAACCATTATACCTTCCATCCCCAAATGATGACATTAACCCACCAGTGCCTGAAGAGTCTTTGTCTGAAACATCATTTGAGCTGGCACCTGTGGCACTGCCTGGGGCATCACCTGAAATAGATGTCTTACAAGACATTCCTGAATATTCCCAGAATTCAACCCCACTACCCATTTTTGATTCTAGATCTATAACCAGAGAGCCCCAAAAGGTGAAGTACAAAATGTGACCCAGGGGGTCAAGATGGCTGACTAGGTAGAAGCTACCTCAGATCGCTCTTGCAACAAAGACTTGGAAAAACAAGTGAATCAATCACATACATGACAATCTACGAACCCTGACCATCAAACACAGATCTAAAGAGTTGACCTGAGTGACAGAGACTCAGCCAGCACAAGCAGGCTGCACAGTGATGCAGCTAATGAGAGAACGAGCAACCATGGGGAAGCAGCGACTGTTTTCGGAGCCTGGAGCCAGCATCCCAGTCAGAAAACCTTGGCGCCGGGCTTTGGACTGGGTGCAGGGGAGCTGAGACAACACAAACACGGGACGCAGCCCTAGCCCCCAGAAGTGACCTTGGGGGAAGCCCAGAAAGTGCACGTAAGCAGCGCAGTGATGCGGCTAACACTAGGAGAAGTCAGTGGGAGGCAGCGACTGCTTTTGGAGCCTGGAGTGCAGAGTCCCAGCTGGGGAACCTGGGTGCTGGGCTTTGGACTAGGAGTGGAGGAACTGACCATGGCTTCTGAGACAGCACAAGACAGGGGCCTGATCCTCTGGGGCAATCTTGACCCAGCTACACGCCCCTCGCCCCTCAGGAATCTCAGATAAAACAGTCATCACCAAGCAAGATAAGTAACTTTGTCTATATTCCTCGGTGCTATTTTTTTTCACTCTCTCCTATCTATCTGATCCCTCCCCTCCCCTTCCCAGGCGGCTTCCTTAACATTGGAATTTCCTGGGCCAGAGAGTGAAGTGCTCTGCGTTTTTTTTTTTTTTTTTTTGTCTTTTCCTAACCCATTCTCCTGGCCTGGGAGAAGCAGCTACAAAAAACCCAGGGACCAAAAATCCTTCCCTGACTTCCCAAAATTGGAATAAAAATACAGAACCAGCTCCAGCCAAGCATATGAGATCCACACTCTTGGGCTTTCATCCCTACAGGCAACAAGGTGGCTATTACAATGCAAAGGCAATTCTGATAGTGATCTGACTGTAATTGTTTTAGTGGATTACTGGAAAGACAAGTTTCCCAGGTCTGATATCTCTACCTATTAAACAGAGCCCTCACTGACCCACAACTGGAACTGAGGGCTGAAGCTCCACCCAAACCACCTAGCCTCCTGCCACAGGGGTCTAAGGATAGTGACACCTAACAATCTGTAGAGGTACATGCATTGGGTGCCTAAGGTACTGCTGCAAAGCCCACCCACCAAAGTGCTTTAGGAATAGAGACACACCTACATCACTGGCACTTGGGGGAAGCCTGTCAGCATCCTGCCCCCCCTGGAGTGTGACCCCCTGCTGCTACTAGAATCTGGTGCACACAACTATCACCACTGCTCCTCTAAGTGAATAGGTGACAGTCTACACTACACACCTGGTGGCCGAAAATCAGATTCTACTCAAGAATAGTGAATAGACTCTTAGGCTTATATATCTGGTAGCAGCCCAAACCAGCTGGTAATAGGACATAAGTGATTCAAAGGCTACAACAATCAAGACAGAGCAATCTAGTAGCCCATCTATGTATATTGAAAGAAAACAAAACAAGACTCAGTGAGCAAATATAAAATAAATCATTACAATATCTTATAGATGGCTTGGAGACAGCAGTCGATATCAAACCACATAAAGAAGCAGAGCATGATTGCTTCTACAATTCCCCAAATTAAAGAATCGAAAGCTTTCCCAAATGAAGATACAATCCTGGAATTGCCAGATGCAGAATATAAAAAACTAATTTAAAGAATGCTTCAAGACATCAGGGATGACCTCAAAAATGAGATAAGGCAATCTACAGAAAAAGCCAAGGAACACATTGATAAAGCAGTTGAAGAAATCAAAAAGATTATTCAAGAACATAGTGGAAAAATTATTAAGCTGCAAGAATCCGTTGAGAGACAGCATTCAGAAATCCAAAAGATTAACAGTAAAATTACAGAATTAGACAACTCAATAGAAACTCAGAGGAGCAGAATGGAGCAATTGGAATGCAGAGTGGGGGAGCTGGAGGATAAAGCAATTGACACCAATATAAAAATAGTTGAAGAAAAATCATATAAAAGAATTAAAAAAAAATGAAGAAACCCTAAGAATCATGTGGGACTCTATCAAGAAGAATGACTTGCGTGTGATTGGGGTTCCAGAACAGGGAGGGATAACAAAAAATACAGAGAGAATACTTGAAGATCTGTTGGCAGAAAACTTCCAAGACATCATGAAAGACGAAAGGATATCTATCCAAGATGCTCATCGAACCCCATATAAGATTGATTCAAAAAGAAAATCACCAAGACATACTATCATCAAACTTGCCAAAACCAAAGATAAAGAGAAAATTTTAAAAGCAGCCAGGAATAAAAGAAAGGTCTCCTACAAAAGAGAATCAATAAGAATAAGTTCAGACTACTCAGCAGAAACCATGCAGTCAAGAAGGCAATGGGATGACATATATAGAGCACTGAAGGAGAAAAACTGCCAGCCAAGGATCATGTATCCAGCAAAACTCTCTCTCAAATATGAAGGTGAAATTAAAACATTTACAGATACATACAAGCTTAGAGAATTTGCAAAAACCAAACAATAAATACTAAAGGAAATTGGTCAGAAAATCAATAATATCAGATAACAACACAACACAAGGCCAGAGAACAGAACATCCTGATATCAACTCAAATAGGGGAATCACAAAAACAAATTAAGATTAATTAAAAAAAAAATGCTCAAAACAGGGAATCATTGAAGTCATTCTGTAAAAGATCACGATAATCAATAAGAGGGACTAAATACAGGAGGCATAGAACTGCCATATGGAGATGAAAACAAGGTGATACAGGATGATACAAGTTAGGTTTTTACTTAGAAAAATAGGGGTAAATATTAAGGTAACCACAAAGAGGTCTAACAATTCCATAACTCAAAATCAAAACCAAGAAAAACATAACAACTCAGCAGACATAAATTTGACTACTATGAAAATGAGGAACACAAAATTTACAAAGAAAAATGTCTGAGCACAAAAAAGTAAGTGGAAAAATGAAATTGTCAACAACACACACAAAAAGGCATCAAAATGACAGCACAAAACACACACTTATCAATAATTACGCTGAATGGAAATGGACTGAATGCACCAATAAAGAGACAGAGAGTCTCAGACTGGATAAAGAAACACGATCCGTCTATATGCTGCCTCCAAGAGACACACCTTAGACTTAGAGACACAAACGAAAACTCAAGGGATGGAAAATATATCAAGCAAACAACAATCAAAAAAGAGCAGGAGTAGCAATATTAATTTCTGACAAAATAGACTTCAAAGTTAAATCCACCACAAAGGATAAAGAGAGACACTACATAGTGAATAAAGGGACAATTGATCAGGAAGATATAACCATATTAAATATTTTATTCACCCAATGACAGGGCTGCAAGATACATAAAACAAACTTTAACAACTTCAAGCTAATTACTACAAATAATTGATTCCTCAATGTCATAACTTTCACAAGCCTACGTAAGGAAATAAAATTCAGCTAACTATGGAACAGAAATTAAAAAAAAGGAATGGGGGTAGAGAACGAAAAGTCCTTCTCCAAGGAGAGAAATATGATCTAATTAACTTAGCCAAGTGATGTTTTCCCACTATCTAGCACAACTGCCAGGGAAGCATGGTTAAGAAAATCTAACTTTCAGCATCTATACAGAAATGGTCATTTTTGATATTGTTATCTGTTTGTTACCCAAACATCAGTTCCAGGAACTTTTTTTTAGTTTCAGTGAAAGCTCCAGGTACTCATCAGCAGTGATGGGTTGTCCATCTGCTTCCAGCTCCAGGGAGAAATCTCTCAGAGTCCACACGAAGGCTGGAAAGAAGCTCACAAAGTCAACTGAGTCATCAACCTCACTATTTTCAGGTGAGGATTTTGCTCTGATTCGATCTGTCAGCTCAGTCACATAGCTCAGATGTTAACTTAGGAAAAGTGCAGAAAATCAGTGGCATTTTAAGGCTATATTTACTTCCAATGCTTATCTGAAACAACTTGTTTCCTCTTCATTATCTTATTCATTCAGTCCACAAACATTTTTTGAGCACCTTTATGAACCAGGCACTGTTCTGGGGACTAAAAATATTGCAGTGCATGAGCCAATGCTACCATCATAGAGCTTACACTCTAATGAGGAAGACAGGCAATAAGCAAGTAAATAAAAATGTAATAAAAATCAGATGTTGATACCAACTGTCTTGAAGAAAAACAAACCAGGCTGAAGGGTTAGAGGATAACTATGTGTGCATCTGCATTTGGTGTTGGTTTATGTAGTCGTCCAGATATTCCTCTCTGAGCTGATGTTTGCACAGAGATCTAAGTGAATGGAGTGACGCATCCACACAGAAACCCACTGAAGGAGCATCCCAGGCAGAGGTAAAAGCACTTGCAAACTGTGAGATAGGAAATAACTTAGCATGTTCAATGTATAGCAAGAAGACCAGTGAGGCTAAGACGGATTCTAAAAAGAGACAGCAGACAGACCATGTAAGACCTGGAAGCCATAGTAAGGGATTTAAATTTTAATTTAAATTTAATGGGAAACCCTTTGGGGGAGTGGGTTAAGAGAGCATATAGTCTGATATATTATTTTAAAAGATCATTATGGCTGGTGTAGCATCTATAAGAAGTAGGAGTATAAACAGGGAGAGCAATTAGGCAATTTAGGAGGCAATCCAGATGAGAGATGATAGATGGCTTAGCTTAGGGTTATCATAGAGGAGGTTGTGAGAATTGGCCTGGGGAAATTTTTTTGAAAGTGCTGCTTACAAGACTTGCCAATTGATAGTTTCTAGGGTATAAAGAAAGGCACCATTCAGGATGATTCCAAAATTTTGATCATCACCCAGGTGATGATGTGGGAACCTACTGTGATGAGGAAAACTGGGAAAGAATGGGCTTGTACAGGAAAAGTAAGAATTCTGTTTTGTATATATTTAGGTTGACATCTAATGGATCTAAATGAGGTAATGAGAAGTTGCTGCATATACAAGTTTAAATCTCATTTTAATTGAGAGCAGGGGTTATGACTGGAGATATAAATTTCATGGTTATTGACATTTAATTGATACTGAGCACCTTGGGACTGGAAGAGTTGAGAAGAAGCCCCAAAACTGAAGAGCTATAATACTTAGAGACCAAGAAAAGGAAGAGGATGAAAGGGTATAGCTAATGAAGAAGGTGGAAAATTAGAGAAATTTGCTATTCTACTGCAACAATGGTCTCAAACACAGCAACGATTATGAGAATGGTGCAGGACTGGATGGTGTTTTGTTCTGTTGTACATGGGGTCGCAGTGAGTCAGAACCAACCGGACGGCACCTAACAACAAAAACAATATGGTATTCTAGACGACAAAACAATCAAGCATTTTAGAAGGGAAGAAGAGATCATTTTTTCAAATGATGAAAAAGCAAATAAGATGAGGACTGAGACCTGCTCATTCGATATGGAAACATGAAGGTAACCTCGACAAAAAAGCTAATTTCATGGAATGCTTGAAAGTGAGTTTGTGGAAATGGGTGAAATTGTTGTTAATGACTAAGACTAGGTAATACAGGGAGGTGAAAGGAAAGGTAGTGTGGAAATAATGGAACTGAGAGATCAAAATGTTGGATGAGTGTATATTGGCTGCTGAAGTCTCTAGAAAGACATTGAACTAGGAGCTAAAACTCTTTAACAAATGAGGGGTATGTTTATTGAGATGACCGCAACAAAGAAGGGTCATATAATCTGGGGGCATGTGCTTCAAAGTAGCTTTTCTTTTTCTTTGGGAGTAGAAAGAGAAATTATATGAAAGCTGTAATAAGGAGTACATATGACACCTAACTCATTTTTGGGACCTGTGAAATGCAAGGTACAGAGAAAAAAATCAGCATTTGAGGCCCCTTGATGGGCCTGCAAGGGAAACAATGTTGGCAGGGGACAGCCAGGTAACAGTTAAAAGGAAACATTTAGAGAAAATGATAAGGATATAGTGATTTTGTTGAACTGAGAACATAAGTTCTAGAGGACTTTGAGTGTTTGGAGTTAGAGGGGAGATTAAATCATACAGGGGATGTACAGACTGTTGTATAGATGAGGATAATGTGTGACCAGGTAGGTTTGGATTTCTTAGGGTGATTGAGGTATACTGGAATGTTGAGAATAATGTGATTCATTATGGAAAGAACTTATGAATTCTGTAGTTGTCCACCTCTATAGCTGGTGAAAAAATGAAGCCACTCCTTTCTAGATTTAGTGCTATTCAGGAGCACAAAAAGGATACTGCAGCTGGTCCATGGCCTGCTGGTTGATGGTTCCCATGCTATTGTACACAAAGGTGCTGCTCAGTAGTATCGCCAAAGCAAAGATCCAGGAGTCATTTTGGTTGTCTCCCTAGAAGTCAGTGCAGAGACCACATAGAAGAGTGGCTAAGAGCATGTTCTTTCAATTTAGATAGACCAAGTTTGAACTCCAGCTATTCCTCACATTGCACGTGAAAACTTAGGTAAATCATTCCCCTATGTATTATTTATTTTCCATCTGTACAATGAGTTCTTAACATTCAATTTACAGTATTGAGAAATTTAAATAATGTATTGTATATAATTCTTATTGTATATAATTCATTGTCCAGCTTGAATTAAATGAATTATATACATTATTTAAATGAACAATGAATAAGGAAGACCGAAGAAGAGTTGACGCCTTTGAATTGTGGTGTTTTTGAAGAATACTGAATATACCATGGACTGCCGAAAGAATGAATAAATCTGTCTTAGAAGAAGTACAGCCAGAATGCTCCTTAGAGGCAAGGATGGTGAGACTGTGTCTTACATACTTTGGATATGTTGTCAGGAGGGATCAGTCCCTGGAGGAGGACATCATGCTTGGCAGAGTAGAGGGTCAGCGGAAAAGAGGAGGACCCTCAATGAGGTGGATTGACACAGTAGCTACAACAATGAGCTCAAACATAACAACGATTGTAAGGATGGCTCAGGACCGGGCAGTGTTTCGTTCTGTTGTGCATAGGGTCGCTATGAGTCGGGACCGACTCGATGGCACCTAACAACAACATTGTATATAAAGGCATACCGGTGTGTTAAGAACATAAGTACTTAAAAGTGGTGGCTATTATCATCAGCTACTATTAAAACATGTCTCCTGAATTTCGATGTCACCCTATTCCATTCCAATGACACATCATAGTAAAGAACTTTTTAGACAATTGTTAAAACATGCTATTTTAGTGATATTTTTTTAGCCCAAGACTTGTAAGAGTCATAATGTATCTTCCTTCATAAACTAAGATGTTGTCATCAGAACTTACACTTTGACTTGTTTTCTTACTAATAGTTCTGCTATGGATAAAACTGCTCTTACCATCTCTCTGTGTCCCCGTGGTGAAACGTCAGGCATGTTTATAAAATGTCTAATCAGGTTTAGTGGTGCTTTCAGCAGGCTCAACAAAACATTTTGCTATGATATATATGAAAGACACATGGCTAAAAATGTCATTAGTCATTAGTTTATGGACGGGATAACCTAATTAATTGACCTTATTATCCTCTCCTCATATTTGTGCTGTGGGGTTCAGGGTACATGGCATGCACTGACTCCCAAAGGAGTACTTTATGCTGAGAGGTTATGTTTACTTTTCTCACACATAGCTGGCTTTAGTTGGCTAATGAATTAGATCCTAGGTCAAACTTTCACTGCTACCAAGTAAAGGAAAAGAATAATATATTGATATGATCAACTGAAACCATAAATCAACATTCGGGGAGTGATAGTGCAGGGAGGGCTACATACCTGCCATATGTGGAATTTAAAAGATTTGTGTTTACCTTCTCTACATCTCCCAGGCCCTCAGTGTCAAGCAGAACTAGGGTATGGTTTGGCATACTGGGATGAGGCACACACCACATCCAAATTCCCTTGGTGTGAGACTGCACTGTGGAGCCCAGGGAGAAGCCTGCAAAGGGGAAATGAGGTATTTTGGAATGGAGTTTTAATAGAAGGTGGTTCTGGATATTGACATAAAACTTAATGTAGTGAAGGTTAGAAGATACAACTGAAACCACAACCAATATTGATCTTAATTGCAGAGAATAGTGAAATTAGGATACTCAATACAGGTTGAAACACATTACCTTAAAGATCAGTGCAAGCTTCCTGTTACTACATGAAAATGTTAGCAAATACCTTAGAGTTCATTTTCATGTACATTAATTTTTTTTATTACTGCTTTATTCTATCCAGGAAAGGTATATTTATATTGTTAAAAGGGGAAACAAAAGCAATGCATGAAGCAAGAATGAGCTGACTCATCCTCCCAAACAGAGTGAAGATAAAAATTTCAACTGTGGACCTAAAGTTAGCTTTCAATATTCATTCCACCTCTAAACTTTCTCCCTTACATCCCAGTATTCAACGTTGGGTAGCGTAAGTGATCAGAAAGTACTAGGAAGAGCTTTGGTGGTGCCACTTACCTTTTTTCTTCCCAGCCAGCTTGTTCATCAGGTAGGATTTACCTGTGCGGTAGAGGCCCACAATAGCCACCACCACAACGGGCTGCATAACTGCAGACAGGATCTTCAAAGCTTCCTGATCAGCCGTCAGTTTCCCATTAATGTTCTCAATGAGGCACACTGGGCCTGGCATGTGGATCTCTGAGGCCACGTCCACGGTGTTACCTTTGTCTTCAAGGCAAGAGATGGAATGGAATACAGTTTCTAGACAGTTAGCTGAGCTAAAACATTATAATATGGACAAAATTTTTGTTTTCTGTTCTTGAATTTTGTTCCCTGTTCCAGTTTTAAAACTCCTTGTGGCACACCTGGGTGAGGTTTCATATTATATTGATGTAAAGTGTGTATCATTTCAAATTAGATTGTTATAAATTTAGGATGTTAAATGTAATCTCCATGGTAACCACAAATAAATTATCTCAAATATATACATAGACAGAAATGAGAAGGGAATCAAAACAGTGCCTTGCAAAAATCAAATGAATACAAAAGGAGGTAATGAAAGAAATCAAGAACAGAAAAGGTATATGACCCACAGAAAACAAATAGCTAAATGGCAAAAACTTTATTATTACTTTAAATGTAAATGGATTAAACTCTCCAATCAAAAGGCAGCAATTAGCAAAAATGATTAAAAAACAAATAATCCAATTATACACTATCTATAAGAGGCTCATTTTAGGTATGAGACACAGATAAGCTGAAAGTGAAAGGATGAAAAAAAAAAATTCTGTGTAAATAGTAACCAAAAGAAAGCTGGGTGGCTATAAGACAAAATGACTTTAAGTCAAAAACTTTTCCAAGAGACAACAAGAAGTATTATGTATTGATAGAAGGGTCAATTCATCAAGAAGATATAACAGTTATAAATATATATTTACCTAATACTGAGCCCCCAAATATATGAAGAAAGCAGTGGCAGAATTGAAGGGAGAAATAGATGACAGTTCCACCATAATAGCTGGAAACTTCAATACACCACTTTTGCTAATGGACAGAACATCTAGAATAAAGGTCAATAAGGATGTGGAAGATTTGAAAAACACTAGAGACCAACCAGACCTAACAGACATATATAGAACACTACATTCAACAATAGCATAGTACACCTTTTTCTCCAGTGCATATGGATCATTCTCTAGGACAGCCCATATGTTAGCAACAAATCAAGGCATCATCAATTTAAAAAGATTGAAATCATAGAAAGAATTTTTCTGATCACAATGGAATGAACTTTGAACTCAATTACAGAAGAGAAACTGGAAAATTCACAAATATGTGAATATTAAGGATACTCTTAAACAACAACAAACCAACAGGTCAAAGAAGAAATCACAAGGGAAGTTGGAAAATACTGAGATAAGAATGAAAATGAAAGCAGGACATATAAAAATACATGGGTAGTGCAACAAGTATGCAACAAGGAGTCTATAGCTATAAACACCTACATTAAAAAAAGAAGATCACAAATCAGTAATCAGAGTTTACACATTGAGAAACGAGAAAAAGAGTAGGAAACTAAGCCCAAAGCTAGCAGAAGGAAGGAAATAAGAAATATTAAAGCATAGATAGAGAATAGAAAAATAATAGACTCAATGAAACCAAAATTTGGTTCTTTGAAAAGATAAATAAAATTGACAAATCTTTAGCTAGACTAACAAAGAAGAGAGAAGATGCAAATAACTAAAATTAGAAATGAAAGTGGGGACATTATTACCAACCCAAGAAATAAATATGATTGTTAGAGAATTCTAGGACCGCTGTACACCAACAAATGAGATAATCCTCATGAAATGGACAAATCCCTAGAAACACACAAATTATCCAAAATGGCTCAAGAAGAAATAGAAAATCTCAACAGACCTACAATAAGTAAAGAGATTGAATCAGTAATCAAACACGTCCCAACAAAGAAAAGGCCAGGACCAGATGACTTCGCTGGTGAAATCTACTAAACATTTAAAAAAAATTCAAACCAATCCTTCCGAAACCCTTCCAGAGTAGGAAACACTTTCTAATGCATTCCACCAGGCTGGGAGAACCCTGAAACCAAAAGCCAGATAAAGACACCACAAGAGAAGAAAATTACAGACCAATATCCCTTAAAAATATAGATGAAAAATTCTCAACAAAATACTAGCAAACCAAATCCAAAGTCATATAAAAGAAGTGTACGCCATGGCCAAATTGGATTTATTGTAGGAAAGCAATGGTGTTTGAACACACCCAAATCATCCTAATACACCACATTACTAGAACAAAGAGAAGAGCTGATCATGAAAATTGATGCAGAAAATGCATTTGACAAAATCCAATACCCTTTCATGATAACAGCACTCAGAAAACTAAGAATAGAAGAAGAATTTCTCAACATGTTAAAAGCATTTATGAAAAACCTACACCTGAAAGCATTACAGAAAAGAATTAAAGACCTAAATTAATGGAAAAGATCCTTGGGCCCACACATCCCGCCGGGCTCGGAGCCGAAGGCCCTACTGCCGCGGAACCGGGGTCGACCGGGCACGGCGACCGGGAGGCGGTGGATTTTTTCCTCCCAACACCACCCCCCCACCCCCGCCCGGCCCCATTCCTTCTTTCTGTTTCTTTCTTTCTTTCTTGCCCCCACCTCTCGGCCGCCACCGCCACCCCATCATCCTCCCTCCTCTTCGCGGACTCCACTGGCTGGTAACTAAACGGTTGGTGGTTGAAACCTACCAGTGGCTCTGAGGGAGAAAAGACCTTCTCCTGTAAAGATAATTTGAAATTTTTGATCGTTTTATTGATTTAGAAAGGAGTGAAAAGACTTCTATTAGTTACGCATTGTCTTTGTGTTTTTATCTTGTGTCTCAACCCATTTTAACCTGAAGCGATCATGATATAACATTCGTTAGCTCTTTGAGATACAAACAAATACAGACTACAAGCACCCCAGTGTTTATCCTATGGAAAAAGAGCAAGTTGCTTCCAATAGAAAGTTGATTTTTACTGTCAGTAAAAACTCAATAACTACCTGACATGCTTTCACTGAGGGCTTATATGCAAAAGAATGCCAGTGCTGCCCCAACTGGGCTTCTTATCTATTCACTGGAAGATGGCAACAGGCTTTTTTTTTTTTTAAGTTATCAAGACCCATTTCCTATTTCAACAATGGCCCACAGGGACTGCTGGAAATGTAATGGCCTATTTGATTTTATAGCATGAGGCAAACCACCATTAAATGGGAATCAATCAATTACTGACTCAAAAAAAGCAACTGCTTAAAGGTTTTATAAGCTCCCAAATCACAATAACTTTTCAAATTATTATATAATGTTGCCTCTTTTTTGCAGATCCCAAGTGGCCTAACTTCTGTTTACCTAGAGCTATAAAATTTGGTAATAAAGGGAGAGATGGAACCTGAGCTTTACTGAGTAGGTTCTGTCAGAAACAGAGGCAATTTACAAAGGTGTCTAGAAAGAAATAAGTCTTGAAAGATTCACGAATCTCAGTGTAGGCCATATCTCTGCCCGTGGCTAATACAACAGAAAGCACGGCAGTGGACACTTAACAGACATGCCACCTGCCTGGCGTTCCACATCCAGCTCAGCTGCAGCACATTTTGGGGGCCATCGTTTTAAAGAAATCTAACTGACCTTTACAAATTTCTCCCCACCCTGCCCAGCCTTACCTGGAGAAGAGATTCTTTAGAGCTGGAAACCAAGCTGCCTTAATGAGAAAGTCCTAAGTGTGCTTTCCTTCTTTCCCTTTCTTCTGAGTTTAGCTGCAGTGGTTTTCTGTCACTTTTCTCTTTCACTGGAAATTTGGGCTTTTATCTTACTCTTCCAATGTCCCAGGGCTTTCCAGATTTTCTTCTGAGCTCAGATGACTAAAAATAGACACAAAAGAGCCAGCTCAGCAAAGAAATCAGTTAACAGGAAACTGAAAGTACACAGTGAAAGGCGGTGACTCAACAACCATGAAAGGAATTGTGGGAACCCAGGGCGTGGGTTAGTACATGGTTTTGACACTATTTCTCAGCTGTTATGCTTATTGCTGTTAGTTGCCTTCGAGTCTGTTCTCAAACTGATCCATAGGGTTTTCAAGGCCGTGACCTTTCAGAAGCAGTTCATCAGGCCCGTCTTCCAAGCTGCCTCTGGGTGGGTTCCAACTGCCAACCTTCTGTCTAGTAGTTGATTGTTTAATTGTTTGCGCTACCCAGGGACTCCATGTCTCAACTAGCACCTTCAAATTTTAATACTGGAAGAGAGCTTAGAGGCTGTTTGCAATTAAAAACAAAAGTCCATTGGATTGTTTTAAACATAATGACGTTTTTTCAGGTTTGGGGGTCAGTTGGAGAAAACTGGATGAGAAAGCCTCATATAATATTCTTCTAGATCCAGTTTCCTGGAAGATTAGACCAATTCACAATGGACCTACTTAACCATGTATAATGAGGGCTGTAAGTGTCCCAAGGGAATGGCCGTGTCTTATACATTTATGAATCCCCAGCCCTAGCCCAGGTCTTGGCACTGAGCGCTTAACAAATAAAATAACAAGGATAGCTCGTATTTATGGCACACTTAACTCAAGCTAGTGATAATTCCTCTGTGTAGATTATCTCATCTAATTCTCATCACAAATACTTTCAACACAATGTTACAGAGAGATAAGATCACAGAGCTACCAGGTAAGATTTGAAACCAAGCAGTCTTGCTTCAGAACCTACGCTATCAACCACTTCACTAAAATTCCTGTTTTTGCTGAGTAAACAATAAAATGTTTCCTATTTATTTATTGCTCTCTAAGGCTGGACTTTTTACATATCTCACTTAAACCTCGAGATAATCCTACACCACTGGGGTATTTATTATGCCCGTTGTTGAAAGAGAAAGGAGTCAGAGAGAAGTTTGGTAATATGTCCAATGCCGTTGAGCTGCACCAAGTTAGCAAGGCATTGCATGGGGTTTAAACTTTAAAATCCATTTGAAATAAGTACCCTACGCCTTGGCCATTTCACTCCTCAGGATATTTCTGACAGAGGCATATGCACACATGCACCAGGGCCTTGTGTGGAATGATCCTATCAACAATATTTCTCATACCTCCACCCCGAAAATGACCCAAATGTCCAACCACAACAGAGCAGGTAAGTAAATTGTGGGGCATTTGTTTAATGGGATGCTTTATAACAATGAAAATGACCAAACTACAGCTATACCCAACCACATGAATGACTCTTCCAAATGTATTGTTGAGCAAATGGAGCTGGACACAATAGAATATATACTGTTTGACACACATGGGGTCACCATGATTTGGAGTGGACTCAGTGACAATTGGTTTTGTTTTTATAAGCTGGAAAGTGTTCATTTTCCCATTTCCTTTTTAGAGTGTTTCCTTGGAGACTAGTAGGACAGAGTCCGTTCTCTAAAATTTTTTTTTTAATTACTTAAAATCAGCTTTATTGACATGTAATCTACATAAAATACAACGCACTCATTCTAAGTGTACAGTTTGATGAGGCTTGGCAATGTATATACTACCAAGATATAGAATGTTTCCATCATTCCAGAAAGTTCCCTCTGCCCTTTCCTAGTCAATCCCCTACCCATACCCTGAGACCCCAGGCAAACGTGGATCCACTTGCTGTCACTATAGATTAGATTTGGCTTTCCTAGAGCTTCACATGAATAAAATTATACAGGTCGCCCTTTTGTATCCAGGTTCTTTCACTGAGCATAATGTTTTTGCTATTCATCGATGGTGCTGCATGTATGGAAATCTCATTCTCAACAACAGATTTTGGTAATGGAAAATAGAACAGTTTTCAATTCTGGATAAACTTTTTTGAATGTTCTTAATTCCACACCTGATTCTGATAAGATTCCTTGAATCAGTTCTACAGCATGGAGGACTCTTCCCTTGTAGAGCTGTGGGGGAAGAGGAGACATTTCCTGTTTCTTTCTTGTTTAATTTTTGGAAACAATTTTCTGTGTGTGTGTGTGTGATTTGGGTGAAAGTTTACAGCTCAAGTTAATTTCTCATTCAAAAATTTATACACATATTGTTTTGTGACATTGCTCGCAATCCCCACAATGTGACAGCACACTCCCCCTTTTTGCCTCAGATTCCCTGCATCCATTCTACCAGCTCCTGTCCCTTCCTGCCCTTTCATCTTGCTTTTGGGCAGAAGCTGCCCATTTGGTCTCGTATATCTGATTGAACTAAGAAGCATGCTCCTCGCATGTTTTCTGTTTGTTTTTTAGACAAACATGTCTAATCTTTGAAGAGTGGGCTTTGGGAATGGTTTCAGTTCTGGGTTAACAGAGTATTCAAGGGCCATAGTTTTGGGTGTTCCTCCAGTCTCTGTCAGACCATTAAGTATGGTCTTTTTATGTGAATTTGAGTTCTGTTCTGCATTTTTCACCTGCTCTGTCTGGGACTCTCTGTTGTGTTCCCTGTCAGGGTGGTCATTGGTGGTAGCCAGGCACCATCTAGTTCCTCTGGTCTCAGGTTAGTGGAGTCACTGGTTCATTTGGCCATTTGTCCTTTGGGCTAGTATTTTCCTTGTGTCTTCGGTTTTCTTAATTCTCCTTTGCTCTGAGTGGAATGGGACCAATAGATGTATCTTAGCTGGCTGCTTGTGAGCTTTTAAGACCCCAGACGCTACTCAGCAAAGGGGGTCGTAGAACATTTTCTTCATAAACTGTGTTATGCAAATTGACCTAGATGTCCCCTGAGACTATGGTCCTGAGGCCCCAGCCCTAGCTACTCTTTCCCTTAAAGTGTTTGGATATGTCTAGGAAACTTCTTTGATTTTGCTTTGGTCCAGTTGTGCTTACTTCCCTTGTATGTTGTCCTTCCCTTCACCAAAGTTGACCCTTGTCTACCATCTAGTTAGTGATTTACCCTACCCCTCCCTCCCCACCCTTGTAACCATCAAGTACTGCTTTTTTCTATGTCTAAACCCTTTCTTGAGTTCTTATAATAGTGGTCTCGTACAATATTTGTCCTTTTGCAACTGATTTATTTCACTTAGCATAATGCCCTCCAGATTCATCCATGCTGTGAGATGTTTTGAAGGTTCATCATTGTTCTTTATCATTGTGTAGTATTCCATTGTGTGTATGTACCATAGTATATTTATCCATTCATCTGTTGATGGGTACTTAGGTTGTTTCCATCTTTTTGCTATTGAGAATAATGCTGCAATGAACATGAGTGTACATATGTCTTTCTGTGATAGCTCTTATTTCTCTTGGGTATATTCTTAGAAGCAGGATTGCTGGATCCTATGGTATTTCTATTTCTAGTTTTTTAAGGACACGCCATGTCGTTTTCCAAAGTGGTTGCACCAATTTACATTCCCCAGCAGTGCATAAGAGTTCCAATCTCCCCACAACCTCTCCAACATTCGTTATTTTGTGTTTTTTGGATTCGTGCCAGCCTTGAGAGGATATCTCATTGCGGTTTTGATTTGCATTTCTCTAATGGCTAATGAACACTAGCATTTCCTCATGTGTCTGTTAGTGGCTGGAATGTCTTCTTTGGTGAAGAGTCAGTTCATATCCTTTGCCCATTTTTTAACTGGATTTTTTGTCTTTTTGTTGTTGAGGTGTTGCTGTATCTTGTAGATTTTAGAGATTGGACCCTTATCAGATATGTTGCAGTCAAAATTTTCTTCCCAGTCTGTAAGTTCTCTTTTTACTCGTTCGGTGAAGTCTTTTGATGAGCATAAGTGTTTGATTTTTAGGAGCTCCCAGTTATCTAGTTTCTCTTCTGGTATTTGTGCATTTTTTGTTATGGCTTGTATACTATTTATGCTATATATTAGAGCCCCTAGAGTTGTCCCAATTTTTTTTTTCATGATCTTTATTGATTTTATATTTAGGTCTTTGATACATTTTGAGTTAGTTTTTGTATATGGTGTGAGGTATGGGCCCTGTTTCATTTTTTTTTACAGATGGATATTCGGTTACTCCAGCACCATTTGTTAAAGCCACTATCTTTTCCCCATTTTGGGCCTTTGTCAAATATAAGCTCCTCGAAGGTGGATGGATATATGTCTATGTTCTCAATTCTGTTCCATTGGTGTATGTGTCTGTTGTTTTACCTGTACCAAGCTGTTTTAACTACTGTGGTGGTATAATAGTTTCTAAAATCAGGTAGTGTGAGGCCTGCTACTTTGTTCTTCTTCAATAATTCTTTACTTATCCAGAGCCTCTTCCCTTCCCATATAAAGTTGATGATTTGCTTCTCCATCTCGTTAAAAAATGCCTTTGGAATTTGGATCAGGATTGCATTGTATCTGTAGATTGATTTGGGTAAAATTGACATTTCCACAATGTTGAGCCTTCCTATCCATGAGCATGGTATGTTTTTCCACTTACGCAAGTCTTTTTTGGTGTCTTGCAGTAGCACTTTGTAGTTTTCTTTGTATAGGTCTTTTACATCCCTGGTTAGATTTATTCCAAAGGACCTTATCTTCTTGGGGCCTATTGTGAATGATATTGATTTGATGATTTCCTTTTCAAAGCTCTCTTTTTGGTGTAGAGGAATCCTACTGATTTTTGCTGAAATCTTCTGTTAGTTTCAGTAGCTTTCCTGTGAATTCTTTGGGGTTTTTTGTGTGTAAGATCACATTGTCTGCACATATGGATACTTTTACTCCTTCCTTACCAAATTTGTATGCCCTTTATTTCTTTTTCATGCCTTATTGCTCTGGCTAGGACCTCCAGCACAATGCTGAATAAGAGTGGTGATAAATGGTCTGGTTCCTGTCCTCAAGGGGAATGTTTTCAGTTTCTCTTCTTTTAGAATGATGTTGACTGTTGGCTGTATATAAGTGCCTTTTATTATGTCAAGGAATTTCCCTTCTATTCCTATTTTACTGAGAGTTTTTTTTTAAACCAGGAATGGGTGTTGTGCTTTGTCAAATGCATTTTCTGCATTGATTGATAAGATTATGTTGTTCTTTTCTTTTGTTTCATTTATGTGATGAATTAAGTTGGTTGATTTTCTAATGTTGAACCATCTCTGCATACCTGGTATGAATCTCACTTGGTCATGATGTATTATTTTTTTGATATGCTGTTGAACTCTATTGGCTAGAATTTTGTTGAGGATTTTTACGTCTGTGTTCATGAGGGATAGTGAGCTGTAATTTTTTGTGTGCTTGTGATCTCTTTGCCTGGCTTTGGTATCGGGGTTATGCTGGCTTCACAGAATGAGTTTGGGAGTACTCCTTTTCTACACTCTGAAATGTCTTTAATAGTGCTGGTGTTAACTCTTCTCTGAAAGTTTGATAGAATTCTCTAGTGAAGCTGTCCGGGCCAGGGCTTTTTGTTGTCGGTGGTGGTGGTAGCTTTTTTTTGTTTTGTTTTGTTACCTCTTCAATCTCTTCTTTCTTATGGGTTTATTTAATTTCTCTACCTTGGTTTGCATTAGTTTAGGTAGGTAGTGGGTTTCTAGAAGTGTGTCCATTTCCTTTCAGTTTTCAAATCTGTTGGAGTACAGTTTTTCATGGTATTCTGTTATGACCCTTTTTTTTTCAGTTGGTCTTAGCTGGCAATTTTTTTTTTTCCTTCAAGTCTTCATATATGTCATTCCATTGTCTTCTTGCTTGCATGGTTTCTGCTGAGTAGTCAGAGTTTAGTCTTATTAGTTCTCCTTCCTAGGTGACTTTTCGTTTATCCCTAGCTGTTCTAGAGATTCTATCTTTGTCTTTGGTTTTGGCAAGTTTGATTATGATATGTCTTGGTGACTTTCTTTTGGGGTCTACCCTGTATGGGGTTCATTAAGCTTCATGGATAGATATCTTCTCATCTTTCATGCTATCAGAGAAGTTTTCTGCCAGCAATTTTCAGCAGTTCTCTCTGTGTTGTCTGTTATCCCCCCATCCTGGTACTCCGATGACACATAGGTTATTCCTCTTGACAGTATCTCACATAATTCTTAGGCTTTCTTTTTTATTATTATTCATTTTTCTAATTTTTCCTCACATAAATTGGTGTCAAGGGCTTTATCTTCAGTCTCGCTAATTCTGACTTCCATTGTCTCAATTCTGCTCCCATGACTTTCTATTGAGTTGTCTAATTCTGAACTCTTATTGTTAATCCTTTTAATTTCTAGTTGCTGCCTCTGTATGGTTTCAAGAAGCCTGTTTATTCTGTCATTTCGTTCTTGTATTGTTCTCCTATTGCTTTGTCTGAGTTTTGTCTGCTGTTCTTCCTGATCTTTTGGAGAGGTCTTTAGTCTTTTGAATTCTTTCTCAGTAGTTCTATTTCCTTATCTTCCTCTGGAAATTTTTCTGGTTCTTTATTTTGGTAGCTTACTGGAGCCATCTTGACCTACTTCTTTATGTGATTCGATATTGACTATTATCTCTAAGGCATCAATAAGTTATTATAATTATTTATTTATCGTACATTTTTTTACTGTGTCCTGACTTTTTGTTTTGTTTTGATATGGCCATGTAGGCTGGGTATGTGAGCTACTTCAGTTGTTGTCATTTTGAAGCTCTCATATTCTGTCTCCAGGCGGTCAGAGCAGCTACTAGGTGTGTGAGCCCAGGAGTCTGTTCACTTTTTCTTGTGGGGGTTCAGCACAGGTGACCAGGTCATAGGTCACTGAGTGCATGGTGCAAATTCTCACCTACAGTCCTAGGTGGGCAGGGCTGAGTAGGGGTGTTTGGAGCAGGCAGTTTTCTGGCTGCAGTGGAAGGCTATGTGTGGAGCAAGTTAAGGGGCTGACAGCTGCCCCCAGGTGCCTAGGTGGTAGGTGTGTCCCTAACCCCTAGGGCGCATAGCAGGGGGTGTTGTAGCCCATGCTAGGGCACCCAGCACTGTTGGCTAGAAGGACTGGGAGACACCAATAATTCTCAGACCCCTGTCCATGGGTGGTTAGATGGAGTGGGTGGTACCACCAACCTGTGAGCCCCTAGTGTGGGTGGGTGAGGCCTCTGCTTATGGGCCAGGGCAGTGTGAAATGTATTGAATCTGTAGCTCCCCCTTGGCTGCTGCAGTTGAAAATGAGCTTCAGGTGCATGCCCTGCTGTTCTATGCTAATGAGATTATGCTATGTAGAATTGACCCATGCAGGTCTGGGCAGGGGTGAAGGGTGCTACAAGTCCACGAACCCCTTACACTAGTGAGTGGGCAAAGGGAAAAGCCTCCTGACCAGCCCTGAATTCTCAGCTTAGGGGGCATGGCATTTTTTAATGCTGCATGACTGGTGTGGGGATAACAGCCTGAGGTCCCAGGCTTAGGGGGCTTGGCATTATGGAATACTGTGGAAGGTGTCCCAGCAGAGCAGGCTGGGGAGTGGGTGAGGGGAAGCAGGTATTTCTACACTGTGCAACTCTGAGGGAGAAGGGTTAGTTTTTCCCTGCCTGGTAGGTTAGAAGCTTGCACTTAACTTTCACAGGCCTGGTGTCCCTCCTACTTGCTTCTGGATGTGAATGCAGATTCACTGCTTCTTGGCTGCACCTGATATGATGGGGCTCATCTTTGGATGTTGCATTTGCCTCAGCCCATGTGTGCTGCTGTAGTCTCAGATCGCGGGGCTCTGGTAATCTCATGACCTGTACTTCTCCACTGCTTTTGAATTGTCTCTCTTTCCACCAGCCTCTCTGTCTGATTCTTCGGCTTTGTCTTTGATGATTAGGGTTCCTAGACTCTCATATGTAATTGATTTACTTGTTTTTCCAGGTGTTTGTTGTAAGAGGGACGACGGAAGCATCTGACTATTCTGCTATCTTGGCCCTGCTTTCTTTAAACTTCTGAATGTTTTAAAAAAAGAAAAGAAAAGAAAAGAAAAACCTCTCTCTGGGGCTAAATAAAACCACTGCTAGCTTTACAATCCAGAGATGTCTCCAATGATCTAGGCTCCATCCCTTTTGAAATATCGACACCCAGGAAAATAGAGCTTCAGTCTCCCTGACACCCTAGCAGCTTAACCTAGAGATCTAGCCAGGGTGTAACCATTTGCTTGCCGGGGAGATGGGAAAAGTTTCACTGTTCTTTCAGATGAAGGCAATTAACTAAACAAATGGCTTTCTCAATTCTCAAGCATAGAATGAACTATATGGGGGAACGTACAAAGTTCTTTTATGGGAAAACAGAATACCATTGATCCTGAGGAAATATGTTACATGCTGTCTAAAAATAATGTAGTATAAAAGGATGGTATCTGCTTGAATGTATATGCATGTTCTTGGTCCTACTTATGCAATGATAAAACAGTGTTCTTTTTTTCCCATATTGTCATGGAGAAGATTTTCTTTGTTAGTTGGACTTTAATTCACTGGCCTTATGAAAGAATTTAATTTGCTACCACACCCTCCCAAGCTCTTTCCAGATGAATTAAAGTTATTGTCTGTAGATAAATTTGGACATGTTGGTTGAGAATAATTCATTTCATGGTATGTACCAACTGAATCTATTTATGAAAAAAAAACATAAAAATCAATAATGAATAGATAAAAGTCCAGAAGGATATAAAAAAATGATAATAGTTCATTTCATGGTATGTACCAACTGATTCTATTTATAAAAAAAAAAACATAAAAATCAATAATGAATAGATAAAAGTCTAAAAGGATATATACCCCAAAATTAATATCTCTAACTCATTGATGTGTCTACAGATTACTTTTTATTTTTATATTTTTCCGTATTTTTGAATTTTTTCAATTACTAGGAATTATTTTACAATCCTAGAAAAACACACAACAATAATTTCCTTTTTGAAAAAGAAAATCACTTATTTCGAGAATTATTTTCTACCAGGTATCAGCTATTGCAATTCATTGATTATTTATTTGTTAAACCCCACTGCCGTCGAGTTAGACACGTATTTAATAAGCTAAGACTGCATATGAAGTCTGCCATATGTTTGTGTTTGTGCACAGTTGATTTATTTATACTAACATAGGTTAGATAGGAAAGACTGCTTGGAATGAGAGTGTGTAGTGATCCCCTGGGTTGGGACACAAACTAGGGGCATTTGATATAGTTCGAAAACCCAAACTCCGTTGCTGTCGAGTCGATTTTGACTTATAGTGACTGTACAGGACATAATACAACTGCCCCATAATGTTTCTAAATCCATAAATTTTTATGGAAACTGCCACATCTTTCTCTTGTAGAGCTGCTGGTGAATTTGAACTGATGAACTTTCAGTCAGCAACCAAGTACTTAATACTCCACCAACAGGGCTCCTTTTGGATATAGTTACAGGGACCAAAAAGTAGTGTTTTATCTTGGTGAGGAAATGAAGGAGGCAATGTTTTTTGACAATGGCAGGTGGAACTGGGGCAGTTTACTATTTTACACAAGTGGTAATTTACTTTAAAACATTTCCAAATGAGAATTGTGATGTGTATATTTAAAAGCTAACACCAATTTACACCCCTGAGGGAGTTAATTAGCATATGAATTGCCCTAGTCTGGAAAAGAAAAAGAAAAAACAAACCAGTTGCCATGGATTCCCACTCACAGTGACCCTATAAGACAGAGTAGAACTGCCTCATAGGGTTTCAGGGAGCACCTGGTAGATTTGAACTGCTGCTGACATTTTGGTTTATAGCCAAACTCTTAACCACTGTGTCACTAGGGTTTCCCTAATCTGGAAAGATCCCCTTAAGAGTTGGTGATTTAACACATGTAGCATTTTTTTCCTTAATTAACAACCACCTCAACCCTTTGCCTTGCAGTAGATTCTGACTCATAGTGGCAGATTCTTAGGACACAGTAGAACTACCCTATAGGGTTTCTAAGGAGCAGCTGGTGGATTCCAACTGCTGACCTTTTGATTAGCAACCAAGTTCTTAACCACTGTGCCACTGGGGCTCCAATTAACAGCAGTTTGTTAATTGGCCTAAGGGCTGGTAGAAATAAGGAGTTGATGTTGAATTACATGATTGTTAGAAGAAATGAACAAGACCTATGCCCATGTATGAACAGGACATAAAATATGACAAGCCTATTAACTCATCTACCTGTGCAGTGATCCAGGATTAGAACCTGCTGTCCTGCTTCTCTCCACTCCAGATAGAGTCCTGCCACCTGATCTAACTTCAAAACCAGAGCTCCTGCCACACAATCTAATCACATCCACCTCGGAGTGAGACTTTGCTTCATAGAGAGGGACCTCCTGAGGCTTCAGACATGTTATTTATATGTCCTTATCTACTTGTTATATTCAATATATTTATAAATGGTAGAATTTCATATGAGGGTGTTTTCATTGTAACTCAAACCTGGTTTCAAACCACCAGGGACTACCAATGTTACCAAATGAACTCGACATCTGCCAAATGACATTTGGCTTCATAAAATTCCTCTTCCCAACCCCTGGGGGTTGGGGGGGAACACTGCTGTTTAGTCGATTCTTACTAATAGCAACCCTATAGGACAGAATAAAGCTGCCCCCATAGGATTTCCAAGGCTGTAAATCTTTACAGAACAAGACACACATCTTTCTTCCGTGGAGCCACTGGTGGGTTTGAATCAATGAACTTTAGGAAAAAAATCCAAGGGTTAAGACTGTAGAGAGCTCCTGTGGGTGTCAGGAACAGTGTGAAACAGAATCTAAAGCAGGTCAAGAGCTTCAGGAAGCCCAGCCAAGGCAATCAGGGCTTAACCTCAGTGGAGTTTTAGTTAAGCTTCCCTGTCTTTGAGAGAGCAGTTGGAGAAGTCACACCCATAGTTCTACAAGGGTATTGGGCAAGATCCCTGAACAGAAACTCTACAGGATCAAGGCTAAAGCCAAATGCTAAATGGAAAAGTGGAGCCCATGTCACAATCAGGATTGTCCTCAAGTGTTGGTTTTGACAGGGTTAAGTCATGTGTGGAGAGATCCTGATACCCTGGTCCTGGCCCATGGACCTATAGCTTTGGGGAAAAGGGGAGAGATTCTGTATTCAGTTTGAACTAACAAACAAAGCTTTCTGAAACTATTAGTATTTTACAGAATCCATGTGCTCAACTTTTCCAATCAACACCCTATAATTAGAAGAACTAGTTGAGCCCTGAGGCTTTTAGGGTCCTTTTAGGATGTCAGAGGTGGCTTGTGCTGGAATCTGGATCAGCCAGTTGTAGTGAGACATTCCTGTGCTGGTTATATTTCTACACAGCTCCTGCCCATCCAGACACTGAGGAGACCACCTGATACTGTCTGGTCAGCCCTCCTACCTCCTTAAGCTGTTTTTGATATTCCTAAACAAGTGTATATCTACATTCTTTGAATTTTTAACAGATTTTCTTCCTTACCCCACCTCCCAAAACTGAAGCGTTTTCTTAGGAAATAAATTCTGCCAGGGTAGTCAAGCTCACCCTAACAGGTAAGAAGGCAGCACCACCAAAGTAGGCTATAGACTAAGTCTGAGAAATAAAAGAATGTAGAGAGGGCTAAAGCCGATAACTTCTTGCTACATCAAAAAACCCTGTGAAAGAATGGATGTTAAGCTGCCTTCCTCCAAAACTGTTGAAAAAGTGCTTGAAATAGATCTTCTATTCTTTCAACAAATTAATAATTTGTTAATTTTCGGTTGTGTGCAAGGCTTTTTACTTGACTGTAATCTTTAAGGAAGCAGAAGGCCAGATCTTTCTCCTGTAAGCCACTGGGTGGATTTGAACCACCAATCTTTCAGTTAGCAGCTGAGCGCTCAACTGTTGCACCACCACGGCTCCTTTCTTGATCTCTAAACAGCTATAATTTCACCTCAACATTCCCTTCTTGATTGTTTCATATTCTTATTGCTGGTGATGTGTGTAGGGAGATTTGAATGGGAAGTAGACCTTATTTGAGTCCATCATCTCCTTCACCATACCATCCCGATGTACAATATGAGGCACATTCCTCTGGGTGATCCTGGCTCAGCTGCAGGACTTCTCATTCCTTTTTTTTTTTTTGGCAGGGGAAGGAAACTGGGAGATGATTAAGCATTGTCTCACAACCCTCAAAAACGCAGAGTTGTGCCTCTAAGATTGAGAAAGATGGGAGAAATGAAGACTGACCACACCGATGCTGTCTGATGACTCTTTGGCCATTGTGCAGATTCCACAACTCTGCAAATCTGAGGATATCATTTTCAGTAAGAAATTGATCCTCACAGCAAAGCAAGCCTTCATTTCGGCAGAAGCACCCCAAGCTGATAGAACTGTGCTGAAAATGAAAGGCACATGATTATTTCGCATCCTTTATTATTTTAACCTTCATAATTGCCTGTGAGCAAAGGCAGTGACTTCACTCCTGGGTGGTTTTAGTGGATGAGAAGGTTGAGGTGCACAGAGCACACGCTGTGTCTGCTACCCCAGAAGGAATAGGGTGTCAGGTTCAGAGGAGTGTGCCTGTGCTTTCCGCTTCACTGAGTCCCTTCTGCATAATTCCCCAAACTGTGTCCTTTTTCAAAACCTAGAGAGTAGCTAATGTAATGAGCAAATTTTAAATTGGGGTGCTACTGGATGGTATCTCACGAGTTTATTCAACCAGTTTTTTTTTTAACACCTGATTTTTATGTAATAGGTTCTGTGCTAACAGCTAAAGATACGAGGAAGAAGAAGAACAAGGAGCTATCTTTACTTCCACCATCGGATTCCAGTCAGAATCGACTCAACAGCACTGGTTTTTTTTTTTTTTTTAAATAGGTAATATCAATATTTGTAATTACATAAAAATTGCTATGGTAGAAGTGACATCATAGCATAATGGCAGCACAGAGGGACACCGCATCCAGTCTTAGGAAGTCAGGAAATAGGACCCCTTATGGAGGAAACCCTGGTGGCATAGTGGTTAAGCGCTATGGTTGCTAACCAAAAGTCAGCGGTTTGAACCACTAGGTGCTCCTTGGAAACTCTATGGGGCAGCTCTACTCTGTCCTATAGGGTTGCTATGAATCAGAATCCACTGGATGGCAATGGGCTTTTTTTTTTTTTTTAATGAAGGAACAGAGAGGAACGCTAGTGGTGCAGTGGTTAAGTGCTACAGCTGTTAACCAAAAGGTCAGCAGTTTGAATCCACCAGGTGCTCCTTGGAAACTCTATGGTGCAGTTCTATTCTGTCCTATAGGGTTGATATGAATCAACTCGTGGGCAACAGGTTTGGTTTTGGGCAAGGAGGAATGGAAATTAGCAAAGGATACAGAGTGAAGAAGCAAGGTTGTTTTAAGATACCTGTATACTGTATAAAAAAAAAAAAAAAATTTTTTTTTTTTTTATACTGTGTGAAAAGACCCAGAGTCAGGAGGTACTGAAATGGGAAAATATTGCTTGAACATTCAGATGGTAGAATAGATAATGTTTATGGGAACTGATGAAACCCCTGTGAGCTATAGCATGCCTTGCAATTCTTTTCTGTCTGATTGTTCTCTCATGATGTTGTAAAGGTTTAAGATTAATCTATGTTTTCTCTCTAAAGATGAAAAACAGGGATAGAATCTGGGAACCGAAGAGTCAGGAGAAGGTGATGTCAGAAGACCAAACTTCAGTGATGCCAGAAGGGACCCTAAGAATGCCTAGAAAAGCTCATCATGACTGGCAGGCAGTTTGCAAGACCACCTCAAAGGAAAATTAAAAATTCTCCAGATTCCTCGGACTTAGCCTTTCTTTCCCTTTAAAACCCTCCAGCCGGCCCTTTTGGGTCAGAGTTTAGGAGGAACCTATCCCCTCTGTCTCTTGCATACCAGTGTTCAATAAAACCTTGCTGCTTACCTCCCTCCTGTCTCGGTATTGGCTTTGCGGCAGGTGGCTCAAATCCACGATTTGCGGTAACAGTAACATGTCCAGCTTGTGGAATTACAAGGAGTTCCTTTTAGCCACAGCAGGGCCTAAAGCACGCTATAGAAATTCCTAAAAAGTTAAGTAGACCCTAAAGAAAAATTCTGCTTTTAATTTACCAATGTTGTAATTTGGGGGGATTGAATTTAGAGGCTATTCCAGAAAAATCTCAGACTTTATATCTGAAAAGTAATTAGGCACTAGGGTGTCAAGGCCTTACTGAAAGGCCATAATGAAGACAAAGTTAGGACACACGCGTCCTGCTTTCCAGATCCTTGTTGTCATGAGCAGAGTCTTCTAGTTGAGCTGACTTACGCTATTTGTGGTGGCATTAAACACCTTCATTCTGTCACAGAAACGTTCCCATTCCATGTATTATTATTTCAGTTTTAATTTTAGCAGCTGTTTATTTTTAGAGTAATAAATTAACACTGTATAAAATGCACAATGTAAAATTAGTTATCCTCCCACTCAGATCAACTACCCAGGTCCATCCCCAGTGGTAATCCCAGCTACTAGTGTTACCCCAAATTGCAGGTTCTAGCCGCCTGCCGCAAAGCCAATACTGAGACAGGAGGGAGGTAAGCAGCAAGAGGGCTTTATTGAATACTGGTATGCAAGAGACAGAGGGGATAGGTTCCTCCCAAATTCTGTCTGCCCCAAAAAGGCCAGCCGGAGGGTTTTATAGGGAAAGAAAGGCTAAGGCTGAGGAATCTGGAGAATTTTTAATTTTCCTTTGAGGTGGTCTTGCAAACTGCCTGCCAGTCATGATGAGCTTTTCAAGGTATTCTTAGGGTCCCTTCTGGCATCATTGAAATTTGGTCTCCAGATATCGCCATCTCCTGACTCCTCAGTTCCCAGATCCTATCACTTGTTTTTCATCTTTAGAGGGAAAACAGATTAATCTTAAACCTTTACAACGTTATGAGGGAACAATCAGAGAGAAAAGAATCTCAAGGCGTGCTATAGCTCACAGGGGTTTCATCAGTTCCCATAAACCATTCTACCATCTGAATGTTCAAGTAGTATTTTCCCATTTCACTAGTTCATTGCGTATTTTTCCTGAGATAGGTGATAACATATGCACACCTTCATTATTTTCTGAATTCAGTGGAAGGAACTGTACACACTTTCTGCATCTTTATATTTTTCATGTTATGATAAATCTCAGCTATTTTTCTATATTAGTTCAAATAGAGCTTCCCCTTTTCACTTTGGTGTCTGTAGAGTCTTCCTTCGTAAGTATGTCCCGTGATTTATATTACTAGTACCTACAGAGGGACTTTAGAGTTGATTCAGTCTTCTGGCACTACAACAATGCTGCAACAGATGTCCTAGAACACAGGCCATTTTCTACTGGGTAAATACATTTATAACATAAATTCCTAGATATAGACTTGCTGAATCAAAGGCATGTGTGCATTTAACATTTTGATATGTAATTGCACTGCCTTACACTCTCACAGGCAAATATGAGAGATTGCTCATTTCCTGAAATACTTGCCAACTCCACATCCCATCAAAAGTGGTCTTCCTTGCCATTCCTAGAGGTACCTCATAGTTTCACTTTGCACATCGTTATTATGCACAAAATTAAACATTTTCATTTTGTTTCAATATGTTTGCCTGTTTTTAAAATGCAATTGTTGTTCCTTTTGGAGCCCTGGTGGCACAGTGGTTAAGAGCTACAGCTGCTAACCAAATGGTTGGCAGTTTAAACTCACCAACTGCTCCTTGGAAGCTCCATGGGGCAGTTCTACTCTGTCCTATAGGGTCACTATGCATCGGAACCAACTTGACAGCAATGGGTTTGGTTTTTTGGTTTTGCTGCTGTTCTTATTATCACTGATTTTTGGCAGCTCCTAATAGTCTAAAGAAATTATCTCCATGTATGTGATATAAACTACATTTTCTTCATCTTTCCACTTGTGGTTTTGCTTTGCCTGTATCTTTTCTATGAACAATTTCATTATCTTCAACTTGTTTCCCATTTCTTAATTAATTAAATCAAAACTTAGTTTGAGGAACACAACCTTTGGTAATTGTCTTAGTCATCTAGTGCTGCTATAACAGAAATACCCCAAGTGGATGGTTTTAACAAGGAAAAGTTTATTCTCTCACAGTTGAGATGGCAACAAATCCAAATTCAGGACATCAGCTCCAGGGGAAGGCTTTCTCTCTTTGTCCTCTCTGGAAGAAAGTCATTGTGATGCATCAGTCTTTCCTTGGTCTGGGAGCATCTCCCCGCCGCAGGAACCTCAGGTCCAAAGGGTGTGCTCCGCTTCTGGCACAGCTTTATTGGTGGTATGAGGTCCCCAACTCTCTACTTGCTTCTCTTTCCTTTTATCTCTGGAGAGATAAAAGGTGCTACAGGCCACACTTCAGGGAAACTCCCTTTACATTGGATCAGGGATGTGACCTGCTAAGGGTGTTACAATCCCACCCTAATCTTCTTTAACATAACATTATAATCACAAAATGGAGGACAACCACAGAATAGTGGGAATCGTGGCCTAACCAAGTTAATACACACATTTTTGGGGGACACAATTCAATCCATGACAGTAATCTTTACTTTTAAACTTTTCTTGAATAAAACTAGGATGACATATTTTTTAAAAATGAGCCACTGGTATTAAGCTATTAAATCAAAAGAAACCTCATTTTATAATTTGTCTAACATGAATTCCAACCTATTTAATGTGTGAGCTGAGAAGCTTCACCCTTGCCCCACGTAGTTTACTAACATCAGGTAGTTCTACCGATACCATATTGCCAGCGTCATAAAGGAACTGTGAAAATCCTGAGCGTTTCTTTTTAGTCTTTTCAATCTCTTCTTTTAGCCGATTTATCTCTTCCTTTAGCCAATTTATCTCTTCTTTTAATTTCTCAGATTTCTTTTCAAATCCTTCTCTAAGCAGTTCTTCTTGGACCTATAAAGGCAAAAGAGGGTATCTTTTAAAAAAGACAATTATCAAGAATCACGGTTTTGCATTTAACAATTTCTCCAGCTGTGAGCATGTATATTTCTCCACCACCTTACAGAGCTCTTGGATGAGTTTTTCCAGTGTCTTCACATGTTTCCATGGTTGCAACATTCCTAAAATTCCATCACCACCAACTCACTGAGAGTGGGGAGCACTGTGGCTAGGTCACAATGCTTTCCAGCTGAAAGGATGCCCTTTGGAGGGAATGTACATTTGGTGCAAATTAATTCTCAGTTCCAACTGAGGGAGCATGGCCACACACATCTAACAAGTAATGGGAACTGCTGACCCTGTATAGGAAACTGCTTATCAAGATCCAGGTCAGGACAATGAATGCATTTCACTCCAGGATGCGTAGGTTGACTCCAGCAGATTTGGAAACAAATGCAGCGAGTATCAGAGATTTTGCACCCTTTATTTCATACCAGGCCAAGTCTAATCTTTCAAGGCCCGATGGATCTATTTCAGGTCTCTTCAATGTTGTACCAGGAAGCCTAAGACTATAGGTCTAAGGCCATATTCAACAAGGGCATAATGATACTACTGTATAATCACAACAAATGGCAGCCCATGCTCTGGGGGAATTTATTTGTCCTGTCCAGAGCCTAGCACTAAAGAAGGTACTGGAGTCTTGGAGATTTTAGGACTTCAGCAGGGTTCAGATGGATTTCAGATTTTAGTAAACCAAATGTTTCATGTGTTTCCTGCCAAGACCATGTTTTTGTTTCAAATTTTGACCCTTCCCTTCTTTAGGTACCATGGCATTCTCCCTCAGACACTGAGGACTCCCAGGGCACACTTACCTTCAGTTTATGCTCAAACATCATTTCCTGCTCTCTCAGAAGGTTTTCTCTTTCTCTGTCCATCTTCTCTTTTAATCGCTCCATGTTTTTCTTGAAGCTCCTCTCTTGAGCCTCCATCTTTTGTTGCTGCTCCTCCTGTTTCTGTTTCAGCAGCTCCTTTTCCTTCTCAGCTGCCTCCATCTTGGCCCGCTCCACTGTCCCACAAAGGTTGTAGAGAGGGAAGAAAACAACAGGTCAAGCCTGAGCTGTATCCTCTTGTGCCCGGAGATTAAAATGACTTTAAAAAAGGGAGAGTGCAACTCTCTGAATTATCCTTGTATCGACACCTTCAAAGATACTCTTCAGAATGCGATGGGATAGGCCCTAATTATCTAGTTGGACATACAACCACAACTCCCTCTGGTTCTTTTCAGACTCAACAGAGTGTGTGTTCCATAGAAGACAGGAAGCTCATTATTTCAGAAGATCTTCATCTTAGGTCCTCAGAGGGCTTTGCAGGAGCCTCTCTACCCCACTGTGGGCTGAGCCCTGCCCCTGTACCTGCTATGGCCTTCTCTCCATCTGTGAGTGCTCTGTCTGACTGCAGGATGGATTTCTCTATTGCCATCTGTAATTGCAGGAAGTTCTTGAGGACCTCAGTTGCCTGAGGAAACAAGAAGGATCAAAGACATGGCAGGCAGCAGAGATCTAGTCTCTTACTGGAGAATTACTGTTTCATAAAACCCCAAATCTGACCCTGAATAATTTAAAACCTGCTTAGGATTCCCCCAGAGCTTCCTTTCTTCTGTGACTACAGCATAAATTCCAAGCCCCTTTGGGGGACATGAAAACCTTCCATCACAGCTGTTTCCTTTGGTAACAGCCAACCAGCCTTGTGTGCAGTTCTACAAACACATATGTTGTTTCACATATTTGCACATTCTTTTTTTTTTCTACCTGGATGTTGTTCTATACTTTCTTAACTAGGATAACATCGATCAATACTTCAACTTTTATTGCCTATCATCTCTTGCAGGAAGATTTCCTTGAATGCATTCCTGGTTTGGAATAGATGCTAAGTACTCTGAGCTGCCCTACTAGCTCTACCACTCGCTTTCTGTGTGACACTGAGCAACTTATAAACCTCTCTGTGTATCATATTTCTCAACTGTATAATGTGGATAACAGTAGTAATGCTATAATAGCATTGTTGTTGTTGTTGTTAGGTGTCATTGAATTGATTCTGACTCATAGTGAGCCCATGTGACAGAGTAGAACTGCCCCACCATAATGTTTTATAGGCTGTAATCTTTACGGAAGCAGATCACCAAATCTTTATATATATAAAATGAGAATAATATTATTCTGAGGATTAAGTTATAATCCAACAAAAGTCTTAAGACCATGCCTGGTATAAGAAATAAGTGCTCAATATGTGCTAGCCACTATAATTATCATAGTCATCATCCTCATTACTATCTGTGCATAACATTATGATGACCCTTATCACACCATATCCAACTGACTATTTCTCTGTCTCAAAATGATCATGACCTTCCTAAGAACAAAGATTATTTCTTTAATATTGTATTTCCTGTACTTAGCATGGAGTCCCTGCATGGTGCAAACATTAAGTGCTCAACTACTAACCAAAAGGTTGGTGGTTTGAACCCACCCAGAGGTGCCTCAGGAGAAAGGCCTGGTGATCTAATTCTGAAAGATCACAGCCATTGAAAATCCTATGGAGCAGTTCTCCTCTGACACACATGGGATCACTATGAGTTGGAGTTGACTTGATGGCAGCTAGTTTGGCTTTTGGCATTAGCACAAAATGATCACATTGTTTGAAAAATGAAAGAAATGTTTTTTGTCATATGGATTTCTGATTCTAATTCCTTGCTTTGAAATAAATATTTGTGATTTCTTCAAGAGTTTCTAACCGTGGATATAAAACTAAAAATGTTGAGAACTCAGCATGCTATACTTTTTCCCCACTACTGGTGCTGTCGTCTTAGATTTTCAGTAGGACAAAGGCTCCCTGCCTCTACTCTGCTGACCTTCCCTCCTCTTCCCTTATTCCTCACCTTAACTCCTTTCCTGGGCACTTGCTCATAGCCCTGTTCAACTTTTTTCTTTGCTTCTAAGTAGAGACTGTGTCCTCCAGGAACAGAGAAAGTTCCTCTTGAAATACTTTCCATCAGGGGCTTTGAAAGTTGGTTAAGCTCAGTCTGGCAGTATTTCACAGATTCCTCTTCATTCTGCAGCATAAAGTCTTCCTTCTTTTTCTCTATGGTGCACTGCAGGGAAATGTCGAGAAATACAATAGAGAGAAGCTTTTAGAAAGGATGGTCCTCTTGGAAGAAGCCGGTTGATAGCCTCGGATTGGAGTCAGAAGACTTGTGTTAAACACTGGTCAAGTACAATGATATATATAATATATGAGTGGTAGGGGTGGACGACATGAACTCTATGGTTTCCCTAGCTGTACAGCATAATTAACAGTGATCCAACAATCGCAACGAGTAATAGAAAAGTGAATTTGGCTGGAAGGAGAGTTTCCTCAGAGAACCTGGGTTGCTATGGATGAAAATGTAAACATGAAAAAGCAACCAACACAGTAATGACTTAAATGCACTCTGAGAAGACTTTGGAACCCTTCATGAATTCTCTCAAATAGGATTTGAGTGTGAGTAAGAGTTTGGCTGCTAACCAAAAAGTCAGCAGTTCAAATCCACTCGCTGCTCCTTAGAAACCGTTTCCACCAGTTCTACTCTGTCCTTCAGGGTCCTTATGTGCCATAATCGATTCGATGGCAATGGTTCTTGATTTTTAAAAGTAGTGATTCCCAGCTGTTGGCAGAAGAGGAAGTCAGAGAGATTAAAGAGAAGGATTTGATGAATCCATTGTTGGCATGAAGATAAAGTGGTGTTCCCCAGAGCCTCCAGTTGAGAATAAAGCCCAGAAGACACCTCAATTTTAATTTGTGATACCCTGAGCAGACAACCCATACATGCTGTGCTGAACTTCTGAAATAAAAAACCATGAGCTGATAAGTGTGTGAATGCTAAGTTCATAATAATCTGTTGTACAGAAATAAAAAATGAAGTACACATCTTTTAGAAAAAACGTGAATGGCAACCCTGTAGATCCCTGTCACTCCCTACAATCCAAGCTCCTTCTACTACATGAAAGACATAAAGCATGGAGTCAAAAAGATGGACAGGAATCAGGAATGATAAGTGCTAAGACAAGTACCACGAGCTGTTTGTGGAACTCCCTCTTGTCGTCCTTGAAGGAGTGCTCCATGAAGAGTGCAATAGCTTCCCTCTCACAGGCCGCGTGCACGTCCAGCAGCTCCTGGAGCGTGGCTGTCAGGAGCCTCACACGCTGGGCCATTTGCTCTCTGTAGTGGTCAGCTGCCTTCTGCACAGCTGCCGAGTTCTCACGTTGGGCCAGAGTTGTTACCGCGTTCTCTAAACAAGGTACTGCTCCACTGTTGATGGCACCCACATAGGTCTCCACCAGAGTCCCCAGCCCTGAATGAGCCAGCAAATGAACAAATTTCGGGATAAATATCAAGTTCTCGCTTACTGTTTTAAAAACTTTTAGTGATCAGCATTCTAAATTTAACATGAACTTCTTTCCCTTCTTTTCTTTTTTGATGAATCCATTTCCTTAAAGTAACATCACTTTTTCCCCTATTTATTCTTTCTTTTGTGATCCTCCATTTCATTACTATATAAAATTGAATTATTGATCACAACCAATATCTTTTCCAGTGATTCCTGGAAAAATACATTTCTATTTAAATAAAATAAAGAATGTTTACTAGATAGTCAAAGTAATTACATAACTTATAGAGTCAGTTCCAAAAGAAATATAGGTTCTTTGTGGAAAAAGAAAGAAAAACAATTTCAAGATGACAACATAGAACATTAAACCAAGTATGGACCCATTTCAGCACGGACACCATACAACTGCACAGGTCATATGCTCATGAATATGGCCCTGTATGTAGATTATGTTTAACTTCCTTTTTCAAAATCTCAATGGGCTTGCAGGGACTCATGGCCTACTATGTATTTTCTGATTTGTGTAATTTTATGAACTATCTATTCTACCCTGAGAGGCACTTGTATCCCATAGGACTTCTCTACACAACACAGATCTTCTCTCCTTAACAGCAATTTGTGTCTGTATGATTAGTGGATTATTTTCTTAAGATATATTTGGCCTCAATAAACCCTCAGGTAGAGAGAAAATACTTAAGAAAAATGCATTACTATGTGCGGCATGAACGTCTGCTTCTGGACATTCATATACAAATGCAAACAGAATTACAGAGAAACCCACAGAACAATCACAGCTTCACCACACACTGATCCACAGAGAGACATGCTTGGGGCAAAGGTGACTCACGGTCCCCGGTGACAATGATGCCTTGTCTCAGAGTCTTGGTCTTTGAGTGGGTGAAGATATAGGAACAGAAGTTTTTTGCTTGCATCTGGAAATGACAATTCAGCTGCTCTTCTGGCAGCTCTTCAATATGGGCTAAGAGAGTTTTTTCATTTGTTGGCCGGTCAAAGACAAAGCACTTCCGTTTTGGGAAGAAATGCCTGATACACTCTCTAGCCAGGTTGGAATTTTGGATTTTGGGATTCCTACCTGCCAAATTAGAAAAAGAGCAATCATTGAAGGGGAAGCCTTCAGGAAAGGAATCTGTTGACTTTTATTTCCAGGGACCTGTGCATCAGTGTACTCTCTTGTCTTTAAATCTCCTTTTATCCAATTGTGCAAATCAGCCTTGAACCAATCTACCCAAAGCAAAAAAAAATTAAAAAATCCATTTGTGGACAGAACAAAGAGTCAAGGAGGCAGTTCTGGAGAGGAAATGGTAGCATCTATCCCAAGTAAACAAACTTACATTTGGTTTCCTTAATCTGTGTATGGAGTTCAGTAATCGTTTAATAAATGTTTATTGAATGACTGACACATAAAAAGAACTGATCAGAAGTACTTTTCTGATCTTACCGCCCTTGTGTCAGAAATAAAATGTGGTTTCAAAAACAAAGTAATGCTTGATATAAGGATAAGATGTTGCTGGAAAAATATTATGAGGAGAGGTGATACTCAGGTCAATAAAGAAAAATTTAAAATCAGAGCCCCAAAATACACACATCATAAATACTTTTAGAGATTCTTTCAGCAAAAGCCTTCAATGAGTAGGGTTAGCCCGAATGTAATTTGGAGACCTCACAACTTCCCTACGTCACATTATACAGGACTTGACCATGTCTTGCAGAGAGATACTGTGGCAGATATCAGCCGTTTAATAAGTGTTTGTTGAAGAAATGAATAAATGAAAATGGATATTCTTTCTAATGCTATCAGTTAGACACCCTCCTAAATGTAATCCATGTAATAAGTTCATAATATTAAAATGATAACTTATCACTTAAGGATGTAGAATGATGTATGTGACGTTAACAGAACAAAACAGGATTTGACAGTCTTTCTGAAAGGATATCTCAATTTTTTTTCTGACTTTAGTATGCAGCAAAGCCTGCAAAAGCCAGAACCTTTATAAGGTGCAAACCTGTGAGAAAAGTAAAACTCGAATATTTTCCACTAAAATGAGTGATAGCAAAGTAGTAAGACTGCACCCTGTCAAAGGCAGAAAACTCATAAGACTTGCAAAAAC
Source organism: Loxodonta africana (assembly GCF_030014295.1). Classification (NCBI taxonomy): domain Eukaryota; kingdom Metazoa; phylum Chordata; class Mammalia; order Proboscidea; family Elephantidae; genus Loxodonta; species Loxodonta africana. Next base: position 134,884,510 of record NC_087344.1, read on the forward strand.
AAGGCAGTCCTGCCATGTTCCGGCTCTCACAGGTTTCACTCTCACAGATGTAACTCTCAAAGCTAGTAAAATATGTTGTTGTGTGCCATTGAGTTGATTTAGGCTCATACTGATCCCACGTGACAGAGTAGAACTGCCCCCTGAGCCACCAGGGATCATTTACTAAAATATGCTTCCTGAAATATATTTTGAAAACTATGCCATTTGATTTCACTGTGATTCTGTGTTTAACAACTTCCAATTTCTTGAACTCTTTTTCTCAAACCAGGAGGCACACTTAATAAGGAACACAGGTATGTGGACCTTAAGAAGTTATAGAAGTGATTGTAATTTGAAATTTTTTTTTTCATGGTACCAATGGCTCTGAAATCATTTGGTTCAACATTGGGCCTTAAATTTCCTCAGTGAGCTTAAACTCCAGCCACTGGATATTTTCAGGTAATAATAACCCACTAAAATCATGCCTTCCCCTCAATCACCATTTTCCTGGGCCTCTATCCAGTCTCAAATACATGTTGACTTCAAATGCTGAACGACAAGGCTCACTTGATATATATCACCCTCTACTGAACCTTCCACCCCCCAGAACATGCACTGATACCTGAAATCAACTTCAAGGCATTCTCCAGGTACTCATCTTCGGTGATAGGGCGTTCATCTAACTTCAGCTCCAGGCTGAAATCACGAACAGCCCAAACAAAGTCTGGAAAGAAACTCACAAACTCAGTGGAATCCTCTACCTCATCAGATCTGGAGGAGGATTTTGCCCTGATTAGCTCTGTTAGTTCAGTCACATAGCTGGGAGGTTAGCTAAGGAAGGAGTAGTATTCAACACCACAATTCCCAGATCTCACTTGGAAATAAATTTTATAAACATTCTAATTTGCCCCATGTTCCCTCTTCCTCATTCATGAAAACTGAATCACAAGAAAAAAGAAATAGTCTCAGTTTCCATTCCCATAAGCTCCACAAACATGGTGGTTGGGTTCCTGGAAGGATACTGTAGCTGCTCCAGAGCCTGGTGGTTGATGGTGGACAAGCTGTTGTAGACAAAGGTACTGCTCAGGAGCACAGCCAGTGCAAAGATCCACGAGTCATTCTTAGGGTCACCCTAGAAAGCACATTAGAGCAAGAGACATGGGAGTCTGCTCTTCATTTGTTTGTTCATTGATTTGATTTGTGCATTTACTACTTCAGCTGTTCTATAGCTGAATAGGGAAGATAGCATACCTTTTGAAAACAATGTTAAATTCAAACCTCATATTTTTACTTACATTGATCACTCTCAGGGCTTCAGGTTCTTTCTTTTTTTTAACTAAGTGAATGACACTGTCAATGTGTGTAAATGTTTAATACATAGTTTAGATCACAGTAGGTACTCAGTAAAAGGTGGACAATAACTTCGGCAATTTTTTTTTCTTGACTGAGGACTATATTAAGGATGAAATATTATTTCATTAAATTAAACAACTGTTCATTGGGCATCCATAAACTCTGGACACTTTGGTTGTATGAGTACAAAGTTCTATATGGTTGTTCCTAACCTCAAGAAGATGACTTTCCAGAAAGGTAGATAAACATGTGAACATATAATTGCAACCAAGACTATAATCTCTGCCAGGAGTGGCCCAATAGTTACAATGTAAAAGAAAAAGGGGTAATGCCAATAAATAGCAATAAGTACGCTGTGGATTCAGAGCAAGAAATGACTACACCCTCTCCTCATTTACTGACATGGTTAGGTTTCAAAGAGCAGGTCTTTAGGCAAAATTGGCATTATGCAGTAATGGAAGATGGCCACATCAGATCACAAAATGGACGATGACTACGTCATTACATAAGTGCCAAGCCACTGAGAATCACGGCCCAGCCAAGTCGACACATAACCTTAACCATCACAGTCAGCGTCACTCTCACCTTGCACCTCGGCATTCGTTACTGCCAGATGTACATCATTAATGCACAAAACAGTCACATAGTCGATTTTTTACTATTGTAGTAAATACGAAATGTCTGAAAATGAGTTAGTCAATAAGTGAGGAGAAGATGTACATCTGACTGGTATAGGATGTCAGGAGACTGAAAATAGCTAGTCTTTTAGGAATTCATAGAATATGAACTTGTATAGGAAAAGGGATCATACAGGTGTCTAAATCAACACAAATCACGTCAGAAATGTTAGAGAGTATGAGTCATTTAGAAGTATTCTAGAGTTATTCCATTTAAGTGAAGCATGGGGTAGGTGTGAAGGAGCAGAAGCTGAGCCTGGAAAAGAGATTCAGGGTAAAATCTCCCCAAATTTTTTGTTGTTATTTTTTTTTTGGCAGTAATGAACACCAAATATCTACTGCTGCTACTTTGAACTTAGACTCAATAAGGAAAAAGGAGAAATTAAATAAGGAGAAATGATTCATTGCATTTAATATTATAAAGACAAAATACCTAAAATTGTCCCATTTACAATGTTTTTTGTGGGTCAAGCTCATGGTTTTATAGAGAAGCTAGTGGAGAGTTAATCTCCAAAGCCCAGAGTCTTGAACCAAAATCTTTATGAATATTCCTCACGTAGATGAAGCTTTTCTGAAGGTTATTTAGATAGATTACTTCACTGAAACCCTAATCTCATGGTTTCTACCTCCAACCCCATCGGCTCCACATTCTTTAACTGGTAGCTCCCATTGATTCCATGAATCATAGTTCCCTCTAACCCATAGGTCTGGGTTAGGTGTTCACTTTCTTGCATTCACGACGACTGATGCTGATCACACTTTGTACATGTTGAGTCTTCAACTAGGCTCTGGGCCTTTGCCTTATTCACTCTTTACCTACAACACTTAGCACAGAGCCCTGAAATTCAACTGCTCAGAAAGCATTTATTAATATTTTTATTCATCCTAGTGTTAAACAAAAGAAGATCTATCCCTAATATACCAATAATATTTGAGCATACAAAGGAAATAAATTCAAGGAAATAAAATTTAACCTCATTATCCCTAATTTTATCATAACAACATGTCACAAAAGTTGGATTAACGTGGCAAATTAAAAGGTAAATGAGAGTCAAGAGCAAAGATGACTTCTCCATGACTCTCTGTCTTACCTTTTCCACATCGCCCAGGCCCTCGGTGTCCAGAAGGACCAGGGTGTGCCTGCGTTTGGAGGGGTGAGGTACACACCACATCCAGATGCCCTTGGTTTCAGACCTCACCGTGGAGCCCAGACGGAAGCCTATAGGGAAGAAAGTAAAGCAACATCAGTGATAGCAGATAGTCCAGGCTGCTCAGGAGCTGCAAAGGTTAATTAAAATTGTAGTATGGCAAGTGCCTAGCATGGAGAGGAGTTTCTTCCATTTAAGCAAGAAAAGCCAATCAAACTGTTATATATATTAAGTCCCTTCTCAAGAAACACTTTGTATCCCCTGCTCACCTTATTCCTTTAAAGAGTCAAACTATATCATGTTACAGAATTAATGCAAACTTTATTAAACTGTAGAAACTCTGCTGGTGTAGTGGTTAAGTGCTATGGCTGCTAACCAAGAGGCTGGCAGTTCGAATCCACGAGGCACTCCTTGGAAACTCTATCGGGCAGTTCTACTCTGTCCTGTAGGGTCACTATGAGTCAGCATCGACTCGACAGCAGTGGGTTGGGTTTGGTTTTTTAGCAAACTCTGAGGAGCTCTGGTAGCGCAGTTGTTAAGCACTATCTGTTGACTGCTAGGTTGAAGGTTTGAACCCACCAGCTACTCCACAGGAGAAAGATGTGGCAGTTGGCTTTCCTAAAGATTACAGCCTTGTAACCCCTATGGAGTAGTTCTCCTCTGTCCTGTAGGGTTGCTATGAGTCAGAATCAACTTGCAGCAAAGGGTTTGATTTGTTTCTATTTTTATCTGATGCGCAAGAGGAAAGAAAAAGCATGAAATGTATAGTGGGATTAGAGAGAGAGCTGAGAAGACAGCTCTGTTTCTGGATTACCATTATGCAGAGCTTCCTTTTCCTTATTTGGTCTCATGTTAAGAGAAAACCACCTAACTGGAGGAGACCTTGACATGGGAAGAGAAAGGAGTGAACAGTTTCTAGAGTCCAGTTCTGCTGAAACAGGCTTCCAGTACAGAGTAGTGAGAATTGAGCCTGAAATGTAGTTGAGAAATAGGTGATTCGGGGGTCTGAATGCACAATTAAGGAGATATGACTGGTTAGACAATGGAAATTAATTAATTGTTTGAGATGGATGACAAAAAATCAAGAAGAATTTAGGAAAATCAGTGTGGTATTAAAATGCCTAAGTAAGTAGGAATTTAGATCCTGGAACCATTAGGAGGTTTCAAGAATTTTAGAGCTGGGAAAAAGTGAAGTGATCATTTTGTCCAACTCGCTCATTTTCTGAATGATGAGACTGAAACCCAGAAACTGTCACTGGTTGGCACAGCTACTTAGACATATAGCCTAAACTTAACACAGGCCCCCTGACTCCCAGCCTGTTTCCCCGTGGGCTACATTATATCAACAGTCTGATATAATGATGTGGCCAACTAGGGTGAAAGTAGTAGAAAAATGATTAAAAGGATTTGATAAATCTAGAGAAGAAAAGGATGGGACAGGAAGTGAAGTGGGGGGAGTCAAAGCATGCCAAGGTTTCATAACTTGGTAAGGAAGTCTTCATAATTTTCAGCTTGGCAGATAAAATTCTGATATACTAGTTGTCTTTGTCCACCTCCTTTTCCCATCAGATTAACCCTTCCTGCTCTACACCCTGACCTGTGCCCAAGGACATAGACCTTTATGTCCTCTATCACGAAGGCTCCCTTGGCCTCTGGCTTCTGGTAGAATTCAACCAGTGGGAGGTACCCAGGAGAGCAGAAAGAAGACACTCGCTCCCTCACCTCCACCCTGCTAGGCCACAATATTCAGTGCCTCTGTTCCTCTATATCAGGTCACAACTCCTTTCACTCAGCCTCACCCAATAACTCTAATCCTGCCACATTCTGCTATTCACTCTTTGCTTGCCTCTTCAGGCCTAGAGATGATAATGGCTACACTGCTACTGTTATTACCACTGTCTAGGTGTTTCACCATCCCTCGTTGGTTCACATTGCCCTGTCTTTATCCTTGTAAATGGTCTCTCCATTAAATACTTTCATTACCCCTCGAGTGGGTTATCTGTTGGATTTGCTTCTCCCCATTGTTCCTGTGTTGTTTTTTTTTTTCCTCTCTCCTCTTCCAGAAAAATGTTCATTGCTTCAAGAGGGGGATACAATAGAGGAGAAAGCAGTAAAGACCCTTGAAGCTTGCTGGATTTTCTTTCCAATGGCTTAAACCCACAGTGAGATAAGATCTGATGGTTATGTCCAGGAATCTGTGGATAATATATCCTGTTAAAGAGTCCAAGATTTTGAGCATCTGCCATGTGCAGTGCTTTCCTCAACTGAGACTAGAGGTGGTAAGGAAACTTCTAGGGGAACGTGGTTCAGCATGGCTCAGGCCATTCATTTTACCCCCCTAGCCTATGTTTTCTCCAAGGAGTGAATATAAAAGCATGGGTTGGTCTGCACTCTTCTAAACCCATTGCCCATTCTTGAGTGAATTCCTACTCAAAACAACCCTATAAGAAAGAGTAGAACTGCCCCATAAATCTTTACAGAAGCTGATTGCCACATCTTTCTCCTATGGAATGGCTGGTGGGTACAAAGCACCCACTTTTCACTTAGCAGCAGAGTTTTTAACCACTGCACCACCAGGGCTCCTTTGTACTCTTCTACATCATGATAATTTTTGATGTTTGCTAAATAATATAGAGCAAGCCTAACTTCAGGGCCCCAATGTGGAAGGGCAAGGTGTAATTGAAGGTCATAAATCTTAGTCATCAGAGGTATAAAAAAAACAAAGCAACAGAAATAGCGACCTGGTCTTGCTCATGGACCATGACTGGAAGTGAATCTTTTTCTTTCTGTTCTTCCTGTGATACAGGTGGGGTGGTAGAGACACAAGTCAGAAATTTTAAAACATCTTGAGGTCAGGGACTTCCTCAGCAGAGTGCTGGGAAATCGCCTGGTTATTACTTGATCTTATCTTGAGTAGAAAATAAAGGACATTGTTGAAATCTGTCTCCTGAGGTTCTGAACCACAATCCATCAAAAAATATCCTTATGAATTTATTTGGACCAGGCAAGGAAAAGTGTCCCCCCTTCCTTCTTGATGATCAAGAACTCCCCTAAAATAAAAATAAAGACAAAATGCTTGCTTAGAAGCCAAGGGGGAAATTGGGAAACAAGAAGGGGAAATGGAGAAAGGAAAGCAGACAGAGTAAATGAGAAGAAAAAAGAGTGATAAGGAGAAAGGGAGGGAGTGAGGGACGAAGACAGAAACAGAGACAAAGACAGAGACAGTGAGATAAGCACGGTGGCCCTGAGAGTTTAGTGGACTAAATTTTAATCCTTAGCGGTGCTAAGAGGAAGCGAGGGGAAAAAAAATGGCTACAAGGTCTTCACTGACAGACTATGGGCAATTCCCTGAAAACCAATAACAATCAAAGAAAACAATCCAGTAGGAAAAAAAGATTTCACAAAAAGGAAATAGTGGGAAATACGTATTTGAAAGGGTGTTCAACCTCCCTTATAGTGAGGCAAACTGGCGCAAACAGGTAAGTGCTAGGCTGCTAACCAGAACATTGGTGGTTTGACTCCACCCAGAGGCACCCTGAAAGAACAAATTGGCAACTTACTTCCACAAGGTCAGCCATTGAAAACCCAGTCGAGCACAATTGTACTCTGGCACACAACTCATTGCCGTGAGTTGGTACTTCCCGGAGGGCAACTGCTTTAGTTTTTGGTTTTATATAGTAACCAGATCAGCAAATTTTTGTAATGTTGTGGAAAATTCTCGATTACTGCTAATAAGCATTTAAATTGCCCTAAACTTTGAGAATGTGTTTGATATTATCTGTAACAACTGAAGACACAGATATCCTGTGATCCAGCAAATCCAGTTCCAGGAATTTGTACACAAGTGGTTTGTGTACATGAGCAACAGTTATAAGTAGAAAAAAAATCCATGACAACCTTGTTCATAAAAGATAAAAGCTGAATATAATACAAATGTTGATCCACAATGAATGGATAAAGAAATTCTGGTATCTTCATACAACAGCATACTATAATTTAGTACAAATAGATAAATTACAGATACATATAATAAACTAAGTAAGTCTTATAATTTCTTGATGAGCCAAAACGCAAGACACAAAAGAATGCATACCATATAAATCCATTTAAATAAAGTTTACAAACAAGTCAAACTAAATTGCTTTTTTGGAAATGTATGCATAGGTTGTAAAACCATCTTTAAAAATCAAGAGAAATGCCAGGAAAACTAAAATATCGGTGATTACGTGTGAGGGTGTGACAAGGGTATAAGATTTGGGCTTTTGCATATTGGGAATATTTTATTTCTTGAACTCAGCATTGGTTACACAGGTGTTCATTCATGTCTATTAGTTTTATTGTGTATTTATGCGTGCTGCACTTTTATGTATGTGTTATATTTTACATTTTAGAAAAGACTAAATAGAGAAAGAGGGTACAATTTCTCAAAGTTGCTATGAACTGGAGAAAAAAAATCAGATGGTATCTCTGTTGAGATATTAGATATACAGAGATTCTGCTTCTCTTTATCCTGTATCACATGCACAAATGATGTAGGAGAAAGAAAGAGAATCATTGCCAGAGGTGGAGGGATCCAGAGAACATGTGGGGTGGATCTTTGCATAGGGTTGAAAGAGCTCTTCTTTGTTAATGGAGAAAAGAGCTCTTCTTTGCTACAGATTTTGTGGATACGTAAGTTTGAAGTTATAAATTTGGTGATGAGCATCAGAATTTTTTTTTGTTCTGTTTTGTTTTTTTCTAGTGGGAAGAAGCCAGCTCTTCCTTAATATGACCTAGAGGAGACTGTGTTATCACTGGTTCCAAACTAACGGCCCTTCCCCCAGGACAACACTCACCATGGTTCTGTCCTGCCAGGCGGTTCATCAGGTAGGATTTTCCTGTACGATACAGCCCTACAATGGCCACTACCACCACAGGCTGAGAAATTTCGTTAAGAATCTTTAATGCTTTTGGATTCACCGTCAGCTGCTCTTTCTGATTTTCCACCAAACAAATGGGGGCCGTCATGATGGATGTGGAAGCCATGGTAACCTGCAATCCAGAAGAGACACTCAGTAGAATGCAAGGACCTAATGTCATCTCTAATGGTTATTCAAGGTACGTGTATATCAGCTTTCTGTTTGTGGAATGTATATATCAGCTTCCTATGTTTTGTAAGCAAAGTATGTAGCCTTCTGTTATGGATTGAACTGTGTCCCTCAAAAATGTGTGTCAACTTGGCTATGCCATGATTTTCCACAATTTCGTAATCTGATATGATTTTCCTGCATGTTGTAAATCCTGTCTCTATGAAGTTGATGAAGTGGGATTAACAACAATTATGTTAACGAGGTAGGATTCAATCTACAAGATTAGATTATGATTTAAGTCACTCTCTTTTGAGATATAAAAGAAAGAAGCAAGCAGAGAGACTTGGGGACCTCATGTCAAAAAGAAAGTTATCCCAGGAGAAGAGTGTGTTCTTTGGACCTAGGGTCCCTGCACTGAGAAGCTCCTAGTCTAGGGGAAGATAGAAGACAAGGACCGTCCTCCAGAGCTGACAGAGAGAGAAAGCCTTCCCCTGGAGCTGATGCTCTGAATTTGGACTTGTAGCCTACTAGCTTGTGACAGAATAAATTTCTCTTCGTTAAAGCCATCCACTTGTGATATTTCTGTTATAGCAGCACTAGACAACCAAGACACCTTCCATTTCAAAGTCTTATATAGATGCCTTATACACATTACCTTATTGATCCCTGCAAGAGCTCTCAAAGAACCTTTCCTGTGTGATGCATAAAATGAATAGAAAAGGAAAGAAAAGGACAGATGAGTCCCTGAGAACATTAATAATTGGTGGGTAAGTAGAGGCAGAGTGGGACTTAATGGAGAGGAGAAGGAGGGGTCAGAAAAGGTTCTAGGAGCTCCCTATATATTGACTACCGACCCTGTGCAGGGCACTGTTCAGGATTCAACTGTGAACAAGGTGGATACAAATTCCTGCCTCATGTGAGCTCTATTCTAGTGGAGAAGACAGATAATAAATTTAAAAAATTGCACAAAAATATATATGCATGTAAATGCTTTGGAGAAATACAAGCAGGGGATAGGGAGTGTTGGGGTTGTATTTATATGTGGGGTGATCAGGCAAGGCCTCCCTGAGAAAGAGACAAATGGAGATGATCACTGACCTTGATGAGGATAGGTTTAGTGAACTGAGGGAAGCAAGAGGCAGATTGGAGGGAGGAATGACCTTGAGAGAAGGAAGGAGAGAAAAAGAATGTCGCTGTCTCTCAAAATGAAAAGGAAAGCTCTTTACAGTGTGTAGACAAAGATACTGGTCCAGGAATTAGTTTATGTAACAGAAAGAAAAGGATATTTCTTGTTTATAGGCTGACAGAGAAGAGGGCCAGTAGCCAGGGTATTTGAGAATCTGCCCAGATCTGACAGGCTTTTCACATCTGGGTGAGACCTCTCTTTGTTTTCCTCAAAAGCAGTGGAGAGTTTCTGACTCCAAGAGACTGAGACCAAGGAGTTTTGCTGTCCCTTTATTCTGTTATCTAAGACATCAATAGCTAACATTCCCATGTTCCTACACTTTAGTAACTGTGTGACCATAGAAAGATACTTAATTTTCTGTGTCTTAGTTTCTCCTCTTATAAAATGGAGAGACTAATATTAACTATCTCCTAGAGCAGATTCCAAATACCTCATATTATTTATAATGCACTTAAAATCTTGCCTGGTACATAGTAAATGCTATATAAAAATTGCTTAAACATTTTGAGTGTCTAAGAAGATAAGATTTAAGTGTCTATGAAGGTGAGGATTGGGTATGGACAGAAGCAGTAGCAGTTCTTTCCCATGCAAGCCAGCAGAGGATGTGTCCCCTGAAGAGAATAAGCAGGCCAGAGTGGACACAGTGGGAGGGCTGACAGGGAGAGCACCTTGGAGGAAGAGTCAGGCAAGAAGAACCCAAAGAAGTCCTAAGGGCTAGAGCAGAGATTCTGGAGTCAGGCTGCCTGGGTTCAAATCCTACCCTAATTATTGCCTGTGAGACCTTTAGAGAGGAATTTACCTCTCCAAAATCCCTGGTGGCATAGTAGTTGAGTTCAGCTACGAACCAAAAGGTCAGCAGTTTGAATTCACCAGACGCTCCTTGGAAACCCTATGGGGCAGTTCTACTTTGCCCTATAGGTCTCTATTGAGTCGGAATCAACTGGATGGCAATGAGTTTGGTTTGGGTTTTTTGGTAAGACTCGCTTATCAGCATTATGGATAAAACAATAATTCCTGCCTGATTCATTGCTGTCCAAGCTAACAGCATATAGGCTCTCAAACTATTTTTCACTTTTCAGGATTAAAGTACCGTTTATACAATGAGGAAGTTAAGCCTTGCAGTAAAATGTATCAATATGTTATGTAATTTGCAAATTACCAAGAAATACTAAGGTAACTGGATCATTTTCATCAGAAATATCAACAATTTCATTCTGAACAGACTTCCACCATATGATGTCTTTTCTTTTTTCTATAAATGGTGGGGAACAGAGTTGGTCAAGTAAAATTTGAGCCTTTTACTGTTGTGTTATACTACTACTACTACTAGTCGGTGCTGTCCAGTCGATTTGGACTCACAGTGACCGCATGGGACAGAGTAGAACTGCCCCATAGGGTTTCCAGGGAGCGCCTGGTAGATTCAAACTGCTGACCTTTTGGTTAACAGCTGTAACCACCGTGCCACCAGGGTTGTGTTATAAGCAGGAGAAATGTATAGTTTATTCCTTAGATTTAATATTTTAAAATTCTGGGGGAAGATTACATGAGCTTACAAAGTACTTTTTTATTTTTATGCAAAACACAGATATCTAAGCCAAGAAGCTTTTAATTCCAAATTAAACAAATAGAATGAGATAGTTCAATGAGACTGGGTAGACCATTAATGGTTTCCAAGTTACTGTTCATAAGAATCATATGCAGTAATAGTTAAAAATGCCCAAGAGCCGTATTTTCAGTAAGGATCACAGGTTATCTGATGCCGTGAATGAACGGACTAGAAGCTTTTAGAAACAGTGCCTGATTAACAGGCTTAGACCTCATAGCTATTTTTAATAGTCGGCGAGAGAGAGTGAGGATGAATTATCCCATAAAAATACAGCTTTGCAGAATCAATGGAACATTAAGTGTGCTCAATACCAAAATAAGCAAGAAACAATCTTTTGAGATTTAAAGTGTCTGTCAGATAAAAAAAAAAAAAGTAAGATAAGGACCCTGTTTTTTCTTTGTTTCTCCAATGCAGGAGAGAGGGTACTCAGCCAAAGTCCGAGGGAGGGAGGTGAGAGACAGGAGGAAGCCATCCCACCGCAGAGTCTCTGCGAGGGGGATGGAATTTCCTCCCTCATCTGAGAAAGGACGTCAGTCCCCCTTTCCAAAGATGAGGGTAGGATGCACTCCTCCATCTGCCATCTAGGAGCCCTGGCAGGATGTCGGAGGGGGAGCAGCGCATCCTGGGAACATGGTGCCCGAGCTGTCGCCAAATAGCGGCCTCTGGTCCAAACTGAGAAGCTGAGTTGCCCGTAGCAAAGCTCCTTTGGGCCAGACATCATCCAGCCACCGCGCCTCCTCCCGCTGCCAGGGCATTTCGGAATGTGTGTTGCTATTGCTGTTTTTAGTAGGTAACAGAAATGTACATGGAAGACTCTGTTTTTGGAAAGAACTTACCTGGCGCGGTAGCTGTGAGCCAGAGAACGATATTTCAGGGGCCTCTCCTCCTGCAAGTGACTCCTTCGGAAAGGGGATTGCTCCTTTTAGAAGCTGAAAAGCAAGCTGGATATTACAGCTATCACTTTAAGACTCAGGATGGAAACCGAAAATACATGCCCTTTTGTGCAGCTAACAGTTTTTATCGAGTCAAGAGGCTAGACACCGGGTGTGGCCGGTGTAAAGTCCGCGTTTCTCTAAACCCAGCTTCAGAAACCCAGGCTCCTTCCTCTTTCACAGTTGGCTTAGGTGTCCTTGGTCCCCACAGTAAATACAGGGCACCAGGTGTGAATGTTAACAAAGTAACAGGAGGATGAGAATATTTCAAAAACCTGTATCTTAGGAGTAATTTGTCAGGGAAGAGGGTTTTTTTTTTTTTTTTAACTTTTTATGTCCTCATTTTTCTCTTCTCTTTCCAAAGTATATTTTTCATTAACCATAAAAATACGTGTGTGTGTGATATTAAAAAAAAAAAAAAACTACCATTGCTGTGAAATTGATTCCAACACAAGGCGAGCTCATGTGTTACAGAAAAGAACTGTGCTATATATAATCTTTGCAGAAAATCTCCAGGCCTTTCTTCCACTGAACAGCTGGGTGAGTTTGAACTGCCAACCTTTAGGTGAGTGGTCGAGTACAAACCATTTGTATCACCCAGGGACCTAGTGTAAAATATAAAATGCCCAATATTATAGTCCACAGATATAATGGAGGAATAGTGGAACGTGAATACCAAGAATCTGCCAGTGTAGCAAGCTCACTGAAGAGGAGATTGAAAGATCATTTGGGATCTGGGTCATGGACTCTACTCCACAATCATGTAGAGACTTTAAAGATCATTAGGCACGCTCAGAGCTGTGCTTGGGTTCCATCCATCCTATGGCAGCAGGAGAAGGAGAATAAACTGAGGATACTGGAGACAAAGATCATGTAAGAGGCTGTTACTACGGCTTAGAAGATATGTTACAGTCCTACCACTCTAGGCTTGTGTGGAAGCATTCCTGCCCCGGGCCATTAAGATATTCGGGCTCTTTTCCAGTTGATGTTCTGTACCCACTAATGCATTGTACTCATCTGCAAGGTCAAAGCTGCTGCCACATCTAGGATCCAAAGAATGGGAAGGAAAAGAGGGACCAGTGGAGTGCAGGCTCAAATTTATCTGGCCAAGACCCACAAGTGGGATATATACCCTTCTGTTCATATTCGATGTGCAAACTTAATCACACGGCCACACCTAGCTAAAAATATGATCTCCAACTGGGTTGCCAATAGGTCACCTCTAAAACATTTAAAGCTGAAAGTTCTATTGTAAATCAAAAAGTATATGCCAGATTTTTCCATGTCCTAGAATTAAACTTGGCAATTTCAAGAGTTAAACCCAAGCTGGGGTAAGTATAGCGGTCCTGTACTTCCTGAGCCACAGAGATTGATGTTGGAGGAATGGTGGGCACACCACCCAAGCCTGAATAAACAATATCATTCTTAGCTTACTGGATCCAAGAAGTTTCTCTCTCTCATTTGTTTTTGTGTTTGCTTTTGTTGATGAAGCTGTAAAGGTGTGAGAGAGTCTAGTGATGAAGAATCTAAGACTAGTTATTTCTTTTGGGCTCTAAAGCAATATTTTTAATATCACTTAGAAATGGAAGAAAACGATTTCGAGTCTTTCTTCCAGCATCAGCTTTCTTCTTATAATTGATTCAAGGAAAAGTATCTTTTAAAATTAGGTTCTATAAGTCTAAGTCACAAGCAAACAATAGTGGTAAAAGAAGAATTGTTAAAACGATTTCATAAACTGATAAGTTAATGAGGCTTATTCTCATTACCTGACATGAAGTTTCTCTTTTTTTTTTTTTTCTTTTCATTTTTTTTTTTATTATGTCAACCCTAGAAAAGATGGTCTAGCATCTTGTTTTAGAAAGTGTGCTTATTTGGCACCTAGTGTTCTCAGCTTTGGTGCCTAGTGTAAAGTCTCAAGCAGGAAAAGTGTCATTTTAACATCCTGTTTCACAAGCTGTGGTGAGAGACCACAAGGCTAAGGATATAACAGTCCTTCCAGGGAAGCACAAACTTATTTTCAGTTCATAAATCCATTGAGTGAAATTTTTCAGCTAAGAAAAATGTGGGTACGAAGGGATAATGGTTCTTTAGGGAAATTCTAGAATGAGAAAGAGTTGCCACCATGAGAAAACAGTAAAAATAACAGCAAAATTAAAAACACCTTGGGTATTACTGGATATAGAAAATACAGGTTTAAGAATAAGGATTCAAGACTACACAAAACAGAAGGCAATGTTGCTGTTGTTGTTAGCTGCCATTGAGTTGATTCAGAACCAGATTGCCAGACGTGGGTAGGTTCCAGCCACCAACCCTTAGGCTAGTAGTAGAGCACTTAACTATTTCGGCCGCCCTGGGACTCCTATAATGTAAAAAAAACCTTGCTTGGTGTGTTAGTATAATAATCACATTACCTACATCTGGTTGCCATGAGTCAGAGCTGACTTGACAGCAACAAGAACCCTCAAGCTGGAGAGAAGGTTACATCACTATAGGAAAATTTCAGCCTCAATTCAGTGATAGTTTATTTGGAACATGGGGCATACGGAGAAAACTGAAATTACAGGGGCTTTTAATTTGTAGGATAGCTATTTAAAAGAAAAAAGCACCTCCAGTAAGACCTGGACACTGGAATGCTAGTATTACATATTTATGAGGTTACAAAAGTGTCTCTCATGCCATTCTCTGAGAGACCCTGTTTGGTCCTCTGTGTCCCTCTTCACAAAAGTTCAGCCCATGGTGCCTACCTCCACTCATCCACCCTTAAATGAGGTAAAACTTAGCCTTGTGCTGTATTACTGATAGGCACTGTCTGGGCTACAGCCCTGACTCCTAGCCATTCTTCCTTCAGGAAGGCCCTTCATTGACTCAGGCTGCTCTGACGTCCCTGAGGAATAGGTTACAAATGAGCCCAGTGGAAAAAATCATCTCACCCTTCTTCAGGAGAGCTGATCTGGAAATTACCATAAGAGTCAGGTGCTTTGACCCTCTTCATAGCCATAGCATCTGGTCTGGTGTGATGAGAGACAAAAAGTATCCCCTTTACAAATTTTCAATAGTTCTCAGGGATGGGCCATTTGAAGTTGAGAAATTTTAAAATTTGTGACTTGGGTGTCAGATCTCTTTGTTAATCAGACAGTGCTCACTCTGAACCCTCTTCTGTTCCCATTTAAAAGGAAAAAAAGCAGTTACTGGCTTGATGTTTCTTGGCTGTCAGAACATTCACAAAATCCAAAGTCAAAAGACTTTAAGAGTTGGGGCCAGGGTTGGGAGTTTGTCCATAAACACTACACCAGAAGAGAAAGCAGGATCTAACACACAATATGAGCATCCACGTGCCTGTGTACTGATCCTTGTAAAGGGCTGACACAGTAAAAAAAAAAATAGTATAAGTTTCCTTCTGTGCCGTGGGTTCCTTGAAGCCTCTTGTATCTAGATAACTACCTCACCAGTGGTTACCTTCTCACTCACCTCTACTACCCTTTTAGGACGCTGGAGTCTAAAAACCACATTACAAATGTAGGAATAGAGTAGAACACTTAGTCCTGCAATGGGAAGTGACTCAGATGCCTGCCAACTAAACCCCATCCTCGTTTGTCTTTGTTCCTATATTTAGTAGAGTGTGAGGGAAATGGAAACTGCAGCCATAGCCTGACATGTACCTATTCTGTTTAGACAGAAAAAGATCAATCTGCGGGTTCTGGACCTTTTAGCCTGTTTTTAACTCTTTTTTTTCCCCCCCTCACGCTACCAGCTCCTCAATATAATCAGCTGATTTTTTCTCCCTGTTCTGTTCCCTCAGCCTATGCTCTTCAGTAACAGTGAAATGAGTTTAAGGGAAAGTTCAACTTGCTAGGGCAGCCAATCTCGAAGCAAAATGCGTGAACCTGGTGATACAGCTCTTAGCTATTTGGGTAACTCCTTTTCTGCGCTGGCTGATAGGACCATGGCATGACACAGACACCTCTCTCCCAAGGTATGCTTCTTCTCAATTCTTGGGGAAGAGCCTGGAGTGTGATTCTTCTTCCTTGATCACATACCAAATACAGAATGAGTTTACACCAAAAAAAAAAAAAAGGACTTGTATTGGAAAGAAGTTTTCTACCCCCGGAGGAAACAGGGGTTCAAGAACTAAGCTCATTTAAATAATGGAAAAGTAGTTGCAATTTCTCTTTCTGTAAAATGGAATTCCTGTTCAATGCTGTTTGGTACAAGTTCTCATCATTCTGCCTCAGGAGACTGGGAATTTGTGTGTACTAATTTTTTTTTAATATTTAAAATCTGGATTTGCATAAATATCTTGTTTTTCTTAGACTCTGATATTTTAGCTAAAGCTATCCTGGCCATGGTTCTAAAATGCTGCCTACTACATGTTGGCAGTAGAGCTTCCTGTAAAGCTTCAGTTCTCAATAGGAACAAAAATTAACTCCTCAATGTATATGTCTTAGTGATGAGGGCAACTTTCCCAGTCAGTAGGGAAGGGTTTTGCCTCTGTGCCAGGTTCTGACTTTTAGAGTAGCCACTGTTTGTTCTTCTTCAAGGAATGAGGCTGCGATTTTTAAAAAGGCAGAGACCTGCTCTTGGGTCAGTTCTCAGTGTGCCCTATGGAGAGCATTAGTGTAATAACCCAGTGTTAAATGTCATTAGAAACACTGTTATTGGCATATCCATTCCTAAACTGCACATGTTCCATGATTCTGTTATCCCCTCAACTCAATCATAGCTAGTAGGTATCCATACTCTTAAGCCAGCATAGGTTGACCTCCATCCCTTTGCTCTAGCCTTCTAACATTTTCGTGTTTATCTTAAATGATACTAACGAAAGAAGAGCAATATACTTTAGTCTAGAGATAATACTACGCTTATGATATAAGCAAGGTTACACCCAGGCTCACCAGCTAATAGGATACGTAATCAGCTACAATATGTAATGGGTTATCATTAACTGTATTAGAATGGCATTAACTGTTTGATATGCTGGCTAGGTCTAGTCCCCCCTATGGAATATTTTATTATTCAACATATATTCACTATTCCTGCCTTGCTCTTGTGGAAACGTTATATTTCCCCACTTTATTTAGTGTGTCGTTTCTAAGCAGAGTTTTAAAAAGACATTACAGGTTCCTAGTAGCTCCGTTGTGCCCCACCTGCACTCCACATGAGGACAGCAGGCCCCAGGCAGGACTTGCTTCTCAAGGTCAATCACAAATGAAAAGGACACGTGAAATAGACTTGAAGGTAACTAGTAGGCTGGAAGTAACTTCAGTGGCCAATTTGAGTTACGTGAGGAAGATATTAATATTTATTTTCATAAACCGTTCACATTTTGGGGGATTCTGTTATGTAGCATTATTGTGGTAAAACCTGACTAGGAAAACTTCCTGCCTCTCCCCCAAATACACGTGCAGGTTGCCTCACCAACGCAATGCTGCTAGGCAACTAGATTCTCGTTCCTATTTTCTAAAAACTACGGTTTTATGCCACATTAACCTGGTCATGAAAGCAGATTTTCCATTTCTTCTATTTGAACTTGATTACACTAATCCATTTGCAAATCTGCACTGCTTCAACACCTCACTGAAACCCTCACAAAGCTTGAGGTCACTCTGGTTCTGGGCACTCTCCAAAAACTGTTTCATCTCATAGCGGCAAGGGCCAAACTGCTGTTGCTGGTATGCTGGTTAGGCTCTCTGAGGCTCCTGGCAAGTGATGTCAGGCCTTGAGGGCTCAGCATTATTTACTCCACTGAAGCCTCCAGTGATGGCATGGCCCAGTGACAGAAGAGCCCACGATGACATGGGCAGTAGGGGTTGCCATCTGGGCCACCAAACCTGACTGCTGGGGTGCAACAGCAGATAAGCCAATAGCAGATGTCGGGGCTGACCTGGGCATGGCTCTCCTCTGATGAACCTGGCTGGCAGGAGGGCCCCTGTGGGAAGTGAGACTCTGGCTTCCAAGTGGCATAGTAACTAGGAGGTGGACCAGCTTCTAAATGTGAGAAATGCTGAGGAGAGAGTCTCCAATCTCAAAAAACTTGATAACAGGTTTTTAGTTACATGAAAAAAAAAAAAAAGCTGTGGATTCAATTCTTACAGACATTTAAGAACAAGCAGGTACAAAATAGTCATACAACTTGTTTGTAACCTATGGAGGTCTCTCCTCTGAAGCAACATACACTCCAAGGTGAAGGTGCTGAGGTTCTGTGCCTGGCCTTGAATTCAGGCCATATGTGAAATCCTCTGGGCAGTGAAGTTAAGCAGGGCAATGGTTCGCAGTCTGGAACCTGCACAACTGGCATAGGCCTCAGGCTTACCAAGAGTCTTGTTTTATAGTAGTATAAACCGAGAAGAACACGTTCTTTTGTGGTTATGGGGGGGGGAGGGAGGGAGGGTGGGAGAAGGTTATTTACTGATTAGTTAGTAGATAAGAACTACTTTAGGTAAAGGGAAGGACAATACTCAATACAGGGAAGGTCAGCTCAACTGGAGTGGACCAAAAGCAAAGAAGTTTCCGGGATAAACTGAATGCTTTGAAGGTCAGCGGAGCAAGGGTGGGGGTTTGGGGACTATGGCTTAAGGGGACTTATAGGTCAATTGGCAAAATAAATTCTATTAAGAAAACATTCTGCATCCCACTTTGAAGTGTGGCGTCTGGGGTCTTAAACGCCAACAGGGGCCATCTAAGATGCATCAATTGGTCTCAACTCACCTGGATCAAAGGAGAATGAAGAACACCAAGGTCACATGATAACTATGAGCCCAAGAGACAGAAAGGGCCACATGAACTAGAGACTTACACCATCCTGAGACCAGAAGAACTAGATGGTGCCCGGCCACAACCGATGACTGCCCTGACAGGGAGCACAACAGAGAACTCCTGAGGGAGCAGGAGAACAGTGGGATGCAGACCCCAAACTCTCATAAAAAGATCAGACTTAATGGTCTGACTGAGACTAGAAGAATCCCGGCGGTCATGGTCCCCAAACCTTCTGTTGGCCCAGGACAGGAACCATTCCTGAAGACAACTCATCAGACACGGAAGGGACTGGACAATGGGTTGGAGAGAGATACTGATGAAGAGTGAGCTACTTGTATCAGGTGGACACTTGAGACTGTGTTGGCATCTCCTGTCTGGAGGGGAGATGGAAGGGTAGAGAGGGTTAGAAACTGGCAAAACGGTCACAAAAGGAGAGACTGGAAGGAGAGAGTGAGCTGACTCATTATGGAGAGAGTAAATGAGAGTATGTAGTAAGGTGTATATAAGTTTATATGTGAGAGACTGACTTGATTTGTAAACTTTCACTTAAAGCAAAATAAAAATTATTTAAAAAAAATTTATAGTGAAATGATTAGCTGGAGTTTTTTTCTAACTAAATCAGGGACTTCTTTCTCTCTTTTTTTTTTAAATCAGGGACTTCAGCTCCTTGAAAACATGGACCCAAATGCTGATCCCTTAGCTAACACTGACAGGCAGATTCAGGAAGCAGTGAAATGTTACCATGAAACATATGAAGAAAAAAAGAAAAGGACCATATAGACAACTCTAACTAATTTTCTGAATAGAAACACTGTCTCCATTCCCAGGCATAATCCAGATGATCCAGAACCTTCTACAAGTGAAGTTATTACCACAACTGACAAAATGCCAATGCCGTCCAGTTCTTCTTCATCATTGGAGTAAATTTTTATTTGTGTATTTTCATGTATGTATGTATTAAAATATATCCATAAGTTTATATGTAATACTTCCAGCCCCCAAAGACAAAGACATGATTTATAAAGATACTGATAATAAAAAGCAATAATAGGTGGCAGGACCAAGATGGCTGACCAGGCAGAAGCTTACGCTGAACGCTCTTGCAATAAAGACTTGAAAAAACAAGTGAATCGATTACATACATGACAATCTACAAACCCTGACCATCAAACACAGAACTAAGGAATCAACCTGAGTGACAGGGGATTGAGAGACCATGCTGAAGCAGTGACGAGTTCCGGAGCCTGGCGCACTGCGCCCCAGTCCTGAGCCCTTGGTGCGGCACATTGGTGATAGTGCAACGGGGCCAATGGTGGCTTCCTGAGACAAGGCAAGCATGGGATGCAGCCCTAACTGCCTGGGACAACCTCAGCAGGGACCCAGACAGCACACACAGGCTACACACCAACCTGACTCACAGGGGAACGAGAGACCACGCAGAAGTGGCGACTAGTTCTGGAGCCTGGCGTATGCAGCACCCCAGCTCAGATCCCTTGGTGCTGGGCTTTGGAGCGAGTGCGGCAGGGCTGATGGTGGCTTCCTGAGACAAAGTAAGCACGGGACGCAGCTCTAACCCCCAGGGGAAATCGCCATGGGGACCCAGCCAGGGCACAGAAGCTACAAACCAATCTGAGTGACAGGGGGATGAGATGAGAGGCCACACAGAAAGAGTGCCCCAGCCCTAATCCCTTGGTGCTGGGCTTTGGAGCAAGTGCGGCGGGGCTGATGGTGGATTCCTGAAAGGCAAGCACAGGACACAGCCCTAACCCCTGGAGCAATCTCATGAGACCCCAACCAGCACACACAGGCTACACACCCCTCTGGAATCTCAGATAAAACATCCCTCACCATACAAGATAAGTGATTTTGTCTATTCTACCATGCTACTCTCTCCTCTCTCCTATCTGATCCCTCCCCTCCCTGCCCCAGTCGGCTTCATTAACATCCAAATTCCTTGGGCCAGACAGAGGGGTTTTTTCCTAACCCATTCTCCTGGCCTGGGAAAAGCAGCAATTAACAATCGGAGGAAAAATCCTTTCCTGACTTCCCTAAACTGGAAGATCGGAACAGAAGCAGCTCCATCCAGGCATGAGAGATCCACAGTCTTTGGCTTTCACCTCTACATGGAACCAGGTGGCTATTATAATGCAAAGGCAATTCTGTTAGAGGTCTGACTGTATTTGTTTCAGCAGAGCATTGGAGAGGCAGGTTTTGGAGGTCTGATACTTCTCTGCCTATTAAATAGAGCCCCCACTGACCCACAGCAGGAACTGAGGGCTGAGGCTCCATCCACACCACCCAGCCACCTCCTAAAGGGGTCCGAGGATAGTGATGTCTACCAGTCTTCAGAGATACAAGCATTAGGTGCCTAAGGTTCAGCTGCAGAGACCACCCACCAGAGTGCTCTAGAGAACAGAGATGCTACTTCCTCACTGGCACTTGGGGGAAGGCTGTCAGCACTCTGCCCTCCTCAGAGTGTGACCCCCTGAGGCTACTAGAAACTGGCGCATACAAACATCACCACTACTCCTCTAAGATAGTAGATGAGAGCCTAGACAACACTCTAGGTGACCCACTATCAGGACTCCTGAGCTGATTCTATTCAATAATACTGAGTGGACTCTTAGGTTCATATACCTGCTAACACCTCTAAACATCTGATAACAGGACATAAGTGATTCAAAGGCTCCAACAATCAAGTTAGAGCATTCTAGTAGTCCATCCTGGTGTACTGAAACAAAACAAAACAAGAAGATAAGGCATATTGAGCAAATATAAAATAAATCATTATAATAACTTATAGATGGCTCAGGGACAGCAGTCGATATCAAATCACATAAAGAAGCAGACCATGATTACTTCTACAAATCCCCAAATCAGAGGATGAAGACCTTTCCCAAGATGAAGATATATTCCTGGAATTGCCAGATGTAGAATGTGAAACACTAAGATACAGAACACTTCAAGACATCAGGGATGACATCAGAAATGAAATAAGGAAATATACAGAAAAAGCCAAGGAACACACAGATAAAACAGTTGAAGAAACCAAAAAGATTATTCAAGAACATAGTGAAAAATTTAATAAGCTGCAAGAATCCATAGAAAGACAGCATTCAGAAATTCAAAAGATTTAACAATAAAATTGCAGAATTAGACAACTCAATAGGAAGTCGGGGGAGCAGAATTGAGGAATTGAAATGCAGAATTGGGGAGATGGAGGATAAGGCAATTCGCACCAATATATTTGAAGAAAAATCAGATAAAAGAATTAAAAAAAATGAAGAAAACCTAAGAATCATGTGGGACTATATCAAGAAGAAGAACTTGCATGTGATTGGAATTCCAGAGCAGGGAGGAATAGCAGAAAATACACAGAGAATTGTTGAACATCTGTGGGCAGAAAACTTCCCTGACATCATGAAAGATGAAAAGATATCTATCCAAGATGCTCATTGAACCCCATACAAGGCAGATCCAAAAAGAAAATCACCAAGACATATTATCGTCAAACTTGCCAAAGCCAAAGATAAGGAGAAAATTTTAAAAGCAGCCAGGGATAAACAAAATGTCACCTACAAGGGAGAATCAATAAGAATAATTAGGACTACTCGGAAGAAACCATGCAGGCAAGAAGGCAGTGGGATGACATATATAGCACTGAAGAAGAAAAATTGCCAGCCAAGACTCATATATCCAGCAAAACTCTCAAATATGAAGGTGAAATTAAGTCATTTACAGATAAACGCAAGCTTAGAGAATTTGCAAAAACCAAACCAAAGCTACAAGAATTACTAAAGGAAATTCTTTGGTCAGAAAATCAACAATATCAGATATCAACACAGCACAAGGAAACAGAACAGAACATCCTGATATCAACTCAAATAGGGAAATCACAAAAACGAAATAAAAAAAAAAGAGCTCAGGACAAGGAATCATTGACATCATTATGTAAAAGATGACGATAATCAATAAAGAGGGACTAACTAAACGAGGCATAGATCTTCCATATGGAGAGGAAATCAAGGCAATATAGGGAGATACAAGTGAAGATTTTAATTAGAAAATTAGGGGTAAATACTAAGGTAACCACAATGAGGAAAAGCAACTCCATACTTCAAAATAAAAACCAAGATAAACACAAGGACTCAACAAAAATAAATTCAACTGCAATGAAAAAGCGGAACACACAAATTACAAAAAAAAAAAAAAAACCTCAGCACAAAAAAGTAATTGGAAAAATGAAATTGTCAACAACACACAAAAAAAGACATCAAAATGATGGCACTAAACTCATACCTATCTATAATTACACTGACTATAAATGAACCAAATGCACCAATAAAGAGACACAGAATGGCAGATTGGATAAAAAAACGTAATACAGCTATATGCTGCCTACAAGAAACACACCATAGAATTAGAGATATAAACAAATTAAAATTCAAAGGAATGAAAAAAATATATCAAACAAACAACAATCAAAAAAGAGAAGGAGTGGCAATGTTAATTTCCAACAAAATAGACTTTAAAGTCAATTCCACCACAAAGGATAAGGAAGGACAGTATATAATTATTAAAGAGACAATTTACCAGGAAGATATAACCATATTAAATATTTATGCACCCAATGACAGGGCTGCAAGATACAAAAAACAAAGTCTAACAGCATTGAAAAGTCAGATAGACACCTCCACAATTATAGTAGGAGACTTCAACACACCACTCTCGGTGAAGGACAGGACATGCAGTAAGAAGCTCAATAAAGTCATGGAAGATCTAATTGTCACAATCAATGAACTTGACCTCGTAGACATATACAGAACACTCCACCCAACAGCTGCAAAGTATGCTTTCTTTTCTAGTGCACATGGAACATTCACTAGAATAGACCACATATTAGGTCATAAAGCAAGCCTTTGCAGAATCCAGAACATCGAACTATTACAAGGTATCTTCTCAGGCCATAAGGCCATAAAAGTGCAAATCAATAACAGAAAAACCGTGGAAAAGAAATCAAATACTTGGAAACTGAACAATACCCTCCTCAAAAAAGACTGGGTTATAGAAGACATTAAGGAGGGAATAAAGAAATTCAGAGAATCCAGTGAGAATGAAAACACTTCCTATCAGAACCTTTGGGACACAGCGAAAGCAGTGCTCAGAGGTCAATTTATGTAAAAAAAATGCACACATTCTAAAAGAAGAAAGGGCCAAAATCAAAGAACTGTCCTTTCAACTTGAACAAACAAAGAGCAACAAAAGAAACTGTCAGGCACCAGAAGAAAAAAAAAAAAATTAGAGCTGAACTAAATGAATTAGAGAACAGAAAAACAATTGAAAGAATTAACAAGGCCAAAAGCTGGTACTTTGAAAAAAATAACAAAATTGATAAACCATTTGCCAGACTGACTAAAGAAATACAGGAAACAACCCAAATAAGAAATGAGATGGCCCATATCACAACAGACCCAAAAGAAATTAAAAGAATCATTTCAGATTACTGCAAAAAACTGTACTCTAACAGATTTCAAAACCTGGAAGAAATGGATGAATTCCTAGAAACACACTACCTACCTAAACTAACACAAATAGAAGTAGAAAAACTAAATAGGCACATAACAAAAATAGAGATTGAAAAGGTAATCAAAAAACTTCCAGCAAAAAAAAAAAGCCCAGGCCCTGATGGCTTCACTGCAGAGTTCTACCAAACTTTCAGAGAAGAGTTAAACACCACTACTAAAAGGTATTTCAAAGCATAGAAAAAGATGGAATACTCCCAAACTCATTCTATGAAGGCAGCATATCCCTGATACCAAAAACAGGTAAAGACACCACAAAAAAAAGAAAATTACAGACCTATGTCCTCATGAACTTAGATGCAAAAATCCTCAACAAAATTCTAGCCAATAGAATTCAACAACATATCAAAAAAACAATTCACCAAGACCAAGTGGGATTTATACCAGGAATGCAGGGATGGTTCAACATTAGAAAAACAATTAATGTAATCCACCATATAAATAAAACAAAAGACAAGAGCCACATGATATTATCAATTGATGCTGAAAAGGCATTTGACAAAGTACAACACCCATTCATGGTAAAAATTCTCCGCAAAATATGAATAGAAGGAAAATTCCTGAACATAATACAGGGCATTTATACAAACCAACAGCCAACATCATCCTAAATGGGGACATTCTGAAAGCATTCCTCTTGAGAATGGGACCCAGACAAGGATGCCCCTTATCACCACTCTTATTCAACATTGTGCTGGAAGTTCTAGCCAGAGCAATTAGGCTAGACAAAGAAATAAAGGGCATCCAGATAGGTAAGGAAGAAGTAAAAGTATCTCTATTTGCAGATGACATGATCTTATACACAGAAAACCCTAAAGAATCCTCAAGAAAACTACTGAAACGAATATTCAGCAGAGTATTGATATAAGATAAACATACAAAAATCAGTTGGATTCCTCTATACCAACAAAAAGAACATTGAAGAGGAAATCACCAAATCAATACCATTTACAGGAGCCCCCAAGAAGATAAAATACTTAGGAATAAATCTAACCAGAGATGTAAAAGACCTATACAAAGTAAACCACAAGGCACTACTGCAAGACACCAAAAGAGACCTAGATAAGTGGAAAAACATGCCTTGCTCATGGATAGGAAGACATAACATTATAAAAGTGTCTATTCTACCAAAAGCCATATATACACACAATGCAATTCCAATTCAAATTCCAACTACATTTTTTAATGAATTGGAGAAAAAAATCACCAACTTCATATGGAAGGGAAAGAGGCCTCGGAGAAGAAAAGCATTACTCAAAAAGAAGAACAAAGTGGGAGGCCTCACTCTACCTGATTTTAGAAGCTATTATACAGCCACAGTAGTCAGAACAACCTGGTACTGGTACAACAACAGATACATAGAACAATGGAACGGAATTGAGAATCCAGACATGAATCCTGCACATACAGGAAGCTGGTATTTTACAAAGGCCCAATCTCACTTAAATGGGGAAAAGATAGTCTTTTTAAGAAATGGTGCTGGCATAACTAGATATCCATCTGCAAAAAAATGAAACAAGACCCATACCTCACACCTTGCACTAAAACTAACTCAAAATGGGTCAAAGACCTAAATATAAAGTCTAAAACGATCAAGATCATGGAACAAAAATTAGGGACAATGCTGTTGTTCTCGTTGTTAGGTGCCATCGAGTCAGTTCCGACTCATAGCGACCCTATGCACAATAGAACTTAACACTGCCCAGTCCTGTGTCATCCTTACAATCATTGTGATGCTTGAGCTCATTGTTGCAGCCACTGTGTCAATCCACCTCGTTGAGGGTCTTCCTCTTTTCCACTGACCCTGTACTCTGCCAAGCAGGATGTCCTTCTCCAGGGACTCATCCCTCCTGACAACATGTCCAAAGTATGTAAGACGCTATCTCGCCATCTTTGCCTCTAAGGAGCATTCTGGCCACACTTCTTCCAAGACAGATTTGTTCTTTCTTTTGGCAGTCCATGGTATATTCAATATTCTTTGCTAACACCACAATTCAAAGGCGTCAACTCTTCTTTGGTCTTCCTTATTCATTGTCCAGCTTTCACATGCATATGATGTGATCGAAAATACCATGGCTTGGGTCAGACGCACCTTAGTCTTCAGGGTGACATCTTTGCTCTTCAACACTTTAAAGAGGTCCTTTGCAGCAGATTTGCCCAATGCAATGCGTCTTTTGATTTCTTGACTGCTGATTCCATGGCTGTTGATTGTGGATCCAAGTAAAATGAACTCCTTGACAACTTCAATCTTTTCTCCGTTTATCACGATGTTGCTCATTGGTCCAGTTGTGAGGATTTTTGTTTTCTTTATGTTGAGGTGCAGTCCATACTGAAGGCTGTGGTCTTTGATCTTCATTAGTAAGTGCTTCAGGTCCTCTTCACTTTCAGCAAACAAGGTTGCGTCTCCTGCATAATGCAGGTTGTTAATGAGTCTTCCTCCAATCCTGATGCCCTGTTCTTCTTCATATAGTCCAGCTTCTCGGATTATTTGCTCAGCATATAGATTGAATAGGTATGGTGAAAGAATACAACCCTGGCACACACCTTTTCCGACTCTAAACCAATCAGTATCCCCTTGTTCTGTCCAAGCAACTGCCTCTTGATCTATGTAAAGGTTCCTCATGAGCACAATTAAGTGTTCGGGAATTCCCATTCTTCGCAGTGTTATCCATAGTTTGTTATGATCCACACAGTCGAATGCCTTTGCATAGTCAATAAAACACAGGTAAACATCCTTCTGGTATTCTCTGCTTTCAGCCAGGATCCATCTGACGTCAGCAATGATATCCCTGGTTCCACGTCCTCTTCTGAATCTGGCCTGAATTTCTGGCAGTTCTCTGTCGTTATACTGCTGTAGCTGTTTTTGAATGATCTTCAGGAAAATTTTGGTTGCATATGATATTAATGATATTGTTCTATAATTTCCACATTCAGTTGCATCACCTTTCTTGGGAATAGGCATAAATATGGATCTCTTCCAGTCAGTTGGCCAGGAAGCTGTCTCCCATATTTCTTGGCATAGACAAGTGAGCACCTCCAGCGCTGGATCTGTTTGTTGAAATATCTCAGTTGAGATTCCATCAATTCCTGGAGCCTTGTTTTTCGCCAGTGCCTTCAGAGCAACTTGGATTTCTTCCTTCAGTACCATCGGTTCGTGATCATATGCCGCCTCTCGAAATGGTTGAACATCGACTAATTCTTTTTGGTATAATGACTCTGTGTATTCCTTCCATCTTCTTTTGATGCTCTCTGCATCATTTAATATTTTCCCCATGGAATCCTTCACTATTGCAACTCGAGGCTTGAATTTTTTCTTCAGTTCTCTCAGCTTGAGAAATGCCAGGTGTGTTCTTCCCTTTTGGTTTTCCATCTCCAGCTCTTTGCACATGTCATTATAATACTTTACTTTGTCTTCTCGAGAGGCCCTTTGAAATCTTCTGTTCAGTTCTTTTACTTCATCAATTCTTCCTTTTGCTTTAGCTGCTCGACACTCAAGAGCAAGTTTCAGAGTCTCCTCTGACATCCATCTTGGTCTTTTTTTCTTTTCTGTCTTTTCAGTGACCTCTTGCTTTCTTCATGGATGATGTCCTTGATGTCATTCCACAACTCATCTGGTTCTTCTCTTTTGTTTTATTTATATGATGGATTATGTATTAATTGTTTTCCTGATGTTGAACCATCCCTGCATACCTGGTATGAATTCCACTAGATCATGGTGAGTTTTTTTTTTTTTCATTTTGTTATGTTCTTGAATTCTACTGGCTAGAATTTTGTTGAGGATTTTTGCATCTAAGTTCATGGGGGATATATGTCTATAATTTTCTTTTTTTGTGGTGTCTTTATCTGGTTTTGGTATCAGGGATATGCTGGATTCATAGAATGAGTTTGAGAGTATTCCGTCCTTTTCTATGCTCTGAAATACCTTTAGTAGTAGTGGCATTAACTCGCCTGTGAAAGTCTGGTACAACTCTGCAGTGAAGCCATCCAGGCCAGGGCTTTTTTTTGTTGAGAGTTTTTTGGTTACCTTTTCAATGTCTTCTTTTCTTATGGGTTTGTTTAGTTGTTCTACCTCTGTTTGTGTTAGTTTAGGTAGGTAGTGTGTTTCTAGGAATTCAGCCATTTCTTCTAGGTTTTCAAATTTGTTAGAGTACAATTTTTTGTAGTAATCTGAAATGATTCTTTTAATTTCAGTTGGGTCTGTTGTAATATCATCCATCTGATTTCTTATTTGGGTTATTTCCTTCCTTTCCTGTTTTTATTTTGTCAGTTTCGCCAATGGTTTATCAATTTTTTTGATTTTTTCAAAGAACCAGGTTTTAGTCTTCTTAATTCTTTGAGTTGTTTTTCTGTTTTCTATTTCATTTAATTCTGCTCTAATTTTTATTATTTGCTTTCTTCTGGTGTCTGAGGGTTTCTTTAGTTGCTCTATTTGTTCAAGTTGTAGGGATAATTTTTTGATTTGGCCCTTTCTTCTTTTTGAATGTGTGCGTTTATTAATATAAATTGACCTCTGAGCACTGCATTTGCTGTGTCCCAAAGGTTCTGATAGGTAGTGTTTTCATTCTCATCGGATTCTATGGATTTCTTTAGTCCATCCTTCATGTTTTCTGTAACCCAGTTGTTTTTGAACAGGGTATTGTTCCATTTCCAAGTGTTGGTTTCTTTTCCCTGCTTTTTCTGCTATTGCTATCTACCTTTGTGGACTTATCGTCAGCGAAGATGTTTTGTAATATTTCGATGTTTTGGATTCTGCTAATGCTTGCTTTATGACCTAATATGTGGTCTATTCTAGAGAATGTTTCATGTGCACTGGAAAAGGAAGTATACTTGGCTGCTGTTGGGGGACGTATTCTGTATATATATATGAGGTCAAGTTGGTTGATTGTGGCGTTTAGATCTTCCGTGTCCTTATTGAGCTTCTTTTTGGATGTTCTTTCCTTCACCGAAAGTGGTGTGAAGTCTCCTACTGTAATTGTGGAGCTGTCTGTCTCACTTTTCAATGCTGTTAGAGTTTGTTTTATGTATCTTGCAGCCCTGTCACTGGGTGCATAAATATTTAATACAGTGATAGCCTCCTGATATATTGTCCCTTTAATCATTATATAGTGTCCTTCCTTATCCTTTGTGGTGGATTTAGCTTTAAAATCTATTTTGTCAGAAATTAATATTGCCACTCCTGCTCTTTTTTGATTGTTGTTTGCTTGGTATATTTTCTTCCATCCTTTGAGTTTTAGTTTGTTTGTGTCTCTAAGTCTAAGATGTGTCTCTTTTATGCAGCATATAGATGGATCATGTTTTCTTATCCATTCTGCCACTTTCTGCCTCTTTATTGGTGCATTTAGTCCATTTACATTCAGCGTAATTATGGATAGATAGTGCTGTCATTTGGATGTCTTTTTTGTGTGTTATTGGTAGTTTCTTTATTCCACTTAATTTTTTGCACTGAGTAGTTTATCTTCATATGTTGTCTTTTCCTCTTATACGTTGTCATTGATTTTGTTTCTGCTGAGTCTCTATTTCTTTCTTGTATTTTATTTTGATGAGTAGAATTGTTAGTCTCCTTTGTGGTTACCTTAATATTTACCCTATTTTTCTAAATTTAAACCTTTTATTTCTTTGTATTGCCTTATCTTCCTCTCCATATGAAAGATCTGTGACTACATTTCTGAATCCCTCTTTATTGTTTTAATGTTGTCTTCTTTTACGTAATGACATTGCTGTTTCCCTGTTTTGAGCATTTTTATCTTGATTTATTGTTGTGATTTTGCTAACCGGGTTGACATCTGATTGTTCTGTCCAGGAGTCTAGTCTTGGGTTGATATCTGGTATTAATTTTCTAACCAAAGAACTCCCTTTAGTATTTCTTGTAGTTTTAGTTTGATTTTTACAAATTTCCTAAACTCTGTTTGTCTTGAAATGTCCTAATTTCACCTTCAAATTTGAGAGACAGTTTTGCTAGATATATGATTCTCGGTTGGCAATTTTTTTCTTCATTGCTTTATATAAGTCATCCCATTGTCTTCTTGCCTGCATGGTTTCTGCAAAATAGTCCGAGCTTGTTCTTATTCACTCTCCTTTGTAGGTGACTTTTATCCCTAGCAGCTCTTAAAATTCTCTGTTTATCTTTGGTTTTGGAAAGTTTGATTATAATATGTCTTGGTGATTTTCTTTTAAGATCTACCTTACGTGGAGTTCGATGAGCATCTTGGATTGATATCTTCTCATCTTTCATGATATCAGAGAATTTTTCTGCCAACAAGTCTTCAACAATTCTCTCTGTGTGTTCTGTTACCCCTCCCTGTTCAATCACTTGTAGGTTGTTTCTCTTGATAGAGTCCCACATGGTTCTTAGGGTTTCTTCATTTTTTTAAATTATTTTAGCTGATTTTTCTTCAAATATATTAGTGCCATGTGCTTTATCCTCAGTCTCACCAATTCTGCCTTCCACTTGCTCAATTCTGCTCCTCTTACTT
Organism: Loxodonta africana; assembly: GCF_030014295.1. Lineage (NCBI taxonomy): Eukaryota > Metazoa > Chordata > Mammalia > Proboscidea > Elephantidae > Loxodonta > Loxodonta africana. The sequence goes on from NC_087344.1 coordinate 134,915,268, forward strand.
TCTATTGAGTTGTCTACTTCTGTAATTTTATTACTAATCTTCTGAATTTCTGATTGCTGTCTCTCTAGGTATTCTTGCAGCTTATTAAATTTTTTATTATGTTCTTGAAGAACCTTTTTAATTTCTTCAATTGTTTTATCTGTGTGTTCCTTGGCTTGTTCTACGTATTGCCTGATCTCCTTCCTTATGTCTTAAAGAATTCTGTATATTAATCTTTTGAATTCTGCACCTGGTAGTTCCAGGAAGACACCTTCATCCAGAAGATCCTTTGATTCTCTGTTTTGAGAGCTTGTTGAAGCGATCATAATCTATTTCTTTATGTGGTTTGATATTGACTATTGTCTCTGAGACATCTATAAGTTATTGTATTAGTTTATTTTCTGTTTGCTTACTGTATCCTAGTTTCTTTGTTTTGTTTTGATATTCCCAGATGGGTTGCTTGAGTGAGCTAGCTTGATTATTTTCACCTTTTGGGCTCTGATGTCCTGTCACCAGAAGACTAGAGCTGTTATCAGGTATATGAGCTTATGAGTCCATTCTCTTTTCCTGTGTGGATTCAGCTCAGCTGTCCAGGTAGTGTGGTACAGACTCTGTCCTACAGTCTTAGAGGGGTTGGGATGTTTGATATAGGTACCAGTATCTGGTTGCAGCAGGGGGTCACGTTCTGAAAAAGGCAGGGGGTTGAGAACCATTCCCTGAGTGTCTCTGAGGAAAGCACATCCCTCTTCCCTGGAGCGTACAGGTGTGTGGGTTCTGCAGTTGGACCATGGGCACCCAATGCTTTTGGTTGTAAGGACTGGAAGGTACCAGTTATCCTTGGACCCCTGTCATGGGTGGCTGGGTGACCTGAGTGGAGCCACCAGTCCTTGGGCCCCTGATGTTCGTAGGTGAGGTGCTGTTTAATATGCAAAGCCATGTCAGATATCAAACACCTACCTCTGCACTTCACAGCTTAAACAATAGCAGTCTACCAGCAAGGGCCTATTCTCCTGAAATAGCCACAAAGAAACTAAAACTCAAAGGATGGAAAAAAATGTATCAAGCAAACAACAATCAAAAAAGGACAGGAGTGGTAATATTAATTTCTGATAAAATAGACTTTACAGTAAAATCCACCACAAAGGATAAGGAAAGACACTATATAATGATTGAAAGGTCAATACACCAGGAAGCCATAACCATAATAAATATTTATGCACCCAATGACAGGGCTTCCAAATGCATGAAACAAACTTTAACAACACTGAAAAGAGAGATAGACATCTCTACAATAATAGACACCATGTCGGTGAAGGACAGAACGTCCAAAAGTAGCTCAATAAAGGCACGGAAGATCTAAATGCCACAATCAACCAACTTGACCTCAAAGACATATACAGAACACTCAACCCAACAGCAGCCAAGTATACTTTCTTTTCCAAAGCACATGGAACATTCTCCAGAATAGACCACATATTAGGCCATAAAGCCAGGCTTAACAGAATTCAAATCACTGAACCATTACAAAGCATCTTCTCTGACCATAAAGCCACAAAAGTAGAGATCAATTACAGAAAAAGCAAGGAAAAAAAATCAAACACATGGAAACTGAACAACACCTTGCTCAAAAATGACTGGGTAATAGAAGAAACTAAGGACAGAATAAATAAATTCACAGAATCAAATGTGAATGAAAACACATCCCACCAGAACCTTTGGGACACAGCAAAAGCAGTGTTCAGAAGTCAATTTATATCAATAAATGCACACATTCAAAAAGAAGAAAGGGCCAAAAAAAAAAATTAACCCTACTACTCGAACAAATAGAAAGAGAGCAGCGAAAGAAGCCTTCAGGCACCAGAAGATAGCAAATAATAAAAATTAGAGCAGCATTAAATGAAATAGAGAACAGAAAAACAATTGAAAGAGTTAACAAGGCCAAAATCTGGTCCTTTGAAAAGATCAACAAAATCAATAAACCATTGGCCAAACTGACAAAAGAAAAACAGGAGAGGAAGCAAATGACCTGAATAAGAAATGATATGGGCGATATCACAATAGAACCAAGTGAAATTAAAAGAATCATAACGAATACAAAGAAAAATCATACTCTAACAAAATTGAAAACCTAGAAGAAATGGACCAATTTCTAGAAACACACTACTTACCTAACCTAACACAAACAGAGGTAGAACAATGAAATAAACCTGTAATAAAAGAAGAGATTGAAAAGGTAATTAAAAAAAACTCCCAGCAACAACAAAGCCCTGGCCCTGATAGTCTCCCTGAAGAATTCTGCCAAACTGTCAGAGAAGAGTTAACACCACTACTACTATAGGTATTACAGAGCATAGAAATGGATGGAATACCCCCAGACTCATTCTATGAAGCCAGCATAACCTTGATACCAAAACCAGATAAAGACACTACAAAAAAAGAAAATTACAGACCTATATCTCTCATGAACGTAGATGCAAAAATCCTCCACAATTCTAGCCAGTAGAAATCAACATATTAAGAAAATAACTCACCATGACCAAATGGGACTCATACCAGGTAGGCAGGGATGGCTCAACATTAGAAAAACAATCAATGTAATCCATCACTTAAATGAAGCAAAAAATAAGAAGCATGTGATCTTATCAACTGATACAGAAAAGGCATTTGACAAAGTCCAAAAGCCATTCATGATTTTAAAAACTCTCAAAAAATAGGAATAGAAGGAAAATTCCTCAACATAATAAAGGGCATTTATACAAAGCCAACAGCCAACATCATCCTAAATGGAGAGAGTCTGGAAACACTCCCCTTGAGAACAGGACCCAGACAAGGATGCCGTTTATCACCATTCTTATTTAACATGGTGCTAGAGGTCCTAGCCAGAGCAATTAGGCTAGCAAAAGAAATAAAGGGCTTCCAAATTGGTAAGAAAGAAGTAAAAGTATCTCTATTTGCAGACCATATGATCTTCTACACAGAAAACCCCAAAGATCCACAAGAAAGATACTGGAATTAATAGAAGATTTCAGTAAAGATTCAGGATACAAAATAAACGGACAAAATTCAGTTGGATTCCTCTACACCAACAAAGAGAACTTCCGAGAGGAAATCACCAAATCAATACCATTTACAATAGCTCCCGAGAAGATAAAATACTGAAGAATAAATCTAACCAGAGACATAAAAGATCTGTACAAATAAAAATACAAGACACTACTGCAAGAAATCAAAAGAGACCTACATAAATGGAAAAACATACCTTGCTCATGGATTGGAAGACTCAATATTGTGAAAATACCAATTCTACCCAAAGCAATTTACAAATACGATGCAATCCCAATCCAAATTCCAATGGCATTTTTTAGGGAGATGGAGAGAGAAATCACCAACTTCATGCGGAAGGGAAAGAGGGCCTGGATAAGAATTACTGAAGAAGAACAAAGTGGGAGTCCTCACGCTGAATTTAGAACCTATTGTACTGCCAGGGTAGTCAAAACAGCATGGTACTGGTACAATAGATACGTAGACCAATGGAACAGAATTGAGAATGTAAAAGTAAATTCATCCATCTATGAGCAGCTGATATTTGACAAAGGTCCAAAGTCTGTTAATTGGGGAAAAGACAGTCTCTTTAACAAATGGTGCTGGCATAACTAGATATTCATCTGTAAAAAAATGAAAAAAGACCCATACCTCACACCATGCACAAAAACTAACTCAAAGTGGGTCAAAGACCTAAATATAAATTTTAAAACAATAAAGATCATGGAAGAAGAGATAAGGGCAACGCTCACCCAAAGACTTCACCAAAAGTGTAAAAAAGACTACCTATAGACTGGGAAAAAAAAATTTGGCTATGACAAATCCGATCAGGCTCTCATCTCTAAAATCTACAAGATACTGCAAAACCTCAACAACAAAAACACAAATAACCCAATTAAAAAATGGGCAAAGGAAATGAACAGGCACTTCACCAGAGAAGGTATTCAGGCGGCTAACGGATACATGAGGAAATGCTCATGATCATTAGCCATTAGAGAAATGCAAATCTAAACTACAATGAGATACCATCTCACTCCAACAAGGCTGGCATTAACCAAAAAACACAAAATAATAAATGTTGGAAAGGTTGTGGAGAGACTAGAAGACTTATACACTGCTGGTGGCAATGTAAATGGTACAACCACTTTGGAAATTGATTTGTTGCTTCTTTAAAAAGCTAAAAATAGAAGTACCATACAATCCAGCAATCCCAATCCTTGGAATATGTCTTAGAAAAATAAGAGCCCTCACACGAATAGATAGATGCACTCCCATGTTCATTGCAGCACTGTTCACAATTACAAAAAGATGGAAACAACCTAGGAGCCCAGCAACAGACAAATGGACAAACTCTGGTATATTCACACGATGGAGTACTATGCAATGATAAAGAAGATGAAACTGTGAAATATCTCATTAACATGGAGAAATCTGGAAGGCATTAACGCTGAGTGAAATTAGTCGCAAAAAGACAAATCTTGTATGAGACCACTATTATAAGAACTGAAGAAAAGGCTTAAACAGAAGAAAACATTTTTTGTTGGTTACGGGGAGGGGAGGGAGGAAGGGGGAGGAGTATTCACTAATTAGGTAGCAGATAAGAATTATTTTAGGTGAAGGGAGTGACAACACACAATACAGGGGAAGTCAGCACAACTGGACTAAACCAAAAGCTAAGAAGTTTTCTGAATTCAACAAAACACTTCGAGGGATAAAGCAGCAGGGGCAGGGGTCTGGGGACCATGGTTTCAGGAGACATCTAGGTCAATTGACATAACAAAGTTTATTAAGAAAATGTTCTGCATCCCATTTTTGTGAGTGGCATCTGGGATCTTAAAAGCTACCAAGTGGTCATCTAAGATGCATCAATTTGTCCCAACCCACCTGGAGCAAAGGAGAATAACAAACACCAAAGACACAAGGAAAATATTAGCCCAAGAGACAGAAAAGGCCACATAAGCCAGAGACTCCATCAGCCTGAGACTGGAAAAACTAGATGGTGCCTGGCTATCACCAATGGCTGCCCTGACAGAGAACACAACAGAGTCCCTGATGTAGCAGGAGAAAAGTGGAGTGCAGAACACAAATTCTAGTAAAAAGACCAGACTTAATGGTCTGACTGAGACTGGAGGGACCCTGGAAAATATGGCCCCCAGACCCTGTTAGCCCAGAACTGAAACCATTCCCGAAGCCAGCACTTCAGACAAAGATTAGAGTGGGCTACGACATAAAATGATACTCCTGAAGAGAGTGCTTCTTAGCGCCAGTAGATACTTGAGACTAAATGGGCAGCTCCTGTCTGGTGGAGAAATGAGAAGGCAAAAAGGGACAGGAGCTGGTTGAATGGACACGGGAAATCCGGGGTGGAAAGGAAGAGTGTGCTGTCACATTACAGGAAGAGCAAGGAGGGTCATATAACCATGTGTGTATAAATTTTTGTATGAGAAAATAATGTGAACTATAAACTTTCACTTAAAGCACACACGCACACACACACAAAAAAAACCTTCAAAAAACCCATTGCCACTGAGTGAATTCTGACTCACAGTGATACTATAGGACAGAGTAGAACTGCCCCATAGGGCTTCCAAGGTTATAAATCTTTATGGAAGTAGACTGCCATAACTTCCTCCCATGGAGTGGCTGGTGGGTTCCAACTGCAGAACTTTCGGTTAGTGACCAAGCACTAAGCCCCTGTTCCACTGTTGTTGTAGTTGTTAGGTGTCGTCAAATTGGTTCCGACTCATAGTGACTCTGTGTACCACAGAAGGAAACATTGCCTGGTCCTGCACCATCCTAACAATCCTTGTTATGCTTGATCCCATTGTTTCAGCCACTGTGTCAGTCCATCTTGTTGAGGGTCTTCCTCTTTTCCACTGACTCTCTACTTTACCAAGCATCATGTCCTTCTCCAGGGACTGATCCCTCCTGACAACATATCCAAAGTATACAAGGCGCAGTCTCGCCCTCCTTTCTTCTAAGGAGCATTCTGGTTGTATTTCTTCCAAGACAGATTTGTTCATTCTTTCGGCAGTCCATGGTATATTCAATGTTCTTTGCCAACGACACAATTCAAAGGCGTGAATTCTTTTTCGGTCTTCCTTATTCATTGTCCAGCTTTCACATGCATATGATGCAATTGAAAATACCATGGCTTGGGTCAGGGACAACTCAGTTTTCAAGGTGACATCTTTGCTTTTCAACACTTTAAAGAGGTCCTTTGCAGCAGATTTGCCCAATGCAATGAATCTTTTGATTTCTTGACTGCTGCTTCCATGGCTGTTGATTGTGGATACAAGTAAAATGAAATTTTTGACAACTTCAATCTTTTCTCCGTTTATCATGCTGTGGCTTATTGGTCCATTTGTGAGGATTTTTGTTTTCTTTATGTTGAGGTGCAGTCCATACTGAAGGCTGTGGTCTTTGATCTTCATTGGTAACTGCTTCAAACCCTCTTCACTTTCAGCAAGCAAGGTTGTACCATTTGCCTAATGCAGGTTGTTAATGAGACTTCCTCCAATCCTGAAGCCCTGTTCTTCTTCATAGAGTCCAGCTTCTCAGATTATTTGCTCAGCATACAGGTTGAATAGGTATGCTGAAAAGTACAGCCCTGACACACACCTTTTCTGACTTTAAACCACTCAGTTGTCAGAACAATTGCTTCTTAATCTAGGTACAGACTCCTCATGAGCACAATTAAGTGTTCTCAAATTCCCATTCTTTGCAACGTTATCCACAATTTGTTATGATCCACGCAGTAGAATGCCTTTGCTTAGTCAATAAAACATAGGTAAACATCCTTCTGGTATTCTCTGCTTTCAGCCAGAATCCATCTGACATCAGCAATGATATCCTTGGTTCCACATCCTCTTCTGAATCTGGCCTGCATTTCTGGCAGTTCCCTGTTGATACACTGCCTCGGCCACTTGTGAATGATCTTCAGCAATATTCTGCTTGCATGAGATATTAATGATATTGTTCGATAATTTCTGCATTTGGTTGGATCACCTTTCTTGGCAATAGGCATAAATATGGATCTCTTTCAGTCAGTTGGCCTGGTAGCTATCTTCCATATTTCTTGGCATAGACGAGTGAGCACTTCCAGCACTGCATCCGTTCGTTGAAACATCTCAATTGATATTCCATCAATTCCTGGAGCCTTGTTTTCGCCAATGCCTTCAGAGCAGCTTGGACTTCTTCCTTCACTACCATCAGTTCCTGATCATATGCTACTGCTTAAAATGTTTGTATATCAACTAATTCTTTTTGGCGTAATGACTCTGTGTATTCCTTCCATCTTCTTTTGATGCTTCCGGAGTCACTTAATATTTTCCCCATAGAATCCTTCAGTATTACAACTTGAGGCTTGAATTTTTTCTTCCATTCATCCAGCTTGAAAAATGACAAGAATGTTCTTCCCTTTTGGTTGCCTATCTCCAGCTCTTTGCACATGTCTTTATAATACTTTGTCTTCTCAATCCGTCCTTTGAAATCACCTGTTCAGTTCTTTCACTTCACCATTTCTTCCTTTTGCTTTAGCTGCTCAATGTTCAAGAACAAGTTTCAGAGTCTCCTCTGACATCCATCTTCGTCTTTTATTTCTTTCCTATCTTTTCAATGACCTTTTGCTTTCTTCGTGGATGATGCCCTTGTATGTCATTCCACAACACATCTGGTCTTCAGTCATTAATGTTCAACGAGTCAAATCTATTCTTGAGATGGTCTCTAAATTCAGGTGGAATATACTCAAGGTCATATTTTGGCTCTCGTGGACTTGCTCTGATTTTTTTCAGTTTCAACTTGAACTTGCATATGAACAATTGATGGTCTGTTCCACAGTTATCCCCTGGCCTTGTTCTGACTGATAATATTGAGATTTCCACCGTCTTTTTCCACAGATGTTAGATCAGATCACACAGTTGATCTGCTTCCTGTGTATTCCATGTGTATAGTCACCATTTATGCTGATGAAAAAAGTATTTGCAATGAAGAAGTCGTTGGTCTTACAAAATTCTGTCATTCGATCTCCAGCATTGTTTCTATCACCAAGGCCATATTTTCCAACTACTAATCCTTCTTTGCTTCCAACTTTCACATTCCAATTTCCAGTAATTATCACTGCATTCTGATTGCATGTTCGATCAACTTCAGACTGCAGAAGCTGATAAAAATCTTCAATTTCTTCATCTTTGGCCTTACTGGTTGGTGTGTAAATCTGAATAATAGTCTTCTTAACTTGTCTTTCTTGTAGGTGTATGGATATTATCCTGTCACTGACAGCATTGTACCTCAGGATAGATCATGAAATGTTTTTTTTGACGATGAATGCAACACCATTCCTCAAGTTGTCATTCCCAGCATAGTAGACTATGGCTGTCCTATTCAAAATGGCCAATACCAGCCTATTTCAGCTCACTGACACCAAGGGTATGGATGTTTATGCATTTTAGTTCACTTTTGATGATTTCCAATTTTCCTGGATTTATACTTCATACATTCCATGTTCTAATTATTAATTCATATTGGCAGCTGTTTCTTCTCATTTTGAGTCATGCCACATCAGCAAATGAAGGTCCTGAAAGGTTTACTCCACCCACATTATTAAGGTCAACTCTACTTTGAGAAGGCAGCTCTTCCACAGTCGTCTTTTGAGTGCCTTCCAACCTGGTGGGCTCATCTTCCAGCATTGTACTAGACAATGTTCTGCTGCTATTCACAGGTCCCCACATGTCTGTCATTTTGTTCTACTGTGGGGGCTTGTGTGTTGCTGTGATGCTGGAAACTATGCCACCAGTATTCAGATACCAGCAGGGTCATCCATGGAAGACAGGCTTCAGCTGAGCTTCCAGATTAAGACAGACTAGGAAGAAGGACCCAGCAGTCTGTGCCTCTAGAGCTCCTTAAAGACTGTTAGGAGAATAAAAAGACAAGTCACAGACTGGGAGAAACTATTTGCAAAAAATATATCTAATAAAGGAGTTGTATCCAAAAGAACTCTTAAAAGTCGATGATAAGAAAAACAACCTATTTACAAAATGGGAAAAAAGCTGGACAGAAACCTCACCAAAGACAATATACAGATTGCAAATAAACATATGAGATGATGCTGAACATCATACGTTATTAAAACAAAACCAAACCCACCCCCGTCAAGTTAATTCCAACTCATAGTGACCTGATGGAACAGAAAAGAACTTTCCCATATGGTTCCCAAGGCTCGAAATCTTCATGGAAGCAGACTGCCACATCTTTCTCCCACAAAGCAGCTGGTGGGTTCAAACTTCCAGCCTTTTGGTTAGCAGCCAAGTGCTTTAACCACTGCACCATCAGGGCTCCTCATATGTCATTGTTGTCAGATGCCATCGTGTAGGTTCTGACTCATAGCAACCCTATAGGGCAGAGTAGAACCACCCCATGGAGTTTCCAAGGAGCAGCTGGTGGATTTGAACTGCTGACCTTTTGGTTAGCAGCAGAGCTCTTAGCCACTACACCACCAGGGCTCCCATATGTCATTAGGGAACGGCAAATTAAAACAACGATGAAATACTACCATGTATCTGTTCCAAACCCATTGCCGTCGAGCCAATTCAAACTCATAGTGACCCTATAGAACAGAGTAGAATTGTCCCATAGGGTTTCCAAGGAGGATCTGGTGGATTCCAGCTCTTACTTTTTGGTTAGCAACCTATCTGTTAACCACTGAACCACACACCTGTTAGAATGACTAAAATATAAAACATAAACAACACCAAATGTTGGTGAGGATGTAGAGTAACAGGAACTCTCATTTACTGAGTTTGAAATGCAAAATTGTTCAGCCACTTTGGAGACAATCTATCAGTTTCTTACAAAGCTACATAGGCCTCTAGGTATTAACCCAAATGCATTGAAGATATGTACCCACATAAAAATCCACACACAAATGTTTATAGCAGCTTTATTCATAATTGCCAAAAATTGGAAGCAACTAAGATGTCTTTCAGTAGGGGAATGAATACACAAACTATAACACATTCATACAGTAGAATATCTGTCAGTGATGAAATGAGCTATCAAGCTACGAAAAGACACAAGAAACCTTAAATGCGTATTGCTAAGTGAAAGAAGCTAGTTTGAAAAAGGCAGTCTGAAAAAATTACAAGTACTTGAAATTCTTGGAAACGAAAAACTGTAGAAAAACTGTAGAGCAAATAAGTTTAGCAGTTGCCAGGTGTTCAGGAGGAGCGAGAGCGGGATGAATAGGTGGAGCACAGGATATTTCTAGGGCATTGAAACTATTGTGTATGATGCTGTAATCATGGACATATGATGTTATTCATTTTTTCAAACCCATAGGACTGTACAACACAAACAGTAAACCCTAAGGTGAACTATGAATTTTAGTTAATAATAATATATAAATATTTTTTCATTAATTATAACTAAGGTACCATACCAATGCAAGATGTTAATAATAGGAGAAGCAGCACACAGGTAGGGAGAAGGGGAATAAGGTAGCTATACATTCTGCACAATTTTTCTGTAAACCTCATACTGCTCTAAAAAATAGTGTATATTATAAAAAAGAAAAACAAATAGACTAGACAAGCAAATTCAGTTACAAAAATGAGATCAACTACATAATTTGTGAGGCCCAGTTCCAAATGAAAATATGGGGACCTTGTAAAATAATTTTCAAGGATTTCGGCAAGGGATTTCAAGACTGCAACAAAGAGCATCAAACAAAGCTGGGGCCCATCTCAGCACTGGGCACTTCAAAACTGCATAGGTCAAGTGCTCATGAAGCCCACCCTGTACATAAGATTATGTTTAATTTTGTTTCTGAAACTCTCAATGACTTTACAGAGATTCATGGCCTGCTATTTATTTTTGACTGGTGTAAATTTACAATATATCTTTCCTACCCTCACAGAGAAGGTCTTGCCCCACAGGACTTTTCCTCATAACACAGATATTCTCTCATAGCCACAGTTTGGGTTTATATGGCTCATGGATTATTTTCTTGAGATATACTCAGCCTCGATAAACTCTCATGTAAGGAGAAAATAATTAAGAAACCTGCACTTCTGTGTTTGGCATAAACATCTGCTTCTCCATATTCATGTACAAATGCAAAATTACTGACAAACCCTGAGAATAATCACAGCTTTACTACCCACGCTTTCTCACAGAGAGACATATTTTGGAACAAAGGTGACTCACGGTTTCTAGTGACAAGGTTCCCTCTCTTTGCATGGGTAAAGAAATAATTACAGAAGTTCTTTGCTTGTACCTGGAAATTACAATCCAACCTATCTTCTGGCATTTCTTCAATATGATCTAAGAGATTTTTGTCAGTTGTAGGCTGGTCAAAGACAAAGAACTTCCATTTTGGGAAGAAATGCCTAATACATTCTCCAGACAGGTTGGAATTTCAAATTTTGGGATTCCTGCCTACAGAAGTGAAAAAAGAGCAATCATTGAAGAGACATCCTCAGGCAAGAGTCTGTCAATTTTTATTTCTAGGGATCTTTGCATTATTGCAGTTCCTGTGCCTATAAACCTCCTTTTACCCAATCATGTGTTACCTCTTGGCAAATCAGTAGTGTGCCTGCCTATGAAAGAGACAGAAAATCTGCACAGAGAGACAAGGAAGTACTTTTGGAGAGGAAATGGAAGCATCCATCCCAAGTAAAGAAACATACGTTTGGTTTCCTCAGTATATGCATGGGGTTCAATGAAGTAAGTATTTAAACATGTTTATTTAATGATTGAAGCCCTGGTGGTGTAGTGGTTAAGAGCTCAGTTGGTAACCAAAAGGTCAGCAGCTCAAATCCACCAGCCACTCCTTGGAAACCCTACATGGTAGTTCTATAATGTCCTATGAGTCAGTTGCTATAAATTGGAATTGACTTGACCTCAATGGGTTTGGTTTTTTGGGTTTTACTGAATGATTGATTCATAAAAACAAATTGCTTTTCTGATCTTACTGTCCTCATATCAGAAAGAAAATGTGGGTTCAAAAATAGAGTGATGCCAGATATAAGGATAAGATGTTGCTAGGGAAATATATCTGGAAGAGGACAGATGATACCCAGGTTAGTAAAGAAACACTTCTACATATCTGGGCAAAAAAAAAAAAAAAATACACACGACTTTAATATATTTAGGAATTCCTTTAGCAGAAATATCCAAAGAGTAAGATTACTGTAAATGCAATTTGAAGACCTTACCACACCCCTATATCAGACCGTATCAGACTTGACAGTGCCTTACAGAGTAATTGTGTAGCATAAATCAGGTGTTCAATAAATGTCATTAAAAGAATTAATAAATCAATGAATAAATAAATACAGATATTCCTTCTAGGTTCCATTTTAATCATCCACTCTACTAAATAAAATACATAAAAAAACATAAAAAAGGTAACATATTGTTTAAGGCTGTGGAATAAAGAGGGTGATGTTATGAGAAAGGCAAAACAAGCATTTGATAGTCTTCCTGGAAGGATATGTTAATGTTTTATCTGGACCATTTAGTATATAAATATCTTTTGTATGAAATATGTAACTATCGAGTTGAGTAAAATCTACTGCTTTAAATATATGTTAAAGATTAAGTCATTTGATTCCATTTTGATGCTGTGTCTGCCAGCTTCGAATCTGATGAGCTCTTTTTCTGGAAATAGAATAGGTGGAGAACTTAATTAAGAACACAAATATGTGGGCCTTAGGAAGTTGTAGCACTGGTTATAATATGGACTTTTTTCTCTCTCTCTCACAGTACTAATTGTCCTAAATCATTTGGTCCAAAATTTGGCCTGCCTCATAGCAGGCATAGAGTAGAACTGCCCCATATAGTTTCCAAGGAGCATTTGGTGGTTTCAGACTGCCAGCGTTTTGGGTTGCAGCCAAGCTCTTGACCATTATGCCACCAGGGCTCCTAAATTTCCTCCGTGAGCTTAAACTCCAGCCACTGAAGTGTTTCAAGTAATAATAGCCAATTACTATGAAAAACCTTTGGAAATGACAGGGAGGATGATTGCACAACATGGTGAATGTAATTAATGTCAGTGAACTAAACAATTAAAAAATTGTTTAAAAAGTATTAATGTTGGGCGGGGCCAAGATGGCGGACTAGGTGGACGCTACCGCGGATCCCTCTTGCAACAAAGACTCGGAAAAACAAGTGAATCGATCACATACATAACAATCTACGAACTCTGAATAACAAGCACAGACTTAGAGACGGAAAACGAACAAATATGGGCAGACAGCGACCATTTTCAGAACTAGGAGCCAGCGTACCAGGCAGGTGACTTTCGGAGCCCGATCTGGGGCAGAGCCCAGGGGGGCAGAAGGCACAGACAAGGGGCCCAACCCTACCCCCCCGAACCCATCCAGGGAGGGAGTCTAGCTGGTTGGTGCGGGCAGCGTAGTGGTGCAGCCGGAGGGAGAAGCACCCGGGAGGCAGTGACTGATCTTGGAGTGGGGAGAGCAGCGTCCCAGCCGGGGAGCCGTCCCGCCGGGAGTTTGGCAGGAAGCGGGTGGGGCGCGAGGGGGGGGTCAGCTATATTTCCCTAAAGCGACACCGGGGCGGGGCCCACACGTTCATACGGGGGGATGCCTACCCAGATCCCGCTTGTGGCGCTGCGCACCGGAGGGAGAAGTCCCCGGGAGGAAGTGACTGGTCTTGGAGCGGGGAGAGCAGCGTCCCAGCTGGGGAGCCGTCCCACTGGGATTTTGGCGAAAGCGGGAGGGGCGTGAGCGTGGGGTCCAATTATATTCCCCTGAATTGACCCAGGGGGCGGGCCCACCTGTTCGTGCGGGTGACACCCACCCAGTTCACGCGGGGGGTGCTGCGCACAGGAGGGAGAAGTCCCCAGGAGGAAGTGACTGGTCTCGGAGCAGGGAGTGTAGCATCCCAACCAGGGAGCTGTCCCGCCTGGATTTTGGCAGACGGGGGTGGAGCGTGAACACGGGGATCAGCTCTATATTCTGTGGTGCTACACTCCTAGCTCTCTGATCCCTCCCCCACCCTCCCCAGGCGGCTCCATTAACATCCAAATACCCGGAGCCAGAGGGAGAATTCAGATAGAGATCTGACTGCATTTTTTTTTAGCTGATTACCTGGAAAATCTAGTTTCCCAGTGATGGCTTGGAGACAGCAGTCCATATCAAACCACATAAAGAAACAGACCATGACAGCTTCACCAACCCCCCAAACAAAAGAATCAAAATCTTTCCCAAATGAAGATACAATCCTGGAATTATCAGATACAGAATATAAAAAACTAATTTACAGAATGCTTAAAGATATCACAAATGAAATTAGGATAAATGCAGAAAAAGCCAAGGAACACACTGATAAAACTGTTGAAGAACTCAAAAAGATTATTCAAGAACATAGTGGAGAAATTAATAAGTTGCAAGAATCCATAGAGAGACAACATGTAGAAATCCAAAAGATTAACAATAAAATTACAGAATTTGACAATGCAATAGAAAGTCAGAGGAGCAGACTCGAGCAATTAGAATGTAGACTGGGACTTCTGGAGGACCAGGGAATCAACACCAACATAGCTGGAAAAAAAATCAGATAAAAGAATTTAAAAAAATGAAGAAACCCTAAGAATCATGTGGGACTCTATCAAGAAGGATAACTTGCGAGTGATTGGAGTCCCAGAACAGGGAGGGGGGACAGAAAACACAGAGAAAATAGTTGAAGAACTCCTGACACAAAACTTCCCTGACATCATGAAAGACGAAAGGATATCTATCCAAGATGCTCATCGAACCCCATTTAAGATTGATCCAAAAAGAAAAACACCAAGACATATTATCATCAAACTTGCCAAAACCAAAGACAAACAGAAAATTTTAAAAGCAGCCAGGGAGAAAAGAAAGGTTTCCTTCAAGGGAGAATCAATAAGAATAAGTTCAGACTACTCAGCAGAAACCATGCAGGCAAGAAGGGAATGGGACGACATGTACAGAGCACTGAACGAGAAAAACTGCCAACCAAGGATCATATATCCAGCAAAACTCTCTCTGAAATATGAAGGAGAAATTAAGATATTTACAGATAAACACAAGTTTAGAGAATTTGCAAAAACTAAACCAAGACTGCAAGAAATGCTAAGGGAGATTGTTTGGCCTGATGACCAATAATATCAGGTACCAGCACAATACAAGGTCACAAAACAGAACACCCTGATATCAACGCAACTCAAATAGGGAAAGCACAAAAACAAACAAATTAAGATTAATTCTAAAAAATACATAAATAAACAAAATAATACACATAACAGGAAATCATGGAAATCAATAGATAAATGCTCAGAATAATCAAAAAGAGGGACTAAATATAGGAGGCATTGAACTGCCAGATGGAGAGTGATACAAGGCGATATAGAAGGATGCAAGTTAGGTTTTTACTTAGAAAAATAGGGGTAAATAATAAGGTAACCACAAAAAGGAATATCAATTCCATAACTCAAGAAAAAAGCCAAGAAAAACGTAACGACTCAACAAACACAAAGTTAACCATTATGAAAATGAGGATCTCACAAGCTACTAAGAAAAACATCTCAGCACAAAAAAGCATGTGGAAAAATGAAATGGCCAACAACACACATGAAAAGGCATTAAAATGACAGCACTAAAAACTTATATATCTATAATTACACTGAATGTAAATGGACTAAATGCACCAATAAAGAGACATAGAGTCACGGACTGGATAAAGAAACACGATCCATCTATATGCTGCCTACAAGAGACACACCTTAGACTTAGAGACACAAACAAACTAAAACTCAAAGGATGGAAAAAAATATATCAAGCAAATAATAAGCAAAAAAGAAGAGGAGTAGCAATATTAATTTCTGACACAATAGACTTTAGACTTAAATCTGCCACAAAGGATAAAGAAGGACACTATATAACGATAAAAGGGACAATTGATCAGGAAGACATAACCATATTAAATATTTATGCACCCAATGACAGGGCTGCAAGATACATAAAGCAAATTTTAACAGAATTGAAAAGTGAGACAGACACCTCCACATTTATAGTAGGAGACTTCAACACACCACTTTCGGAGAAGGACAGGACATCCAGTAAGAAGCTCAATAGAGACACGGAAGACCTACTTACAACAATCAACTAACTTGACCTCATTGACTTATACAGAACTCTCCACCCACCTGCTGCAAAATATACTTTTTTTTCTAGTGCACATGGAACATTCTCTAGAATAGACCACATATTAGGTCATAAAACAAATCTTTGCAGAATCCAAAACATCGAAATATTACAAAGCATCTTCTCAGACCACAAGGCAATGAAGCTAGAAATCAATAACAGAAAAACTAGGGAAAAGAAATCAAATACTTGGAAAATGAACAATACCCTCCTGAAAAAAGACTGGGTTGTAGAAGACATCAAGGAGGGAATAAGGAAATTCTTAGAAAGCAACGAGAATGAAAATACTTCCTATCAAAACCTCTGGGACACAGCAAAAGCAGTGCTCAGAGGCCAATTTATATCGATAAATGCACACATACAAAAAGAAGAAAGAGCCCAAATCAGAGAACTGTCCCAACAACTTGAACAAATAGAAAGTGAGCAACAAAAGAACCCATCAGGCACCAGAAGAAAACAAATAATAAAAATTAGAGCTGAACTAAATGAATTAGAGAACAGAAAAACAATTGAAAGAATTAACAAAGCCAAAAGCTGGTTCTTTGAAAAAATTAACAAAATTGATAAACCATTGGCTAGACTGACTAAAGAAATACAGGAAAGGAAACAAATAACCCGAATAAGAAACGAGAAGGACCACATGACAACAGAGCCAAATGAAATTAAAAGAATCATTTCAGATTGCTACGTAAAACTGTACTCTAACAAATTTGAAAACCTAGAAGAAATGGATAAATTCTTGGAAAAATACTAGCTACCTAAACTAACACATTCAGAAGTAGAACAACTAAATAGACCCATAACAAAAAAAAAAAGAGATTGAAACGGTAATCAAAAAACTTCCAACAAAAAAAAGTCCTGGCCCAGACGGCTTCCCTGCAGAGTTCTACCAAACCTTCAGAGAAAACTTAACACCATTACTACTGAAGGTATTTCAAAGCATAGAAAAAGACGGAATACTACCCAACTCATTCTATGAAGCTACCATCTCCCTGATAACAGAACCAGGTAAAGACATTACAAAAAAAGAAAATTTTAGACCTATATCCCTCATGAACATAGTTGCAAAAATCCGCAACAAAATTCTAGCCAATAGAATCCAACAACACATCAAAAAAATAATTCACCCTGATCAAGTGGGATTTATACCAGGTATGCAAGGCTGGTTTAATATCAGAAAAACCATTAAAGTAATCCATCACATAAATAAAACAAAAGATAAAAACCACATGATCTTATCAATAGATGCAGAAAAGGCCTTTGACAAAGTTCAACACCCATTTATAATAAAAACTCTTACCAAAATATGAATTGAAGGAAAATTCCTCAACATAATAAAGGGCATCTATGCAAAGCCAACAGCCAATATCACTCTAAATGGAGAGAACCTGAAAGCATTTCCCTTGAGAACGGGAACCAGACAAGGATGCCCTTTATCACCACTCTTATTCAACATCGTACTTGAAGTCCTAGCCAGGGCAATTAGGCTAGACAAAGAAATAAAGGGTATCCAGATTGGCAAGGAGGAAGTAAAGCTATCACTATTTGCAGATGACATGATCGTATACATGGAAAACCCTAAGGAATCCTCCAGAAAACTACTGAAACTAATAGAAGAGTTTGGAAGAGTCTCAGGTTATAAGATAAACATACAAAAATCACTTGGATTCCTCTACATCAACAAAAAGAACACCGAAGAGGAAATAACCAAATCAATACCATTCACAGTAGCCCCCAAGAAGATAAAATACTTAGGAATAAATCTCACCAAGGATGTAAAAGACCTATACAAAGAAAACTATAAAACTCTGCTACAAGAAATTCAAAAGGACATACTTAAGTGGAAAAACATACCCTGCTCATGAATAGGAAGACTTAACATAGTAAAAATGTCTATTCTACCAAAAGCCATCTGTACATACAACGCACTTCCAATCCAAATACCAATGTCATATTTTAAGGGGATAGAGAAACAAATCACTAATTTCATATGGAAGGGAAAGAACCCCCGGATAAGCAAAGCATTACTGAAAAAGAAGAAGAAAGTGAGAGGCCTCACTCTACCTGATTTCAGAACCTATTATACAGCTACAGTAGTCAAAACAGCCTGGTTCTGGTACAACAACAGGCACATAGACCAATGGAACAGAATTGAGAACCCAGATATAAATCCATCCATGTATGAGCAGCTGATATTTGACAAAGGACCAGTGTCAGTCAATTGGGGAAATGATAGTCTTTTTAACAAATGGTGCTGGCATAACTGGATATCCATCTGCAAAAGAATGAAACAAGACCCATACCTCACACCATGCACAAAAACAAACTCCAAGTGGATCAAAGACCTAAACATAAAGACTAAAACGATAAAGATCATGGAAGAAAAAATAGGATCAACCCTAGGAGCCCTAATACAGGGCATAAACAGAATACAAAACATTACCAAAAATGACGAAGACAAACCAGATAACTGGGAGCTCCTAAAAATCAAACACCTATGCTCATCTAAAGACTTCATCAAAAGAGTAAAAAGACCACCTACAGATTGGGAAAGAATATTCAGCTATGACATCTCCGACCAGCGCCTGATCTCTAAAACCTACATGATTCTGTCAAAACTCAACCACAAAAAGACAAGCAACCCAATCAAGAAGTGGGCAAAGGATATGAACACACATTTCACTAAAGAAGATATTCAGGCAGCCAACAGATACATGAGAAAATGCTCCCGATCATTAGCCATTAGAGAAATGCAAATTAAAACTACGATGAGATTCCATCTCACACCGGCAAGGCTGGCATTAATCCAAAAAACACAAAATAATAAATGTTGGAGAGGCTGCGGAGAGATTGGAACTCTCATACACTGCTGGTGGGATTGTAAAATGGTAGAACCACTTTGGAAATCCATCTGGTGTTATCTTAAACAGTTAGAAATAGAACTACCATACAACCCAGAAATCCCACTCCTCGGAATATACCCTAGAGATACAAGAGCCTTCATACAAACAGATATATGCACACCCATGTTTATTGCAGCTCTGTTTACAATAGCAAAAAGCTGGAAGCAGCCAAGATGCCCGTCAACGGATGAATGGGTAAATAAATTGTGGTATATTCACACAATGGAATACTACGCATCGATAAAGAACAGTGACGAATCTCTGAAACATTTCCTAACATGGAGGAATCTGGAAGGCATTATGCTGAGCGAAATGAGTCAGTTGCAAAAGGACAAATATTGTATAAGACCACTATTATAAGATCTTGAGAAATAGAAAAAACGGAGAAGAACACATACTTTTGTGGTTACAAAGGGGGGAGGGAGGGAGGGAGGGAGAGGGCTTTTTATTGATCAATCAGTAGATAAGAACTGCTTTGGGTGAAGGGAAAGACAACACTCAATACAAGGAAGGTCAGCCTAATTGGACTGGACTAAAAGCAAAGAGGTTTCCGGGATAAAATGAAAGCTTCAAAGGTCAGCGGAGCAGGGGCTGGGGTCTGGGGAACTTGGTTTGAGGGGACTTCTAAGTCAATGGGCAAAATAATTCTATTATGAAATCATTCTGCATCCCACTTTGAATTGTGGTGCCTGGGGTCCTAAATGCCAACAAGCAGCCATCTAAGATACATCAATTGGTCTCAACCCACCTGGAGCAAAGGCAAAGGAAGAACACCAAGGTCACACGACAACTAAGAACCCAAGAGACAGAAAGGGCCACATGAACCAGAGACCTACATTATCCTGAGACCAGAAGAACTAGTTGGTGCCTGGCCACAATCGATGTCTGCCCTGTCAGGGAGCACAACAGACAACTCCTGAGGGAGCAGGAGACCAATGGGATACAGACCCCAAATTCTCATGAAAAGACCATACCTAATGGTATGACTGCGACTAGAGGAATCCCAGAGACAGTGCTCCCCAGAACTTCTGATGGCACAGGACAGGAACCATCCCCGAAGACAACTCATCAGGCATGAAAAGGACTGGTCAGTGGGGGGGAGAGAGATGCTGATGAAGAGTGAGCTAATTAAATCAGGTGGACACTGGAGAGTGTGTTGGCAACTCTTGACTGGAGGGGGGATGGGAAGATAGAGAGAGAGGGAGGATGGCAAAATTGGCAGGAAACGAGAGACTGAAAGGGCTGACTCAATAGGGGGAGAGCAAGTGGGAGAAGGGAGTAAGATGTATGTAAACCTACATGTGACAGACTGATTGGAATGGTAAATGTTCACTTGAAGCTTAATAAAAATTAATTTAAAAAAATTATTAATGTTTTGTTATATATACTCTACCATACACACACCAAAAAAAAAAAAATTCACTAATTACTTTTCATCATTAACATGGGCCTCAATCCAATTGCAAAAATTGACATCCAGGGCTAAGTGGCAGGTTCAGTTGATCCCACTCCCTAACGAATTTTCTACTACTGAGCCCATGCTCTGATATTTGGAATCAGTTTCAAGGCATCTCCCAAGTACTTATCTTCAATAATGGGACATCCATCTATCTTCAGCTCCAAGATAAAATTCTGTACTGTTCAAATAAAGTCTGGAAAGAAACCTACAAACTGGGTGGAGTTTTCTATGTCATCAGGTTCTGAGGCAGAGTTTCTTGATTAGCTCTGTCAGTTCAGTCACATGGGAGCTTAGTTAAAGAAGTGCTCTACACCACAACTTCCAGTCCCCACTTAGAAACAAGCTGTATAAACACTCCCTTTTGCCCTGTGTTCCCGCCTCCTAACTCGTAACAATTGACTCACAAGAAAAAAAGAAATAGTCTTAGTTGCCATTCCCATAAGATCAATAAAGCAGGTTGGTTCAATTCCTGGAAGGCTACTGGAGCTGCTCCAGGGCCTAGTGCGTGATGGCGCACATGCTATTATAGACAAAGGCACTACTCAGAAGCAAGGCGGGTGCAAAGATCCATGAGTCATTCTTAGAGTCAGCCTAGATGCCCATAAGAGAAAGGGACTTAGTAGGCTGCTTTTCATTTATTCATTGCTATAATATAAATATAAATGATATAGTTGAATGGTAGAGCACAACGTATAAGTTTTGAGGATACTCCTAAGTTCAAACCTCACTTTTGGTATTAACGTTGAGCTCCCTCAGGGCATCAGGGCCTTGATTTCTTTCAGCAATTAAAAGAAGCTAATGACACCATCAATATGTGTAAAATGTTTAGCACTGTGCCTAACACGTAGTAGGTGTGCAGTAACAAGTGAGCAATTATTCCTTTAGACAAATTTTCTCAATCATAAGCTATTTGAGGGACTCAAATGATATTCATTTAAATTTAACAAGTATTCATTAGGCATTTATGAAATGCCAGACACTTCTTTTGGTTGTCTGGATGCAAAGTCCCACATGACTGTCCCTGCCCTCATGAATATGACTTTCCTGAGGGGCAAATACACATGAAAACATGCAAATGCAACCAAGATAATAACCTCCACCAAGGATGGAACCAAATGTCATAATATGAAGGAAAATGGGTCATTTCAGAAAAGAAGACACTAAATCTGACTGGAAAATGATGGAAGTAGGTTGAAAATGTCTGGACTTTTAAGAATTGACAGAATGAGGACCTGAAAGGAAGCAGGGCCAAAATGCGGGAATAGACAGATGCTTCCGTGAGCCCTCTTAAAACAAAGACCAGAAAAAAACAAGTGAAACGAGTATATTTATGACAAGCTAAGATCCCTGAACATCAAAGGCAAGGTTAGAAAACGAACTGAGGGGCAGGGAGAGGAAGAGGCAGTTCAGAAGCGGAGAGGAGTTACAGCTCCTGAATCACTGGGAGCCCTCAGGCACCATTCCCAGAGTGGTGGTGATGGGCTGGTACTAGAGTTCTGCCGCAGCTTCCTCAGGGAGAAGCAGTCAGCCACACAGCCTACTCACACCTCCAGAACCAGAGAAGAATGGTGCTCCTGGCCAAAGCTAAGTACTTGCATATATTTTACCACGCCCCCCCACCCCCAAGTCAGCTACAGCGGCTGACTTCCCTGGGCCTGAGATAGGCCTTGTTGAGCATCTAGAGCCATTCTCCAGGTCTTGGAGAAGGAATAAATTTGCAACTGGGGGAAAAGATAATTTGCCAGCTCCACCAACTGGGGGAGCTCAGGACAGAAGCAGCTCCTGTCCAGGCATAAATGGTGCATGGACTTTGAGTACTTTCCCCTCTGCATGGGCCTATTTCAGGAGAATAGGCCCTTGTTGACAGACTCCAACCGTTTCAGCTGTGTGGTGGAGAGGTGGCTGTTTGATACTTGACATTGCTTTGCAAATTAAACAGCATTCTCACCTACGAACATCAGGGGCCTATGGACTGGTGGCTCCACTCAGGACAACCAGCCCCCTGCGACAGGGGTCCAAGGATAACTGGTACCTCCCAGTCCTTAAAACCAAAAACATTGGGTGCCCATGGTCCATCTGCAGAAACCACCCACCTGTATGCTCTAGGGAACAGGGACATGCTTTCCTCACAGACACTTGGGGGACAATTCTCAGCCCCCTGCCTTGTTCAGAGCATAACACCCTGCTGCAACCAGATACTGGTACCTACACCAATCATCCCTACCCCTCTAAGACATAGGACACAGCCCATACCATACACTTGTTGATCAGCCACCTGGACACCTGAGCTGAATTCATACAAGAAAACTGAATGGATTCCTAGACTGATATATCTGATAACAGCTCTAGCCATCTGAGGACAGGACATTAGAGCTCCAAAGGCAAAAATAATCAAGCTAGCTCACTCAAGCAACCCATTTGGGCATATCAAAACAAAACAAAGCAAGAAGCTATGACACAGTAATCAAACATAAAATAAACTAATACAATAACTTGTAGATGGCTCAGAGACAACAGTCAATACCAAGTCACATAAATAAACAGATCATGATCACCTCAGCAAGCTCTCAAAACAAAGAACCCAGGGATCTTCTAGATAAAAGCTCATTACTGGAATTACCAGAGGCAGAATACAAAACATTAATACACAGAACCCTTCAAGATATCAGGAAGGAAAAGAGGAAATACACAGAACAAGCCAAGGAGCACATAGATAAAGCAATGGAAGAAATTAAAAAGATTAATCAGAATCATAATGAAAAATTTAATAAGCTGGAAAAATCCATAGACACGCAGAAATCAGAAATTCAGAATAACAATAAAATTACAGAAGTAGACAACTGTTTAAAGTCAGAGAAGCAGATTTGAGCAAGTGGAAGGCAGAATTTCTGAACTTGAAGATAAAGCACTTGGCACTAATATATTTGAATAAAAATCAGATAAAAGAATTTTAAAAAGTGAAGAATTATAGGGGACTCTATCAACAGAAATAACCTATAAGTGATTGGAGTATGAGAACAGGGAGGGATCACAGAAAATACACAGAGAATTGTTGAAGATTTGTTGGTAGAAAACTTCCCTGATATCATCACAGATGAGAAGATACCTATCCAAGATTCTCATCAAACTACACATAAGGTACATCTTAAAAGAAAGTCACCAAGACATATTATAATCAAACTTGCCAAAACCAAAGACAGAGAATTTTAAGAGCAGCTAGGGATAAAAAAAAAGTCACCTACAGAGGAGAGTCAGTAAGAATAAGCTTGGACTACTCAGCAGAAACCATGCAGGCAAGAAGACAATGGGATGACTTATATAAAAAATTGAAGGAAAAAAAACTGCCAGCCAAGAGTCATATATCCAGCAAAACTGTCTCTTAAATATGAAGGCGAAATTAGGACATTTCCAGACAAACAGAATTTAGGAAATTTATAAAAAAACAAACCAAAACCACAAGAAATACTAAAGGGAGTTCTTTGGTTAGAAAATCAATAATATCAGGTATCAACCCAAGCTAGAACACTGGGCAGAGCAATCAGGAGTCAACCCAGACAGGGAAATCACAAAAATAAATCAAGATTAAAAAAACACTCAAAACAGTGTAACAGCAATGTCATTATGTAAAAGAAGCCAACATTAAAACAATAAAGACGGACTAAGAAGGAAATGTAGTCATAGATCTTCCATTTGGAGACAAAGATAAGGCACTAAAAAGAAAAAAAAGTCAGGTTTAAATTTAGAAAAATCGGGGTAAGTTATAATAAAGCAACCACAAAAGAGACAAACTATCCTACTCATCGAAGTAAAATACAAGAAAAAAATAGAAACTCAGCAGAAACAAAATCAACAATGAATATGAGGAAAAGACAATATATAAAGATAATCTACTCAGTACATAAAATTAAGTGGGAAAAAGAAACTGTCAACAATATACAAAAAAAGACATCAAAATGATAGCATAAATTCATACCTATCCATAATTACTCTGAATGTAAGTGGACTAAATGCACCAATAAAGAGACAGAGAGTGGCAGAATGGATTGAAAAATACCACCCATCTATATGCTGCCTACAAGGGACACACCTTAGACTTAGAGACACAAACTAAAACTCAAAGTATGGAAAAAAACATATCAAGCAAACAACAATCAAAAAAGAGCAAGAGTGGCAATACTAATTTCTAACAAGATAGGCTTTAAAGTTAAATCCATCAAAAGGATAAGGAAGGACGCTATATAAAAAGGGACAATATACCAAGAAGATATAACCATATTAAATATTTATGCACCCAATAACAGGGCTGCAAAATACATAAAACAAGCTCCATCAACATTGAAAAGTGAGATACAGCTCCACAATAATAGTAAGAGACTTCAACACACCACTTTCGGAGGACAAGACATCCAGAAAGAAGCTCAATAAAGACACAGAAGATCTAAATGCCACAAGCAACCAACTTGACCACATAGACATATAAAGAACACTCCACCCAACACCAACCAAGTATACTTTCTTTTCTAGTGCACATGGAACATTCTCTAGAATAGACCGCATATTAGGTCATAAAGCAAGCCTTAAAAAAAAATAAAAAATTATTATTATTATTTTTTTTTTTAGTAGAACCCAAAACACTGAAATATTACAAAGCATCTTCTCTGACCATAAGGCCATAAAAGTAGAAATCAATAACAGAAAAAGCAGGGAAAAGAAATCAAACACTTGAAAGCTGAACAATATGAACAATAAAAAAAAAAAAAAAAAATTTTTTTTTTTAACCCTGCTCAAAAAAGACTGAGTTACAGAAGACATTAAGGAGGGAAGAAAGAAATTCATAGAATCCAATGAGAATGAAAACACTTCTGATAAGAATCTTTGGGACACAGCAAAAGCAGTTCTCAGAGGTCAATTTATATCCATAAACACACACATACGAAAAGATAAAAGGGCCCAAATCAAAGAATTATCACTACAACTTGAACAAATAGAGATCAAGAAAAGAAACCCTCTGGCACCTGAAGAAAACAAATAATAAAAATTAGAGCAGAATTAAATGAAATAGAAAATGGAAAAACAATTGAAAGAATTAAGAAGACTAAAAGCTGGTTCTTTGAAAAAATCAACAAAATTGAAAAACCATTGGCCAAATTGACAAAAGAAAAACAGGAGAGGAAGCAAATAACCCAAATAAGAAATGAGATGGTCAATATTACAACAGACCCAACTGAAATTAAAAAAGAATCATATTGGATTACTATGAAAAATTGTACTCTAACAAATTTGAAAACCTAGAAGAAATGGATGAACTCCTGGAAACACTCCACCTACCTAAACTAACACAAACAGAGGTAGAACAATTAGATAGACCCATAAGAAAAGAAGAGATTGAAAACGTAATCAAAACACTGCCAAAAAAAAAAAAAAAGCCCAGGCCCAGACGGCTTCACCGCAGAGTTCTACCAAACTTTCAGAGAAGAGTTAACACCAAACTCATTCTTTGAAGCCACGATATCCCTGATACCAAAACCAGGTAAAGACACCACACAAAAAAGAAAATTACAGACCTGTATCCCTCGTGAACACAGACGCAAAAATCCTCAACAAAATTCTAGCCAATAGAATTCAACAACATATCAAAAAAAAAAAAAAATTCACCATGACCAAGTGGGATTCATAACAGCTATCCAGGGGTGGTTCAATATTAGAAAAACAACAGGGATGGTTCAACATTAAAAAACAATTAATGTAATCCATCATATATAAAAGACGAGAATCACATGATTTTATCAATTGATGCAGAAAAGGCGTTTGACAAAGTTCAACACCCATTCATGAAAAAAACCCTCAGCAAAATAGGAATAGAAGGAAAATTCCTCAACCTAATAAAGGGCCTTTATACAAAGCCAATAACCAACATCTTCCTAAATGGAGAGATTCTGAAAGCACTCCCCTTGAGATCGGAAACCAGACAAGGATGCCCTTTATCACCGCTCTTATTCAACATTGTGCTGGAGGCCCTAGCCAGAGCAATTAGGAAAGATAAAGAAATAAAGAGCATCCAGATTGGCAAAGAAGAAGTAAAAGTATCTCTATTTGCAGATAACATGACCTTATACACAGAAAACCGTAAGGAATCCTCAAGAAAACTACCGAAACTAATAGTAGTTCGGGAGAGTATCAGGATACAAGATAAACATACAAAAATCAGTTGGATTCCTCTGCACCAATAAAAAGAACATCGAAGAGGAAATCACCAAATCAATACCATTTACAGTAGCCCCCAAGAAGATAAAATACTTAGAAATAAAGCTAACCAGAGATGTAAAAGATCTATACAAAGTAAACCACAAGGCACTACTGCAAGACACAAAAAGAGACCTAGATAAGTGCAAAAACATGCCTTGCTCATGGATAGAAAGACATAACATTATAAAAATGTCTATTCTACCAAATGTGATCCAAAGATTTAATGCAATCCCAATCCAAAATTTCAATGACATTCTTTAATGAGATGGAGAAACAAATCACCAACTTCATATGGAAGGGAAAGAGGCCCCGAAGAAGAAAGGCATTACTGAAAAAGAAGAACAAAGTGGGAGGCCTCACTCTACCTGATTTTACAACCTATTATACTGCCACAACGGTCAAAACAGCCTGGTTCTGGTACAACAACAGACACATAGGCCAGTGGAACAGAACTGAGAATCCAGACATAAATCCATCCACATACGAGAAGCTGATATTTGACAATTGCCCAATCTCAGTTAATTGGGGAAAAGATAGTCTTTTTAAGAAATGGTGCTGGCATAACTAGATATCCATCTGCAAAAAAAAAGAAACAAGATCCAAACCTCACCCCATGCACAAAAAGGAACTCAAAATGGATCAAATACCTAAATATGAAATCTAAAAGGATAAAGATCAAAGAAGAAAAAATAGGGACATCATTAGGAGACCTAATACATGGCATAAACAGTATACAGAACATTACTAACAATGCTGAAGAAAAACTAGATAACTGCGAGCTCCTAAAAATCAGACACCTATGCTCATCCAAAGACTTCACCAAAAGAGTAAAAAGATTACCTACAGACAGGGAAAAAGTTTTTAGGTATGACATTTCAGATCAGCACCTGATCTCTAAAATCTGCATGATACTGCAAAAGCTCAACTACAAAAAGACAAATAACCCAATTAGAAAATGGGCAAAAGATATACACAGACACATCACTAAGGAAGACATTCAGGTGGCTAACAGATACATGAGGCAAAGCTCAGGATCATTAGCCATTAGAGAAATGCAAATCAAAACTACAATGAGATTCCATCTCACTCCAACAAGCCTGGCATTAATCTAAAAAACAAAATAATAAATGTTGGAGAGGTTGTGGAGAGACTGGAACCCTTATACACTGCTGTTGGGAATACAAATGGAAATGGATTTGGCGCTTCTTTTAAAAGCTAGAAATAGAAATACCATATAATCCAGCAATCCCACTCCTTGAAATACATCCTAGAGAAATAAGAGCATATATCTGTGCACACCCATGTTCATTGCAGCACGGTTTACAATAGCAAAAAGATGGAAGCATCCAAAGTGCCCATCAACAGATGAATGGATAAATAAATTATGGTATATTCACACAATGGAATACTACACATTGATAGAGAACAGTGATGAATCTGTGAAACATTTCATAAGATGGAGAAATCCGGAAGGCATTATGCTGAGTGAAATTAATCAGTTGCAAAAGGAGGAATATTGCATAAGACCACTATTATAAGAACTTGAAAAATAGTTTAAACAGAGAAGAAAATATTCTTTGATGGTTATGAGAGGGGCGGGAGAGTGGGAGGGTGGGAGAGGAGTATTCACTAATTAGATAGTAGATAAGAACTACTTTAGGTGAAAGGAAAGAGAACACACAATACAGGTGAGATCAGTACAACTGGACTAAACCGAAAGCAGTTTCCTGAATAAACTGAATGCTTCGAAGCCCAGCGTAACAGGGGCAGGGGTTTGGGGACCATGGTTTCAGGGGACATCTAAGTCAATCGGCATAATAAAATCTATTAAGAAAACATTCTGCATCCCACTTGAGAGAGTGGTGGCATCTGGCGTCTTAAACGCTAGCAAGCGGCCATCTAAGATGCATCAATTGATCTCAATCCACCTGGAGCAAAGGAGAATGAAGGACACCAAGGACATGAGGTAATTAATTATGACCCCAAGAGACAGAAAGAGCCACATAAACCAGAGACTACATCAGCCTGAGACCAGAAGAACTAGAGGGTGACCGGCTACAACCGATGACTGCCCTGACAGGGAACCCCTGAGAGAGCAGGAGAGCAGTGGGATGCAGACCCCAAACTCTCGTAAAAAGACCAGACTTAATGGTCTGACTGAGATTAGAAGGACCCCTGTGGTCATGGCTCCCAGACCTTCTGTTGACCCAGGACAGGAATCTTTCCCAAAGCCAACTCTTCAGTCAGGGTTAGACTGGACGATGGGATAGAGAGGGACAATGGTGAGGAGTGATCTTCTTGGATCAGGTGGACACTTGAGACTATGTTGGCATCTCCTGTCTGGACGGGAGATGAGAGGGTAGAGGGGATTAGAAGCTGGCAGAATGGACACAAAAAGAGAGTGGAGGGAGGGAGCGGGCAGTCTCATTAGGGGGAGGGCTGGGAGTATGTAACAAGGTATATATAAGTTTTTGTGTGAGAGACTGACTTGATTTGTAAACTTTCACTTAAAGCACAATAAAAAAAAAAAAAGAATGTGGACCTGAGATTTGAAGGGATCATGTAGGTGGAAAGACCAACACAAGCCAATTAAGAAATATTAGAAAATGCGGTCTTAAAAAGGTATTACAGTTACTGCATGTGACTGAAATGGTGGATAGGAGTGTGGGAGTGGAAGATGAGGCTGGAAACAAGATTCAGGGCAAGAAGAAACAAGAAACAAGTAAAGCCATGAAGGCCAGACAAATAGAATTAGACACCACACAAGTCAAGCCACAATTCTAGAGTCAGTGAGGAGTTCTGCCAGTAGGTATGATTTAGTCCATGTACAAATGCAGCATATGGATTTCATGCTTTCTAGACCGGAACTGGAAGATTGGAAAACCTTTTTGTATTGTTAGGGAGGAAACATGTTTTCCCAAACCTTTATTATATTATCCCTAAAAGTTCCTGATTTAGACAAAAAGAAGCAACATTTAGGCCAAACAACAATCTATTTCAAAATCAAGAATTTATCTTTATTTAATATTGATGTAGTTATTGAGAACATTAAAACTGAGCACAGAATTTCCAAATCCTTTTTTTTTTTTTTTGTCAGTAATGGAAGCCAAAGACCTACTGTTGCTTCTTTCATTTAGACCCAGAGTAGTGTAAAAGAAGAACTGACTGATTGCATCTAACACTGTAAAGACAAAATACTTCGAAATATCCCATTCACAATGTTTTTGTTGGGTCACGGTCATGCTTTTATTGAACTAAGAAAAGAGGTAATCTTCAAAGCCCAGAGACTTGGCAAAATCTTTTTGAATATGCCTGGTGTAGCTGAGCTTTTCTGAAGACTCTTTAAGTAGTTACTTCCCAAAATCCTTTTTTCATGGCTCCAATTTTCAACCACATCATTCCCTCATACTTAAACTGGTAGCTCCTGTTGATACCATGGTTTACAGTTTAGAAGTCATTTCCTCCAGGAAGCTTCTCTAACCCAGATGACTGGGTTAGGTGCTCACATCTGTGCATCCATGACACCTTATGCTGACCACACTGCATGCCTGTTGTCTCTCCAGTTGGGCTCTAGGACTTTACACTGCTTACTGCTGTATCTCTATTACTCAGTGCAGAGTATGGGGGTTTAACTGCTCATTAAGCATTTGTCAAATTGTATCATTCACCCAAGTGTTAAAATAAGGAAAACTTTCCCAACTATACCAAAACATTTGAGCATACCAGTTCAAGGAAACCAATTTTGGCTTAATCATCCATAATTGGATTTGCAGTTTGTAGGAATAGGTTACATAAGGTGAATTAATGCAGAAAATTAAGAATAGAAAATCAAGGGCAAAGAAAATTTCACCGTGACTCTCTGCTTTATGTTTTCGACATTGCCTAGGACCTCAGTGTCCAGAAGGACCAGTGTGTGCTTGGACTAGGAGGGGTGAGGTATACAACACATTCAGGTGCTCTTGATTTCAGACCTCACGGTGGAGTCCAGACAGAAACCTGCAAGGGAAGATGGGAAAGCAACATGGGTGTGTGGCAATCCTGAGAATTTAGTGGACTGTGGTTCAATCTCTAGTGGTGCTGAGCCAGAGAAGAGGTCAGACATTAGAAAAATCATGCCTGTCTGTTCTACGTAGATGGAAAGGATGAATGGAACCATGGAATAAAGTGACAGCCCAATTGAAAGAAGGACTTGAACAGTAACTTCACGAAGTGAGAAATTCAAATGGCAAATAAATATGTGATAAGGTGCTCAACCTCGTTTATTACGAGGCATACTATATACAACTAAATAGTCACCACATCAGCAAAAGTTATAAAGTTTGACATGACTGAATTCTCAATTACTACTAATATTCAAATAACCATGTATATGGCACAAAAAATTTTAAAGTTGTTTGAAATTATCTTTAAATCCTGAATATCCACAGAACCTGTAACCTAATAATTAAGCTTCTGGATATATTATAAACGGAAGTTTGTGTACATGTGTACCAGGATAAAAGTACACAAATATTCATGGCAGCCCTGTGAATAAAAGACAAAATTGTAAACAATACAAATGTTTATCAATAATAAATAGATACATGAATTGTGTCATCTTCATGCAATGGCTTACTATAAAGCAGTGAAAAAAAGACACTATAGCTATACCCTACAGACTGAATCTTATAAATGTCTTCTTGAGCAAAAGAAGCAAGACACCAAAGAATACATACAATGTTGTTCCATTTATATAAAATTTAAAGGTAGATAAAACTAAACTGCTTTTTAGAAATGCATAAATAGATTCTAAAACCATTAAAAAAAAAAAGAGGAATGTTGTGAAAATCAAAATATTGATGAGCACTAACGAGGGGTGAGAGGGTGTGATTTGGGTCTTGGGTGTAGGCAAATTTTATTTCTTTACCCAGTCAGTAATTACATAGATGTTCACTTGGTATTTATTAACTTTATTGTACATTGTGTTTAATGTACTCTTCTGTGGGTATTACAGCCGTCATATTTGAAAAGCCTAAAAAAAAAGTGAAACGAGATTATAATTTATCAAAAATTTTCTATGACGACAAGCAGAAAAATCAGGTGGTAGCTCTACTGAGATATAGGATAAAGGGGAATCCTGTCTTCCCTTCTTGCATTTTTGAAAACAGGGCATATTAAACTACATTTGTATGCTGGAATGATCCTATGGTTTGAGCAAAAGTGATGCAGGAGAAAGAAAGAGAATAACCTCGGGAGCTGACCTCCTGAGCAAGTGAGAGTGGATAGCATTCAGATGAGTAGTGGGTGAATCTTTTGATAAGGTTGGGAGAACACTTCTTTATTACCAGAAAAAAAAAATGAGATTTTGTGGACAAATGGGGTTGAGGTTGTAAACCTGGTGGTAAACATTAGTTTTCTTTATTGGGAGGAGTTGGGTTCTTCCCCAGGGTGACCCTCAAAGAGGCATGATCAACTTGCTTTATCACTCCTTTCAAGGTAATGGCCCCTGCCCCTAAACAACACTCACCATGGTTCTGTCCAGCCAGGTGGTTCACCAGGTAAGATTTTCCTGTATGGTGGTACAACTCAACAATGGCCAGGACCAGTACAGGCTGAGATATCTTGTCAAGGATCTTTAATGCTTTCGGGTTTACCATCAGCTGCTCATTCTTGTAGTCTATCAAACAAATGGGGGCCACCATGGCGGGTCCAGAATCCATGGCAACCCGCAACCCAGAAGAGCCAGTCAGTAGAATACAAGACCCAATGTCATGTCTAACAGTTATTCAAGGCACGTGCACATCAGATATCTGCTTATGGGGCATGTATATCAGCTTTCTACTCTTTATACTTTTCTAAGGGAAAAGTATGCAGCCTTGCACTGGCAAATCATAGATCTCTTTCTCCATCATGCCCATAATCTCTGGTGATATTGATGCTGACACTTAGGGTTAACTTGTCTCCAATGATTCATTTCTCTGAAGATAATATTCTAGTTAATGAAACCTTTTGCATGAAAAGCCCTGCTACAGATGTCTTATTGACTCTTAAAGGACTGTAAAAGTTAAAAAATCTTATCCCTTCTTACTAGGTGAAGTAAGACAGGGTACCTAAGCTGAATGATTGGTTAGAGGTTTCACAGCTAGGGGCAGAAGAAAGAATTGAACAGCGATGTATTTGAGTGAGAGTGAGTGAGTGAGAAGGAGAAAAAGAGAGAGAGATTGAGATTGACTGAAGATCTTGGAAAGACAAGCATGAGCTAAAGAAAGGCAACAAGGTTTATTTTGTTTGGAAACTGACTGCCTTTGTTCAAATACTAGAAACATTCTTTACTAGCTGTGTGACCACTGCAAAGATACTTAATCTGTCTGTGCCCAGTTTCTTCCTCTGTAAAATGAGAACATTGAAATGGGAATACAAATAGTTACTACATCATAGGGTTATTCCACGACCACCATCACCAGTTACCATCAAGTTGACTCCAGTTTATGGCAACCCCATGTGTATCAGAGTAGAACTGTGTTCCACAGGGTTTTCAGTGGCTGATTTTTTGGAAGTAGATCACCAGACCCTTCTTCCAAGCTACCTCTGAATGGACTTGAACATCCACCCTTAACATTTGCACCACCCAGGTCATTAACCAATAAAACGCATTACCATCAAGTCAATTCCAACTCATAGCAACCCAATAGGACAGAGTAGAACTGCCTCATATGGTTTCTAAGGAGCACCTGCTGAATTAGAACTGCTGACCTTTTGCTTAGCAGCCGTAGCTCTTAACCACTACGCCCCCAGGGTTTCCAACCAGGTCATTAGGAGATCTGCTTCTGTGAAGATTACAGCTAAGAAAACTCTGTGGAGTGGTTCTACTCTGTAACACGTGAGGTTGCCCACCCAGGTCATCAAGAGGATTAAATTGTCATACTATTTATAGTGCACTTAAATTTTTCCTGGTATAGACCACCAGTACCTGTTGCCTTTGAACTGATTCTGACTCATGGTAACCTCATGTTTTGGCTGTTTGACTACCATAGCTGCATAGTAGGTTCCGAGGTCAGGTAGCTTGAATCCTCCTACTTAATTCTTTTTCCTCAATAATGCTTTACTTATCTGGGGCCCCTTCCCTCTCCATATAAAATTAATGATTATTTTTTCCATCTTGTTACAGAATGCTGTTGGTATTTGGATCCAGATTGCATTGTATTTGTAGATTGCTTTGGGTAGAATTGACATTTTTACAGTGTTGAGTATGCCTATCCATGAGTATGGTATATTCTTCCATTTATGTAGGTCTTGTTTGGTTTCTTTCAGTAGTGATTTGTAGTTTTCTTCATATAGATCTTTTATGTCCCTGATTAGCTTTGTTCCTAAGTATTTTATTTTTTTAAGGGCTATAATAAATGGTATTGCTTTCCCGATTTCCTTTTCCTAGTTCTTTTTATTGGTGTAGAGGAATCCAACTGATTTTTGCATGTTTATCTTGTATTCTGCTACTCTGCTGAATCTTTCTATTAGTTCCAGTTTTACACAAACACCAGAAGATAAGCTAGATAACTGGGATATTCTATAAACACTTATGTTCTTCAAAAGACTTCACGAGAAGAGTAAAAAGAGAGCCTACAGACTGAGGAAAAAAAAATTGTCTATGACAGTTCAACAAAGGTCTAACCTCTAAAATTTATACGAAAATCCAACACCTCTATAATAAAAAGACAAATAATCCAATTAAAACTGGGCACAGGAAATGAACAGACACTTCACCAAAGAATATATTCAGGCGGCTAAGAGACACATGAGGAATGCTTACAATCACTAGCCATTAAAAAAAAAAAAATCCAAATCAAAATTACAATGAGATACCATCTCACCCCAACATAACTGGTAGGAATCAAAAAAAAAAAAAAAACAGAAAATAATAAATGTTGGATAGGCTGTGGGAAGCTTGAAACTTTTATGCACTCCTGGTGGGAATATAAAATGGTACAACCATTTTGGAAAATGATATGGCACTTCCATAAAAAGCTAGAAATAGACATGCCACCCAATCCAGCAATCCTGCTGTTAAGAATATATCCTAGAGAAATAAGACCCTTCACATGAATAGACATACACACACCCATGTTCATTGCAGCATTATTCACAACAGCAAAAAGATGGAAACAACCTAAGTGCCCATCAGCAGATAGATGGATAAACAAACTATGGAACATATACACAGTGGAATACTACAAAACGATGAAGAACAAAGATGAATCTCTGAAACATCTCGCAACATGGGTGAGTCTGGAGGGAACTATGCTTAGTAAAGTAAGTCAGTCACAAAAGGACAAATACTGCATGAGACCACCAGTATAAAAACTCCTGAAAAGGTTTACACACAGAAAGAAAAAATCTTTGATGGTTACTGGGGAGGGGAGGAGCCCTGGTCATGCAATGGTTAACAGCTCAGCTCCTAACCAAAAGGTCGGCAGTTCAAATCCATCAGCTGCTCCTTGGAAACCATATGGGGCGGTTCTACTTTGTCCTATAGGTTCGCTATAAGTTGAAATCAGCTTGACGGCAGTGGGTTTTTTTTTTTTTTTTTTAGGGAGGGGAGGAGTGGGGAGGAAAGAATACTAACTAGAAAATAGATAAGTGGTAACTTTGGTGAAGAGTAAGACAGGGCACAATACTGGGGAAATCAGCACAACTTTATGAAGGCAAGGTTATAGAAGCTACATAGACACATCCAAACTCCCTGAAAGACCAAATTACTGGGCTGATGGCTGGGGATCATGGTCTCAGGAGACATCTAGCTCAATTGGCAGAAAATACTTTATAAAGAAAATGTCCTACATCCTAAATCAGTGAGTAACATCTGGGCCTTAAAAGCTTGTGAGCGGCCATCTAAGGTACTCCACTGGTCCCACCCCATCTGGAGCAAGGGAAAATGAAGACAACCAAAGACTAAGGGAAAGATTAGTCCAGAGGACTAGTGGACCACAACTACCACAGCCTTCACCAGACTGAGTCCAGCAAAACTAGATGGTGTCCAGTTACCATTACCGACTGGTCTGACAGGAATCACAACAGAGCGTCCCAGACAGAGCAGGAGAAAAATGTAGAACAGTATGCTAACTCACAAAAAAAGACCAAACTTCCTGGTCTGACAGATTGGAGAAACCCTAAGAGTAAGGCCCCCAGACATCTTTTTAATTCAGTTCTGATGTCACTCCTGAGGTTCACCCTTCAGCCAATGATTAGACAGACCCATAAAACAAAATGAGACGAAATGGGCACACTGGCCCCAGGGCAAGGACTAGAAGGAGGACAAGACAGAAAAGCTGGTAACGGGAAACCCAGGGCCGAGAAGAGGAGAATGTTGACACGTCGTTAGGTTGACAACCAAAGTCACAAAACAGTATGTGCATTAATTGTTTAATGAGAAATTAATATGCTCTGTAAACCTTCATCTAAAGTACAATAAAAGAAAAAAAGTGTGTCTGAGAAGACAGAAAGAGTGGAATTCGAAATAAATGTGAAGGCACGGCTTTGGATAGAAACAGTGATATTCTTTCACCCAGGAATAAAAGTCAGGTGTGAAGGAGACAAGTACTCCTGCGCCTAAATAGAGAGTGTGTCCCATGAGGAGGGGGAGCAGGCAGGAGGCGACCCAGTAGGAAGGGCTGATTGGAAAGGCACTGTGGAGAACGAATCAGGCAGGAGGAACCCAAAGCAGCCCTGGGAAGTCAGAGCACAGATTCTGCAGTAAGACTGCTGGGATCAAGCCCTAGGATCCAAATCAATTATTGCCTGTGAGACATTGAGAAAGGAAGATATCTTTTCTGATTAGTATTACTGTTGGTGCATGGAAACCCCAGGTTCTGCTCGTGACTCACCTCAACCAATAAACTAGATACCGAGGTGGAAGAGTAGAAGGTGCCTTTATTTCCTCGCAAAAGGAAAAGGAGTAGTTGAGGCTGCTGCCGCCAAGACTGCTCTGCAAGGGCAAACTACTTTTAAGAGATTTACAAGTAGGAAGTTCATACAAGTTACTTCAGCAACATTCTTAATCATACTACGCAGGTACAATGGGGTTTTCATATAACTTTATGTTTTATGCATTGCGTGTTCAGAAAACGGCGATTAAACTCCACCCAGAAGCGGGGAGGTTACTATGCATGAGGTATTTAATGAGCTAAAAGGTTATCCTGAATGTTAACATAGTGCCTAAACTGATTTTCGCCAATTTCCTCTTGTTTTGGGGTAGTAGTTAAGGAGAGGGAAACCAGGATTTTAATGTAAAAAAAACTGGGTGTGCCAAGCAAATTGCTTGAGGCAGTGGAATTTTCAGCAACCTGAGGACCACTGTTTTATTACCGTTTTGTCATTCACGAAAAGTTTCTGTTCTAAACTGTAGCCTGGCTTGGAATTTTTTGGCATGTTATCCAGGAGGGGGCAAACATAGACTTGAACAGTTGTCCTTTCATCATGGTAACTGATCTATTATTGAGGTATTAGGGGTAGGCAGACCGCAAACTGGTGTACTGGACTCTGTTGTTGTTAGGTGCCATTGAGTTGGTTCCGACTCATAGCAACCCAATGTATGATAGAACAAAACACTGCTTGGTCCGGTGTCATCCTCACAATCATTGTTATGCTTGAGCCCATTGTTGCAGCCACTGTGTCAATCCATCTCATTGTCTTCCTCTTTTTCGCTGACCCTGTACTTTACCATGCATGATATCCCTCTCCAGAAACTGGTTTCTCCTGATATTTCATGTCCTAAGTATGTGAGACATAGTTTCACCATCCTTGCTTCTAAGAAGCATTCTGGTTGTACTTCTTCCAAGGCAGATCTGTTCGTTCTTCTGGCAGTCTGTGGTATGTTCAATATTCTTTGCCAACACTGTAATTCAAAGTTGTCAATTCTTCTTAGATCTACCTCATTCATTGTCCAGCTTTCACATGCAAATGAAGTAATTGAAAACACCATGGCTTGGGACAGGTGCACCTTAGTCTTCAAGGTGACATCTTTGCTTTTTAATACGTTAAAGAGGTCTTTTGCAGCTGATTTGCCCAATGCAGTGTGTCTTTTGATTTCTTGACTGCTGCTTCCATGTGTGTTAATTGTGGATCTAAGTAAAATGAAATCCGTGACAACGTCAGTAATTTCCCATTTATCATGATGTTGCTTATTGGTCCAGTCGTGAGGATTTTTTTCCCCCACATCTTGTTTATTTATTTATTTAATTGTGCTTTTTGTGAAAGTTTACAATTCAAGTCAGTTTCTCATACAAAAACTTAAACACACACAGTTAAGTGACCCTGGTTGTTCTCCCTATACTGTGACAGCATATTCTTCCTCTCTACCCTGTATTTCCCTTGTCCATTCAACCAGCTCCTGCCCCCTCAGCCTTCTCATCTTGCCTCCAGACAGGAGCTTCCCACGTAGTCTCATGTTTCTACTTGAGCCAAGAAGCTCTCTCTTCACCAGTATCATTTTCCGTTTTATAAACCAAAACCAACCAAACCCAACCAAACTCACTGCCATCAGGTCGATTCCAACTCATAGCGACCCTATAGCACAGAGTAAAACTGCCCCAAAGAGTTTCCAAGGAGCGCCTGGCATATTTGAACTTGGTTAGCAGCCGTAGTACTTAACCACTACACCACTGGGGTTTCCTTTCTGTCTTACACTCCAGTCCAAACCTTGTCCAAAGAGTTGGCTTCGGGAATGGTTCCAGTTTGGGGCTAACAGAAGGTCCAGGGACCATGACCTCCAGGGTCCTTTTAGTCTCGGTCAGACAATTAAGTCTCGTCTTTTTACTAGAATTTGAGGCCTGCATTCCACTGGTCTCCTGCTCTATCATGGATTACCTGTTTTGTTCCCTGCCAGGGCAGTCATCGGTTAGAGCTGGGCACCATCTAGTTTTTCCAGTCTCAGGCTGGTGTAGTCTCTAGTTTATGTGGCCCTTTCTGTCTCTTGGGCTCATGTTTACCTTGTGTCCTTGGTGTTCTTCATTCTCCTTTGATTCAGGTGGGTTGAGACCAATTGATGCATCTTAGATGGCTGC
The DNA here is from genome assembly GCF_030014295.1 of Loxodonta africana. NCBI lineage: Eukaryota > Metazoa > Chordata > Mammalia > Proboscidea > Elephantidae > Loxodonta > Loxodonta africana. Next base: position 134,954,119 of record NC_087344.1, read on the forward strand.
TTGTTAGCGATTAAGACCCCAGACGCCCCTCACCAAAGTGGGATGCAGAAAGGTTTCTTAATACGTTTTGTTATGCCAATTGACCTAGATGTCCCCTGAAACCATGGTCCCCAGACCACTGTCCCTGCTCCTCTGGCCTTCGAAGCATTCAATTTATCCAGGATACTTCTTTGCTTTTGGTTCAGTCCAGCTGACCTCTCCTGTATTGTGTGTTGTCTTTCCCTTCAGCTAAAATACTTCTTATCTACTATCTGATTAGTGAATACCCCTCTCCCTCCCTCCCCATCCTCATAACCATCAAAGAACGTTTTCTTCTGTGTTTAAACTATTTCTTCAGTTCTTATAATAGTGGTCTCATACAATAGTCATCCTTTTGCAACTGACTAATTCCATTCAGCATAATGCCTTCCAGATTCCTCCATGTTATGAGACGTTTCATGGATTCATCATTGTTCTTTATCGATGTATAGTATTTCATTGTGTGGATATACCATAATTTATCCATTCATCCGTTGGTGGGCACCTTGGTTGCGTCCATCTTTTTGCTATTGTGAACAGTGCTGCAATGAACATGGGAGTGCATATATCTGTTTGTGCGAAGGCTCTTATTTCTCTAGAATATATTTCAAGGAGTGGGATTGCTGGATCCTATGGTACTTCTATTTCTAGCTTTTTAAGGAAGTGCCAAATCGATTTCCAAAGTGGTTGTACCATTTTACATTGCCACCAGCAGCATATAAGTGTTCCAGTCTCTCCACAACCTCTCCAGCATTTATTATTTTGTGTTTTTTGATTAATGCCAGCCTTGTTGGAGTGAGACAGTATCTCATTGTAGTTTTGATTTGCATTTCTCTAATAGCTAATGATCCTGAGCATTACCTCATGTATCTGTTACCTGACTGAATGTCTTCTTTTGTGAAGTGCTATTCATATCCTTTGCCCATTTTTTAATTTGGTTATTTGCCTTTTCGTTGTTGAATTTTTGCGGTTTCATATAGATTTTAGAGATCAGATGCTGATAGGATTTGTGGTAGCCAAAAACTTTTTCCCAGTCTGTAGGTAATCTTTTTTTTTTTTTTTTTTTATTAATTTTTATTAAGCTTCAAGTGAACGTTTACAAATCCAATCAGTCTGTCACATATAAGTTTACATACATCTCACTCCCTACTCCCACTTGCTCTCCCCTTCTTGAGTCAGCCCTTTCAGTCTCTCCTTTCGTGACAATTTTGCCGGCTTTTCTCTCTCTATCCTCCCATCCCCCCTCCAGACAAGAGTTACCAACACAATCTCAAGTGTCCACCTGATATAATTAGCTCACTCTTCATCAGCGTCTCTCTCCCACCCGCTGACCAGTCCCTTTCATGTCTGATGAGTTGTCTTCGGGGATGGTTCCTGTCCTGTGCCAACAGAAGGTCTGGGGAGCATGGCCGCCGGGATTCCTCTAGTCTCAGTCAGACCATTAAGTTTGGTCTTTTTATGAGAATTTGGGGTCTGTATCCCACTGATCTCCTGCTCCCTCAGGGGTCCTCTGCTGTGCTCCCTATCAGGGCAGTCATCGATTGTGGCCGGGCACCAACTAGTTCTTCTGGTCTCAGGATGATGTAGGTCTCTGGTTCATGTGGCCCTTTCTGTCTCTTGGGCTCTTAGTTGTCGTGTGGCCTTGGTGTTCTTCATTTTCCTTTGCTCCAGGTGGGTTGAGACCAATTGATGCATCTTAGATGGCCGCTTGTTAGCATTTAAGACCCCAGACGCCACATTTCTAAGTGGGATGCAGAATGATTTCATAATAGAATTATTTTGCCAATTGACTTAGAAGTCCCCGCAAACCAAGTTCCCCAGACCCCCGCCCTTGCTCCGCTGACTTTGAAGCATTCATTATATCCCGGAAACTTCTTTGCTTTTGGTCCAGTCCAACTGAGCTGACCTTCCATGTATTGAGTGTTGTCTTTCCCTTCACCTAAAGCATTTCTTATCTACTGATTAATCAATAAAAAACCCTCTCCCACCCTCCCTCCCTCCCCCCCTCGTAACCACAAAAGTATGTGTTCTTCTCAGGTTTACTATTACTCAAGATCTTATAATAGTGGTCTTATACAATATTTGTCCTTTTGCCTCTGACTAATTTCGCTCAGCATAATGCCTTCCAGGTTCCTCCATGTTATGAAATGTTTCACAGATTCGTCACTGTTCTTTATCGATGCGTAGTATTCCATTGTGTGAATATACCACAATTTATTTACCCATTCATCCGTAGATGGACACCTTGGTTGCTTCCAACTTTTTGCTATTGTAAACAGAGTTGCAATAAACATGGGTGTGCATATATCTGTTTGTATGAAGGCTCTTGTATCTCTAGGGTATATTCCCAGGAGTGGGATTTCTGGGTTGTATGGTAGTTCTATTTCTAACTGTTTAAGATAACGCCAGATAGATTTCCAAAGGGGTTGTACCATTTTACATTCCCACCAGCAGTGTATAAGAGTTCCGATCTCTCCGCAGCCTCTCCAACATTTATTATTTTGTGTTTTTTGGATTAATGCCAGCCTTGCCGGTGTGAGATGGAATCTCATCGTAGTTTTAATTTGCATTTCTCTAATGGCTAATGATCGGGAGCATTTTCTCATGTATCTGTTGGCTGCCTGAATATCTTCTTTAGTGAAATGTGTGTTCATATCCTTTGCCCACTTTTTGATTGGGTTGTTTGTCTTTTTGTGGTTGAGTTTTGACAGAATCATGTAGATTTTAGAGATCAGGCACTGGTCTGAGATGTCATAGCTGAATATTCTTTCCCAGTCTGTAGGTGGTCTTTTTACTCTTTTGGTGAAGTCTTTAGATGAGCATAGGTGTTTGATTTTTAGGAGCTCCCAGTTATCAGGTTTCTCTTCATCATTTTTGGTAATGTTTTGTATTCTGTTTATGCCTTGTATTAGGGCTCCTAGGGTTGTCCCAATTTTTTCTTCCATGATCTTTATCGTTTTAGTCTTTATGTTTAGGTCTTTGATCCACTTGGAGTTAGTTTTTGTGCATGGTGTAAGGTATGGGTCCTGTTTCATTTTTTTGTAAATGAATATCCAGTTATGCCAGCACCATTTGTTAAAAAGGCTTTCTTTTCCCCAATTAATTGACACTGGTCCTTTGTCAAATATCAGCTGCTCATACGTGGATGGATCTATGTCTGAGTTCTCAATTCTGTTCCATTGGTCTATGTGCCTGTTGTTGTACCAATACCAGGCTGTTTTGACTACTGTGGCTGTATAATAGGTTCTGAAATCAGGTAAAGTGAGGCCTCCCACTTTCTTCTTCTTTTTCAGTAGTATTATGCTTATCCGGGGCTTCTTTCCCTTCCATATGAAATTGGTGATTTGTTTCTCTATCCCCTTAAAATATGACATTGGAATTTGGATAGGAAGTGCGTTAAATGTATAGATGGCTTTTGGTAGAATAGACATTTTTACTATGTTAAGTCTTCCTATCCATGAGCAGGGTATGTTTTTCCACTTAAGTATGTCCTTTTGAATTTCTTGTAGTAGAGCTTTGTAGTTTTCTTTGTATAGGTCTTTTACATCCTTGGTAAGATTTATTCCTAAGTATCTTATCTTCTTGGGGGCTACTGTGAATGGTATTGATTTGGTGATTTCCTCTTCGGTGTTCTTTTTGTTGATGTAGAGGAATCCAAGTGATTTTTGTATGTTTATTTTATAACCTGAGACTCTGCCAAACTCTTCTATTAGTTCCAGTAGTTTTCTGGAGGATTCCTTAGGGTTTTCTGTGTATATAATCATGTCATCTGGAAATAGTGATAACTTTACTTCTTCCTTGCCAATCCGGATACCTTTTATTTCTTTGTCTAGCCTAATTGCCCTGGCTAGGACTTCCAGCACGATGTTGAATAAGAGCGGTGATAAAGGGCATCCTTGTCTGGTTCCCGTTCTCAAGGGAAATGCTTTCAGGTTCTCTCCATTTAGAGTGATATTGGCTGTTGGCTTTGCATAGATGCCCTTTATTATGTTGAGGAATTTTCCTTCAATTCCTATTTTGTTAAGAGTTTTTATTGTAGGTAATCTTTTTACTCTTGATGAAGTCTTTGGATGAGCATAAGTGTTTGGTTTTTAGGAGCTCCCAGTATACTGGCTTGTCTTCTGGTGTTTGTGCATTGTTAGTAACATTTTGTATACTGCTTTTGCCATGTATGAGGGCTCCTAGAGTTGTCCCTATTTTTTCTTCCATGATCTCTGTCATTTTAGATTTTATATTTAGGTCTTTGATTCACTTTGAGTTAGTTTTTGTGCATGGCATGAGGTATGGGTCTTTTTTCATATTTTTGCAGATGGATATCCAGCTGTGCCAGTACCATTTGCTAAAGAGACTCTCTTTTCCCCCATTTAACTGACTTTGGGCCTTTGTCAAATATCAGCTGTTCGTATGTGGATGGATTTATGTCTGGATTCTCAATTCTGTTCCATTAGTCTATGTATCTGTTGTTGTACCAGTTTCCAAGTGTTCTGGTTTTTTTTTCCCTGCTTTTTGTTGATTTCTACTTTCATGGTTTTATGGTAAGAAAAGATGCTCTGTAATATTTCTATGTTTTGGCTTCTGTTAATGCTTGCTTTATGACCTAATATGTGGTCTATTCTAGAGAATGTTTCATGTGCATTTGAAAAGAAAGTATACTTGGCTGCTATTGAGTGGAGTGTTCCATATATGTCTATAAGGTCAAGATGGTTGATTGTGACATTAAGATCTTCTGAGTCTTTATTGAGCTTCGGGCCAGATGTTCTGTCCTTCACTGAAAATTGTATGTTTAAGTCTCCTACTATTATTGTGGAGCTGTTTATCTCACTTTTCAGTGCTGTTAGAGTTTATTTTATTTATCTTGAAACCCTGTCATTGGGTACATAAATATTTAAAATGGTAATATTCTCCTGGTATATTGTCCTTTTAATCACTATATGGTATCCTTCCTTATACTTTGTGGTAGATTTAACTTTAAAGACTTTTTTGTCAGAAATTAATATTGCCACTCCTGCTTTTTTTTTTCTTTTAGTTTGTGTCTTTAAGTCTAACGTGTGTCTCTCATAGGGAGAATATAGACAGATAGTGGGTTGTTGTTGTTGTTTTTTTTTTACCCATTCTGCCACTCTCTGTTTATTAGTGCATTTAGTCCATTTACATTCAACATAATTATGGATAGGTACGAGTTTAGTGCTATCATTTCGATGTCTTTTTTTTTTTAGTTGTTGACAGTTTCTTTTTTCACTTAATTTTTTGTGCTGAGTAGTTTTTCTTTACATATTGTCTTTTCCTCTTTTTCATTGTTTTTATTTTGTTTTTGCTGAATCTTCCTGTTTTTCTTGTGTTTTATTTTGATGTGTAAAATTGTTAGTCTCCTATGTGGCTACCTTAATATTTACCCACATTTTTCTAAGTTTAAGCCAAACTTTTATTTCTTTATATTGCCTTGACTTCCTCTCCATATGAAAGATCTATGACTACATTTTGTATTCCCTCTTTATTGATTTAATGTTGTCACCTTTTACATACTAACATCACTGTTTCCCTGTTTTGAGTGTTTTTTTATCTTGATTTATTTTTGTGATTTTCCTGTCTGGGTTGATATCTGATTGCTCTGTCTTGTGTTCTAGTCTTGAGCTGTTATCTGATGTTACTGATTTTCTAACCAGAGAACTCTCTTTAGTATCTCTCATAGTTTTGGTTTGGATTTTGCAAATTCCCTAAACTTCTGTTTGTCTGGAAATGTCCTAATTTCACCTTTATCTTTGAGAGACAGTTTTGCTGGATATATGATTCTTGGTTGGCAATTTTTTTTTCCTTCAAGGCTTTATATATGTCATCCCATTGCCTTCTTGCCTGCATGGTTTCTGTTGGGTAGTCCGAGCTTATTCTTATTGACTTTCCTTTGTAGGTGACTTTCGTTTAGCCTCCCTTAAAGTTATCTCTTTATCTTTGGTTTTGGCAAGTTTGATTATAATATGTCTTGGTGAGTTTAAGATCTGCCTTATGTGGAGTTCAATGAGCATCTTGGATAGATATCTTCTCATCTTTCAGGATATCAAGGAAGTTTTCTGCCAACAAATCTTCAACAATTCCCTCTGTATTTTCTGTTCTCTCTCCCTGTTATGGTACTCCAATTACTCACAGGTTATTTCTCTTGATAGAGTCCCACATGATTCTTAGGGTTTCTTCATTTTTTTTTTTTTTAATTCTTTTGTCTGATTTTTCTTCAAATATTTTGGTACCAATTATATTATCTTCTGTCTCACCAATTCTGACTTTTATTTCCTCAATTCTGCTCCTCTGACTTTTTATTGTCTAATTGTGAAATTTTATTTTTAATCTTCTGAATTTCTGATTGCTGTCTCTCTATGGATTCTTCCAGCCTATTATTTTGTCACTATGGTCTTGAATAACCTTCTTAATTTCCTCAACTGCTTTATCTGTGTTTTCATTGGCTTGTTCTGTGTTCTGTCTGATCTCCTTCCCGATCTCTTGAAGAGTTCTGTATAGTAATCTTTTGTATTCTACCTCTGGTAATTCCAGGAAAATATCCTCATCTAGAAGGTTCCTTGATTCTTTATTTTGGGAGTTCGAAGAAGCCATCATGGTCTGCTTCTTCATGTGATTTTGTATTGACTGTTGTCTCTGAGCCATCTATAAGTTATTTATTAATTTATTTTATGTTTGCTTACTGTGTCCTAGCTTCTTGCTTTGTTTTGTTTTGATATGTATGCCTAAATAGGCTGCTTGAGTGAGCTAGCTTGATTATTTCTGCCTTTGAAGCTCTAACGTCCTGTCACAGGTGGCTAGAGCTGTTACCAGGTATATGAGCCTAGGAGTCCATTCACTTTTCTTGTATGGATTCAGGTCATATGTCCAGGTTTTCAGCCACTAAGTGTATGGTACAGGCTCTCTCCTACAATCTTAGAGGAGCAGGGGCAATTGGTGTAGGCACAGGCATCTGGTTGCAGCAGGGTGTCATGCTCTGAGCAAGGCAGGGGCAGAACATCATCCCCTGAGTGTCTGTGAGGAAAGCATATCCCTGTTCCCTACAGCACACAAGTTGGTGGGTTCTGCAGCCAGACCATGTGCACTGAATGCTTTTGGGTGTAAGGACTGGGAGACACCACTTATCCTTGGAACCCTGCCACTGGTGACTTGGTGGTGTGGGTGGACCCACCCATCCTCAGGCCCCTGATGTGGGTAGGGAAGGACCCTGCTTAATAGGCAGAGCAGTGTCACACATCAAAAAAACCACCTCTCCAGCACACAGCTGGAACAGTTAGAGTCAGATCTCAGGCACACACACCATTGCAGTCTGCCAACAAGGGGCTAAGGTGCTGAAATGGCCCACCCAGGTCCATGAAGGGGTGAAAGGCATTCAAAGTTGGTGGACCTTTTGTGCCTGGACAGGAGCCACTTCTGCCCTGAGTTTCCAGCTTAGGGGAGCCTGCAGATTATTTTTTCCTCCATTCACTAATTTGTTCCTTCTCCAAGGCGGAGAGAATGGCCCAGGACATTCAGTGGATGCTACGTTAGGCCCAGGGAAATGGACATCCACTGAAGCTAGCTTGGGGGACTGGGGCAGAGGGAGGAGGGATCAGATAAATGGGAGAGAGTTCTTTCACAAGGGGTTCTATTTGATCCACATCAGCAAGCACTTATATTTTGCTGAGGGTGCTGTTCTTCACTGAATCTGGAGGTGTGAATAGACTCTGAGGCTTGCTCTCTCTCCCTGAGGAAACTACTTCCCAAATGCTACCACCAGCCCTGTCACGGTCATGCCAGGGGATCGTGCCTGAGGGGCACTTGTTCCTGCTGAGTCAGGTCTGGCAACTATTCACCACTTCTGAACAGTCTCTCCCTCCCCTGTCACTCAGTCTGATTTCCTAACTTTGCCTTTGATGTCCAGGGCTCCTAGCTTGTCATATATATAATTGATTCACTTGTTCTTTTGGGTTTTATTGTAAAAGGGATCACTGGAAGCATCTGACGACTCCATCGTCTTGGCCCTGCCTCCCTTGTTTGATTTTTTTGCAGATGGATATCTGGTTATGCCAGCACTATTTGTTAAACAGTCTTTTCTTCAATTAACAGACTTTGGACCTTTGTCAAATATCAACTGCTCATATGTGGATGGATTTATGTCTGGATTCTCAATTCTGTTCCATTGGTCTAAGAATCTGTTGTTGTACCAGTACCAGGCTGTTTTGACTACTGTAGTGGTATAATAGCTCCAAAATCAACTAGTGTGAGGCCTTTCAGTTTGGTCTTTTTCAGTAATGCTTTACTTATCTGGGGCCTCTTCCCTTTCCATATGAAATTGGTGATTTGTTTCTCCATCTCATTAAAAAATTCCATTGGAATTTGGATTGGGATTGCACTATATCTGTAGCTCGCTTTGGGTAGAATAGACGTTTTCACAGTGTTGAGTCTTCCTATCCATGAGCAAGGTATGTTTTTCCACTTACGTAGGCCTCTTTTCATTTCTTGCAGTAGTGTCTTGTAGTTTTCTTCATATAGGTCTTTTACATCTCTGATTAGATTTATTCCTAAGTATTTTATCTTCGTGGGGGCTATTTTAAATGGTATTGATTTGGTGATTTCCTCTTCAACATTCTCTTTGTTGATGTAGAGGAATCCAACTAATTTTTGTATGATTTCTTGTATCCTGATACTCTGCTGAACTCTTCTATTAGTTTCAGTAGTTTTCTTTAGGATTCTTCAGGGTTTTCCATGTATAAGATCGTATCATCTGCAAATAGAGATACTTCTTCTTCCTTACTGATTTGGATGCCCTTTATTTCTTTTTCTAGCCTACTTGCAGTGGCTAGGGCCTCCAGCACAATGTTGAATAAGAATGCTGATAAAGGGCATCCTTGTCTGGTTCTGATTCTCAAAGGGAATGCTTTCAGACTCTCTCCACTTAGGATGATGTTGGCTATTAGCTTTGTATAAACGCCCTTTATTATGTTGAGGAATTTCCCTTGTATTCCTATTTTGCTTAGGAGGATTTTTGTTTTCTTTATGTTGAGGTGTAATCCATACTGAAGGCTGTAGTCTTTGATTGTCATCAGTAAGTGCTTCCGCAAGCAAGGTTGTATGATCCGCATAATGCAAGTTGTTAATGAGTCATCCTTCAATCCTGATGCCCCATTCTTCTTCATATAGTCCAGCTTCTCAGATTATTTGGTCAGCATACAGACTGAATAAGTATGGTGAAAGAGTAAAACTCTGAAGTACACCTTTCCTGACTTTAAGCCAAGCAGTATCCCCTTGTTCTGTCTGAACGACTGACTTGATCTATTTTCAGTTTCCTCATGTGCACAATTAAGTATTCAGGAATTCCCGTTCTTTGCAATATTGCCCATAATTTGTTATGATCCACCCAGTCAAATGCCTTTGCATCGTCAATAAAGCACAAGTAAACATCTTTCTGGTATTCTCCACATCTAGCCAGGATCCATCTGACATCAACAATGATATCTCTAGTTCCATGTCCTCTTCTGAATCCAGCTTGAATTTCTGGCAGTTCTCTGTTGATGTATTGCTGCAGCCACTTTTGAATGATCTTCAGCAAAATTTTAGTTCTGAGTGATATTAATGATATTGTTCAATAATTTCTTCATTTGGTCAGATCACCTTTCTTTGGAATAGGCATAAATATGGACATCTTCTGCTCAGTTGGCCAGGTAGCTGTCTTATAAATTTCTTCTCATAGATAAGTGAGCTCTCCTGGCACTGCATCTGTCTGTTCAAACATGTAAATTGGTATTCCATCAATTCCTGGAGCCTTTTTTTTTTTTTTTTTTGCCACTGACTTCAGTGCAGCTTGGACCTCTTCCTTCAGTACCATCAGTTCCTGATCATATGCTACCTCCTGAAATGACTGAGCATCGACCATTTTTTTTTTCTTCAGGTACAGTGACTGTCTGTATTCCTTGCATCTTTTTTTAATGCTTCCTCTATCATCTAATATTTTCCCCACAGAATCCTTCGATATTGCAACTCGAGGTTGGAATTTTTTTTCTTCAGTTCTTTGAGCTTCAGAAATGCCGAGAGTGTTCTTCACTTTTGGTCTTCTAATTCCAGGTCTTTGCATGCGTCATTATAATATTTTACTTTGTCTGCTCAAGCAGCTCTTTGAAAACTTCTGTTCTAGGGTTTTGTTTTTTATTTATTAATTTTGCCTATTTATTAATTGTGCACATCTAGCAGCACCTGACAATCTAGCCAATTAGGGTTATGAGTGTGGAAGATAGAGGCAAAAAGGATTCTGCATTCTCTTAGGGCCTTCCCGATACCCAGGGCAATGGCCTTTCCAGTTAAAGATCACTTGTTAAGAAAGACCAGTGGACACAGACCTACCAGGACTTATCAGAGGGGGATCATAACCCTGAGCTCCTCTGTGCTATGGGTTTCCCAAGAGTCGGTCACTCTTGTGTTACTTTCGTTCTGCACCCACATACCAATCTGCTTCAGGAATGGGGCAGCGAGCCCATTGCTGGGGTGGAAGAGCACGGAGTGGGTGGATACAAAGGTTGAGGGGGCTTAGTGGTGGGAATTGATGCACAGCCACTTCACCCAGAATAGAAGCATAAGTGGGCAGCGATACCAGTGTCAAAGTAGAAGGCAAGGCCAAAAAGGATTTTTTCCAGGGTCAGAGAGGAGGACTGGCAGTCTTGATCTGCTGGCCAGTTTCTGGACTGGAATTTTACTTTTCTTCTGCAATCCCTTGTCCCAATACAGAGTCAGGAAAGCTTCCACACAATACTTTTCATCACATTTACCTTCACAAGTACAGAAAAGATCAAGTTGGAGAATAAAAACCCAAAAAAACAAACCTGTTGCCGTCAAGTAAATTCCAACTCCTATCAATCCTATAGGACAGAGTAGAACTGCCCCATAGGATTTCCAAGTAGTGGCTGGGGGACCCTGACAGGGGTCAAAATTCAAACTGCCAACATTTTGGTTAGCAGCCAAGCTTTTAACCACTGTACCACCAGGGCTCCAGTTGGAGGATAGTATTATAATTTATAGATCCTTTCTCTCGCAACCTTTCCCCATCTGCCAATTCATATTGAGGCCATTCAACGTTACAAAAGAAAATCACCTTTTTCTTTTTCATAGGGTCTGACCTGAAATATTCCCAGTTCTTAAGGATGCATCCTAGCAGGCTGCATTCTGGGATCCCTTGAACTTTCCCCATTCTCTGGACACACACACACTTACACAATCCCACAACCTAATTTAGAGAACCAACCTAATAACAGATACGTAGAGCCTTTGACACCCTCAACAATCAATTCTGCCTGGTTCTTGGGACTCCTCTAAGGCCTTTCACAGAAATTACACTATTACTTACCAAATAACCCCAAATACCTCCTGTTTCTTGGGGCTCTTCTAAGGCCTTACCTAAGTACTTGCCGCATAACCCAGGCATGTTTCATGTCTCCTACGAAGTCACCACTGGGTCTGAGGTGATTCGGCTTCCAGGGCTGCTCCAAAGTCTCCAGAAGAAATCTCCTGGTGGTGTCAGACATGGGGGCTGGTCTGTTGTTTGATCCACCTCCGAAACTGAGTGGATGACTCCTAGCTGGTTCACCAGAAATGTTGTCGAGTGGGAATCCCTGGTTCTGCTCAGCGGATAAATGAGGCACAGAGGTGTGAGAGTAGAAATGCACTTTTATTTCATTCCACAAGGAAAGGAGCATTTGGGCTGCCACTTCCAAGACTGATCAGTGAGGGCAAGGGGGAAAGTTACTTTTAAGGGGTTTACAAGTAGGAAGTTCATACAAATTATATCAGCAACATTCTTCATCATACGATGCAGGCACGGTAGGGTTTACATATAACTTTATGCCTCACATATTCAGACAATGGTGGTTAAACTCCACCCAGAGGCAGGGAAATTACTATGCATGTGGTATTTAATGAGCTAAAAGGTTATCCTGAATGTCAACATGGCACCTAAACCAGTTTACACCAATTTCCTCTAGTTTTGGGGCAGCAGTTAAGGAGAGGGGAACCAGGACTTTAAGGTAACATTGCAGGATGTGCCAAGCAAAAAAAAAAAAAAATAGTATTCTAATGTAAAACTACAGAACATGCCAAGCAAAGAAAGCAAGATTTTACTGTAGAACTATGGGACGTGCCAAGCAAGCTTCTTGAGGCAGTGGAATTTTTGGCAGCCTGGGGACCTGTATGTTATTATGGGTACAACCTTGTTTGATTCATTATTGTCTAGGCTTATAACAAACAAGCTGCCAATAATTTTTTTTTTCAGGACTGATGTCTTGTTTCTACAATGAGCAAATGCAGCAATGCATTGGCATACATTCTACAAAATTCAAATTACCAAAATGTACTAGATTAACTAAAAATATTTTTGTCAGAGAAAACATCAATTGGTTTCTAAACAGACTTCCACTGTACAATTTCTAGTCCTCTTTTTTCAGTATGTGTTGGGGGGAGAAATTATGGAGAAAAACGTGAGCCTTTCAATGCTGTGTTATAAGCGGGAGGAACTGTAGAGTTCTTTTCTTAGACCTAATATTTAAAAAGCTTCGGAGGAGGAGTAGATGACCTTACAAAGTTTCTTTGTTTTGTTTTGTTTTATTATTACTGTAAACAAGACAGAGGTTTCCAAGCAAAGGAACATTTAGCTCCAAATAAAACAAGTAGAATGAGATAGTTCTAATAGATTGGTAAACAATCAACAATTTCCAAAGCTGCTATCCATAAAAGTCATCTGAAGTGATAGTTAAAAATGCCCCCAAACAGGTATGTTCAACAGGTACCATAGGTTATTCCGATTCAGCTTGTGCATGGACCACACATTTATAGATAGTGCATGATAAATAGATATGTTTAGACTTTATCCTTGTTTTTAATGGTTGACTCCACAACATGAGATTGATATAATAATAAAAAAAATACAGCATTGTAATATCTAGGAATATAGTTTAGTAAAAGTAGATTAGGAAGAATGTGATTTCATATCATAGTTTTTTGTTTTTGTTTTTAGAATCTGAGGAGTATTAAATATGATTAATATAATCAATTTTCAGTCTTTTAGCATTTCAGTTTCTCTAAGGTAAAAGAGCCAAGCCAGGTGCTGTTGAGTACATTCCATTTCACGGCAACCCCAGACGTGTCAGAGTAAAACTGTCTCTATATGGCTTTCAATGGCAGATTTTGCAGAAGCAGATGGCTAGACTTTTCTTCCTAGGCCTCCATGACGGACTCAAACCTCCAACCTTTCAGTTAGCAGCTGAGAACATCAACTTTTTGCACTACCCAGGGACCCCTTTCAAATAAGGACCACCTTTTCTCTCTTTTTCTTCTTTAATGCCAGGCCTGGGACAACCTGGAAACATTTTGGGAAGGGAGGAGAGAGGCAAAGGAAGTGATCCCATAGCAGCACATCTGTGAAAGGACTGAGGTTTTGTCCCTCATCTGAGAAAGGAGTTCAGCCCCCTTTCTGACGATGAGGGTAGGTAGGATAGATGAGGGTAGAATCACATTCTTCCTAAACTACTCTTACTAAACTATATTCCTAGATATTACAATGCTGTATTATATCAATCTCATGTTGCAGAGTCAACCATTAAAAACAAGGATAAAGTCTAAACATATCTATTTCTCCATCTCCCCATTCAGAATTCCTCGTAGGAAAACCAGTTGCACCCCTGGGCAGATGTTGGAGGAGGAGCAGCGCTCCCTGAGGACATGGTATGGGTGTTGTGGCAGCAGCTTCTGGTCCAAAAAGAGATGCCGAGCTGCCCAGAGCAAAGTGCCCATGGGTGAGATACCATGGACCATTCGTGCTTCCTCCCACTGCCCTCGGCCACTGATCAGTGTAGAATCTGCGCTTGAGAATGTGTTGTTGTTATTGTTGTTATTGTTAGTTAGTTAGTTAGCTAATGGAGATGTGCATGGAAGACAAAGTTTTGGAGCTCACTTGCCTGGCATGGGTGCTGCAGACCAGGAGACAATAATTCTCAGCTGTCCTCACTCACCCCTTGCACATTCCTATTTCGTGTGGCTTCTCAGGGAAACCAACTATTCTTTGTGGAAGCTGAAAAGCTGTATAATACTGAGGCAGGCAGCCTCAGAGCCCAACATTTCTTTGAATAACCTACTCTGGCTTATCCTCCTGCACAGAGTAGAACAAGCCACACATTTCTGCAGAGTTGTCCTTGACAAAATAATCACAGAATGGCCATAGCTGGCCTGAACTGGATTTAGCAGGTTTTCAATGCCATCTTGGCACATTAAGTGACCTATTAGCTCATTAAGTGTGAAATACATATAAGCACCCCACCTCTGGGTAGAGACTTAACATGCTAATGAAGGAAAATTGATCTGTTCCTCCATCCTGGGGAATTGAACCTTGTCTAAAGAAAATGCGTAGTCATCCCCAAACTCTGGGTGCCTGTGTGAAAGCTGATCCTGAATATTCATGATAAACTTATATTTTGTTGTCTGCTCTCTGTAAAAGCCTGCTTCCTCAAGCTGCCTTTGAGCAGTCTTAAAGCCAGCAGCCCCCAACTGTTCCTTTCCTTGCACAATGAAATAAAGGTACCTTTCTGATCTCCAACATCCACCTCCTGTTTTTTGACTATGATCAGTCACACAGAGAAAAACCTGAAGTTTCCACCTGGCAACAGTTCAGCCATACAGTTAAGGGGCGGAAGAGAATGAAAACCAAAAGTAAACGTGCCTCTTGTGGAGCCGAGTTGAGGGTTTTCACTGTTCTTATGGGAGAACAGCGTGTGTGGGGTGAGGCGGGTGGAAGATACCTTGCTTCTCCTACTCGGCTTTTGAAACCCAGCCTTGTCCCTTATTCACAGTTACGTTGGGTGTCCTTGGCTCCCAAAGTAGATATAGAGCACCAGGCATGAATATAAACAAAGTAACAATAGGTTGAGAATATTTCAAAACCTGTCTCTTAAGGGTACTTTCTCAGAGAAGAGGATTGGGTTTTTGTTTGTTTGTTTTATTTTATTTTTGTAACTTTTTTTACCTGCTCATTTCTTTTCTCTTTATCCTCTTAAAAAAAAAAAAAATCTTGTATTAACATAACTACTCATTTCAGTAAAATTAATATGTGCCTGAATATATATAAAACCCCTAATGTAGTTCAGAGATAATCACTGTTTTTTGTTATATATTTCCGGGTTTTGTTCTCTGTTTATTTTAGGGTATATCCAGATTTTGATGATCATGAAGCTTATATAATTTAGAGGTCTGCTTTAAATAAAATAATACATAATACATAATAAGTACAAATTTTAAACCCAAAGAAAATCAAATCCATTGCCACTGAGTCAATTCTGCACCACCGGGGCTCCTTACAAATTTAAAAGTGAATATTTATTTAAAATTAGCAAAGAAATCATAATGAACAACAAATTTTTAAAAGCTGATAAATGCTAAAAACATTTTCTCTCAGTTTTTCTTTGTACTTCTTTTGGGGTATTTCCTCCTATCACATTTGAATGTCAATATGAGCAATAATTCCAGAATATGAATTTGAGGCTTATCAGGAACAATTTTAAGGGATTTTAATACTGAATTCTGTTGTGTTGAGTTACAAAACTAGGTTGTATAATCAAATCAGTGTTGCCCTCTGAAGCTATTTTACTGGAACAATGTGAGCTTGGGTTCAATGACTATTTTTCTCTGCCCAGACTGTTCTGAGTAGCTTGAAAAGACATTAAATGTTAATTTCATTTTCACCAATACGTTTGCATGAAATTGGCTCTTTGACAAAAATGGAGGTTAAAAACTAAACACCAAAACCAGACGTTATACATTCACTTTTTATAGATTTTTTTAGATTCCTAACATAAGAAACTTGCACCCAAATAAATAGAAAAAAGTAGAATTTCATACTGAAGTTTCTAAATCCCCTATTTCCCTTTGATATGTGATGTAATGCTACCAAATGCCTTTCTGTGGGAAAGTTTATCTTTCAGCGTGAGCTTGTATGTATATTGTCCTTCCTAATATTAAATGTTAAAATGTACTCTTTTTCTTTCTTTCTTTTTAATTGTGGTGAAAATATATACACCAAAACATTCACAATAACGACCACTTCCACATTTACAATTCAATGACATTAATTCCATTCTTCTAGTTGTGCCACCACCATCATTATCACTATCCTTTTCCAGAATATTCCACCCCCTTTAACATAAACTCAATGACCTCCAAACAAAACTCTCCCCTTTCTCCCTGCTTCCCATTCCTGGTAACCATTAATAATTTTTGGTTTCTGTATAGTTGCTTATTTGATGTAACTGAGATCATAAAGTGTCCTTTTGGGACTGACTTATTTCATTCAGCCTAATGTTTTCCAAGTTCATCCATGCTGTGGCATACACCAAGGCTCCATTCCTCTTTATGGCTGAGCAATATTCCACTGTATGTATATTTCTCATTTTGTTTATCCATCTCTTGATGGACATTTGGCTGTTTCCACCTTTGGCTACTGTAAAAATTGGTGCAATGAACACTGGTGTACAAGTTTCTGTTTATATCCCTGCCTTCACTTCCCCTGGATATACACCCAGGATTGGGATTGCTGGGCCCTGTACAGTCTCTGTGATTCGGAACCAACTTGACGGCACCCAACAACAACTATGTTCAGTTTTCTGAGGAACTGTCAAACTGTTATCCCCAGTGGCTTCACTGTTTCACTTTCCTACCACCAGTGGATGAGGAGTTTCTTCACAACCTCACCAACACCTGCCATTTTCTTTTTTTTTTAATCATTGGCATTCTAATGGGGATGAAGTGGTATCCGTTGTGGTTTTGATTTGCTTCTTAACAGCAACAGGTTAGTTTTTTGTTTTCTTGGTAATGGATAATGATGTTGAAGGTCTTTTCCTGTGCTTCTTAGCCATTTGAATATTCTCCCTGGTGAACTATCTGTTCCCCCAAATTTTCTCCCAATCAGTAGGTTATCTTTTCACTTTGTTGATAAAGTCCTTTGATGACCAAAAGTATTTCATTTTTATGAGGTCCCATATATCTATTTTGTCTTTTGCTGCTCAAGCTTTTGTTGTCATATCTAATAATCTACCATTAAACATTAGATCCCACAACCTCACACCTATATTTCCTTCTAAGAATTTTAGGTTTTAGGTTTCACGTTTAGATCCTCCATCCATTTTGAATTGATTTTTGTGTACAGTGTGAGCATAGGTCCTGATTCATTCCTCTGCATGTGGAAATCCACTTTTCCCACCACCATTTATTGAAGAGACTCTTCCTCATTGAATGGACTTAGCACCCTTGTTGAAAGTCAGTTGACCATAGATGTATGGATTTATTTGTGGACTTTCCATTCTATTGGTCTATCAAACCCAGTGCCATCTAGTCGATTCCGACTCATAGAGATCCTATAGGACAGAGTAGAACTTCCCCATAGAGTTTCCAAGGAGCACCTGGCGGAAGTGAACTGCCGACCCTTTGGTTAGCAGCTGTAGCACTTAACCACTATGCCACGATATGTCTAGTATTATACCAGTACCAGGCTGTTTTAATTATCGTAGCTTTATAGTATATTTTGAAATCAGGAAGTCTGAGTCCTCCTACTTGATTCTTCTTCATGATTGCTTTAGCTATTGAGGGTCCATTGACCTTCAAAATAAATTTGAGGATTGGCTCTTGCATTTCTGCAAAGAAGGCAGTTGGAATTTTAATGGTGATTGCATTGAATTTATAGATTGCTTCGTATAATATTGACATTTTGACTGTATTAAACCTTCCAATCCATGAATATGAAATGTCCTTCCATTTATTTAGGTCTTCTTTATAAAATGTGGAAACCCTGGTGGCGCAGTTGTTAAGAGCTATGGCTGCTAACCAAAAGGTCAGCAGTTCAAATCCATCAGGCAGTCCTTGGAAACTCTATGGGGCAGTTCTACTGTGTCCTATAGGGCTGCTATGGGTCAGAATCAACTCGACAGCAATGGGTTTGTTTGTTGGTTTTATAAAATGTACTCTTGTATGTTGTGGTGAAATTAGATGATCAGTTTTTACATTTGTCTTTACTTGATGGTATTAAAATTGGGCAATGTTTTGCTTGTTTTTTTTTTTTTTTTTCCTGAAACACTGAGGCATATTTTATTGGAACATACAATCCAATGTGGGAACCATTTTTGCTGGGTATTTAAAGATGAACCAAGCAAAATTCTCACTCTCGGCTAATCTATGTCTTGAGTGGGGAAAGATTACAAAATAAAATAAGCAATGAGTGTTAAAATAATGGTACTATAAAGTGGGTGGTTCTGTACAGAAGCAACAAATAATTCAAAAGATTATAGATGTCTTTACAGAGGAAACCCATTTCTGTTGGATCTTAAAGGATGACTAAGATTTCAGCAAAAATAGATTGGAGGAAATGTATTTTAGAGCAAAGGAAGGGAATGAGCAAATATACAATGGAAGGAAGTAAATGCTGTGGATTAGCCAGGGCTTACTCATTGAGGATGAGGTTGAAAGATCAATTGGAACCTGGGTCATGGAATTTATTCTGCAGCAAGTAGAGTCTTTGAAGGTTGTTAGGCACGATCAGGGCTGTACTTGAGTTCCATCTCTCTGATGGCAGGAGGAGAGAATGGAGATAAACATCATTTAAGAGGTTGTTGTATATTTCAGAAAACATGTGAGAGTCCAACCACTCTAGGCTTGTCTGGACCATTGTTCCGTGGTCAGTCATGGATGCAGTTTCCTTCCATCTTGATCTGTATCCACTAAGGCACTGTACCCATCTACAAAGTCAATGCTTGACTGCACCACATCTGTGATAGTAGGAATGGGAAAGAGTGACTAGTAGAATGCAGGTTCAAAGTTCTAGAACAAACCTACAGTGACATAAACATATTCCTGCTCATATTCCATTGACAAATATAAATACATGGCCACAGCTAGCTATAAGAGCAGCTATAAAAGGTATGATCTCTAGCTGGTTTGCCATGAGCTCATTTTGTAAAATGCATACAATATTTAGAGCTAAAAGTCTGCTATAACTCTAAATTTTAATCCATCAGAAAGCTGAGTTCACAAGGCAAGCAGGTATACTAAATTGCAAAAGAGAGCAAGCCCCTTTGAGATGGTGGGCCACAAAAATCCTTAAATATTTGAGAAAAGATGGAGGTAAGAAACCAGCTAAATACTAATGAATTTCTTTAAGACTATGAAGGTACTAGCCTGGCCATGTAGACTCTCCAGGAGCCCCAGATACAAAGCAAATACATATGTTTTCACAAGAAACTTTCCTCTTAGTTACAGGGCAAGACAGATGAGAGAGCCCCTTTGCTGGGGCAGGCAGACTGGGAATTCCAAGGTTTGAGAGTGCAGCAGAAGTATCCGGCTTTTGGAGAAATACCCATGCCTTCACCAGGAGCCTTGGTTTAAGTAACAAGTAAGAGCAGCCTATCTTTGGAACAGGAAGAAGAGCACAGAGAAAGAAAGCACCCATGTGACAGCTATGCAAGGTCTGCTAAAAGCTGAGAGAGGAACAGGAATACTGAGGCAAATTGTCTGGAACTCCAGGCCTATCACATAAAGAACAGTGCAGTGACAGAACCCCACGGGAGCAATTTGAAGCTTAGGGTACAGTGAATGTAGCTATAGTAACAACAATATTCAAATCCAGCTGAACTACAACTACATTGAACTGATGCTTACCAAAAACATCTTAACATAAATGAGGTGTTCCAATTTTAAACCATAAATATTATTATATCAATATCTATTTTGTTTTAAACAATGCCTAGCAATCAATAAAGAATTATGACACATAGAGAAATAATAATAAAAAAAAATAATAAAGCAAACAATAAAAACAGAGGTCAAATGTTGGCATACTCAGAGAGAGCCTTTAAAATAACTGTAATTTTGATGTCAAAGGATCTAATAGAAGGGTGACCAACACACTTGAACAGGTGGGATTTCAGCAGAAAAATGAAATCTGTTAGTAGAGTCGAATGGAAATGCTGTAAATGAAAAGCACAATATCAGTGATGAATTTCTTTAATGGGCTTAACAGAAGACTTAATGTGTACATAATAGAGGAAAAAATGAGAAAATGTGAGATAGACCAATATAAATTTACCAAACTCACAGCTATCAGAACAACAGGCAGAACAGACATTACGTCAATTTGTATTTGATTGGTAGGAGCTAAGTAGTAACCTCTGGTTCCTTGGTACTTGGAACCAGTGTTCATTTTCTGAGTCTGATTTATAAAAAAAACTCTCAACAGTGCAGCTGTTTTTACAAAAAACCCGTTGCCGTCGAGTCGATTCTGACTCATAGCAACCGTACAGTACAGAATAGAACTGCCCCACAGGACTTCCAAGGAGCGGCTGGTGGATTCAAACTGCTGACCTTTTGATTAGCAACCGTACTCATAACCACTGTGCCTCCAGGGCTCCTTCTGCCCATAGAATCCTTCAGTATTGCAACTTGAGGCTTGAATTTTTTTCTTCAGTTCTTTTATTGAGAAGTGCCAAACGTGTTCTGTTTTGGTTTTTTAACTCTAGGTCTTTGCACACTTCACTATAATACTTTGTCTTCACAAGCTGCCCTTTGAAATCTTCTGTTTAGCTCTTTTGCTTCATCGTTTCTTCCATTTGCTTTAGCTAGTCTACTTTCAAGAATAAGTTTCATAGTCTCTTCCGACATTTATTTTGATCTTTTCTTTCTTTTAATGACATTTTGTTCTCTTTCTGTGTGATATTCCTGATGTCATCACAAAACTCTTCTGGTGTTTGGTCGTAAGTGTTCAGTGCTTCAAATATATTCTTGAGATGATCTCTAAATTCAGGCGGGATATACTCAAGGTTGTACTTTGGCTCTCGTGGACTTGTTTTAATTTTCTTCACCTTCAACTTGAACTTGCATGTGTGAGCAATTGATGATGGTCTGTTCCCCAGTCAGCCCCTGGCCTTGTTCTGACTGATGATATTGAGCTTCTGTATCATCTCTTTCCGCAAATGTAGTGGTTTGATCCTCCGCATTCCATCAAGTGAAGTCCACGTGTATAGTTGCTGTTTATGTTGTTGAAAAAAAGGTATTTCCAATGAAGAAGTCATTGGTCTTGCAAAACTCTATCATGCGATCTCCTGAATCAGTTCTATCACCAAGGCCATATTTACCAACTACTTATCCTTCTTCTTTGTTTCCAATTTTCCAATAGTCCGATCATTGGTAATTATCAATGCATCTCGATTGCATGTTTGATCATTTTCAGACTGCAGAAATTGGTAAAAATCTGCAATTTCTTCATCTTTGGCATTAGAGATTGGTGTGTAAAGTTGATTAATAGAGGCATTAACTAGCCTTCCTTGTAGGCATCTGGATCTTATCCTACTACTGACAGCATTGTACTTCAGGATACATCTTGAAATGTTCCTTTTGCCAGTGAATGTGATGCCATTTGTTTTCAATTTGTCATTTGTGGCAAAGTAGACCACAGGATTGTCCAATTCAAAATGGCTGATACCAGTTTGTTTCAGCGCACTAATGCCTAGAACATCGATCTTCAAGCATTCCATTTCATTTTTGACAATTTCCAATTTATCTTGATTCATACTTTGTACATTGCACTTTCCGATTATTAATGGGTGTTTGCAACTGTTTCTTCTCATTTTTAGTCATGCTGCATCAGCAAATGAAGGTCTTAAAAGCTTGACTCCACCCACATCATTAAGGTCAACTCTACTTTGAGGAGGCAGCTCTTCCCTTGTCATATTTTGAGTGCCTTCCAACCTGAGGGGCTCATCTTCTGTCACTGTATCAATGTTCTGCTGCCACCCAAAAGATTTTCACTGGCCAATTTTTTCAGAACTGTGTCACCAGGTCCTTCTTCCCAATCTGTCTTGGTCTGGAAGCTCCACTGAAACCTGTCCACCATGGGTGACCCTGATGGTGTTTGAAATGCTGGTGGCGTAGCTTCCAGCATCACAGCAACATGCAAGCTCCCACAGTGTGACAAACTGACAGATGAATGATGGGACACATTCACATGTTTCAGGGATCAAAATGTGGGCATATTTGGGAGGGTCTATTATTCTGCCTACCTCAGAAAGGCTTTAAGTTCCCTTCAGACTCTCCTATTTACAGCCACTACAGTATAGTTGGAAATTTTTGTTCCTACTTGTTTAAAAACAGTCCAAAAATATTTTAATTACCAATAGTGCAGCCACTTCTACTGCTCCTGCTACTGTCACTACGTCTCATTCTGTGCTTGTCTAGATTTACCAACATCTTTTACCACTTCTTTGCTCAACGTTACTTTCTGGCAATATTGTTTAAGAAATATTTCTTTTCTTGCTGAAATACATTACTTAGTTCCTTATATGAGATACTTTATTTTATTCTCACACTTTAATAATGGTTTTGCTGAGAATAAAATTTTATTCTCATTGGCGAAATATTCATCTGTTGTTATATAGGATTTTAACATCTTCTCATGGAGTTTAATATGTTTATCCGTAATGGTCTTGCACTTTCTTCATTAAAGTTACTCATGGAGAAATTGTGTTGTTATTGTAAATGGTTGAATTTTTTTCTATTATATTTTTGGGTTGCTTACCTGTAAAGAAGCAAAATGTTATTGATTTTTGTGTTTTATACAATGACTGGGCAATTCTAACAGTTTGTCTATAAATTATGTTGACTTTTCTGTGTAGATGAGCATATCTTTATAGAATTTGATTTTTCCCTTCTTCTGTTATATTTATTTTATATCTTATTTCTTTATCTTATAGCATTGGCCAGGTTTTCTGGCTATTATAAAAATATTTACATAGAATATAAAAGTTGACAATAAACATGATTAAAGGTTATTTTTAGATTTTCTGTTGATGAATCATGCCTTCCTTCCATTTTTAAAATCTACTTGTTTGTGGTATATTATTTTTAATACACAGTTAGATTTGGTTATTTATATTTTATTTAGGATTTTGCACCTATGTCATTTTTATAACTATTTTAAAATGTGTATATTGTCTTTCCCTCCACTAGAATGTAAGTTCAAGGGGATAGAGACTTTGTATGCCTTTTCACCAGTTTCTCTAGTAATTAAATACATGCTTAGAACATAATAGGTACCTGATACACATTTGGAACTTTGGTGGTGCAGTGGTTAAGAGCACAGATGCTAACAAAATTTTGGCAGTTCAGATCCACCAGCTGCTCCTTGGAAACCTTATGGAGCAGTTCTACTCTGTCCTATAAGGTAGCTATGAGTCAGACTCAACTCGACGGCAACAGTTTTAATACACATTTATTGAATTAATAAGTAAAGAAATATGTTCATGAATGAGATGATCTGTGATTTTCTTTGCTTTTACTTGCTCTAATCAGTTTTAAAATCATGGTAATATTAGCCTCACAGAATTGAGAGGCGTTATTTGTCTTTCTATTTTCTCAAATATCTTAGATCTATTTTAAAGTTGGAATTGACTTTCAGAAATGACTAGGTAGGTAGTAGTTGAATTTCTAGACTTTACAAGAACTCATAAATATTCTAAACTTGGGAATTTTCTGGGGCATAATTCAGTGACAACTGTTTCAATTAAGGACACTAAAATAGGTCTGCTTTTCTTCTGCAAATAGATAAATCATATTTTGAGTAGCTAAGAAATTTCAAGATCCTCAATATATACCCAATCTGGGGATTCCTTACACAGATAAGCAATTATAAGGGAGGCAAAATAGAGATTTGGTAACCCAGAAACCCAGTGCCGTCGAGTCAATTCCAACTCATAGTGACCCTATAGGACAGAGTAGAACTGCCCCACAGAGTTTCCAAGGAGAGCCTGGAAGATTCGAACTGCCGACCTTTTGGTTAGCAGCCGTAGCACTTAACCACTAGACCACCAGGGTTTCCAGATATTTAATGCAGGAAATAAAAATAAAAATAAATTTTTATTAGACCCTATGTTTATTTTTTTTGTTCATTTGTTTACTCCAGTAGAGTAAGGTTTTAAAAGAGATTTGGTAATGCTTCTATAATTTTAAAACCTTACTCTACTGGAGTAAACAAACAAAAAAACAATAAACAAAAGGTCTAATAAAATGTTTTTGTTTTTTTATTTCCTGCCTTAGCGTAATTCTTAACCTCTTTAAGGAAACTCAAATGGCCTCCCTATTGATTTTTAAAAATTGAGGAAAAACTAAGTAAAAAGGAGAGTTTGGGTTTTCAAAAAATTTTAATGGAAATTTAGAGTTGAAATACATACGGATACTTTCATTCAATCCACATTGTTTTTAGGAAATGCCAGCAAGGTTTCAATCATGACTGTGAAGAACTGAGATCATTTAACTTTAGAACTATTAAAAAAAACTATTAGTGAGCATAAAATCATATTAGCCTCATCAGATTTTTGGCATTGTATCTGACATCACTTACACCATGTATTTATAAGCTACAAAGACCATAAACATGCAACACACAATTATATAATCCAGTGTCGACTGTTTCAAATTCTAAAATGTACTATTTAACTTATGTTTTGGGTAAAGATGAACAAGAAGGAAAATATTTCTTCTTTAGTCCTTCAGCGTTCCAATCTCTCCGCAGCCTCTCCAACATTTATTATTTTGTGTTTTTTGGATTAATGCCAGCCTTGTTGGAGTGAGATGGAATCTCATTGTAGTTTTAATTTGCATTTCTCTAATGGCTAATGATCAAGAGCATTTTCTCATGTATCTGTTAGCTGCCTGAATATCTTTTTTAGTGAAGTGCGTGTTCATATCCTTTGCCCACTTCTTGATTGGGTTGTTTGTCTTTTTGTGGTTGAGTTTTGACAGAATCATATAGATTTTAGAGATCAGGCGCTGGTCGGAGATGTCATAGCTGAATATTCTTTCCCAGTCTGTAGGTGGTCTTTTTACTCTTTTGGTGAAGTCTTTAGATGAGCATAGGTGTTTGATTTTTAGGAGCTCCCAGTTATCTGGTTTCTCTTCGTCATTTTTGGTAATGTTTTGTATTCTGTTTATGCCTTGTATTAGGGCTCCTAAGGTTGTCCCTATTTTTTCTTCCATGATCTTTATCGTTTTAGTCTTTATGTTTAGGTCTTTGATCCACTTGGAGTTAGTTTTTATGCTTGGTGTGAGGTATGGGTCCTGTTTCATTTTTTTGGAAATGGATATCCAGTTATGCCAGAACCATTTGTTAAAAAGGCTATCTTTTCCCCAATTAACTGACACTGGGCCTTTGTCAAATATCAGCTGCTCATATGTGGATGCATTTATATCTGGGTTCTTAATTCTGGTCCACTGGTCTATGTGCCTGTTGTTGTACCAATACCAGGCTGTTTTGACTACTGTGGCTGTATAA
The DNA here is from genome assembly GCF_030014295.1 of Loxodonta africana. Taxonomy (NCBI): domain Eukaryota; kingdom Metazoa; phylum Chordata; class Mammalia; order Proboscidea; family Elephantidae; genus Loxodonta; species Loxodonta africana. The sequence continues at coordinate 134,979,500 of NC_087344.1, forward strand.
TAGGTTCTGAAATCAGGTAAAGTGAGGCCTCCCACTTTCTTCTTCTTTTTCGGTAATGCTTTGCTTATCCGTGGCTTCTTTCCCTTCCATATGAAGTTGGTGATTTGTTTCTCCATCACCTTAAAAAATGACATTGGAATTTGGATCGGAAGTGCATGGTATGTATAGATGGCTTTTGGTAGAATAGACGTTTTTACTATGTTAAGTCTTCCTATCCATGAGCAAGGTATGTATTTCCACTTAAGTATGTCCTTTTGAATTTCTTGTAGTAGAGCTTTGTAGTTTTCTTTGTATAGGTCTTTTACATCCTTGGTAAGATTTATTCCTAAGTATTTTATCTTCTTGGGGGCTACTGTGAATGGTATTGATTTGGTTATTTCCTCTTCGGTGTTCTTTTTGTTGATGTAGAGGAATCCAAGTGATTTTTGTATGTTTATCTTATAACCTGAGACTCTTCCAAACTCTTCTATTAGTTTCAGTAGTTTTCTGGAGGATTCCTTAGGGTTTTCTGTGTATAAGATCATGTCATCTGCAAATAGAGATCATTTTACTTCCTCCTTGCCAATCCAGATGCCCTTTATTTCTTTGTCTAGCCTAATTGCTCTGGCTAGGACTTCTAGCACAATGTTGATTAAGAGCGGTGATAAAGGGCATCCTTGTCTGGTTCCCGTTCTCAAGGGAAATGCTTTCAGGTTCTCTCCATTTAGAGTGATGTCGGCTGTTGGCTTTGCATAGATGTATGCCCTTTATTATGTTGAGGAATTTTCCTTCAATTCCTACTTTGGTAAGAGTTTTTATCATGAATGGGTGTTGGACTTTATCAAGTGCCTTTTCTGCATCAATTGATAAGATCATGTGGTTTTTGTCTTTTGTTTTATTTATGTGGTGGAATACATTAATGGTTTTTCTAATATTAAACGAGCCTTGCATACCTGGTATAAATGCCACTTGGTCGTGGTGAATTATTTTTTTGATACTTTGTTGAGTTCTATTGGCTAGAAATTTGTTGAGGATTTTTGCATCTATGTTCGTGAGGGATATAGGTCTATAATTTTCTTTTTTTTGTAATGTCTTTACCTGGTTTTGGTATCAGGGAGATGGTGGCTTCATAGAATGAGTTGGGTAGTATTCCGTCATCTTCTATGCTTTGAAATACCTTTAGTAGTAGTGGTGTTAACTCTTCTCTGAAAGTTTGGTAGATCTCTGCCGTGAAGCCGTCCGGGCCAGGGCTTTTTTTTGTTGGGAGTTTTTTGATTACTGTTTCAATCTCTTTTTTTGTTATGGGTCTATTTAGTTGTTCTACTTCTGAATGTGTTAGTTTAGGTAGGTAGTGTTTTTCCAGGAATTCATCCATTTCTTCTAGGTTTGCAAATTTGTTAGAATACAATTTTTCGTAATAATCTGAAATGATTCTTTTAATTTCATTTGGTTCTGTTGTGATGTGGTCCTTCTCATTTCTTATTTGGGTTATTTGTTTCCCTTCCTGTATTTCTTTAGTCAGTCTAGCCAATGGTTTATCAATTTTGTTAATTTTTTCGAAGAACCAGCTTTTGGCTTTGTTAATTCTTTCAATTGTTTTTCTGTTCTCTTACTCATTTAGTTCAGCTCTAATTTTTATTATTTGTTTTCTTCTGGTGCCTGATGGATTCTTTTGTTACTCACTTTCTATTTGTTCAAGTTGTCGGGACAGTTCTCTGATTTGGGCTCTTTCTTCTTTTTGTATGTGTGCATTTATCGATATAAATTGGCCTCTGAGCACTGCTTTTGCTATGTCCCAGAGGTTTTGATAGGAAGTATTTTCATTCTCGTTGCATTCTAGGAATTTCCTTATTCCCTCCTTGATGTCGTCTATAACCCAGTCTTTTCCCAGGAGGGTATTGTTCATTTTCCAAGTATTTGATTTCTTTTCCCTAGTTTTTCTGTTATTGATTTCTAGTTTTATTGCCTTGTGTTCTGAGAACATGCTTTGTAATATTTTGATGTTTTGGATCCTGCAAAGATTTGTTTTCTGACCTAATATGTGGTCTAGTCTAGAGAATGTTCCATGTGCGCTAGAAAAAAAAGTATATTTTGCAGCAGGTGGGTGGAGAGTTCTGTATAAGTCAATGAGGTCAAGTTGGCTGATTGTTGTAATTAGATCTTCCGTGTCTCTATTGAGCTTCTTACTGGATGTCCTGTCCTTCTCCGAAAGTGGTGTGTTGAAGTCTCCTACTATAATTGTGGAGGTGTCTATCTCACTTTTCAGTTCTGTTAAAATTTGATTTATGAATCTTGCAGCCCTGTCATTGGTTGCATAAATATTTAATATGGTTATGTCTTCCTGATCAATTGTCCCTTTTATCATTACATAGTGTCCTTCTTTATCCTTTGTGGTGGATTTCAGTCTAAAGTCTATTCTGTCAGAAATTAATATTACTACTCCTCTTCTTTTTTGCTTATTGTTTGCTTGATATATTTTTTTCCATCCTATGAGTTTTAGTTTGTTTGTGTCTCTAAGTCTAAGGTGTGTCTCTTGTAGGCAGCATATAGACAGATTGTGTTTCTTTATCCAGTCCGAGACTGTCTCTTTATTGGTGCATTTAGTCCATTTACATCCAGCGTAATTATAGATAAATAAGTGTTTAGTGTTGTCATTTTGATGCCTTTTTATGTGTGTTGTTGACCATTTCATTTTTCCACTTACTTTTTTGTGCTGAGGCATTTTTCTTAGTAAATTGTGAGATCCTCATTTTCGTAGTGTTTGACTTTATGTTAGTTGAGTCGTTACGTTTTTCTTGGCTTTTATCTTGAGTTATGGAGTTGTTATACCTCTTTGTGGTTACCTTAATATTTACCCCTATTTTTCTAAGTAAAAACCTAACTTGTAATGTTCTATATCGCCTTGTATCACTCTCCATATGGCAGTTCTATGCCACCTGTATTTAGTCCCTCTTTTTGATTATTGTGATCTTTTACATATTGACTTCAATGATTCCCTGTTATGAGCATTTTTTTTTTAATTAATCTTAATTTGTTTTTGTGATTTCCCTATTTAAGTTGATATCAGGGTGTTCTGTTTTGTGACCTTGTGTTGTGCTCTTATCTGATATTATTGGTTTTCTGACCAAACATTTTCCTTTAGTATTTCTTGTAGCTTTGGTTTGGTTTTTGCAAATTCTCGAAGCTTGTGTTTATCTGTAAATATCTTAATTTCGCCTTCATATTTCAGAGACAGTTTTGCTATATTTTTTTTTTGGCAGGCAGTTTTTCTCCTTCAGTGCTCTGTATGTGTCATCCCACTGCCTTCTTGCCCGCATGGTTTCTGTTGAGTAGTCTGAACTTATTCTTATTGATTCTCCCTTGAAGGAGACCTTTCTTTTATTCCTGGCTGCTTTTAAAATTTTCTGTTTATCTTTGGTTTTGGCAAGTTTGATGATAATATGTCTTGGTGTTTTTCTTTTTGGATCAATCTTAAATGGGGTTCGATGAGCATCTTGGATAGATATCCTTTCGTCTTTCATGATGTCAGGGAAGTTTTCTGTCAGCAGATCTTCAACTATTTTCTCTGTGTTTTCTGTCCTCCCTCCCTGTTCTGGGACTCCAATCACATGCAAGTTATCCTTCTTGATAGAGTCCCACATGATTCTTAGGGTTTCTTCATTTTTTTAAATTCTTTTATCTGATTTTTTCCAGCTATGTTGGTGTTAATTCCTTGGTCCTCCAGATTTCCCAGTCTGCATTCTAATTGCTCGAGTCTGCTCCACTATGTTCTTGAATAATCTTTTTGAGTTCTTCAACTGCCTTATCAGTGTGTTCCTTGGCTTTTTCTGCAGTTTGCCTTATTTCGTTTCTGATGTCTTGAAGCATTCTGTAAATTAGTTTTTTATATTCTGTATCTGATAATTCCAGGATTGTATCTTCATTTGGGAAAGATTTTGATTCTTTTGTTTGGGGGGTTGTAGAAGCTGTCATGGTCTGCTTCTTTATGTGGTTTGATATCGACTGCTGTCTCCGAGCCATCACTAAGATATAAAAGTGGTTTATTCTGTAATTGCTCACTGAGTCTTATCTTGTTTTGTTTTCTTTCAGTATATGTGGATGGGCTACTAGATTGTGCTGTCTTGATTGTTGTAGCCCTTGACTTACTTATGACCTATTACCAGCTGGTTTGGGCTGTTGTCAGATATATATGCCTGAGTCTATTCACTATTCTTGAGTAGAATCTGATTTTGGGTCATCAAGTGTGTCCTGCACCCTAACACCTATCCATCTGGAGAAGTAGTGGTGATAGTTGTGTGCATCAGATTCTATTAGCTTCTGCGGTTCACACTCTGGGGGGGCAGGATGCTGACAGGCTCCCCCCAAGTGTCAGTGACGTAGGTGTGTCTCTATTCCTATAGCACCTTGGTGGGAGGGCACTGCAGCTGTACCTTAGGCCCCCAATGCAAGTACCTCTACTGATTGGTAGATGTCACCCTCCTTAGACCCCTAAGGCAAGAGGCTAGGTGGTCTGGGGGGAGCTTCAGCCCTCAGTTCCCTGTTGTGGGTCAGTTAGGGCTCTGTTGAATAAGCTGAGATATCAGACCTGGGAAACTTGTTTTTCCAGAAAATCCACTAAAAAAAAATGCAGTCAGATCCCTATCAGAACTGCCTTTGGATTATAACCACCCCCTTGTTCCCTGTAAGGATGAAAGTCCGAGATTTGGATCAGATATGCTTGGCTGGAGCTGGTTCTGTGTTTTTAGTCCAATTAGGGATGGATTTTTGGTCCGTGGGTTTTTTTGTGGTTCCTTCTCTTAGGCCGGAAGAATGGGTTAGGAAAAGACCAAAAAAAAAAAAAGGGGGGGGGGAAGCAAAGCCGCCACAGAGCCGGAGCTGTTCTCCCTCTGACTCAGGAAATTCCAATGTTAATGAAGCTGCCTGGGAAGGGTGGGGGAGGGTTCAGAGAAATAGGAGAGTAGCACCTCAGAATATAGCCAAAGTTGCTTTTCTTGCTTGGAATGACTATTTTATCTGAGATTCCCGAAGGCGTGTCGCCTATGTGTGCTGGCTGTGTGGAGATTGCCCCAGAGAGTCTGGCCCACTGAAGCCGCGGTCAGATCCTCCGCTGCCAGTCCAACGCCCAGCATCAAGGTTCCCCTGCTGGGACACTGCACTCCCGCCTCCAAAATCAGTCGCTGCCTCCCAGGGACTTCTCGTCCCGCCAGCCGCGTCACCGCGCCACTTGCACAGACTGGCTGGGCCTCCCCCCGGGGTTAGTTCAGGGGAGTAAGGCTGTGCCCCGGGCTTGCGCCGTGACAGCACCCAGTCAAATCCCCAGCGCCAAGGTTCCCCGGCTGGGACGCTGCACTCTGGGCTCCAAAATCAGTCGCTGTCTCCCGGGGACTTCTCCCACTGCCCGCGTGGACCAGCTGGGTCCCCTCCCGGGATGAGTTCAGGGGGGTAGGGCTGCACCCCTTGGTTGCTCTGTCAGCTCCCCTGGGCCCAGACCTAAGCTGGGCGCCAAGGTTACCTGACTGGGATGCTGGCTCCAGGCTCCAAAAATAGTCGCTGCCTCCCCGTATTTGTTCGTTCTCAGTTTCTAAATCTGTGTTTGTTGTTCAGGGTTCGTAGATTGTTATGTACGTGACCGATTCACTTGTTTTTCCGAGTCTTTGTTGCAAGAGGGATCCGAGGTAGCATCTACCTATTCTGCCATCTTGGCCCCGCCTCCCTCTCCTTTTATTCTTTTGATGAAGTCTTTTGATGAGTGTATGTGTTTGATTTTTAAGAGCTCCCAATTATCTAGTTTCTCTCTGGTGTTTGGGCATTGTTTGTTATGGGTTGTATGCTATTTATGCCATGTATTAGGGCCCCTAGCCTTGTCCCATTTTTTTTTCCCATGGTCTTCATTATTTTAGATTTTGTGTTTGCATCTTTGATACATTTTGAGTTAGTTTCTGTGTATGGTGTGAGGTATGGGCCCTGTTTCATTTTTTTACAGATGGATATTCAGTTACTCCAGCACCAATTTTTAAACAGACTGATTTTTACCCATTTAATGAACTTTGGACCTTTGTCAAATATCAGCTGCTCATAGGTGGCTGGATTTACATCTAGGTTCTCAGTTCTGTTCCATTGATCTATGTGTCTGTTGTTGTATCACCACCAGGCTATTTTGACTAATGTGGTGTATAATAGATTGTAAAATCAGATAGTGTGAGGCTTTCCACTTTGTTCTTCTTCTTCAGTAATGCTTTACTTATCCAGGGCGTCTTCCCTTTCCATATAAATTTGGTGATTTGTTTCTTCATCTCATTAAAAAGTGCCATTGGAATTTGGATCAGGATTGCATTATATCTGTAGAACACTTTGGGTAGAATTGATATTTTCACAATGTTGAGTCTTCCTATCCATGAGCATGGTATGTTTTTCCATTTATGTAGGTCTCTTTTTTTCCCCAAAGCATCTTTCAGTTTGTTGCACTGTGGGGGCTTATGTGTTGCTGTGATGCTAGAATGTATGCCACCATTATTCAAATACCAGCAGAGTCACCCATGGCGGACAGGTTTCAGCTGAGCTTCCAGACTGACTGACTAGGAAGAATGACCTGGCAGTCTACTTCTGAAAAGAATTAACCAGTGAAAACCTTATGAACAGTGGTGGAACATTGTCTGATATAGTGCCAGAAGAGAAGACTCCCAGTTGGAAAGCACTCAAAATACAACTGAGGAAGAGCTGCCTACTTGAAGTAGAGTCCATCATAATTATGTGGATGTAGTCAAGCTTTCAGGACCTTCATTTGCTGATATGCCATGACTAAAAGTGAGAAGGAACAGCTGCAAACATCCATTAATAATCAGAACCTGGCATTACAAAATATGCATCTAGGAAAATTGGAATCATCAAAAATGAAATGGAACACATAAACACCGATATCCAAGGCATTAGTGAGCTGAAATGAACTGGTATGGGTCATTTTGAATCAGACAATTGTATGGTCTACTATGTGGAGCATGACAACTTTAAGAGGAATGTGGTTGCATTCATCGTCAAAAAGAACATTTCAGGATCTATCCTGAAGTACAATGCTGTCAGTGATAGGATAATATCCACACATCGACAAGGAAGACCAGTTAATGTGACTATTATTCAAATTTACACACCAACCTAAGTGCAAAGATGAGAAAAAATTGAAGATTTTTACCAACTTCTGCAGTTTGAGATTGACTGAACATGCAATCAGGATGCACTGATAATTGCTGGTGATTGGAACTCAAAAGTTGGAAACAAAGAAAAAGGGTTGGCAGTTGGAAAATATGGCCTTGGTGACAGAAATAATGCCAGAGATCATATGATAGAATTTTGCAACACCAACGGCTTCTTCAGTGTAAATACCTTTCCCCACCAATATAAACAGCAACTATACACATGGACCTCACCAGATGGTCTACACAGGAATCAAATGGGCTGTGGGAAAAGACAATGGAAAAGCTCAATACCGTCAGTAAGAACAAGGCCAGAGGCCGCCTGTGGAACAGACCATCAATTGCTCATATGCAAGTTCATGTTGAAACTGAAGAAAATCAGAGCAAGTCCACGAGAGCCAAGGTATGACCTTGAGTACATCCCACCTGAATTTAGAGACTGTCTCATGAATAGATTTGATACACTGAACACTAGTGACCAAAGACCAGGTGAGTTGTGGAATGATATCAAGGACATCACACATGAAGAATGCAAGAGGTCATTAAAAAAACAGGAGAGAAAGAAAAGACCTAAATGGATATCAGAATAGACCCTGAAACTTGTCCTTGAACATCAAGTAGCTGAAGCAAAAGGAAAAATGATGAAGTAAAAGAGTTAAACAGAAGATTTCAGTGGGCAACTGGAAAAGACAAAGTATTATGATGACATGTGCAAAGACATGGAGATAGAAAGCCAAAACAGAACAACATGCTCAGCATTTCTGAAGCTGGAAGAACTGAAGAAAAAATTCAAATCTTGAGTTGCAATACTGAAGGATTCTCTGGGGAAATTATTAAAAGGCACAGGAACCATCTGAAGACGATGGAAGGAATACACACAGTCACTATACCAAAAAGAATTGGTCAATGCTCAACTATTTCAGGAGATAACATATGACCAGGAACTGATGGTACTGAAGGAAGAAGTTGAAGCAGTACTGAAGGAAGAAGTTGAAGCAGCACTGAAGGCATTGGCAAAAAAAAAAGGCTCCGGAAACTGACAGAATATCAATTGAAATGTTTCCACAAACAGATGCAGCACTGGAAGTGCTCATTCATCTATGCCAAGAAATTTGGAAGACAGCTACCTGGCCAACCAACATGAAGAGATCCATATTTATATATATTCCCAAGAAAGGTGATACAACCAAATGCAGAAATTATAGAACAATATCATTAATATCACACACAAGCAAAATTTTGCTGAAGGTCATTCAAAAGAGGCTGCAGCAGTATATGGACAGGGAACTGCCAGAAATTCAAGCTGGATTTAGAAGAGGACATGGGACCAGGGATATCTTTGCTGACGTCAGATGGATCCTGACTGAAAGCAAAGAATAATAGAAAGATGTTTACCTGTGTTTTATTGACTATGCTAAGGCATTCCACTGTGTGAATCAGAACAAATTATGGATAACATTGCAGAGAATGGGAATTCTGAAACACTCAATTGTGCTCATGAGTAATCTGAACATAGATCGAGAGGCAGTCATTCGAAGAGAACAAGGGCATACTGCATGGTTTAAAGTTAGGAAAGGTGTGCATCAGGGTTGTATCCATTCACCCTACCTATGGAAACCCTGTTGGCACAGTGGTTAAGAGCTATGGCTGCTAACCAAAAGGTGTGTAGTTCGAACTCACAAGACACTCCTTGGAAACTCTATGGGGCAGTTCTACTCTATCCTATGGGGTTGCTATGAGTCTGAATGGACTTGATGGCAGTGGGTTTTTTGGTTTACTCAATCTGTATGCTGAGCAAATAATCCAAGAAGCTCTACTATATGAAGAAGAATGGGGCATTAGGATCAGAGGAAGACTCGTTAACAACCTGCATTATGCAGATGACACAGTCTTGCTTGATGAAAAAGAAGGAGACTTGAAGCACTTACTGATGAAGATCAAAAACCATAGCTTTCAGTATGGATTACACTGCAACATAAAGAAAACAAAAATCCTCACAACTGGACTAATGAACAACATCATGATGAACAGAGAAAAGACTGAGGCTGTCAAGGATTTCATTTTACTTGAATCCACAATCAACACCCGTGGAAGCAGCAGTCAGTAAAACAAAAGATGCACTGCTTTGGGCAAATCAGCTGCAAGAGATCTCTTTAAGGTGTTAAAAAGCAAATATGTCACCTTGAGGATTAAGGTGTGCCTGACCCTAGCCTTGGTGTTTACAATCTCCTCATATGCATTTGAAAGAGGGACAAGGAATAAGGAAGACTGAAGAACTGACACCTTTCAATTGTGGTGTTGGTGAGGATTATTGAATATACCATGGACTGCCAAAAGAACAAACAAATCTGTCTTGGAAAAGTACAACCAAAATGCTCCTTGGAAGCAAGGATGGTGGGACTGCATCTCACAAACTTGAGACATTGTGAGGAGAGACCAGTCCCTGGAGAAGGACCTCATGCTTGGTAAAGTAGAGGGTCAGTGAAAAAGAGGAAGACTTTCAATGACATGGATTGACACAGTGGCTGCAACAATGGGCTCAAGGATAGCTATAATTGTGAGGGTGGTGAAGGACCAGGCAGAGTTTCTTCTGTTGTGCCCAGGGTAACTGTGAATCAGAAGTGACTGGATAGCACCTAACAACAACAACAAGGTCTCTTTTGGTTTCTTTTAGTCATATGTTATAGTTTTCCTTGTGCCCATTTTTAGTTAGATTTATTCCTAAGTACTCTATCTTCTTGGGGCTACTGTTAATGGGATTGGTTTGGTGATTTCCTTTTTTGAAGTTCTTTTTGTTGGTGTAGAGGAATACTATTGATTTTTATAAGTTAATCTTGAATCCTGCTCCTTTGCTGAAACCTTCTATTAGTTCCAGTATCTTTCTCGTGGATTCTTTGAGGTTTTCTGTGTATAAGATCATATCGTCTGAGACAGAACCAAGATGGTAGAATAGACAGATGCTTCTGGCAAGCTCTCTTACAACAAAGACCCAAAAAAACAAGTGAAACGAGTATATTTATGACAACCTAGGAGCCCTGAACATCGAAGGCAAGCATGGAAAACAAACCGAGGGTCGGGGGAGGAAGAGACGGTTCAAAAGCGGAGAGGAGTTACTGGACCTGAATCTGGGGAGCCCTCAGGCACCATTCCTGGGAGCAGCGGTGGCAGGCTGGTAATAGCATTAAGCCACAGTTTCTTCAGGGAGAAGCAGCCAGCCACACAGCCTACTCACACCTCCGGAACTAAAGAAGAATGGTGCTCTCGAAAAAAGCTGAGTACTTGCGTATATTTTACCACGTCCCTGACCCCAAGCCACCTTCAGTGGCTGATGTCCCTGGGCCCAAGATAGACACTATTGAGCACCTAGAGCCATCCTCCCGGCCCTGGAGAAGGAATAAATTTGCAATTGAGGGAAAAGATAATTTTCCAGCTCCACTAACTGGGGGAGCTCAGGACAGAAGCGGCTCCTGTAGAGGCATAAATGGTCTGTGGACTTTGAGTGTCTTTCTCTTCTGTGTGGACCTGCGTGGGCCTATTTCAGGAGAATAGGCCCTTGCTGACACACTGCAACCACTTCAGCTATATGGTAGAGGGGTGGGTGTTTGACGTTTGATATTCCTTTTCCTATTAGACAGGGTCCACACCTCCCCGCATCAGGGGCCTAAGGACTGGTGGCTCCACTCAGGTCACCTAGCCAGCCATGACAGGGATCCAAGGATAACTGGTACCTCCCAGTCCTTAAAACCCAAAACATTGGGTGCCCATGGGCTGTCTGCAGAACCCACCCACTGGTAAGCTTTCAGGAACAGGGACATGCTTTCCTCAGAGACACACGGGGAATGACTCTGAATGCCATGCCTTGTTCAGAGTGTGACCCCCAGCTGCAACCAGATACCGGTGCATACACCAGTGACCCCTGCCCCTCTAAGACTGTAGAACAGAGCCTGCACCACGTACTCGATGATCAGCTACATGGACACCTGAGCTGAATTCATACAAGAAAACTGAATGGATTCGTAGACTGATATACCTGATAACAGCTCTAGCCATTTGGGGACTGGATGTCAGAGCTCCAAAGGTGAAAATAATCAAGCTAGCTCACTCAAGTAACTCACTTGGGCAAATCAAAACAAAGCAAGAAGCTAGAACACAGTAAGCAAGCATAAGTTGAAATAATATGCTAACTTATAGATGGCTCAGAGACAACAGTCAATTTCAAGTCACATAAAGAAACAGACCACAATCACCTCAACAAGCTCTCCAAACAAAGAATCCAGGGATCTTCTAGATGAAAGTGCCTTTCTGGAATTACCAGAGGCAGAATACGAAAGATTAATATACAGAACACTTCAAGACATGAGGAAGGAAATGAGACAATACGCATAACAACCCAAGGAACACAGAGATAAAGTAATTGAAGGAATTTAAAAAAGTATTCAGGAACCTAATGAAAAATTTAATAAGCTGGAAAAATTCATAGACAGCAGTCAGAAATTCAGAAGATTGACAATAAAATCACAGAAGTAGACAACTCAATAGAAAGTCAGAGGAGCAGTATTGAGAAAGGGGAAGGCAGAATTTCTGAACTTGAAGATAAGGCACTTGGCATTAATATATTTGAAGAAAAATCAGATAAAAGAATTTTAAAAAATGAAGAAACCTTAAGAATCATTTGGAACTCTATCAAGAGTGATAACCTATGAGTGACTGGAGTACCAGAACAGGGAGAATAACAGAAAATACAGAGAGATTTGTTGGAAGAAAACTTCCCTGATATCGTGAAAGATAAGAAGATACCTGTCCAAGATGCCCATCCAACTCCACATAAGGGAGATTTTTTCAAAAACTCACCAAGACATATTAAAATCAAAATTGCCAAAACTAAAGATAAAAAGAGAATTTTAAGAGCAGCTAGGGAAAAACAAAAAATCACCTACAAAGCAGAGTCAGTACGCATAAGCTCAGACTCCTTGACAGAAACCACAGAGGCAAGAAGGCAACGGGATGACTTCTATAAAAAATTACCAGCCAAGAATCTCATATCCAGCAAAACTGTCTCTAAAATAAGGTGAAATTAGGATATTTCCAAATAAACAGGAGATTAGGGAATTTGTAAAAAACAAACCAAAGCTACAAGAAATACTAAAGGGAGTACTTTGGTTAGAACATCAATAATATCAGGTATCAACCTAAGATTAGAAGACTGTGCAGAACAATGAGAAGTAAACCCAGACAGGGAAATCACAAAAATAAATCAAGATTAAAAAAACACTCAAAAAGGGGAAAGAGCAGTGTCATTATGTAAAAGAAGAAAACATTAGAACAATTAAGAGGGACTAAGAAATATACTTCTGAAAAGCATTAGCCAGTGAAAACCTTATGAATAGCAGTGGAACACTGTCTGATATAGTGCTGGAAGATGAGCCTCCCAGGGTGGAAGACACTCAAAAGAAGACTGCGGAAGAGCTACCTCTTCAAAGTAGAGTCGACATTAATGACATGGATGGAGTAAAGCTTTCGGAAGCTTCATTTCCTGATGTGGCACGACTCAAAATGAGAAGAAAGAGCTGCAAACATCCATTAATAATCGGAACCTGGAATGCACAAAGTATGAATCTAGGAAAATTGGAAATCTTCAAAAATGAAATGGAACACATAAACATCAATATCCGAGGCATTAGTGAGCTGAAATGGACTGGTATTGGCCATTTTGAATCGGACAATCATATAGTCTACCATGCTGGGAATGACAACTTGAAAAGGAATGGTGTTGCGTTCATTGTCAAAAAGAACATTTCAAGATCTATCCTGAAGTACAATGCCGTCAGTGATAGGATAATATCCACATGCATACAAGGAAGACCAATTAATACGACTACTATCTAAATTTATGCACCAAACACTAGAGCCAAAGATGACGAAATAGAAGATTTTTATCAGCTGCTGCAGTCTGAAATTGATCCAACATGCAATCAAGATGCATTTACAATTACTGGTGATTAGAATGCAAAAGTTGGAAACTAAGAAGGATCAGTAGTTGGAAAATATGGCCTTGGTGATAGAAACAATGCCGGAGATCGAATGATAGAATTTTACAAGACCAATGACTTCTTCATTGCAAATGCCTTCTTTCACCAATATAAACAACATGGACCTCGCCAGATGGAACACACAGAAATCAAATTGACTACACCTGTGGACAGAGACGATGGAAAAGCTCAATTTCATCAGTCAGGACAAGGCCAGGGACAATTGTGGAATAGACCATCAATTGCTCATATGCAAGTTCAAGCAGAAACTGAAGAAAATCATAGCAAGTCCGCTAGAGTCAAAATATGACCTTGAGTATATCCCACCTGAATTTACAGATCGTCTGAAGTATAGGTATGGTGCATTGAACACTAGTGACCAAGGACCAGATGAGTTGTGGAATAACATCAAGGACATCACCCATGAAGAAATAAGTCATTGAAAAGACAGGAAAAAAAGAAAAGATCAAGGTGGATGTCAGAGGAGACTCTGAAACTTGCACTTGAACGTCAAGCAGCTAAAGCAAAAGGAAGAAATGTTGAAGTAAAAGAACTGAACAGAAGACTTCAAAGGGCGGCTCGAGAAGACAAAGTAAAGTATAACGACATGTGCAAAGAGCTGGAGATGGAAAACCAGAAGGGAAGAACACGCTTGGTGTTTCTCAAGCTGAAAGAACTGAAGAAAAAATTCAAGCCTCGAGTTGCAATAGTGAAGGATTCCATGGGGAAAATATTAAATGAGGCAAGAAGCAGCAAAAGAAGATGGAAGGAATACTCAGAGTCATTATACCAAAAAGAACTAGTCAGTGTTCAACCATTTCAAGAGGTGGCATATGATCAGGAACCGATGATACTGAAGGAAGAAGTCCAAGCTGCTCTGAAGGCATTGGCAAAAAACAAGGCTCCAGGAATTGATGGAATATCAGTTGAGGTGATTCCACAAACAGATGCAGCACTGGAGGTGCTCACACATCTATGCCAAGAAATATGGGAGACAGCTTCCTGGCCAACTGACTAGAAGAGAACCATATTTATGCCTATTCCCAAGAAAGGTGATCCAATTGAATGTGGAAATTATAGAACAGTATCATTAATATCACATGCAAGCAAAATTCTGCTCAAGATCATTCAAAAATGGCTGCAGCAGTATATTGACAGGGAACTGCCAGAAATTCAGGCCAGTTTCAAAAGAGGATGTGAAACCAGGGATATCATTACTGATGTCAGATAGATCCTGGCTGAAGGCAGAGAATACCAGAAGAATGCTTACCTGTGTTTTATTGACTATGCAAAGGCATTCAACTGTGTGGGTCATAACAAATTATGGATAACATTGCGAAGAATGGGAATTCCAGAACGCTTAATTGTGCTCATGAGAAACCTGTACATAGATCAGGAGGCAGTTGTTCAGACAGAACAAGGGGATACTGATTGGTTTAAAGTCAGGAAAGGTGTGCATCAGGGTTGTATTCTTTCACCATAACTATTCAATCTGTATGCCAAGCAAATAATACGAGAAGCTGGACTATATGAAGAAGAATGGGGCATCAAGTTTGGAGGAAGACTCATTAACAACCTGCGTTATGCAGATGACACAACCTTGCTTGCTGAAAGTGAAGAGGACTTGAAGCACTTACTAATGAAGATCAAAGACCACAGCCTTCAGTATGGATTACACCTCAGCTTAAAGAAAACAAAAATCCTCACAACTGGACCAATGAGCAACATCATGATAAATGGAGAAAAGATTGAAGTTGTCGAGGATTTCATTTTACTTGGATCCACAATCAACGGCCGTGGAAGCAGCAGTCAAGAAATCAAAAGACACATTGCATTGGGTAAATCTGCTGCAAAGGACCTCTTCAAAGTGTTGAAGAGCAAAGATGTCACCCTGAAGACTAAGGTGCGCCTGACCTAAGCCATGGTATTTTCATTCACATCATATGCATGTGAAAGCTGGACAATGAATAGGGAAAACCAAAGAAGAATTGACGCCTTTGAATTGTGGTGTTGGTGAAGAATATTGAATATACCATGGACTGCCAAAAGAAAGCGTGGCCAGAATGCTCCTTAGAGGCAAGGATGGCGAGACTGCATCTTACATACTTTGGACATGTTGTCAGGAGGGATCAGTCCCTGGAGGAGGACATCATGCTTGGCAGAGTACAGGGTCAGTGGAAAAGAGGAAGACCCTCGACGAGGTGGATTGACATAGTGGCTGCAACAGTGAGCTCAAACATAACAACGACTGTAAGGATGGCTCAGGATCGGGCAGTGTTTCATTCTGTTGTGCATAAAGTCGCTATGACTCAGAACCAACTCGACTACACCTAACAACAACAACAACAACAAAGAAATGTAGTCATAGGTCTTCTATACGGAGTGAAAGACAAGGCTATATAAAGAAATAAAAGTTAGGTTTAAATTTAGAAAAATAGGGGTAAATAATAAGGTAACCACAAAGGAGACAAACTGTCCTACACATCAAATAAAATACAAGAAAAAAATGGAGACTCACCAGAAATAAAATCAACAACAACAAATATGAAGAAAGGATAATATATAATCTACTCAGCACATACAATTAAGTGGGAAAAAGAAACTGTCAACAACACACAAAAAAAGACATCAAAATGGTAGCACTAAATTCATACCTATCCATAAGTATGCTGACTGTAATGGACTAAATGCACCAAAAAAGAGACAGAGTAGCAGAATGGATTAAAAAACAGGATCCATCTATATGTTGCCTATAAGAGAAACACCTTAGACTGAGAGACAAAAACAAACTAAAACTCAAAGGATGGAAAAAAATATATCAAGCAAACAACAATCAAAAAAGAGCAAGAGTGGCAATATTAATTTCTGACAAAATAGACTTTAAACTTAAATCCATCCGAAAGGGTAAGAAAGGGCACTATATAATGATTAAACAGACAATATACCAAGAAAATATAACCATATTAAATATTTATGCACCCAATGACAGGGCTGCAAGATACAGAAAACAAACTCTATCAGCATTGAAAAGTGAGATAGACGGCTCCACAATAATAGTAGGAGACTTCACAACACTTTCGGTGAAGGACAGGACATCCAGAAAGAGCTCAATAAAGACACGGAAGATCTAAATGCCGTAATAAACCAACTGACCTCATAGACACATACAGACTACTCCACCCAACAGCAGTCAAGTATACTTTCTTTTCTGCCGCACATGGAACATTCTCTAGAATAGACCACATATTAGGTCATAAAGCAAGCCTTAGTAGCATCCAAAACACTGAAATATTACAAAACATCTTCTCTGACCATAAGGTCATAAAAGTGGAAATCAATAACAGAAAAAGTAGGAAAAAGAAATCAAACTCTTGGAAACTGAACAATACTCTGCTCAAAAGAGATTGGATTATAAAAGACATTAAGGATGGAATAAAGAAATTCATAGAATCTAATGAGAATGAAAACACTTCCTATAAGAACCTTTGGGACACGGTGAATGCAGTGCTCAGAAGTCAATTTATATCAATAAATGCAAACATACAAAAAGAACGAAGGGCCAAAATCAAAGAATTATCCCTACAACTTGAACAAATAGATAGAGAACAACAAAAGAAACCCTCGGGCACCGGAAAAAAAACAAATAACAAACATTAGAGCAGTACTAAGAGCAGAACTAAATGAAATAGGAAACAGAAAAACATTGAAAGAGTTAGCAAGACCAAAAGGTGGTTCTCTGAAAAAAAAAAAAAAAAAAAAAATTGATATACCATTGGCCAAAGTGGCAAAAGGAAAAGAGGAGAGGAAGCAAATAACCCAAAAAAGAAATGAGATGTGTGATATTAAAACAGACCCAACTGAAATTAAAAGAACCGTATCAGATTACTACAAAAACTTATACTCTGACAAATTTGAAAACCTAGAAGAAATGGATGAATTCTTAGAAACACACTACCTACCTAAACTAACACAGAGGTAAAACAACTAAATAGACCCATAACAAAAGAAGACATTCAAAAGGTAATCAAAAAACTCCCAATAAAAAAAAAATTCTGGCCCAGATGGCTTCACTGCAGAGTTCTACCAAACTTTCAGAGAAGAGTTAACACCACTACTACTAAAGGTATTTCAGAGCATAGAAAAGGATGGAATACTCCCAAACTCATTCTATGAAGCCACCATATCCCTGATACCAAAACCAGGTAAAAAAAACACAAAAAAAGAAAATTACAGACCTATATCCCTCATGAATTTAGATGCAAAAATCCTCAACAAAATTCTAGCCTACAGAATTCAACAACGTATCAAAAAAATCATTCACCAAGACCAAGTAGGATTCATACCAGGTATGCAGGGATGGTTCAACATTAGAAAAACAATTAACATAATCCATCGTATATAAAAGACAAGAATCACATGATTTTATCGTTTGATACAGGAAAGACATTTGACAAAGCTCAGCACCCATTCATGATAAAACCTCTCAGCAAAATAGGAATAGAAGGAAAATTCCTCAACATAATAAAGGAAATTTATACAAAGCCAAGAGCCAACATCATCCTAAATGGAAAGAGCCTGAAAGCATTCCCCTTGAGATCAGGAACCAGACAAGCATATGCTTTATCACCACTCTTATTCAACATTGTGCTGGAGGTTGTAGCCAGAGCAATTAAGCAAGATAAAGAAATAAAGGGCATCCAGATTGGCAAGGAACAAGTCAAAGTATCTCTATTTGCAGATGACATGACTTATACACAGAAAACCCTAAGAAAACTACTGAAACTAATAGAAGAGTTCAGCAGAGTATCAGGATACAAGGTAAACATACGAAAATCAGTTGGATTCCTCTACACCAACGAAAAGATCATCAAAGAGGAAACCACGAAATCAATACCATTTACAGTAGCCCCCAAGAAGACAAAATACTTAGGAATAGATCTCACCAGAGATGTAAAAAACTTATACAAAGAAAACTACAAAACACTTCTACAAGAAGCCAAAAAAGACCTACATAAGTGGAAAAACATAGCTTGCTCATGCATAGGAAGACATAACATTATAAAAATGTCTATTCTACCATATGGGATCCATAGAATTAATACAATTTGATCCAAATTCCAATGATGTTTTTTAAGGAGATGGAGGAACAAATCACCAACTTCATATGGAAGGGAAAGAGGCCCTGGATAGGTAAAGCATTACTGAAAAAGAAGAACAAAGTGAGAGGCCTCACTCTACCTGATTTTAGAACCTATTATACCTCCACAGTAATCAAAATACCCTGGTACTGGTAGAACAACAGATACATGGAACAATGGAACAGAATTGAGAATCCAGACATAAATCCATCCACATATGAACAGTTGATATTTGACGAAGGCCCCAAAGCAATTAAATGGGGAAAAGACAGTCTTTTTAACAAATGCTTATGGCATAACTGGATATCCATCTGCAAAAAAAGGAAACAAGACCCATACCTCACACCATACACAAAAAAGAGCTCAAAATGGATCAAAGACCTAAATGTAAAATCTAAAATGATAAAGATCATGGATTTAAAAATAGGGACATGCTAGAAGCCCTAATACATAGTATAAAAAGCATATAAAACATTACTAACAGTGCAGAAGAAAAATTAGATAACCGGGAGCTCCTAAAAATCAAACACCTATGCTCATCCAAAGACTTCACTAAAAGAGTAAAAAGATTACCTACAGACTGGGAAAAAGTTTTTAGGTATGACATTTCAAATCAGCATCTGATCTCTAAAATCTACATGATACTGCAAAAACTCAACTACAAAAAGACAAATAACCCAATTAAAAAATGGGCAAAAGATATGAACAGACACTTCACTAAAGAAGGTATTCAGGTAACTAACAGAAACATGAGGAAATGCTCACGATCATTAGCCATTAGAGAAATGCAAATCAAAACTACACTGAGATTCCATCTCTTTCCAAGGCTGGCATTAATCCAAAAAACACAAAATAATAATAATAATAATAATAATAATAATAATAATAATAATAATAATAATAATAATAATAATAAATGTTGGAGAGGGTGTGGAGAGATTGGTACACTATACACTGCTGGTGGGAATGTAAAATGATACAACCACTTTGGAAATCGATTTGGTGCTTCCTTAAAAAGCTAGCAATAGAACTACCACACAATCCAGCAATCCCGCTCCTTGGAATATATCCTAGACAAATAAGAGCCTTTACATGAACAGATATATTCACACCCATGTTCATTGCAGCACTGTTTACACTAGCAAAAAGATGAAAGCAACCAAGGTGCCCATCAATGGATGAATGGATAAATGTTGTTGTTAGGTGCCGTTGAGTGGGTTCTGACTCATAGTGACCCCATGCACTACGGAATGAAACATTGCCCCGTCCTGTACCATCCTTCCAATCGTTATGCTGAGCTCATTGTTGCAGCCACTGTGTCAATCCACCTTGTTGAGGGTCTTGCTCTTTTCCGCTGACCCTGTACTCTGCCAAGCATGATGTCCCTCTCCAGGGACTGATCCCTCCTGACGACATATGCAAAGTATGTAAGACACAGTCTCGCCATCCTTGTTTCTAAGGAGCATTCTGGTTGTACTTCTTTTAAGACAGGTTTGTTCCTTCTTTTGACAATCCATGATATATTCAATATTCTTCACCAACACCACAATTCAAAGGCATCAGCTCTTCTTCAGGTTCCTTATTCATTGTCCAGCTTTCACATGCATATGATGCGATTGAAAATACCATGGCTTGGGTCAGGTGCACCTTAGTCTTCAGGGTGACATCTTTGCTCTTCAACACTTTGAAAAGGTCCTTTGCAGCAGATTTACCCAATGCAAGGAGTCTTTTGCTTTCTTGACTGCTGCTTCCATGGCTGTTGATTGTGGATCCAAGTAAAATGAAATCCTTGACAACTTCAATCTTTTCTCCATTTATCATGATGTTGCTCATTGATCCAGTTGTGAGGATTTTTGTTTTCTTTATGCTGAGGTGTAATCCATACTGAAGGCTGTGGTCTTTGATCTTCATTAGTAAGTACTTCAAGTCCTCTTCACTTTCAGCAAGCAAGGTTGTGTCATCTGCATAATGCAGGTTGTTAATGAGTCTTCCTCCAATCCTGATGCCCTGTTCTTCTTCATATAGTCCAGCTTCTCGGATTATTTATTCAGCATACAGATTGAATAGTTATGGTGAAAGAATACAACCCTGATGCACACCTTTCCTGGCGTTCAACCAATCAGTATCCCCTTGTTCTGTCTGAACAACTGCCTCCTGATCTATGTACAGGTTCCTCATGAGCACAATTAAGTGTTCTGGAATTCCCATTCTTCGCAGTGTTATCCATAGTTTGTTATGATCCACACAGTCGAATGCCTTTGCATAGTCAATAAAACACAGGTAAGCATTCTTCTAGCATTCGTCTGGTATTCTCTGCCTTCAGCCAGGATCCATCTGACATCAGCAATGATATCCCTGGTTCCATGTCCTCTTCTGAAACTGGCCTGAATTTCTGGCAGTTCCCTGTTGATATACTGCTGCAGCTGTTTTTAAATGATCTTGAGCAGAATTTTGCTTGAGTGTGATATTAATGATATTGTTCTATAATTTCCATATTCGGTTGGATCTCCTTTCTTGGGAATAGGCAAAAATATGGATCTCTCTGACGTTGGCCAGGAAGCTGTCTTCCATATTTCTTGGCATAGATGAGTGAGCACCTCCAGCACTGCATCTGTTTGATGAATCACCTCAACTGATATTCCATCAATTCCTGGAGCCTTGTTTTTTGCCAATGCCTTCAGAGCAGCTTGGACTTCTTCCTTCAGTATCATCGGTTCCTGATCATATGCCACCTCTTTAAATGGTTGACTATCAACTAATTCTTTTTGGTATAATGACTCTGAGTATTCCTTCCATCTTCTTTTGATGCTCTCTGCATCATTTAATATTTTCCCCATGGAATCCTTCACTATTGCAACTCGAGGCTTGATTTTTTTCTTCAGTTCTTTCAGCTTGAGAAATGCCAGGTGTGTTCTTCCCTTTTGGTTTTCCATCTCCAGCTCTTTGCATATGTCATTATAATACTTTACTTGGTCTTCTCGAGAGGCCCTTTGAAATCTTCTGTTCAGTTCTTTTACTTCATCAATTCTTCCTTTTGCTTTAGCTGCTCGACGCTCAAGAGCAAGTTTCAGAGTCTCCTCTGACATCCATCTTCGTCTTCTCTTTCTTTCCTGTCTTTTCAGGGACCTCTTGCTTTCTTCATGGATGATGTCCTTCCACAACTTGTCTGGTCTTCGGTCACTGGTGTTCAATGCGCCAAATCTATTCTTTGGATGGTCTCTAAATTCAGATGGGATATACTCAAGGTCATATTTTGGCCCTCATGGACTTGCTCTGATTTTCTTCAGTTTCAGCTCGAACTTGCATATGAGCAATTGATGGTCTGTTCCACAGGCGGCCCCTGGCCTTGTTCTGACCGATGATATTAAGCTTTTCCATCGTCTCTTTCCACAGATGTAGTCAATTTGATTTCTGTGTGTTCCATCTGGCGAGGTCCACGTGTATAGTCGCCGTTTATGTTGGTGAAAGAAAGCATTTGCAATGAAGAAGTCGTTGGTCTTGCAAAATTCTATCATTCGATCTCAGGCATTGTTTCTATCACCAAGGCCATATTTTCCAACTACTGATCCTTCTTCTTTGTTTCCAACTTTCACGTTCCAATCGCCAGTAATTGTAAATGCATCTTGATTGCATGTTGGATCAATTTCAGACTGCAGCAGCTGATAAAAATCTTCTATTTCTTCATCTTTGGCCCTAGCGGTTGGTGCATAAATTTGAATGATAGTCGTATTAACTGGTCTTCCTTGTAGGCGTATGGATATTATCCTATCACTGACAGCATTGTATTTCAGGATAGATCTTGAAACGTTCTTTTTGACAATGAATGCAACACCATTCCTCTTCGAGTTGTCATTCCCAGGGTAGTAGACTATATGATTTTCCAATTCAAAATGGCCAATACCAGTCCATTTCAGCTCACTAATGCCTCGGATATCGAAGTTTATGCGTTCCATTTCATTTTTTTTTTATTTCCAATTTTCCTAGATTCATACTTCGTACATTCCAGGTTCCGATTATTAATGGATGTTTGCAGCTGTTTCTTCTCATTTGGGGTCGTGCCACATCAGCAAATGAAGGTCCCAAAAGCTTTACTCCATCCATGTCATTAAGGTCGACTCTACTTTGAGGAGGCAGCTCTTCTCCAGTCATCTTTTGAGTGTCTTCCACCCTGGGGGGCTCATCTTCCAGCACTATATCAGACGATGTTCCTCTGTTATTCATAAGGTTTTCACTGGCTAATGCTTTTCAGAAGTAGACTGCCAGGTCCTTCTTCCTAGTCTGTCTTAGTCTGGAAGCTCATCTGAAACCTGTCCTCCATGGGTGACCCTGCTGGTATCTGAATACCGGTGGCATAGCTTCCAGCATCACAGCAACACACAAGCCCTCACAGTACAACAAACTGACAGACACATGGGGGCATGGATAAATAAGTTATGGTATATTCACACAATGTAATACTACACATTGATAAAGACCAGTGATGAATCTGTGAAACATTTCATAACATGGAGGAATCTGGAAGGCATTATGCTGAGTGAAATTTGTCCGTTGCAAAAGGACAAATATTGTATAAGACTACTATTATAAGAACTCAAAAAATAGTTTAAACAGAGAAGAAAATAATCTTTGATGGTTATGAGGGGGGAGGGAGAGTGGGAGAGGGGTACTCACTATTTAGATAGTAGATAAGAACTACTTTAGGTGAAGGGAAAGACAACACACAATACAGGCGAGGCCAGCACAACTGGACTAAACCAAAAGCAAAGAAGTTTCCTGAATAAACTGAATGCTTCGAAGGCCAGTGTAGCAGGGATGGGGGTTTGGGGACCATGGTTTCAGGGGACATCTAAGTCAATTGGCATAATAAAACCTATCAAGAAAACATTCTGCATCCCACTTTGGAGAGTGGCGTCTGGTGTCTTACATGCTAGCAAGTGGCCATCTAAGATGCATCAATTGGTCTCAACCCACCTGGACCAAAGGAGAATGAAGAATACCAAGGACACAAGGCAATTACAAGCCCAAGTGACAGATAGGGCCACACAAACCAGAGAACATCTGCCTGAGACCAGAAGAACTAGAGGGTGACCAGCTACAACCGATGACTGCCCTGACAGGGAACACAACAGAGAACCTCTGAGGGAGCAGGAGAGCAGTGGGACGCAGATGCCAAATTTTCCTAAAAAGACCAGACTTAATGGTCTGACTGAGACTAGAAGGACCCCTGTGGTCATCATGGCTCCCAGACCTTCTGCTGGCCCCGGATAGGAGCCATTCCCGAATCCAACTCTTCAGACAGGGATTGAACTGGACAATGGTATGGAGAGGGTTGCTGGTGAGGAGTGGGCTTCTTGGATCAGGTGGACACTTGAGACTATGTTGGCATCTCCCTTCTGAAAGGAAGATGAGAGGGCAGAGGGGGTTAGAAGCTGGTGAAATGGACATGAAAAGAGAGAGTGGAGGGAGGGAGCAGGCTGTCTCATTAGGAGGAGAGCAATTGGGAGTATGTAGCAAGGTGTATATAAGTTTTTGTGTGAGAGACTGACTTGATTTGTAAACTCTCACTTAAAGCACAATAAAAATTTATTTTAAAAAGATCATATTGTCTGCAAATTGGAATACTTTTACTTCTTCCTTACCAAATTGGATGCCCTTTATTTCTTTTCCTTGCATTATTGCTCTGGCTAGAACCTCCAGTACAATGTTGAATAAAAGTGGTGATAAATGGCATCCTTGTCTGGTTCCATTTCTCACGGGGAATGCTTTCAGTCTTTCTCCATTTCGAATGATGCTGGATGTTGCCTTTGTATAAATGTCCTTCATTATGTGGAGGAATTTCCCTTCTCTTGCTATTTTGCTGAGAGTTTTTTTTTTTACCACGAATGGATGTTGGACTTTATCAAATGCATTTTCTGTATTGATTGATAAAATCATGTGATTTTTTTGTTTTATTTATGTTATTGATTATGTTGATTGATTTTCTAATGTTGAACCATCCCTGCATGAATCCCACTTGGTCAAGATATATTATTTTTTTAATATGCTGTTGAATTCTATTGGCTAGAATTTTGTTGAGGATTTTTGCATCTATGTTCTTGAGGAATATTGGTCTCTAATTATTTGAGGATTTTTGCATCTGTGTTCATGGGAATATTGGCCTATAATTTTGTTTTTTATGCTGTCGTTGCCTGGCTTTGGTATCAGGGTTCTGCTGGCTTCGTAGAATGTATTCAGGAGTATTCATTACTTTTCAATGCTCTGAAATACCTTTAGTAGTGTTGGTGTTAACTCGTCTCTGAAAGAATGATAGAATTTTCCAGTGAAGCTGTCTGGGCCAGTGCTTTTTTTAATTTTATTTGAGGGGGTGGTGGGAGTTTTTTATTACTTTTTCAATCTCTTCTTTTGTTATGGGTTTATTTAATTTTTCTACCTCGGTTTTTGTTAGTTTAAGCAGGTAGTACGTTTATAGAACTTTGTCCGTTACCTCTAAATTCTCAAATTTTTATAGTACAATATTTCCTAGTATTCTGTTACAACCTTTTTCAGTTGGGTCTGTTGTGGTTTCACCCATCTTGTTTCTTATTAGGGTTATTTGCTTCCTCTCCTGTTTTCCTTTGTCAGTATGGGCAGTGGTTTGTCGATTTTGTGAATCTTTTCAAGGATCCATCTTTTGGTGTTGTTGACAATTTCTGTTGTTTTTCTATTTCATTTATTTCTGCTCTAATCTTTATTATTTCCTTTCTTCTGGTGCCTGAGGGCCCCTTTTGCTGCTCTCTTTCTATTTGTTTGAGTTTTATACTTAATGTTCTGATTTTGGCCCTTTCTTCTTTTTTTAATGTGTGCATTTATTTCCATAAATTGACTTCTAATCCCTGCTTTTGCTACATCCCAAAGGTTTTGATGTGTTTTCCTTTCTCATTTGATTCTTTGAATTTCTGTATTCTGTCCTTGTTTTCTTCTATAACCCAGGAGTTTTTATTCAAGTTGGTGTTCAGGTTCCATGTATTTGATTTTTTTTTTTTTTCTTGCTGTCTCTGTTATTGATTTCTACTTTTATGGCATTATAATCAGAAAAGATGCCTTGTA
Organism: Loxodonta africana; assembly: GCF_030014295.1. Classification (NCBI taxonomy): domain Eukaryota; kingdom Metazoa; phylum Chordata; class Mammalia; order Proboscidea; family Elephantidae; genus Loxodonta; species Loxodonta africana. The sequence continues at coordinate 135,004,919 of NC_087344.1, forward strand.
TTATTTCAATGTTTTGGATTTTGTTAAGGCTTGCTTTGTGGCCTAAAACATGGTCTATTCTGGAGATTGTTCCATGTGCACTGGAAAAGAATATACTTTGCTGCTCTCAGGCGGAGTATTCTGTATATGTCTTTGAGGTTGAGTTGATTGATTGTGGCATTTAGATCTTCCGTTTCTTTATTTAGTTTCTTTCCAGGTGGCCTGTCCTTCACCAAAGTGGTGTGTTAAAGTCTCCTGCTATTATTGTGGATCCCTGTGTTTCTCTTTTCAGTGCTATTAGAGCTTGTTTAATGTATTTTGGTGCCCCATCATTGAGTGCATATATATTTATTATATGTGAACAAATCTGTCTTGGAAAAAGTACAACCAAACTGCTCTTTAGAAGCAAGAATGTTGAGACCGTCTTACATACTTTGGACATGTTATCAGGAAGGATCAGTCCCTAGAGAAGAACATCATCCTTGGTAAAGTAGAGGGTCAATGAAAAAGAGAAAAACCATCAACGAAATGCATTGACACAGTGGCTGCAACAGTGGGCTCAAGCATGACAACGATTATGAGGATGGTGCAGGACTGAGCAGTGTTTCTTTCTGTTGTACATGGAGTTGCTATGAGTCAGAACTGACTTGATGGCACTTAACAACAACAATAACATGTTTATTATGGTTATGTCCTCCTGGTGTATTGACCTTTAATTGTTGTATAGTGTCCTTCCTCATCCTTTATCATAGATTTGCTTTAAAGTCTATTTTGTGAGAGATTAATGTTGCCACTCATGCACCTTTTTGGTTATTGTTTTCTTGATATATATTTTTTCCATCCTTTAGTTTTTTACTGGGTTTTTGAGTTTTAGTTTGTTTATATCTTTGTGTCTAAGACACTTTACACACATATATACTATACGCTCTTGTAGATAGCACATAGGCAGTTTTTTTTTTAATCCATTCTGCCACTCTCTGTCTCTTTACTGGTGTATTTAGGCCATTTACATTCAGTGTAATTATTGATAGGTATGAGTTTACTGCTGCCATTTTGATTTTTTTGCACGTGTGCAGTGTTGACAGTTTCTTTGTACCACTTAATTTTCTGTACTGAGTTCTTTTTCTTTATGTATTTCCTTTTCATCTTTTTCAATATTGTTGATTTTGTGTTTGCTGAGTCTTTATGTTTTTCTTCTTTTTATATTGATGGGTAGGTTTTTTAGCTTCCTTTGTGTTATCTTAAAATTTACCTGTATTTTTCTAAGTTTGAACAATCTTATTTCTTGGTATTGCCTTAACTTCCTCTGTATCCTACTCTTGGATTTTTGTCTGATATTGTTTCTCTAGCCAGAGGACTCCCTTTAATATTTCTTGTAATTTTGGTTTCTTTTTACAGATCTCCTTTACTTCTGCTTATTTGGAAATGACTTAATTATGCCACCATATTTGAGAGACAACATTGGTGGATATATGATCCTGGTTGGCAATTTTTTTTCCTTCAAGGCTTTGTATATGTCACCCCATTGCCTTCTTACCTACATGGTTTCTGCTGTGCAGTCAGAGCTTAGTCTTATTGGTTCTCCTTTGTAGGTGACTTTTCATTTATCCCTAGCTATTCTCAAGATTCTATTTTTGTCTTTGGTTTTGGCAAGTTTGATTAAGATACAACTTGGTGACTTTTTTGTGCGGTCTACCCTGTATGGGGTTCATCATGCTTCTTGGATAGATATCGTCTTGTCTTTCATGATATCAGGGAAATTTTCTGCCAGCAAATCTTCAACAATTCTGTTCTCTCCCCCCCAACCCCCCACCATCCTGGTACTCTGGTCACTCATAGGTTTTTCTTCTTGATAGTATTCCACAGAATTCTTAGGCTTTCTTCTCCTTCTTCTTTTTTTTTTTTAAATTCTTTTTTCTGATTTTTCCTCAAATAAATTGTTGTCAATGGCTTTATCTTCAATCTCATTAATTCTGACTTCCATTGTCTCAATTCTGCTCCTATGACTTTCTATTGAGTTGTCTAATTCTGAAATTTTATTGTTAATCATTTGGATTTCTAGTTGCTGTCTCAGTATTGTTTTGAGTTTATGGTTTATTCTGTTGTTTTGTTCTTGTGTTATTTTTCTAAACTTTTCTATTGCTTTTTCTGTGTGTTGCTTGGCTTGATATGAGTTTTGCCAGATCGCCTTCCTGATCTCTTGGAGAGGTCCATATATTAGTATTTTGAATTCTTTCTCAGGTAGTTCCATTGACTTATCTTCCCCTGGAAGGTGTTTTGGCTCTTTATTTCGGTCGCTTACTGGAGCCATCTTGACCTGCTTCTTTATGTGATTTGCTATTGCCTGTGAGGCATCAATAAGTTATTATATTTATTTATTTTACATTTGTTTCTTTAGTGTGTCCTGACTTTTTTTTGTTTAGTTTAGTTTTGTTTTGATATCCTCAAGTAGGCTGGGTGTGGGAGGTGCTTTCGTTGTTGCGGTCTTTGAGGCTCTCACATCCTGTCTCAGAGTGGCTACTAGGTGTGTGAGCCCAGGAGTCTGTTCACTTTTCTTGCAGGGGTTCAGCACAGGTATCCAGGCCATTGGTCACTGAGTGTGTGGTGCAGATTCTCACCTATGGTCCTAGGCCAGCAGGGTGGGGTGGGGGTGTTTGGAACAGGCACAGGTATCTGGCTGCAGTGGAGGGCTCTCTGTGTGTGAGCAAGCAAGGGGCTGACGGCTGCCCCAGGTATATAGGTGATAGTTGTGTCCCTAAGCCCTAGAGCATGTAGCGGGGGTATTGTTCTTGAGCACCCAATGCTGTTGTCTTGGGGGACTGGGAGACAACAGTAATTCTCAGACCCCTGTCATGGGTGGCTAGATGGAGTGGGTGGTACCACCAGCCCTCAAGACCCTGGTCGGGGTGGGTGAGACCCCTGCTTATGGGCCAAAAACCAAAACCAAACCCAGTGCAGTTGGGTCGATTCTGACTCATAGCGGCCCTATAGGACAGAGTAGAACCGCACCATAGAGTTTCCAGTGAACACCTGGCAGATTCAAACTGCTGACCTCTTGGTTAGCAGCCATAGCACTTAACCACTATGCCACCAGGGTTTCCGCTTAGGGGCCAAGGCAGTGTCAAATGTCATGAACCTGTAGCTCACCCATGGCTGCTGCAGTTGAAAATGGGCTTCAGGTGTCTTCCCCGCTGTTTTATGCTAAGGAGAGTGTGCCGTGTTGAATTGGCCCACACAGGCCTGGGTAGGCATGAAGGGTGCTACAAGTCCATGAACCCCCTACTCCAGTGGGTGGGCAAAGGGGCAGGGCCTCCGGACCAGCCCTGAGTTCTCGGCTTAGGGGGTATGGTGTTTTTTAATGCCACATGACTGGTGTGCGAGTGGATGGCCCTGTGTTGCCGGGCTTAGGGGGCATGGCGTTGTTGAATACTGTGGAACTGGTGTCCCAGCAGAGCAGGGAGGGGGATAGGTGAGGGAAAGGAAATGCTTCTACACTGTGAAACTCTGGGGGGAGGGGTTATTTGCCCCTGCATGGTAGGTTAGAAGCTTGCACTTAACTTTCACAGGTCCGGTGTTGCTCCCACTTGGTTCTGGAGGTGCACGCAGATTCACTGCTTCTTGGCTGCACCTGATATGGTGGAGCTCCTCTTTGGATGTTGCACTTGCCTCAGCCTGTGTGAGCTGCACAGTCTCAGCTAGCAGGGCTCTGGCAATCTCACAATCTGTACTCCTACACTGCTTTTGAACTGTCTCTCTTTCCACCAGCCTGTCCGTCTGATTCTTCAGCTTTGTCTTTGATGACTAGGGTTCCTAGGTTGTCATATATAATTGATTTACCTGTTTTTCCTGGTCTTTGTTGTAAGAGGGATGACAGGAATCATCTGACTATTCTGCCATCTTGGCCCCACCGTCTAAACTTTTGAATGTTTTAATAAAAAAAAAAAAACCTCTCTCCAGGGCTAAATAAAATCACTACCAGCTTTATAGTCCAGAGATGTCTCCAGGGATCTACGCTCCATCCATTTTGAAATGTCGACACCCAGGAAAATAAAGCTGCAGGCTCCCTAACACCCTAGGAGCTTAACCTAGAAATCTATCCAGGCTATAACTGCTTGTGTGTCAGGGAGATGGGAGAAGTTTCATTGTTCTTTTAGATAAAGTCAATTAACTAAACAGATGGCTTCCTCAATTCTCAAGTAAGCATAGGATGAACTATATGGGGGAATGTCCAAAAAGTTGAGGATGTAACTGCAAATTATATTGTCAGGTTCTCTTATGGGAAAGCAGGATACTATTGATACTGAGGAAACATGTTACATACTGGCTAAAAATACTGTAGTATAAAAGAATAGTATCTGCTTGAATGTGTATGCCTGTTCCTGATCCTACTTATTCAATAATAAAACAGTGTTCTTTCTTTTCTATATTGTTATGGAGAAGATTTTCTTTGTTGGTTAGACTTCAATTCGCCAACATTATGAAAGAATTTCGTTTGCTACCGTACATTCCCAACCTCTTTCCAGATGAATTAAAGTTATTATCTGTAGATAAATTTAGACATGTTGGTTGAGAATAATTTAGTTCATGGTATGTAACAACTGATTCTATTTATGAAAAAAACATAAAAATCAATAATGAATAGATGAAAGTCTAGAAGGATATATACTCCAAAATTAACATCTCTAGCTTATTGATGAGACTAGAGATTATATTTTGGTTTTATATTTTTCTGTGTTTTGTAAATTTTTTCAATGACTATGAATTATTTTACAATCGAAGAAAAACACAATAATAAAGTAATTTCCCTTTTGTGAAAAAGAAAATCATTTATTTTAAGAATTATTTTCTACTAGATATCAGCTATTGCAATTCATTGGTTATTATTAAATACTTGTCTAACAAATATTATTTGTTAGACAAGTATTTAATAAGCAATGATTACATATGAACTCTGCCACATGTGTGTGTTTGAGCACAGCTGATTTATTTATATTAACACAGGTTAGATAGGACAGACTGCTTGGAATGAGGGATTGTAGTGGTCCCCTTGGTTGGGACAGAAACCAGGCTCATCTGATACAGTTCAAAAACCCAAAACGTATTGCTGTCAAGTTGATTCCTACTCATAGTGACCATACAGGACAGGATACAACTGCCCCATAGGGTTTCCAAACCTGGAAATCTTTATGGAACCTGACTGCCACATCTTTCTCCCATGGAGCAGCTGGTGGGTTTGAACTGATGACCTTTCAGTTAGCAGCCAAGTGCTTAATACTCCACCACCAGGGCTCCTTTTGGATATAATTACAGGGACCAAAAAAAAGTGTTTTATCCTGGTGGGGAAATGAAGGAAACAATGCTTTATGACAATGACAGGTGGAACTGGGGCAAGTTATTCTTTTACCCAAGTGGTAATTTAAAACATTTCCAACTGAGCAGTGTGATGTGTGTAATTACAAAATGACTCCGATTTACACCCATGGGGTTAATTACTATATGAATTGTCCTAATCTGGTAGAAAAAAAAAAACAACCTGTAGCCATCCAGTCAATTCCAACTCACAACAACACCACACGACAGAGTAGAACTGCCCCATAGGGTTTCCAAGGAGCACCCGGTGGATTCAAACTGCTGACCCTTTGGTTTGCAGCCAAACTCTTAACCACTCTGTCACCAGGGTTTCCCTAATCTGGAAATATCCCCTTAAGAGTTGGTGATTTAGCACATGTAGCATTTTTTTCTTAATTAACAAACTCAAACCCTTTGCCTTCGAGTTGATTCTGACTCATAGCGACAGACTCATGGGACAGAGTAGAACTACACTATAGGGTTTCCAAGGAGTGGCTGGTGGATTCCAACTGCCAACCTTTTGGTTAGCAGTCAAGTTTTTAACCACTGTGCCACCTGGGCACCAATTAACAATAGTTTGCTAATTGGCATAAGGGTTAATAGAAATAATGAAGTAAGTGGTGTTGAAATTATGTGATTGTTAGAAGATGTAAACAAGACCCTATGCCCATGTATGAACAGGACATACAATATGACAAGCCGGTTAGTTCATCCACCCATGCAATTATCCAGGATTAGAACCTGCTGTCCCACTTCTCCCCACTCCAAATAGAATCTTGCCACCTGATCAACCTTCAAAGCCAGAGGTCCTGCCACACCATCTAAATGCATCCACCAGGAAGTGAGCCTTTGCTTCATAGACAGGAGCCTCCTGGCTTCAGACATGTTATTTATATGTCCTTACTTGCTTGTTATATTCAATGTACTTATAAATGCCAGAATTTATATGAGGCCGTTTTCATTGCAACTCAAACCTGGTTTTAAACCACCAGGGACTAGCAATGTTACCAAATGAACCTGACATCTGCCAAACGATATTTGGCTTTCAAACTTGCCCACAAACCCCAGAAAAAAGAAAAAAAATACTGCTGTAGAGTCAATTCAGACTCATAGTGACCCTATAGGACAGAATAAAACTTCCCCCATAGGGTACCCAAGGCTGTAACTCCTTATGGAAGGAGACTGCCACATCTTTCTTCTGCAGAGACGCTGGCAGGTTTGAATCACTGACCTTTAGGGAAAAGACCAAGGGTAAGACTGTAGAGAGCTCCTACAGGTGTCAGGAACAGCGTGAAACAGAATCCAAAGCAGGTCAAGAGCTTCAAGGAGCCCAGCCAATGCAATCAGGGCTTAACCTCAGTGGGGTTCTAGATCAGTTTCCCTGTCTTTGAGAGAGCAGATGACTTGCAGAAGTCATGCCCATAGTTTTACAAGGGTATTAGGTAAGATCCCTTAACAGAAACTCTACAGGTTCAAGGCTAACACCAAATGTTAAGTGGAAAAGTGGAGTACATATCACAATCACGATCTTCTCCAAGTGTTGGTTTTGACAGGGTTAACTCGCATGTGGAAAAATCTTGAGACCCTGGTCCTGACCCATGGACCTATAGCTTTGGGAATATGGGGAGAGATTCTGGAAGTGTGGGCAGAGAGTGATCAAAGTGAACTAACAATGTTTTCTGAAACTATGAATATTTTGCGGAATTAATCCACTCAACTTTTGAATCAATACCCTATAAATTAGAAGAAGCAGTTGAGTCCTGAGAATTTTAGGGTCCTTTCAGGATCTCAGAGATGGCTTGTATTGGAACCTGGATCAGCCAACTGTAGTGAGATATTCCTGTGCTGGTTATATTTCTACACTGCACCTCCCCAACCAGACACTGAAGAGACCACCTGACACTGTCTGGTCAGCCCTCCTGCTTCCGTAAGTTCTTTTTGGTATTCTTAAAGACATGGCTGTCTACATTCTTTGAATTTTTAAGGAATTGTCTGCCTTATCCCATCTCCCAAAACTGACGAGTTTCCTCAAGAACAGGTGAAAAGGCAGCACCAGCGAAGCAGGCTATGGTCTAAATCTGGGAAATGGAGAAAGGAATGGAGAAAGGGCTAAAGCTGATGATGTCTTACTGTACCAAAATACCATGTGAAAGAAATGATGATAAGCTACCGTCCTCCAAATCTGTTGAAAAAGTGCTTGAAATAGATCTATTCTTTCAAAAATTTAATAATTATTTATTTTCAGTTATGTGAGAGGATTTTTACTTGGAGCCTTATTTATTACAACAGATTACAACATATTATTGAACTTCAAAATAGATAATGAAGTCATTTGTATTGTTCTATACCTCATTCCTGGTGCCTTCTTGATCTCTGCTGTTGTTGGGTGCCATCGAGTGGATTCCGACTCATAGCAATCCCGTGTGACAAAGTAGAACTCAGTTTTCTTGACAGTTTTCTTTACAAAGCAGAAGGCCAGGCCTTTCCACTGCAGATCCACTTGGTGGATTTGAACCACCAATCTTTCAGTTAGCACCTGAACACTTAACATTGCACCACCAGGGCTCCTTTCTTGATATCTAAACAGCTATAATTTCACATCAACTTCCCCTTCTTGATTATTTCATATTCCTATCACTGGCCATGTGTATAGGGAGATGTGAATGGGAAGTAGAGCTTATTCCTGTCCATCATCCCCTTCACAATACCATCTAGATGTGCAATAGGAGGTGCATTCCTCTGGGTGATCCTGCTCAGCTGTAGGACTTCTCACTCCAATTTTTTTTTTTTTTTCCCCGAGATGGGGGAGGGGTGCACGGAACCAGGAGGGAACTAAACATTGTCTCAAAACCCTCAAAAATGCAGAGTTGTACCTTTACAATTGAGAGAAATGAAAGAAATGAAGACTGACCACCACGATGCTGTCTGATGACTCTTTGGACAATGTGCAGATTTCACAACTCTGCATGTTTGAGGGTATCATTTTTAGTAAGAAATTGATCTTCAGAGAAAAACCACGGCTTTATTTTAGCAGAAGCACCCTGAGCTCACCCTGAAAATGAGAGATGCATGATTCTTTCACATTCTTTATTATTTTAACCTTGATGATTGTCCTGTGGACAAAAGCAATGACTTCGTTCCTCAGTGATTTTTGTGGATAAGAAGGTTGAGGAGCACAGAGCACATGGTGTGTCCAGTACCTCAGAAAAAATAGGGCACCAAGTTCAGAGGAGAGTGCCTGTCCTTTCTGCTTCTCTGAGTCCCTTCTGCACAATTTCTAAAACGGTGTCCTTTATATTTCAAATCCTAGAGAGTAGCTAATGTAATGAGTGCACTATAAATTGGGGTGTTATCAGATGGCATCTCATGTGTTTATTCAACCATTTTTTTGAACATCTGATTTTTGTGCAATAGACTCTGTCCTAGGAGCTAAAAAGATGAGGAAGAAGAAGACCAAGGGATCAAATGGTGGAAGTAAAGACAGCTCTAAATAGATAATATCGATTTTTGTAATTATATACAAATTTCTATGGTAGAAGTGACATCATAGCACAATGGCAACACAGAGGGACACCATATTGAGTCTTAGGAAGTCAGGAAAGAGGACTCCTTATGGAGGAATGGAGAAGAATGTTGGTGGTGCAGTGTTTAAGAGCTCAGCTGCTAACCAAAAAGTTGACAGTTTAAATCCACCAACCACTCCTTGGAAAGCCTATGGGGCAGTTCTATACTGTCCTCTAGGGTCACTATGAATCGACTGGATGGCAACGTGTTTGGTTTTTGGTATGGAGGAACAGAAATTAGTAAAGGATACAGGTTGAGGAAGCAAAGTTGTTTTAAGATGTCTGTATACTGTGTGAAAAGGCGCAGAGTTAGGAGGTAACATGCCCAGTTTGTGGAGTCACAAGGAGCTCCTTTAGCTGCAGCACAGTCTAGAGCACTCTACAGAAATTCCTAAACAGTTAAGTAGACCCTGGAAACAAATTCTGCTTTTAATTCACCAATGTTGTAATTTAAGGGATTGAATTTAAAGGCCACTCCAGGAAAATCCCAGATTTTATATCTGAAAATTTATTAGGCATTAGGTTGTCAAGGCCTTACTGAAAGGCCACAATGAAGACGAAGTTAGTATGCTCGTGTCATGTTCTCCAGATCCTTGTTGTCATGAGCAGTCTTCTAGTTGAGCTGACTTACCCTATTTCTAGTAGCACTAAACACTTTCATTCTGTCACAGAAATGCTCCCATTCCATGTATTATTATTGCAGTTTTAATTTTAGCAACTATTTATTTTTGGAGTCAGTAATAAATTAATACTGTATAAAATGTAAAATGCACAAACTACACAATGTAAAATTAGTTATCCTCCCACTCCTCAGATCAGCTACCAAGGTCCACCCCCAATGTTAACCACAGCTGATAGTTTATGGTGTATTTTCCCTGAGATACCTAACAGCATATGCTCACCTTCATTATTTTCTGAATTCAGTGGAAGCAACTATACACACTTTCTGCATCTTTTTATTTTTCATGTTATGATAAATCTCGGACATTTTCTCATACTTGTACAATCCCCTTTTCATTTTATCATCTGTAGAGTCTCCCTTCAAAAGTAAGTCCCATGATTTATATTGCTAGTACCTACAGAAGAACTTTAGAGTTAATTCAGGCTTCTGGCACTACAACAATGCTGCAACAGATATCCTAGAACATATGCCATTTTCTACTGGGTGAATGTATTTATAACATAAATTCCTAGATGTAGACTTGCTGAATCAAAGGCATGTGTACATTTAACATTTTCATATATAATTGCACTGACTTACACTCTCACAGGCAAATATGAGACGTTGCCTGTTTCCCCAAACACTTGCCAACTCAATATCCTGACTAAAGTGTTCTTCCTTGCCATCCCTAGAGGTGAAACAGGTTACCTCATAGTTTTACTCTGGACATCTTTATTATGAGCAAAATTAAACACTTTAATTTCTTTCAATATATTTTCCTGTTTTTAAAATGGGTTTGTTCTTTTTGGAGCCCTGGCTGCACAGTGGTTAAGAGCTACAGCTGTTAACCAAAAGATTGGCTGTTCAAATCCACCAGCCATTGCTTGGAAATTCTATGGGGCAGTTCTACTGTGTCCTACAGTGTTGTTATGAATTGGAATAGACTCGGTGGCAAAGAGTTTGGTTTTTTGGTTTTTCTGTTGTTTTTTTACTACTGATTTTTAAGAAATCATAGGAGCCTAAAGAAATTTTCTCCATGTGTGTAATATAAACTCCAATATTTTCCTCACCTTTCCATTTGTGTTTTTGCTTTGCCTGTATCTTTTCCATGAATAATTTCATTATCTTCAACTTGTTTCCCATTTCTTAATTAATTAAATCAAAATTTAGTTTGAAGAACACAAACTTTGGCAATCTTTACTTCTAAACTTTTCTAGACTGAAACTAGGATGACATAGATTTATTTAAAAGGAGCCACTGTATTGTGCTATTAGCAAAAAGAAGCCTCATTCTAACCATTATTATAAGAACTCAAGAAGTAGTTTAAACAGAGAAGAAAATATTCTTTGATGGTTACAAGAGAGCTGAGGGAGGGAGGGAGAGGAGTATTCACTAATTAGATAGTAGACCAGAACTATTTTAGGTGAAGGGAAAGACGACCCACAATACAGGTGAGGTCAGCACAACTGGACTAAACCAAAAGCAAAGAAGTTTCCTGAATAAACTGAAAGCTCCAAAGGCCAGCGTAGCAGGGACGGGGGTTTGCGGGCTATGGTTTCAGGAGACATCTAGGTCAATTGGCATAATAAAATCTATTAAGAAAACATTCTGCATCTCACTTTGGACATGGCATCTGGGGTCTTAAACGCTAGCAAGTGGCCATCTAAGATGCATCAATTGGTCTCAACCCACCTGGAGCAAAGGAGAATGAAGAACACCAAGGACACAAGGTAATTATGAGCCCAAGAGACAGAACGGGCCACATAAACCAGAGACTACATCAGCTTGAGACCAGAAGAACTAGATGGTGCCCGGTAGGGAACGAAACAGAGAACCCCTGAGGGAGCAGGAGACCAGTGGGATGCAGACCCCAAATTCTCATAAAAATACCAGACTTAACTTTCTGACTGAGACTAGAAGGACCCCGGAGGTCATGGTCCCCAGACCTTCTGTTAGCCCAAGACAGGAACCATTTTCAAAGCCAATTCTTCAGAGAGGGATTGGACTGGACTATAGGATAGAAAATGATACTAGTGAGGAGTGCGCTTCATGGGTCAAGCAGACACATGAGACTATGTGGGCAGCTCCTCTCTGGAGAGGAGATGAGAAGGCAGAGGGGGACAGAAGCTGTCAGAAAATAGAGGGTGGCGTGAAGGAGTGTGCTGTCTTTTTGGGGGGAGAGCAACTAGGAGTATATAGCAAGGTGTATATAAATTTTTGTATGAGAGACTGACTTGATCTGTAAACTTCCACTTAAAGCACAATAAAAATTAAAAAAAAAAAAGAAGCCTCATTTTATAATTTCTCTAAAAGGAATTTCAACCTATCTAATATGTGAGCTAAGTGCCATCCCTGCCCTGAGGAGTCTAGGAAAACCAGCACCAATTAGTGCTGCTGTAAACATTTTGCCAGTTTCCCCAACGATCTTTAAAAATACTGAGCGTTTGTTGATAACTTGTTTCAATCTCTTCTTTTAGTTGATGTACCTCTTTATTTAATTCCTCAGATTTATTTTCAAAAACCTTCTCTAAGCAGGTCTTCTGGGACCTATAAAGGGAAAAGAGTATCTTTTAAAAAACACAATTATCAAGAGTCATGGTTTCGCATTTAACAATTTCATTTAAGCATGTGTGTCTATTCCCCTACCACCTTAGAGAGCTCTTGGATGAGTTATTCCAGTCTCTTCACACGTTTGAACCTGTATATTGATAGTGTCCATGGTTGCAACCTTCCTAAAATTCCCTCACCACCATCTCACTGAGAGTGGGGAGCATTATGGCTAAGTTATAATGCTTTCCAGCCCATAGGATGCCCTTTGTGAGGGAATGTACCTTTGATAAGAATTAATTCTCACTTCCAACTGAGGGAGCATGGTCACACACATCTGACAAATGATGGGAACTGCTGACCTTGTACAGAAAACTGCTTTTCAGCATCCATGTCATGACAACGGTTGTACAGGGTGACTCAGGGAGATTTGGAAACAAATATAGCAAGTATCAGAGCTTTTGCACACTTTATTTCATATCAAGCCAAATCTAACCTTTCGAGGCCTGATGGATCTATTTCAGGTCTCTTTGATGGTTTGATGTTGTACCAGGAATCCTAAGGACTATAGGACTAAGGTCACATCCAACAGGAGCACAGTGATATTACTCTATAATCACAACGAATGGCAGCCCATGCTCTGGGGGATGTTATTTGCCTTCTCCAGAGCCTAACACTAAATGAGTTGCTGGAGACTTGGGGATTTAAGGACTTCAGTAGGATTCAGATGAATTTCATGTTTTAGCAAACCAAATGCCTTATGTGTTTCCCTCTGAGACCATGTTTTTGCTTCAAATTTTGACCTTCCCTTCTTTAGGTACCATGGCATTGTCCATTGTTCATGCTCCAGCATCATTTTCTGCTCTCTCAGAATGTTTTCTATGTCTCACTTCATTTTCTCTTTCAATTGTTCCATGTTTTCTATGAAGCTCCTCTCTAGAGCCTCCATCTTTTGTTGTAGCTCCTTCTCTTCCTGTTTCAGTGCTCATTTCCTTCTCAACTGCCTCCAGCTTGGCCCACTCCACTGTTCCACAAATGTTGTAGAGAGGGAAGAAAACAACAGGTCAGGCCTGAGCTCTACCCTCTTGTGCTCAGAGATCAAACTGACTTTGAAAAAGGGAGAGTCCAACTCTCTGAACTACCCCCGTATCTATACCATCAAAGATACTCTTCAGAATGAGATGGGATACACCCTACTTATCTGGCTGGACATACAACCACAACTCCCTCTTGTTATTTTCAGACTCAGCAGACTGTGTATTCCATAGGAGAGAGGAAGCTCGTTGTTTCAGAAGATCTTCCTCTCAGGTCCCTCAGAGGGCACTGCAGGAGCCTTCCCACCTGGCTGTGGGCTGAGCACTGCCCCTATAAATGCTATGGCCTTCTCTCCAGCTGTGAGGGCTCTGGCTGACTGCAAGATGGAGTCCTCTATTGCCTTCTGGCAGTGGGAATGTGTTGAGGACCTCACTTGCCTGAGAAACAAGAAGGATCAAAGACATGGCAGGCAGCAGAGATCTAGTTTCTTAATGGGGAATTTGTGTTCCATAAAACCTCAAATCTGACCATAAATAGTTTAAAACTTGCTTAGGATCCCCCAGAACTTTCTTTCTTTCTGCGACCACAGTATAAATTCTAAGCTCATTTGGAGGACATGAAAAACCCTCCATCACAGCCTTCTTCCTAAATCTCCAGCCGCCTCCACCAGTGATGCTGCCCACCACCCACCCAGGTAAGAGCCAACCAGCCTTGTGTGCTCCTGCAGTACACAGTTCTACAAACACATAACATATGCTGTTTTCACATATTTGCACATTCTTTTTCTTCTGCTTGGATGCTGTTTTATACTTTCTTAACTAGGATAATGTCTGTCAATACTTCAACTTGTATCGCCTATCTCTTCTTGCAGGGGGCTTTCCTAGGATGCATTCCCAGTTTGGAATAGATGCCAAGTACACTGAGCTGCCCTACTAGCTCTATCACTTGCTTTCTGTGTGACATTCAGCAACTTAAAAACTTCTCTGTATATCATATTTCTCAATTGTATAACGTGGATCGTAGTAGTGACACTATGATTATGTTGTTGTTGTTAGGTGTCCTTGAGTCGATTCTGACTCACAGCGACCCCATGTGACAGAGTAGAACTGCCCCACCATAAAATTTTCTAAGCTGTAATCTTTACGGAAACAGATCGCCAGGTCTTTATACAGTGTATATTATATTATGGTACATGTATTTTATATATGTGTGTGTGTATATATATGTAGATGTACACATAAAGTGAGAATAATATAATTCTGAGGATTAAGTTATAATCCAACAAAACCTCCAAGACCATGCCTGGTCTAAGAAATGAGTGCTCGGTACGTGCTAGCCATTATAATCCTCATCATCATCCTTGTTACTATCTGTGCATAACATTATGATGACCCCTACCACACCAGACCCAACTGACTATTTATTTCTCTATCTCAAAATGATCATGAGCTTCTTGAGAACAATGATCATTTCTTTAATATTATATCTCCCATACTTAGTGTGCAGTCCCTGGGTGGCACAAACAGTTAAGCACTCAACTACTAACCAAAAGATTGGTGGTTCAAACCCACCCAGAGGTGGCTCAGAAGAAAGGCCTGGTGATGTGCTTCTGAAAGATCACAGCTGTTGAAGACCCTACGGAGCAGCTCTCCTCTGACCCACACGGGGTCGCCACAAGCTGGATCCACCTGATGGCAGCTGGTTTGGTTTTTGGCGCTTAGCACAAAATAATCGCATTGTTTGAAAAACGAAGTGTTCCATGTCATCTGGATTCTTGATTCTAATTCCTTTCTTTGGAGATAAATATATGTGGTTTCTTCAAGAGTTTCTAATTAATTGTGGATATAAAACTAAAAATGTCTAGAAATCACCATGCTATGCTTTCTCCCCACTGCTGGTGCTGTGGTCTGAGATTTCCAGTAGGACAAAGGCCTCCTGCCTCAACTCTGCTGACCTTCCCTCCTCTGCCTTATTCCTCACTTTAACTCCTTTCCTGGGCACTCGTTCATAGTCCTGTTCAACGTTTTTTTTTAGGTCTAAGTAGAGACTGTGTCCTCCAGGAACAGAGAAAGTTCCTCTCGAAATACTTTCCATCGGGGGCTCTAAAAGCTGATTAAGCTCAGCCTGACAGTATTTCTCAGATGCTTCTTCATTCTGCTGCACAAAGTCTTCCTTCTTTTCCTCTATGGTGCACTGCAGGGAAATGTAGAGAAACGCCATAGAAAGAAGCTGTTAGAGAGGATGGTCTGACTGTGGTTCTCTTGGAAGAAGCAGTCTGACAGCCTCAGAGTGGAGCCAGGAGATTTGTTAGACATCAGTCAAATTCAACATATATAAATGGTGGGAGTGGACGACATGAACTCTACGGTTTCTTTAGCTGTATAGTGTGGTTAACAGTGATCCAACAATGGCAAACTATATGGTCACTATGAGTCAGAACTGACTCGAAGGCAACTTTTTTTTTTTTTTTTTAACAATGCCGTGGATGAAAATGTAAACATGAGAAAGCAACTCACATGGCAATGACTTAAATGCACTCTTAGCAGACTTTGGAACCATTCGTGAATTCTCTCAGTCAGGATTTGAGTGTGATTAAGAGCTCAGGTGCTAACTAAAATGTTGGCAGTTCAAATCCACCAGCTGCTCCTTGGAAACCTTATCAGGCAGTTCTACTCTGTTCTATGTGGTCGCTGTGAGTCAGAATCGCCTAGATGGCAATGGGCTTTTGATTTTTAAAAGCAGAGTTTTCTAGCTGTTGTCAGAAAAGAAAGCCAGAGAGATTCAAGACAAGAGAAAGATTTGATGGATCATCGTTGGCATGAAGGTGAAGTGGGGTACCCCAGAGGCTCCTGTTGAGAACAAAGCACAGATGACACCTTTATTTTAGCTTGTGATACCCTGAGCAGAGACCCCATACTCTCTGAGCTGAACTTCTGAAATAAAAAACCATGAGCTGATAAGTGTGAATGCTAAGTTCATAACAAATCTGGTGTACAGAAATAAGAAATGAAGTACACATCTTTTAGAAAACAAAAGTGAATGGCACCCCTGTAGATCCCTGTCACTCTCTGCAATGTAGGCTCCTCCTACTACACGAAAGTCATGAGGCATGGGATCAAAGGGGTGACAGGAATCAGGAAGGATAAGTGCTAAGACAAGTACCAGGAGCTGTTTCTAGAACTCCTGATTTTCATTCTTGAAGGAGTGCTCCATGAAGAGTGCAATGGCTTCCTTCTCGCAGGCCATGTGCACGTCCAGCAGCTCCTGTAGTGTGTCTGTGCGGAGCTCACGTGCTGGGCCATCTGCTTGCTGTAGTGATCGGCTGCCTTCTGCACGGCCACCAAGTTCTCATAGTGGGTCAACATTGTCACTGCATTCTCCAAAGAAGGCACTGCTCCGCTGTTGACAGCACCCACACAGGTCTCCCCTAGAATTCCCAGCCCTGGGTAAGCCAGAAAATTAACAAATTTAGGGAAAAATATCAAGTTCTCACTTGCTCTTTAAAATACTTTGGTGGTCAACATCGAAATTCAACGTGAACTTTTCTTCCTTTTTCTGTTCCTTCTTTTCCTTTTGGATGAATCCATTTCCTTAAAGTAACATCAGTTTTTCCCCTATTTATTCTTTCTTTTATGACTCTCCATTTCATTAAAAAAAAAAAATCCATTTCATTACTATGTAAAATTGCATTATTCATCACAGTATCTTTTTCAGTTTCCTGGAAAAAATATTTTCCTATTTAAATAAAATAAAAAGTATTTATTAGCTAGCCAAAGTAATTATATAATTTGTGGGGTCAGTTCCAAAAGAAAACAAAGGTTTTTGTGAAAAAAAAAAAAATTCAAGTTGGCAACACAAAGCATTAAACCAAGTATGGACACATCTCAGCACAGACACTGCACAACTGCACAGGTCACATGCTTGTGAAGATGGCCCTGTAGATAGATTATATTTAACATTGTTTTTCAAAATCTCAATGGAATTGCAGGGACTCATGGCCTGCTATGTATTTTCTGACTTGTGTAATTTTACAAAGTATCTTTTCTACCCTATGAGTCACTTGTATCCCATAGGACTGGTCTACACAACACATACCTTCCCTCCTTAACAGCAGTTTGTGTCTATATGATTAGTGGATTATTTTCTTGAGATACATTTGTCCTCAATAAACCACTATGTGTGGCATGAGCGTCTGCTTCTCCACATTCACATACAAATGCAGGCAGAATTAGAGAAACCCACAGAACAATCAAGGCTTCAGCACACATGCTGATCCACAGAGAGACATGCTTTGGGGCAAAGGTGACTCATGGTTTCCAGTGACAACGATTCCACATCTCAGGCCCTTGGTCTTTGCATAGGTGAAGATATAGGAACTGACTTTTTTTCCTTGCACCTGAAAATTACAATCCAGTTTATCTTCCGGCACTTCTTCAACACAGACTAAGATTTTTGTCACTGGTAGGCCGGTCAAAGACAAAGCACTTCAGTTTTGGGAAGAGATGCCTGAAACGCTCTCTACATGGGTTGGATTTTAAGATTTGGAGTTCATTATCTGCTAAATTAGAAAAAGAGCAATCGATCAAGGGGCAGCCTTCAGGAAAGGTATCTGTCGAATTTTATTTCCAGGAATCTTTGCACCAGTGCACTCTCCGTCTTTAAATCTCCTTTTGTCCAATCATGCAAATCAACCTTGAGCCAATCTACTCAAAGCAAAAAAAAAGAAAATCCATTTGTAGGTAAAGCAAAGAGCCAAGGAAGCAGTTCTGAAGAGGAAATGGCAGAATCTATTCCAAGTGAACAAACTTATGTTTGGTTTCCTCAGACTGTGTATGGAGTTCAGTAGAATAAGTATTTAATAAATGTTTATTGAATGACTGACACATAAAAAGTACTGATCAGAAGTGTTTTCTGATCTTACTGCCCTTGTGTCAGAAATAAAATGTGGGCTCAAAAAGAAAGTAATGATTGATATAAGGGTAAGATGTGGCTAGGAAAATACTGAGGAGAGGTGATACCCAGGGCAGTAAAGAAAAGGTTAAAATCGGAGCCCCAAAATATACACACCATAAATACTTTTAGGTATTCTTTTTGCAAAAGTCTTCAAGGAGTAGGGTTAACCTATATGTAATTTGGAAACCTCACAACTTCTCTACATCACATTATACAGGACTTGACCATGTCTTGCAGAGAGATACTGTGGCAGATATCAGCCCTTTAATAAGTGTTTGTTGAAGAAATGAAGAAATGAAAATGGATATTCCTTCTAATGTTATCAGCTAGCCACCCTCCTAACTATAATCCATGTAACGAGTTCATAATATTAAAATGATAACTTATTATGTAAGGATGTAGAATGATGTATGTGATATTATGAAAAAGATAAAGGATTTGACAGTCTTTCTGAAAGGATATCTCCATTTTTTTTCTGACTTTTATATAAAACAAAGTCTTCAAAAGCCAGAATCTGTGTAAAGCGGAAACCTGTGAGAGAAAGAAAACTCAAGTATTTTCCACTAAAACAAACAATAGAAAAGCGGTAAGATTGCACCCTGTCAAAGGCAGAAAACTTGCAAGATCTGGAAAAACAAGGCAGTCCTGCCACATTCTAGCTCTCACAGGTTTCACTGTATAAATATCTTTCTCTGAGGTATGTAATTATCAAGGTTGGTAAAAATATGTTGCTGTTGTTGTTGTGTGCCCTTGAGTTGACTTAGACTAATAGCAATCCCATGCAACAGAGTAGAAATGCCTCCTGCCCCACTAGGGCTCCTTTAGTAAAATATACCATATGAAATATATTTTAAAAGTTAAGTCAGTTGATTTCATTGTGATTCTGTATTTAACAACATCCAATTTCATGGACTCTTTTTTTCAAAGCAGAAGGAGAACTTAATAAGGAACACAGGTATGTGGGCCTTAAGAAGTTATAGCACTGATTGTAATCCGAAAAATAATTTTTTTCATGGTATCAACTGCTCTGAAATCATTTGGTCTACCATTGGGCCCTAAATTTCCACAATGAATTTAAACTCTGGCCACTGGATATTTTCAGGTAATAATAACCCACTAAAATCATACCCTCCTCTCAATCACCATTTTCCTGGGCCTCGATCCAGTCTCAAATATATACTGACTTCAAATTCTGAGTGACAGGGCTCACTTGCTATGTGTCACACCCTACTTAACCTTCCACCACCCAAGCCATGCACTGATACCTGGAATCAACTTCAAGGCATTCTCCAGGTACTCATCTTCGGTGATAGGTCATTCACCTAACTTCAGCTCCAGGCTGAAACCACGAACAGCCCAAACAAAGTCTGGAAAGAAACTCACAAACTTAGTGGAACCCTCTACTTCATCAGATCTGGAGGAGGATTGTGCCCGGATTAGCTCCGTCAGTTCAGTCACATAGCTGGGAACGTAGCTAAGGAAGGAGTAGTATTCAACACCACAATTCCCAGATCTCACTTGGAAATAAATTTTATAAACATTCTATTTTGCCCTGTTTTCCCTCCTCCTCGCTCCTGACAACTGAGTCCCAAGAAAAAAAAAATAGTTTCAGTTGCCATTCCCATAAGCTCGGTGGACATGGCGGTTGAATTCGTGGAAGGATACTATAGCTGTTCCCGATCCCGGTGGTTGATGGCGGACAAACTGTTGTGGATAAAGGTGCTGCTCAGAAGCACAATCAGTGCAAAGATCCACGAGTCCTTCTTAGCGTCAGCCTGGACAGCACATTAGAGCCAGAAACATAGAAGTCTGCTCTTCATTCATTCATTCATTCATTTGATTTGTGCATTCATGACTTCAGCTGTTCTATAGCTGAATAGGAAATATAATCTGTGTTTTAAAAATAATATTAAATTAAAACCTCATATTTTGTATTTACACTGATCCCTCTCAAAGCTTCAGGTTCTTTAGTTTTTAAACTAAGTGAATGACACTGTCAAGATGTGTAAAATGTTTAACACATAGTTTATATGAAAGGAAGTGTTCAGTAAAAGGTGGACAATTTTTTTTTTTAATTGGCTGAGGGCTATATTAAGGACAAAATGTTATTCCATTTAATTGAACAACCATTCACTGGACTTCCATAGACTCTGGACACATTCTTTGGTTTTATGAATACAAAATCCTATATGGGTGTTCCTAACCTCGAGAAGACGACTTTCTGGAGGTAAAGGTATAAATGCAACCAAGATTATACTCTGTCAGGAGTGGCCCAATAGTTACAATGTAAAAGAAAAAGGGATAAGGCCAATAAATAGGAATAAGAACTCTGTGGATTCACTCAATACAAGGAAGGTCAGCCTAATTGGACTGGACTAAAAGCAAAGAGGTTTCCGGGATAACATGAAAGCTTCAAAGGTCAGCGGAGCAGGGGCTGGGGTCTGGGGAACTTGGTTTGAGGGGACTTCTAAGTCAATGGGCAAAATAATTCTATTATGAAAACATTCTGCATCCCACTTTGAATTGTGGTGCCTGGGGTCCTAAATGCCAACAAGCAGCCATCTAAGATACATCAATTGGTCTCAACCCACCTGGAGCAAAGGCAAAGGAAGAACACCAAGGTCACACGACAACTAAGAACCCAAGAGACAGAAAGGGCCACATGAACCAGAGACCTACATTATCCTGAGACCAGAAGAACTAGTTGGTGCCCGGCCACAATCGATGTCTGCCCTGTCAGGGAGCACAACAGACAACTCCTGAGGGAGCAGGAGACCAATGGGATACAGACCCCAAATTCTCATGAAAAGACCATACCTAATGGTATGACTGCGACTAGAGGAATCCCAGAGACAGTGCTCACCAGAACTTCTGATGGCACAGGACAGGAACCATCCCCGAAGACAACTCATCAGGCATGAAAAGGACTGGTCAGTGGGGGGGAGAGAGATGCTGATGAAGAGTGAGCTAATTAAATCAGGTGGACCCTGGAGAGTGTGTTGGCAACTCTTGACTGGAGGGGGGATGGAAAGATAGAGAGAGAGGGAGGATGGCAAAATTGGCATGAAACGAGAGACTGAAAGGGCTGACTCAATAGGGGGAGAGCAAGTGGGAGAAGGGAGTAAGATGTATGTAAACCTACATGTGACAGACTGATTGGAATGGTAAATGTTCACTTGAAGCTTAATAAAAATTAATTAAAAAAAAATGTAAAAAAGAGCTCTGTGGATTCAGAGCAAGAAATGTCTACACCCTTTCCTCACTACTGACATGGTTAGGTTCCAAAGGCCAGGTCATTATACCAAATAGGCACTACGCAGTAGTGGAAGATGGCCATATCAGATCACAAAATGGAGGATGACAATATCATTACCCAGAAAACAACAAAAAAAATATATCATTAGATGACTGCCAAACCACTGAGAATCATGGCCCAGCCAAGTTGACAGATAACCATCACAGCCAGCATTACTCTTACCTCACACCTCAGCATTCATTATTGCCAGATGTACATTGTTAATGTGCAAAATATTCAGATAGTAGATGTTTTACCATGGTGGTAAATGCGAAATGTCGGATAATGAGGTAGTCAGTAAGTGAGAAGACATACATCTGACTGGGGTAGGATCTCAATAGACTGCAATAAGCAAATAGCTCAGTAGACTGCAAATAATCTTTTAAGAATTGATAGAATATGAACTGGTAGAGGTAAAGGGATCATACCGGTGTCAAAACCAACACAAATCATGTCAGAAATGTTAGACACACGTGTCATTCAGAAGTATCCTCGAGTCATTCCATTTGACTGAAGCAGGGATACCTGTGTCAGAGTGGAAGCTAAGCCTGGAAACAAGATTCAGGGTAAACTCTTCCCATGTTTTTAGCTGTTGTTGTTGATATTTTGGGCAGTCATGAAAACCATGATCTACTAATGTTACTTTCGATTTAGACTCATGGTAATGAATAAGGAGAAATTAAGTAAGGAGAAATGATCCATTGCACATAATATTATAAAGACAAACTGCCTAAAATTATCCCATTTACAATGTTTTTGGTGGGTCAAGCTCCTGGTTTTATAGAGAAGCTAGTGGAGAATTAATCTCCAAAGCCCAGAGACTTAGACCAAAAGTGTTATGAATATTCCTCATGTGGTTGAAGCTTTTCTGAAGGTTGTTTAAATAGATTACTTCACTGAAACCCTAATCTCATGGTTCCTACCTCCAACCATCATCATCAGCTCCACATTCTTTAACTGGTAGCTCCCAAGGATCCCATGAGTCATAGCTTCCCCTAACCCTTAAGTCTGGGTTAGGTGCTCACTTCCCAAGGATTCATGACAACTGATGCTAATCACACTTTGCACATGTTGAGTCTCCAACCAGGCTCTGGGCCTTTTCCTTATTCACTCTATATCTATAACACTTAGCACCACCAAACCAAAACAAAACCCACTGCCGTCGAGCCAATTCCTTCTCACAGCAACCCTATAGAATGGAGTAGAACTGCCCCATAGAGTTTCCAAGGAGCGCCTGGAGGATTCTAACTGCTGACCTCTTGGTTAGCAGCCGTAGCACTTAACCACTACGCCACCATGGTTTCCAAAACACTTAGCACAGAGCCCTGAAATTCAACTGCTCATAAAGTATTTATTAATATTTTTATTCATCCCAGTGTTAAACAAAAGAAGATCTATATTATATACCAATATTGGTATATTATATACCAATAATATTTGAGCATACAAGGAAATAAGTTTAAGGAAATAAAATTTAACCTAATTATCCCTAATTTTATTATAAGAACATGTCACAAAAGTTGAATTAATGTGGCAAATTAAAAGGCAAGTAGGAAATCAAGAGCAAAGACGACTTCCATGACTGTCTGTCTTACCTTTTCCATATCACCCAGTCCCTCAGTGTCAGAAGGACCAGGGTGTGCTTGGGTTTGGAAGGGTGAGGTACATACCACGTCCAGATGCCCTTGGTTTCAGGCCTCCCCATGGAGCCCAGACAGAAGCCTGCAGGGAAGAAAGGAAAGCAACATCAGTCATAGCAGATAGCCCAGACTGCCCAGGAGCTACTGGCAGGGAGAGGTGTTTCTTCCATTTCAGCAAAGAAAACTTATCAAACTATTATATATATTAAGTCCCTTTTCAAGAAACACTCTGTGTCCTCTGCTCACCTTATTCCTTTAAAGACTTAAACCACATCATATTACAGAATTCATGGAAACTCTATTAAACTGAGGAGCCCT
This sequence comes from Loxodonta africana, assembly GCF_030014295.1. Lineage (NCBI taxonomy): Eukaryota > Metazoa > Chordata > Mammalia > Proboscidea > Elephantidae > Loxodonta > Loxodonta africana. The sequence goes on from NC_087344.1 coordinate 135,028,259, forward strand.
GGTAGTGCAGTTATTAAATACTAGCTGCTAAATGAAAGGTCAAAAGTTCGACCCACCAGCAATCCACAGGAGAAAGATGTGGTAGTCTGCGTCCATAAGGATTACAGCCTTGGAACCCCTATGGGGTAGTTCTTCTCTGTCCTATAGGGCCGCTGTGAGTCAGAGTTGGCTTGATGGCAAAGGGTTTGGTTTTGTTCTATTAATCCATGTATTTCCATCTGATGCTCAAGAGGAATGAAAAAACATGAAATGTATGCGTGGAATTAGAGAGAGAGCTGAGAGGAGAACTCTGTTCTGGATTATCATTATGTAGAGCTTCCTTTTCCTTATTCAGTCTCATGTTAAGAGAATACCACTGAACTGGAGGAGACCCTAACATGGTAAGGGACAACACTGAGCAGTTTCTCAAGTCCAGTTCTGCTGAGACAAGGTTCCAACAGAGAGTAGTGAGAACTGAGCCTGAAATATAGTTGAGGAATTCTTGATTTGGGGCCCTGAATGCATAATTAAGGAGATCTGATTGGTTAGACACTGAAGGTCAATTGAGAGTTTGAGATGGATGATCAAAAATTAAGAAGAATTTATGAAAATAACTGCAGTATTAAAAGAACCAAAACCCAGTGCCTTTGAGTCAATTCCGATTCATAGCGATCCTATAGGACAGAGTGGAGCTGCCCGGTAGATTTTCCAAGACGCACCTGGAGGATTTGAACTGCCGACCTTTTGGTTAGCAGCCGTAGCACTTAACCACTACACCACCAGAGTTTCCATTAAAATACAAGAGTAACTAGGAATTGAGATCCTAGAAGCGTGAGGAGGCTTCCGGAATTTTAGAGCTGGGAACAAGTCCAGTGATTATTTTGTCTAAATCACTCATTTTGTGAATGATGAAAATGAAACCCAGAACTGCCGCTGGTTAGCACAGCTACTTAAACATACAGCTTGAACTTAACACAGGCCTCCTGACTCCCAGTCTGTTTCTTTGTGGGCTACACTGACCCTGTACACAGATCAACAGTCTGATGTAATGAGGTGGCCAACTAGGGGGAAAGTAGTAGAAAAATGAATAAAAGGATTTCTCAAACTAGAGAAGAAAAGGATGTGACAGGAAGTGAAGAGGGAGGAGTCAGAGCATGCCAAGGTTTCATAACCTGGTGAGAAAGTATTATAATTTCCAGCATGACAGATAAGATTTTCGATGTACTAGTTGTCTTTGTTCACCTCTTTTTTCCCCTTATCAGATTAACTCTTTTCTGCTCTGCACCCTCATCTGTGTCCCAGGTCATGGTCCTTTATGTCTTCTATCACTAGGGCTCCCTTGGCCTCTGGCTCCTGGTAGAGCTTAACCAGCGGGACCTACTGCAGGAGAGCAAAAAGCAGGCATATGCTTTCTCATGCCCCAATCTGCTGGAACGCAATATTCCTGTGGCTCTGTTCCTCTACCTCAGGTCACAGCTCCTTTCACTCAGCCTCATCCAATAACTCATCCTGCCACATTCTGCTGTCCACTCTCTGCTTAACACTTCAGTCTTAGAGATAATAATGGCTACACTGCTGTTGCTATTACCACTGTCTATGTGCTTGTCCATCCCTCATTGGTCCCATTGCCCTATTTATGCTCTTGTAAATGGTCTCTCCATTAAATACTTTCATTACTCTTTGAGCAAGTCATCTGTTGGATTTAATCCTCTCTATTCTCCCTGTATTTTTCTCTCTCCTCTTCAAGAAAAATGATGAGTTCTGTGTTCATTGCTTCAAGAGGGGGATATAACAGAGGGGAAAGCAGTAAAGACTTTTCAGACCTGCCAAATTTTCTTTCCAATGCTTTAAACCCACAGAGTGATAGGATTTTAGGGTTATGCCTGTGGATGATATATCCTCTTAAAGAGTATAAAATTTTGACCACCTGCCATTTGCAATGCTTCCTTTAACAAAGACAAGAATTGGTCATGATGAAATACCTAGGGGAATATGGTTTAGCATGGCTCAGGCCATCCTATTCCTTCACCCTGTGTTTTCTCCAAGGGGTGAAAATAAAAGCATGGACTAGACTGCACTCTCCTAAACCCATTTCCCATTGCCTACTCACAGCAACTGTATAGGATAGAATAGAACCACCCAATAAATCTTTACAGAAGCAGACTGCCACGTCTTTCTCCTATGGAATGGCTGGTGGGTTCAAACCACCCACCTTTTGGTTAGCAGTCAAGCATTTAACCACCAGGGCTCCTTTGCACTCTTCTACATCGTGATAAATTTTCTTGTTTGCTAATTGATATAGAGTAAGCCCTGCTCCAGGGCCCACATGACGAAGGGCAAGGTGTAATTGAAGGTCATACTCTTAGTCATCAGGGGTATAAAATAAACAGAGCAAGTCACTGCCAAGAAGACAGAAGTAGTGACCTGATCCTGCTCATGGACATTGACTGGGAGTGAATATCTTTCTGTTCTTCCCGTGATATAGGTGGGGTGGTAGAGTCACAAGTCAGAAATTTTACAACGTCTTGAGGTCAGGGACTTCCTCAGCAGAGTGCTGGGAAATCACCTGGTGATGGCTTGATGTTATCTTCAGTAGAAAATAAATGTTGTTGAAATCTGTCTCCTGAGGTTCTGAGCTGCACTCCATCAGAAAAATCCCTATGAATTTATTTGGGTCAGGCAAGGAAAAGTGTTCCTCCTTTCCTTATTGTTGGCCAAGAACTCCCCTAAAATAAAAACAAAGACAAATTGTTTCCTTGGAAGCCAAGTGGGAGATTGGGAAACAAGAAGGGGAAATGGAGAAAGGAAAGAAGGAGACAGGGAAAATGAGAGGGACAAAAGAGATAAGGAGAAAGGAAGGGATGAAGAGAGGGAGGAAGAGAAACAGATAGACAGAGACAGAGAGATAAGCATGGTGGTGCTGAGAGTTTAGTAGACTGAATTTCAATCCCTAGTGGTACTGAGAAGAAGCAACGTATTAGAAAAATAGAAAAAAAAAAATGTCTACAAGGCCTTCATGGACAGATCATGGGCAATTCTCTAAAAATCAATAACAGCCAAAGGATACAGTCCACTAGGAAAAAAAGACTTCAAAAAATAGGAAATATAATAGGCAAAGACGTGTTTGAAAGGGTACTCAACCTCCCTTATAGTGAAGCAAACTGGCGGTTAAGAGCTAGGCTGCTAACCAAAGGATTTGAGTCCACCCAGAGGCACCTTGGAAGAAAGGGTTGGCAATTTTCCTCGAAAATATTAGCCATTGAAAACCCTGTGGAGCACAATTCTACTCTGGCACACATGGGATTGCTATGAGTTGGGACTGATTGGACAGCAACTGCTTTAGTTTTTGGTTTTATACAGTAACAAGATCAGCAAAAGTTTAAAAGTCCTACAGTAGCAAATTTTTGTAAGGTTGGAGAGAATTCTCAGTTACTACAAATAAGCATGTAAATTGCATGAAAATTTTGAAAATGTGTTTGATATTATCTATAATGACTGCAGACACGCATATTCTGTGATCCAGCAAATCCAGTTCTAGGAATTTATACACAAGTGGTTTGTGAATATGAGCAACAGTTATAAGTAGAAAAAACAATTCATGGCAATCTTATTCATAAAAGATAAAAACTGAATATAATAAAATGTTCATCCACAATAAATGGATAAATTGTGGTGTCTTCAGACAACGGCATACTATAAATTTAGTACAAATAAATAAATTGCAGATACATACAATAAACTGAGTCTGATAAACTTCTTGATGAGCCAGAAAGCAAGACACAAAAGAATGCATACAATATAATTCCATTTAAATAAAGTTTACAAGCAAGTCAACCTGTACCACTTTTTTGGAAATGTATGCATAGACTGTAAAACCATCTTTAAAAATCAAGAGATGAAATCCCATGAAAACTAAAATATTGGTGATTCCTAGTGAGGGTGTGAGAGGGCATAAGATTGGAGCTTTTGCACATTGAGAATGTTTTACTTCTGGACCTGAGCATTGATTATACAGGAGTTCATTTATATTTCTTAATTTTATTGTGCACGTATGTGTTATGAACTTTTATGTATGTGTTATATTTCACATATTACAAAAGACTAAATAGAGTAAGAGGGTACAATTTATCAAAGTTTCTATGATATGGGGCAAAAAAAATTAAATGCTAGTGTTATTAAGATATTAGATATACAGAGATTCTGCTTCTTTTTCTTTCTCCTACATCACATGTTCCTGTGATGTAGGAGAATCACATGTATGTGATGTAGAAGAAAGAAAGAGTATCATTGCCTGAGCTGTGTTCCTGGGCAGGTGAGAGTGGAGGGATGCAGAGAACTCATGGGGTGGATATTTGGATAGGGTTGAAAGAACTCAACTTTATTACTGGGGAAAAGAACTCTTGTTTTTTCAGATTTTGTGGATAGATAAGTTTGAAGTTGTAAGTTTGGTGATGAGAATTAGAAGTATTTTTTTGTTTGTTTTGTTTTTTTCCAGTGGCAAGAGGTTGGCTCTTCCTTAATATGACCCGAGAGGAGGCATGATCAGTCTTCCTTATCACTGGTTCCAAACTAATGGCTCCTGCCCTGGGACAACACTCACCATGCTTCTGTCCTGCCAGGCAGTTCATCAGGTAGGATTTTCTTTCACGATACAGCCCTACAATGGCCACCAACACCACAGGCTGGGAAATTTCGTTATGAATCTTTAATGCTTCTGGATTTACCGTCAGCTGCTCTTTCTGATTTTCTACCAAACAAGTGGGGTCCGTCATGATGGGCCTGGAAGCCATGGTAATCTGAAATCCAGAAGAGACACTCAATAGAATGCAAGACCTAATGTCATATCTAACAGTTATTCAAGGTACATGCATTTCAGCTTTCTCCTTGTGGAATGTGTATAACAGCTTTTTACATTTTGTAAGGAAAGTATGTAGCCTCCTGCTATGGCTCGAATTCTGTTCCCCTAAAATGTGTGTCAACTTGGCTAGGCCATGATTCCCAGCAGTGTGATTTTCCACCACTTTCTCATCTGATGTGATTTCCCTGTGTGTCGTAAATCCTCTGTCTATGGTGTTGATGCAATGAGTTTAGCAGCAGTTATGTTAATGAGGCAGGATTCAATCTACAAGATTAGGTTATGTTTGAAGTCAATCTCTTTTGGTATATAAAAGAGAGAAGGGAGAAGAGAGACGTGGTGACTTCATACCACCAAGAAAGTAGTGCCAGAAGAAAAGTGTGTCCTTTGGACCCAGAATCCCTGCACCGAGAAGCCCCTAGTCCAGGGGAAGATTGATGATGAGGACCTTCCTTACGTGAAGACAGAAAAAGTATTCTGCTAGAGTTGATGCCCTGAATTTGGACTTCTAGCCTACTAGACTGTTAAGGAATAAATTTCTGCTTTTTAAAGCCATCCACTTGTGATATTTCTGCTATAGCAGCACTCGATGACCAAGACACTTTCCATTTTAAAGCCTGGTATACATGCCTTATATGTTGTTGTTGTTAGGTGCCGTAGAGTCAGTTCTGACTCATAGCGACCCTACGCACAATAGGATGAAACACTGCTCAGTCCTGAGCCATCCTTACAAGCATTGCTATGCTTGAGCTCATTGTTGCAGCCACTGTGTCAATCCACCTCATTGAGGGCCTTCCTTTTTTCCACTGACCCTGTACTCTGCCAAGCATGATGTCCTTCTCCAGGGACTCATCCCTCCTGACAACATGTCCAAAGTATGTACGACGCAGTCTCGCCATCCTTGCCTCTAAGGAGCATTCTGGCTGTACTTCTTCTAAGGCAGACTGTTCGTTCTTTTGGCAGTCCATGGTATATTCAGTATTCTTCACCAACACCACAATTCAAAGACATCAATTCTTCTTCAGTCTTCCTTATTCATTGTCCAGCTTTCACATCCGTATGATGCAATTGGAAAATACCATGGCTTGGGTCAGGTGCACGTTAGTCTTCAGGGTGACATCTTTGCTCTTCAACACTTTGAAGAGGTCCTTTGCAGCAGATTTACCCAATGCAAGGAGTCTTTTGGTTTCTTGACTGCTGCTTCCATGGCTGTTGATTGTGGATCCAAGTAAAATGAAATCCTTGACAACTTCAATCTTTTCTCCATTTATCATGATGTTGCTCATTGGTCCAGTCATGAGGATTTTGTTTTCTTTATGTTGAGGTGCAATCCAAACTGAAGGCTGTGGTCTTTGATCTTCATTAGTAAGTGCTTCCTCTTCACTTTCAGCAAGCAAGGTTGTGTCATCTGCATAATGCAGATTGTGAATGAGTCTTCCTCCAATCCTGATGCCAAAATTTTGCTGAAGATCATTCAAAAACAGCTGCAGCAGTATATTGACAGGGAACTGCCAGAAATTCAGGCCGGTTTCAGAAGAGGATGTGGAACCAGGGATATCATTGCTGATGTCAGATGGAGAATACCAGAAGGATGTTTACCTGGGTTTTATTGACTATGCAAAGGCATTCAACTGTGTGGATCATAACAAGTTATGGATAACATTGCAAAGAATGTTAATTGTGCTCATGATGAACCTTTATATAGATCAAGAGGCAGTTGTTTGGACAGAACAAGGGCATACTGATTGGTTTAAAGTCAGGAAAGGTGCGCATCAGGGTTGTATTCTTTCAATCTGTATGCTGAGCAAATAATACAAGAAGCTGGATGCCTTATGTACATTACATTATTGATCCATAAAAGAGCTCTAAAAGAACCTTGCCCAGCTGACGCATAAAATGAATAGAAAAGAAAGGACAGACAATGAGTCCCTGTGAACATTAACAACTGGTGGGTGAATAGAGGCAGAGTGGGACATGAAGGAAAGGAGAAATAGCAGTCAGAAAAGTTTCTAGGAGTTCCCGGAGAACTTGGTCTCTCATTATTTCAACAAATATATATTGATTACCTACTGTGTGTGGGGCACTGTCAGCTGTGAACAAGATGGATACAAATTCTTCCTCATACAACCTTTATTCTAGGGGGGGAGACAGACAATAACTAAAACAAAGGACCAAAAATATATATGCATGCGAGTGCTCTGGAGGAAAAATAAGCAGGGAATAGTGATAGAGAGTTTTGGGGGTTGTATTTATATGTGGGGTGACCAGGGAAGGCCTCCCTGAGAAAGAAACAAATAGAGACGATCATCGGCTTTGATGAGGGTAAATTTAGTGAACCGGGGGGAGCAGGAGCCAGACCAGATGGAGGAATGATCCTGAGAGGAGAAAGGAGACATAAAGAATGTAGCTCTCTCTCAAAATGGAAAAGAAAGTTCTTTATAGTGCTTAGACAAAGATACTGGTCCAGGAATTAGTTTGTTTAACTCTTTATAGGCTGATAGGGAAGACAGCTAGTACACAGGGTGTTTGGGAATCTGCCCATATCTGACAGGGTTCCCTCATCTGGGTGAGACCCCTCTTTGTTTTCCTCAAAATTAGTGGAGAGTTTCTGGCCCCAAAAGGCTGAGACCAAGATTTGACTGCCCCTTTATTCTCTTATCTAACACATCACTACGTAACACTCCTTTCTTCCTGTACTTTAGCAGCTGTATGACCATAGAAAAATACTTAATCTTCTGTGCTTTGGTTTCTTCTCTTATAAAATGGAAAGACTAATATTAACTATCTCCTAGTTTTGATATCTCACACTATTTATAATTTACTTAAAATCATTCCTGGTACATAGTAAATGCTGTATAAGAACTGCTTAAACATTTTGAGTGTCTAAGAAGACAGGGTTTAAGCGTCTATGAAGGTGAGGATTGGGTATGCACAGAAACAGTGGCAGTTCTTTCCAGGGCGAGCCAGTGGAGGGTGTGTCCCCTGAGGAGGACGAGCAAGCCTGAGTAGATGCAGTAGAAGGGCTTATAGGGAGGGCACCTTGGGGGATGAGTCAGACAAAAGGAACACAGAGCAGTCCTGAGGTGTTAGAGCAGAGACTCTGGAACGGCTGCCTGGGTTGAAATCCTAGCATAATTACTGCCTATGAGAATTATAGGAAGGAACTTACCTGTCTAAGCCTCATTTTTCTTATCAGCATTATGGATAGAACAATAATTCCTACTTGATGCATTGCTGTACAAGCTAATAATATATAGGCTCTCAAGTTATTTTTCATTTTCTAGGCTTAAATACTGTTTATACAAGGAGCAAGATAGGGCATGCAGTCAAACGTGTCAGTATGTTATAATCTGGAAGTTACCAAAAAATACTAAGGTAACTAAATCCTTTTCATCAGAAAAATCAGCAATTTGGTTCTTAACATACTTCTACCATATGATTTCTCTTCTTTTTTCCATAGGTGGTGGGGAACAGAGTTGGACGACTTAAATATGAGGCTTTTACCGTTATCTTGTAAGCAGGAGGAATCATATCACTTATTCCTTAGATTTAATATTTTAAAACTTTTAAGGAGGATTAGATAAGAAGTGCATTTTTTTTTCTTCTAATGCCAAACAGAGACATCTAAGCCAAGAAGCTTTTAATTCCATATTAAACAAATAGAATGAGATAGTTCAATTAGATTGGGCAGAGCTTCAATGGTTTCCAAGTTACTGTTCATAAGAATCACGTGCAGTGATGGTTCAAAACACCCAAGAACCATATTCTCAGTAACTATCACAGGTTATCTGATGCCATTAATGACAGAACTACAAGCTTTTAGAAACAGTGCATGATTAACAGGCTTAGATCTCACAGTTATTTTTAATAGTTGATTAGAGTGAGGATGAAGTACCCCATGTAAATACAGCTTTGAAGAATCATTGGAATATTAAATATGCTGAATATCAAAATAAGCAAGAAATAATCTTCTGGGATTTTAAATTGTCTGCAAGATAAGGACCATCTTTTTTCTTTGTTCCTCTTTTGCAGGGGAGAGGGCAGTCTGCAAAAGCCTGAGGGAGGTAGGAGAGAAATGGGAAGAAGTGATCCCACAGCAGTGTTTCTGCTAGGGGACTGGAATTTGGTCCCTCATCTGAGAAAGGACTTCAGTCCTGCTTTCTTTCTAAAGATGAGGGAAGGATACACTCTTCCATCCCCCATCTAGGGTCTTGGGTGGATGTCCCAGGAAGAGCAGCCCGTGGTACACAGGCTATTGCCTCACAGCCACCTCTTGTGCAAACCCAGACACCGATCTGCTGGTAGCAAAGCTCCCTTGGGCCTGATGCTGTTCATCCACTGCGCCTCCTCCCACTGCTCGAGGGCCACTGCGCAGTGTGGAGTCTGCGCTTGGGAGTGTTTTGTTGTTATTGCTGTTGTTAGTTACTTACTGGAAATGTGGAAATGTTGGAAAGAACTTACCTGGCACTGTGGCTACAAGCCAGGCGAGAATGTCTCAGCTGCACCTGCTTACCTCTTGAGCCCTCTTCCTGCCAGTGACTCCTTAGGAAGAGAGATTGTTCTTTTCTGAAGCTGAAAAGCCAGCTGAACATTAGCCATCAAGTTAAGGGTCAGTACAAGACCTGAAACTGAAAATACGTGCCCTTTTTTTGGAGTTAACAGTTGTTTTTACTGACTCTAGAGACTAGCATGTGTGCGCGTGGCCGGTGATAAGTCCCCAGTTTCTCTACACCCTGGTTTGGAACCCAGCCTCCTCCCTCTTTCACAGTTGACATAGGTGTCCTTGGTTCCTACAATAAATATAGGACACCAGGTATGAATGTTGCCCTATAAAAACCCCAGGTTTTGCTCGGTGTGACTTGTTACAGCCAATAAGCAAGAGGCCAAGGTGGGAGATCAGAGAGAAGCCTTTATTCCATTGTACAAGGAAAGGAGCACTGGGGGCTGTTGCCTTCTAGAGTGCTTGCAGGCAGTTTGGGGAGGTGGGCTTTTAAAGAAAGTAGACAAACCCACTAGACAAGGAAATGCAAATTCATCATGAATATTCATGATTGACCTCCACGATTGACCTCTCAGAGCTTGGGGATGATTATGCATTTTCTTTAAACAAGGTTTTGATCCCCCAGGCTGGAAGAAGGGATGAATTTTTCTTCATTAGGATGTTAAGTCTCCTCCCAGAGGCAGGTTGAGGCTATCTAGGGCCAGTTCTGTTGTTATCTTGTCAGGGACAATTTCACAAGAAAGGACAGCTTATTTTGCTGGGTATAGGAGGATAAGTCACAGCAGGTGTCTCTTACAAGAGTTGGGCTCTGAGGCTGCCTGCCTCATGAATGTTAACAAAGTTAACAGGAGGATGAGACTATTTCAAAAGCCTGTCTCTTAGGGGTACTTCAACAGGGAAGAGGTTTTTGTTCTTGTTGTTCTGTTTTTTGGGTTTTTTTAAATTTTTTTACTTGCTCATTTCTTTTCTATTCTCTTTCCAATGTATATTTTTCATTAACCACAAAAATACATATATGTCTGTGTGATGCATAAAAAAAAAAAAAGTTGCTGTAGTACTGATTCTGACTCAAAGCGACCTCATGTAATATAGAAAAGAGATGTGCTCCACAGGGATATTTGGCTATAATCTTTGCAGATCTCCAGACCTTTCTTCTGTAGAGGTGCTGGGTGGGATTGAACTGCCAACCTTTAGGTCAAGTGCAAATCTTTGTACCACCCAGGGGCCTAGTGTAACATATAAAATGCCCAATATTATAGCCCAGACATATAATGGTGAAATGGTGCAACAAGAATGCTGAGTATCTGCCAGTGTAACAGGCTTACTGAAGAGAAGATTGAAAGATCAGTTGGGATCTGCGTCATGCACTCTACTCCACAATCATGTAGAGATTTTGAGGATCATTAGGCGTACTCAGAGCTGTCATGGGTTCCATCCATCCTATGGCAGCAGGAACAAGAGAATAAAATGAGGATACTGGAGAGAGAGATCGTTTAAGAGGCTGTTGCTATAGCTTAGAAGACATGTTACAGTCCTACCACTCCAGGCTTGTGTGGAAGTATTGCTCCACCAGACTGTTAAGACAGAAGTCTGCCACCTGATGTAACTTCAATGCCAGAGGTCCTGCCACACCATCTTATTGTATCCATGTTGGAGTGAGCCTTTGCTTCATAGAGAGGAACCTCCCCAGGCTTCAGTCATGTTATTTATATGTCCTTACCTACTTGTTATATTCAGTGTACTTATAAGTGGCAGAATTTCATATGAGGTTTTTTTTTTTTCATTGTAACTCAAACCTCTTTTCAAACCACCAGGGACTACCAGTGTTACCAACTGTACCTGACATCTACCAAATGACATTTGGCTTCAAAGCCCACCCTCCACCACCACCCTCGCCAGAATGAAAAAAAAAACACTGCTGTCAATTTGATTCTGACTCATAGAGACCCTATAGGACAGACTAGAACTACCCCCAAGAGTTTCAAAAGCTGTAAATCTTTACAGAACAAGGCTGCCACATCTTACTCCATGGAGCCACTGATGTGTTTGAATTGCCTGCCTTTCGGAAACAGACCAAGGGTAGAAATGAAGAAAAGTCCTGTGCATATCAGGAACAGTGTGAAACAGAATCCAAAGCAGGTCAAGAGCTTTAGGGAGCCCAGTCAATGCAATAGTCAATGCAGTCAGGGCTTCAAGTCAGTGGAGTTCTAGATCAGCTTCTCTGTTTCTGAGGGAGTAGTTGACTTGGAGAAGTCACGCCCATAGTTCTACAAGGGTATTAGATAAGATCCCTGAACAGAAACTCTACAGTATCAAGGTTAAAGCCAAACACTAAGTGGAAAAGTAGAGAGCCCATGTCACAAGTGTTGGTTTTGACAGGGTTACCTCACGTGCGGAGAGATCTTGAGACCCTAATCCTGGCCCATGGACCTATAGCTTTGGGGATATGGGGAGAGATTTTGGAAGTGTGGGCAGAGGGTGATCATTGTGAACTAACAAACAAGGCTTTCTGAAACTATTAGTATTTTGCAGAACCGATACACACAACTTTTCCAGTCAACACCCTATAGTTAGAAGAAGCAGTTGAGCCCTGAGGCTTTTAGGATCCTGTCAGGATCTCAGAGATGGCTTGTATTGGAACATGGATCAGCCAATTGTAGTAAGACATCCCTGTGCTGGTTATATTTCTACACTTCTCCTGCCCAACCAGGCACTGAAGAGACCACCTGACACTGTCTGGTCAGCCCTCCTACTTCCTTAAGCTGTTTTCGGTATTGTTAAAGACGGCCTTATCTATGTTCTTTGAATTTTTAAAAATTTTCTGCCAGGGCTAGTCAACCTAACAGGTGAGAGGCAGCACCAGTGAAGCAGGCTATAGACTAAATCTGAGAAATAGAGAAAGGAATGTAGAAATGGCTAAAGCTGATGAGGTCTTACTGTACCAAAATACCATGTGAAAGAATGGATGTTAAGCTGCCTTCCTCCAAAGCTGTTGAAAAACTGCTTGAAATAGATCTTTTACTCTTTCAACAATTCAATAATTATTAAGTTTCATTTATGTGAGAGGCTTTTTTAATTGGAGCCTTATCTTGTGGTGGATATAAACTTTATTATAACAGATTACAACCTATGATTGAACTTCAAAATAGGTAAGGAAGCTACTTTATTGTCCTATACCTCATTCCTGGTCCCTCCTTCTTGTTGGGTGCCACTGAGTTGGTTCTGACTCATAGGGATCCCGTGTGACAAACTAGAAGTGTCCCATAGACTTTTCTTGACTGTATTCTTTAATGAAGCAGAAGGCCAGGTGTTTCTACTGCAGAGCCACTGGGTGGATTTGAACCACCCATCTTTCTGTTAGCAGCTGAGCACTTAACGTTGCATAACCAGGGCTCCTTTCTTGATCTGTAAACAGATATAATTTCACATCAACATTCCCTTCTTGATTGTTTCATATTCATATTGCTGGTTATGTGTGTAGGGAAATTTGAATGGAAAGTAGACCTTATTCCAGCCCATCAACCCCTTCACCGTACCATCCCGATGCACAGTATGAGGAGCATTCCTCTGGGTGATCCTGGCTCAGCTGCAGGACTTCTCATTCCAATGTTTTGTTTTGTTTTGTTTTGTTTGGGGGGTAGCACTGGGAGGCAACTAAGCATTGTCTCACAACCTTAAAAAAATGCAGAGTTGTACCTTTAAGATTGAGAGAGATGGAAGAAATGAAGACTGATCACCAGGATGATGCCTGATGACTCTTTGGACAATGTGTGGATTACACAATTCTGCAAGTCTGAGGGTACCATTTTCAGTAAGAAATTGATCCTCAGAGCCAAAGCATGGCTTTATTTCAGAAGCACCCTGAACTGATAGAGCTGTGCTGAAAATAAGAGGTGCGTGATTCTTTCACATTCTTTACTATTTTAACCTTCATAATTGTCCTGTGAGCAAAGGTGGTAACTTTTATTCCCGGTTGATTTTTGTGGATGGGAACGTTGAGGCGCACAAGCACACAGTGTGTCCAGTACCTCTGAAGGAATACAGCAACAGGTTCAGAGGAGTGTGCCTGTCCTTTCTGCTTCACCAGGTTCCTTCTGCACGATTCCTGAAACTATGTCCTTTATATTCCAAACCCTAGAGAGTAGCTAATGCAATGAGCACACTGTAAATTGGGGTGCTTTTGGATGGCATCTCATGCATTTGGTCAACTTACATTTTTTTTAAACACCTGATTTTTATGTAATAAGCTCTATGCTAGGAGCTAATCATACGAGGAAGAAGACGACAGAGGGATCAAACGGTGGAAGTAAAGACAGCTCCAAATAGATAATGTCAGTTTTTGTAATTATATACAAATTTCTGCAGTAGAAGCGACATCATAGCACAATGGCAGCACTGAGGGACATGACATCCAGTCTTAGGAAGTCAGGAAATAAGATGCCTAATGGAGGAACAGAGAGGAACTCTGGTAGTGTCCTGGTTAAGAGCTCAGCTGCTAACCAAAAAGTTGGCAGTTCAAATCCCCTAGCCACTCCTTGGAAAGCCTATGGGACAATTCTCTTCTGTCCTATAGGGTAGCTATGAATCAACTGGATGGCAACGGGTTTGGTTTTTGTAAGGAGGAATGGAAATTAGCAAACAATGGTACAGGGTGAGGAAGCAAAGTTGTTTTAAGATATCTGTTGTCTTATTTATATGGTGTTGCTGTAACAGAAATACCACAAGTGGATGGCTTTAACGAAGAGAAATTTATTTCTTCACAGTAAAGTAGGCTAAAAGTCCAAATTCAAGCCGTCAACTACAGGGGAAGGCTTTCTTTCTCTGTCCTCCTTTTCATCAAACTTCCCTCAGATTAAGAGCTTCTCCTCGCGTGGTCCCGGGGTCCAAAGGACACGCTCTGCTCCAGGCACTGTTTTCATGGTTGTATGAGGTCCCCCGTCTCTCTGCTAGCTTCTCTCTTTTATAATTCAAGAGATTCCATCGAGACACAATCCAATCTTGTAGATTTGAGTCTTGCCTCACTGACACAACTACCGCCCATCCTCTCTTATTAACATCGTAGAGGCAGGATTTACAACACATAGGAAAGTCACACAATACCAAGAATCATGGACCAGCCAAATTGATACACACATTTTTGGGGGAACATAATTCAACCCATGACATCTCTATACTGTGTGAAAAGGCCCAGAGTCAAGAGGTAATATGTCCAGCTTGTGGAATTACAAGGAGTTCCTTTTAGCCACAGCAGAGTCTAAAGCACTCTACAGAAATTCCTAAAAAGTTAAGTAGACCCTAAAGACAAATTCTGCTTTTAATTCACCAATGTCGTAATTTTGGGGATTGAGTTTAGAGGCCATTCCAGCAAAATCACAGACTTTGTATCTATAAATTTATTAGGCATAGGGTGTCAAAGCCCTACTGAAAGGCCGTAATGAAGACAAAGTACGCATATGTCAAACTTTCCAGATCCTTGTTGTCATGAGCAGTCTTCTAGTTGAGATGACTGACCATATTTCTAGTGGCATTAAACACCTTCATTATGTCACAGAAATGTTTCCTTTCTATTATTATTCTTTCAGTTTTAATTTTAGCAACTGCTTATTTTTGGAGTAAGTAATAAATTAATACTGTATAAAATGTAAAATGAACAAGATACACAGTGTAAAATTAGTTATCCTCCCACTCCTCAGATCAACTACCCAGGTCCACCCCACAGCTACTAGTTTGTATTTTTCCTGAGATAGATAATAACATATGCACACCTTCATTATTTTCCAAATTCAGTGGAAACAACTATACACATTTTATGCATCTTTATATTTTTCATGTTATGATAAATCTCAGATATTTTCTCAAATTAGTACAAGCCAAACCAAAACCAAACCCATTGCTGTCGAGTCAATTCTGACTCATAGTGACCCTACAGGACAGAGTAGAACTGCCCCATACGGTTTCCAAGAAGTACCTGGTGGATTTGAACTGCCAACCTTTTGGTTATCAGCCATAGCTCTTAACCACTACACCACCAGGGTTTCCAAATTAGTACAAAGCTTCCCCTTTTCACATTAGTGTCTGTAGTGCCCTCCTTGGTAAGCCTGTCTCATGATTTATATGACTAGTACCCTGTTGCCCAGTTAGGGTCTGTGCCCTGGAGCAGTAGAGCCAATGAAACACACTCCAAGTCAGAAAGAGTGAGAAAGTTTATTTAGGAGATGTATACGCACCACCAGAGACCCAACAGCAACACAGACTGTCTCTATGGAGTCCTAAAGAGCAATTTTGCATTACAGCTTATACAGAATTTTTACAAGGGTTAGAAGTGAAACGGGAAAATACTGCTTGAACATCCAGATGGTAGAATAGTTAACGTTTATGGGGACTGGTGAAACTCCTGTGAACTATAGCATAGCGTGCCTTGGGATTCTTTTCTCTCTGATTGTTCTCTCATGACGTTGTAAAAGTTTAAGATTAACCTATGTTTTCTCTCTAAAGATGAAAACAAGTGATATGATCTGGGAACCCAGGAGTCAGGAGACAGTGCTATCAGAAGAACAAACTTCGATGACGCCAGAAGGGACCCTAAGAATACCTTGAAAAGCTCATCTGGCAGCTGGTTTGCAAGACTACCTCAAAGAGGAATTAAAAGTTCTCCAGATTCCTTGGACTTAGCCTTTCTTTCCCTATAAAACCCTCCAGCTGGCCCTTTTGGGGCAGACAGAATTTGGGAGGAACCTATCCCCTCTGTCTCTTGCATCAAGACCCCAAAACCCAAACCAGTGCCGTCGAGCCGATTCCGACTCATAGCGACCCTATAGGACAGAGTAGAACTGCCTCATAGAATTTCCAAGGAGCATCTGGAGGATTCAAGCTGCCAACCCTTTGGTTAGCAGCCATAGATAGCACTTAAGCACTACACCACCAGGGTTTCCATCTCTTGCATACCGGTATTCAGTTAAAGCCTTCTTGCTGCTTACCCTCCCTCCTGTCTCAGTATTGGCTTTGCGGCAGGTGGCTGGAATCCCTAGTAACAGAAGTGTTTTTGTAGCCTGCAGATGGCATGGCTGGAGGAGTTATTAATTAGAAGATACTGAAAAGAGACTCGTTATCAGACTAAAGAGATACGTGCCAGTCATCTCCTTATCAGGCTAAAGATATACTCGTCAGATAGCTCGGCTCTGATTTCCCTGTAAACTGATTTCCGTGTGGGAGGTTGTAAATCACAGGTGCTTGGACAGAACAAAATGAAGTTGTTTGCATCAGATCATAACAAAGAACAAAGTCATTAGCATTAGGTCAAAAGAAAGTAATTAACAAAGGTAAGTGAAGGAGGAGGCAGGCAGAGGGAGGAGAAGAATTTATAGGTTCATCCTGGTGTTAGTTATGTCAAGCTCCCAGCCACCCATTATGAAAAGGAGAAAACATGCTGGGAACTATTAGGGTCACAACCCTACTGGAAATCCTGGTGGTGTTGTGGTTAAGTGCTGTGGCTGCTGACCAAAAGGTCTGCAGTTTGAATCCACCAGGTGCTCTGTACCCTACAGAGGAACTTTAGAGTTGATTCAGTCTTTTGGCACTATGACAATGCTGCAACAGATATCCTAGAACTTATGTCATTTGCTACTGGATAAATAAATTTATAACATAAATTCCTAGATGTAGACTTGCTGAATCAAAGGCATGTGTATTTAACGTTTTGATATATAATTGCACTGACTTACACTTTCACAAGCAAATATGAGAGATTGCCTGTTTCACCAAACACTTGCCAACTCCATGTCCTGTCAAAAATGGTCTTCTTTGCCTTTCCTAGAGGTGAAACAGGTACCTCATATTTTTACTTTGCACATCTTTATTATGAGCAAAATTAAACTTGCAATACATTTGCCTGTTTTTAGAATGGGGTTGTTGTTCTATTTGGAGCCCTGGTAGCACAGTGGTTAAGAGCTAACCAAAGGTTGCTAACCAAAAGGTTGGCAGTTCAAATCCACCAGCCACTTCTTAGAAACTCTATGGGGCAGTTCTACTCTGTCCTATAGGTTTGCTATGAGTCGGAATTTACTCGAAGGCAACAGGTTTGGTTTTTCTGTTGTTCTTTTTATCACTGGTTTTTAAGTGCTCATAATAAGCTAAAGAAATTGTCGCCATGTATGCGCTCCTTGGAAACGCTAAGAGGCAGTTCTACTCTGTCCAACAGGGTCACTATGAGTCAGAATTGACTCTACGGCAATGGGTTTTTATGTGATATAAACTACAAATATTTTCTTCATCTTTCCATTTGTGGTTTTGCTTTGCCTGTACCTTTTCTATAAATAATTTCATTATCTTCAACTTGTTTCCCATTTCGTATTTAATTAAATCAAAACTTAGTTTGAGGAACACAAACGTTGGTAATCTTTACTTTCATACTTTCCTTGAATGAAGCTAGTATGATTTTTTTTTTTAATGAGCCACTGTATAAAGGAAGCCTCATTTTATGATTTCCCTAACAGAAATTCCACCCTATCTCTTATGTGACCTGAAAAGTCTCATCCTTGCCCTGAATAGTTTAGAAAAAGTAGTACCCAATAGTGCTCCTCCTAACACATTGCCAAGTTGATCAGAGAACTTTGAAAATCCTGAGCATTCCTCGTTAGTTGTCTCAATCTCTTCTTTTAGTCGATGTATCTCTTTATTTAATTTCTCAGATTTCTTTTCAAATCCTTCTCTAAGCAGGTCTTATTGGACCTATAAAGGGTATTTTTTAAAACACAATTAGCAAGAGTCATGGTTTCACATTTAACAATTTCATCAGGTGTAAGCATGTGTGTCTATTTCTCTCCCACCCTAGAGAGCTCTTGGATGAGTTTTTCCATTCTCTTCACACGTTTGAACCCATATATTGATAGTATCCATGGTTGCAACCTTCCTAAAATTCCCTCACCACCATCTCACTGAGAGTGGGGAGCATTGTGGCTAGGGCATAATGTATTCCTGCCTAAAGAACGCCCTTTGGGAGGGAATGTATGTTTGATGCTAATTCTTAGTTCCAACTGAGCGAGCTTGGCCACACAAGTCTAACAAATAATGGGAACTGCTGACCCTGTATGGAAAACTGCTTATCAAGATCCAGGTCAGGACAATGAATGCATTTCACTCCTGGTTGCATGGGGTGACTCGCGCGGATTTGGAAACAAATGTAGCAAGTATCAGAGCTTTTTCACCCTTTATTTCATATCAGGCCAAATTTAATCTTTCAAGGCCTGATGGCTCTGTTTCAAGTCTCTTTGATATTGTACCAGGAAGCCTAATGACTATGGGACTAAGGTCATATTCAACAAGGGCACAATCATACTAACCTATAATCACAGCAAATGGCAGCCCATGCTCTGGGAGATATTATTTGTCCTCTACAGGATCTAACACTAAAGAAGGTGCTGGAGTTTTGGGAATTTAAGGAGTTCAGCAGGATCCAGATGGATTTCAGATTTTAGTAAACCAAATGTCTTATGTGTTTCCCTCTGAGACCATGTTTTTGCTTCAAATTTTGACCCTTCCCTCCTTTGGGTACCATTGCAGTGTCCCTCAGACACTGTTCAGGTCCAGGACACACTTACCTTCAGTTCATGCTCCAATATCATTTCCTGCTGTCTCAGAATGTTTTCTCTTTCTCTCTCCATCTTTTCTTTCAATCGCTCCCTGTTTTCCTTGAAGAAACTCTCTTGAGCCTCCATCTTTTGCTGCTGCTCCTTCTCTTTCTGTTTCAGCAGCTCCTTTTCCTTCTCAACTGCCTCCATCTTGGCCCTCTCCGCTGTACCACAAGGGTTGTAGAGAGGGAAGGAAACAGCAGGTCATGCCTGAGCTCTATCCTTTTGTGCTCAGAGATCAAAGTGACTTGAAAAAGGGAGAGTGCAACTCTCTGAATTATCCCTGTATCTATACCATCAAAGATACTCTTCTGAATGTGATAGGATAGGCCCTACTTACTGGAATGGGCATACAACCACTACTCCCTCTTGTTATTTTCAGACTCAGCAGTGTGTTCCACAGAAGAGAGAAAGCTCGTTATTTCAGAACATCTTCATCTCAGGTCAGTCACAGGGTATTGCAGGAGTCTCTCCACCTGGTTGTGGGTTGAGCCCTGCCCCTGTACCTGCTCTGGCCTTCTCTCCAGCTGTGAGGGCTCTGTCTGACTGCAGGATGGATTCCTCTATTGCCACCTGTGACTGCAGGAAGATCTTGAAGACCTCGTTTGCCTGAGGAAACAAGGAGGATCAAAGACATGGCAGGCAGCAGAGGTCTAGTCCCTTAATGGGAAATTAGTGTTCCATAAAACCCCAAATCTGATCATGAATAGTTTAAAACAAGCTTAGGTTCCCCAGAGCTTCCTTTCTTTCTGTGACCAAAGTATAAATTCCAAGTCCATTTGGGGGAGTGAAAACCGTTCATCACAGCCTCCTTCCTAGATCTCCAGCCTCTTCTCCCAGTGGTGCTGGGCACCATCCACCCAGGTAATAGCCAACCAGACTTGTGTGCAGTTGTACAACCACATAACATATGTTGCTTTCATATATTTACACATTGTTTTTCTTCTACCTGGATGCTGTTCTATACTTTCTTAACTAGGATAACATCTGTCAATACTTCAACTTGTATCACCTATCTCCTCTTGCAGGGGGCTTTGCTAGGATGCATTCCCAGTTTGGAATAGATGCCAAGTACACTGAGCTGCCCTCCTGGCTCCAACACTTCCTTTCTGTGTGTCCTTGAGCAACTTATAAACTTCCCTGTGTATCATATTTCTCAACTGTATAATGTGGATAATAGTAGTGATACTATAACAATGTTGTTGTTCTTAAGTGTCATTGAGTGGATTCTGACTCATATCAACCCCATGTGTCAGAGTAGAACTGCCCCACCACAATGTTTTCTAGGCTGTAATGTTTACAGAAGCAGATCACCAGGTCTTTATACAGTATATATTATATATACATTTGTATATACATATATTATATATGTAATGAGAAAAGTATTAACCTGAGGATTAATTTATAATCCAACAAAAGCCTCTAAGACCATGCCTGGTCTAAGACATGAGTGCTCAGTACGTGCTAGCCACTATATAATCATCATCCTCATCCTTGTTACTATCTGTGCAGAACATTATGGTGACCCTTATCACACCATATCCAACTGACTATCTCTCTATCTCAAAATGATCATGAGCTTCTTGAGAACAAAGATTGTTTCTCTAATATTGTATTTCCTGTAATTAGCGTGGAGTCCCTCAGTGGTGCAAACAGTTAAGCGATCAACTACTAACCAAAAGTTTGGTGGTTCAAATCCACTCAGAGGTGCCTCAGAACAAAGGCCTTGTGGTCTGAGAGATCACAGCCATTGCAAACCCTATGGAGCAGTTCTCCTCTGACACACATGGAGTTACCATGAGTTGGAGTCGACTTGATGGCAGCTGGTTTGGTTTTGGGCACTTAGCACAAAATAATCACATTGTTTGAAAATGCGAGTAATGTTATGTCATCTGGATTCCTGATTCTAATTCCTTTCTTTGGAAATAAATTTTTGTGGTTTCTTCAAGAGTTTCTAATTGTAGATGTAAAACTAAAAATGTAAAGAAATCACCATGCAATGCTTTTGCCCCACTACAGATGCTGTGGTCTTAGATTTTCAGTAGGACAAAGACCTCCTGCCTCCACTCTCCTGATCTTCCCTCCTCTGCCTTTTTCCTCGCATTAACTCCTTTCCTGGGCACTCGCTCATAGTCCTGTTCAACCTTTTTTTTATGTCTAAGTAGAGACTGTATATTCTAGGAACAGAGAAAGTTCCTCTCGAAATACTTTCCATCAAGGGCTCTGAAAGCTGCTTGAGCTCAGTCTGCCAGTATTTTACAGATGCCTCTTCATTCTGCAGTACAAAGTCTTCTTTCTTTTTCTCTATTGTGCACTGCAGGGAAATGTCAAGAAACACAATAGAAAGAAGCTGTTAGAAGGGATGAACCAACTATGGTTCTTTTAGAAGAAGCAGGCTGACAGCCTCAGAGTGGAGCCAGGAGATTTGTGTTAGACATGGGTCAAGTTCAGCATATATAAAATGGTGGGTGTGGACGACATGAATTTTATGGTTTCTCTAGCTGTATAGTGTGGTTAACAGTGATCCAGCAATCACAATGAGTAATAGAAAAGTCAATTTGGCCCGAAGGAGAGTTTCCTCAGAGAACGTGGGTGGCTGTGGATGAAAATGTTATCATGAAAAAGCAGCCCATGCGGTAATGACTTAAATGCACTCTGAGCTGACTTTGGAAACCTTTATGAATTCTCTTAATTAGAATTTGATTGTGATTAAGAGTTCGGCTGCTAACCAAAAAGTCAGCATTTCAAATTCACCAGCTGCTCCTTGGAAACCCCATCAATCAGTTCTACTCTGTCCTATAGGGTCACTAGGAGTTGGAATTGCACCAATTGCAATGGGTTTCTGATTTTCAAAAGTAGAGTTTTCCAGCTATTGTTAGAAGAGGAAGTCGGAGAGATTCAAGACAAGAGAAGGATCTGATGAATCATTGTTGATATGAAGGTGAAGTGGGGTTTCCCAGAACCTCCATTTGAGAGCAAAGCACAGAAGACACCCTAATTTTAGCTTGTGATACCCTGAGCACAGAACCCATACACTCTTACTGACCTTCTGAAATAAAAAACTGTGAGGTGATAAGTGTATGAATGCTAAAAAAATAGGTCATAGTAATTCGTTGTACAGAAATAAAAAATGAAGTGCACATCTTCTAGAAAAAAAAGGGAATGGCAGCCCTGTAGAGCTCTGTCACTCCCTGCAATCTAGGCTTCTTCTACCACATGAAACACATGAAACATGGAGTTAAAAAAGTGAACAGGAATCAGGAATGATAAGTGCTAAACAAGTACCATGAGCTCTTTCTGGAACTCCTGATTTTCATCCTAAGGAGTGCTCCATGAAGAGTGTAATGGCTTCCCCCTCACAGGCTGTGTGCACGTCTAGCAGCTCCTGGAGCGTGTCTGTGGGGAGCTTCATGCACTGAGCATTCTGCTTGCTGTAGTTGTCAGCTGCCTTCTGCACAGGCACCAAGTTCTCCTGCTGGTGCAGAGTTGTTACCGCATTCTCCAAACAAGGCACCATTCCACTGATGATGGCACCTACATAGGTCTCCACCAGAGTCCCCAACCCTGAATGAGCCAGGAAATTAACAAATTTAGGGATAAGGATCAAGTTCTCTCTCACTGTTTTAGAAATTTTAGTGATCAGCGTTCTAAATTTAATGTGAACTTTTCTTCTTTTTCTTTCCCTTCTTTTTCTTTTTTTATGAATCCATCTCCTTCAAGTAACATCACTTTTCCTCCTATTTTTTCTTTCTTTAATGATTCTCCATTTCGTGACTACATAAAATTGGAGTATTGATCACAACTAATATCTTTTCCAGTGTTTGCTGGAAAGATACTTTCCTATTTAAATAAAATAAAAAGTGTATATTAGATAGGCAAAGTAATTACATAATTTGTGGGGTCAATTCCAAAAGAAAATACAAGTTCTTTCTGGAAAAAAAATTCAAGATGGCAACACAGAGCATTAAACAAAGTGTGGACACATCTCAGCAGAGATATTGCACAACTGCACAGGTCACATGCTCATGAAGACCGCCTTGCAGGTAGATTATATTTAACTTTGTTTTTCAAAATCTCAATGGACTTGGAGGGACTCATGGCCCGCTATGTATGTTCTGATTTGTGTAATTTTACAAAGTATGTATTCTACCCTGAAAAGCATTTGTATCCCATACAATTTCTCCACGCAACACAGATATTCTCTCCTTAATAGCAGTTTGTGTCTATACGATTAGTGGATTATTTTCTTGAGATATATTTGGCCTCAATAAACCCTCAGGTAGAGAGAAAATAATTAAGAAACACGCATTACTATGTGTGACATGAACATCTGCTTCTCTACATTCATATACAAACGCAGAATTACAGACAAACTCACAGAACAATCACAGCTTCACCACACGCACTGATCTGCAGAAAGACATGCTTCGGGGCAAAGGTGACTCACAGTCCCTGGTGACAATGATTCCCTTTCTCAGGGTCTTGGTCTTTGCATGGGTAAAGATATAGGAATAAAAGTTCTTTGCTTGCACCCAGAAGTAGAGCCTAGAAAAGGAATAAATTCACAATTGGGAGAAAAGATAATCTCCCAGCTTCGCTAACCTGGGGAGCTCAGGACAGAAGCAGCTCCCATCCAGGCATAAACAGTCCATGGACTTTGAATACCTTTCCCCTCTGCAAGGACCTGTGTGGGCCTATTTCAGGAGAATAGGCCCTTGTTGGCAGACTGCAACTATTTCAGCTGTGCAGTGGAGAGAGGGGTGTTTGAAGTTTGATACCACTTTGCCTTTTAAACAGGGTCCTCACCTACCCGCATCAGGTGCCTAAGGACTGGTGGTTCCATGCAGGTCACACAGCCACCTGTGACAGGGTTCCAAGGATAACTGATACCTCCCATTCCTTAAAACCAAAAGCATTGGGTGCCCCAGGTCCGTCTGCAGAACCCAGCGATCTGTGCGCTTTAGGGAGCAGGGACATGCTCTCTTTACAGACACTCAGAGGACAGTGCTCAGCCCCCTGCCTTGTTCAGAGCATTACCCCCTGATGCAACCAGATACCTGTACCTACACCAATTGCCCCTGCCCCTCTAAGACTGTAGAACAGAGCCTGTATGACACACTTGATGACCAACTACCTGAACACATGAGGTGAATCCATACAAGAAAAGTGAATGGACTCCTAGGCTGAAATACCTGGTAACAGCTCTAGCCATCTGGTGACAGGATGTTAGAGCTTCAAACGTGAAAATAATCAAGCTAGCTCACTCAAGCAATCTATTTGGACATATCAAAACAAAGCAAAGCAAGATGCTAGGGTATAGTAAACAAACATAAAATAAACTAATACAATAACTTATAGATGGCACAGACACAAGAGCCAATAGCAAATCACATAAAGGAGCAGAACATAATCACTTCAACAAGCTCTCAGAAGGAAGGCTCTAGGAATCTTCCGGATGAAGGTGTCTTCCTGGAATTACCAGATGCAGAATACAAAAGATTAATATACAGAACTCTTCAAGACATCAGGAAGGGGATCAGGAAATATGCAGAACAAGCCAAGGAACACACAGATAAAGCAGTTGAAGAAATCAAAAAGGTTATTCAAAAACATAATGAAAAATTTAATAAGCTGCAAGAATCTGTAGAGAGACAGCATTCAAAAATTCAAAAGATTACCAATAAAATTACAGAATTAGACAACTCAATAGAAAGTCAGAGGAGCAGAATTCCGTGAATGGAAGGCAGAATTGGTGAGACTGATGATAAAACACTTGGCACAAATATATCTGAAGAAAAATCAGATAAAAGAATTTTAAAAAATGAAGAAACCCTGAGAATCACGTGGAACTCTATCAAGAGAAATAACCTACAAGTGACTAGAGCACCAGAACAGGAAGAAGAATGGAAAATACAGAGAGAATTGTTGAAGATTTGTTGGCAGACAACTTCCCTGATATTGTGAAAGATGAGAAACTATCTATCCAAGATGCTCATTGAACTCCACATAAAGCAGATCTTAAAAGAAAGTCACCAAGACATATTATAACCAAATTTGCCAAAACTAAAGATAAAGAGAGAATTTTAAGAGTGGTGGTGGAATTTTAAGAGTAGCTAGGGATAAATGAAAAGTCACCTACAAAGGACAGTCAATAAGAGTAAACTCAGACTACTCAGCAGAAACCATGCAGGCAAGAAGGCAGTGGGATGACTTGTATAAAGCACTGAAGGAAAAAAATTGCCAGCCAAGTATCATATATCCAGCAAAACTGTCTCTCAAATATGAAGGCGAAATTGAGACATTTACAGAAAAACAGAAGTTTAGAGAATTTGGAAAAACCAAACCAAAACTATAAGAAATACTAAAGGAAGTTAACTGGATGGATAATCAATAATATCAGATATCAACCCAAGGGAAACCTTGGTGGCTTAGTGCATAAGTACGATGGCTGCTAACCAAGAGGTTGGCGGTAGGAATTCACCAGGCACTCCTTGGAAACTCTATGGGGTAGTTCTACTCTGTCCTATACTGTCATTACGAGTTGAAAATGACTTGATGGCAGTGGGTTTTTTTTTTTTTTTTGGTTTATCAACCCAAGACTAGAACACTGGAGAGGGCAATCAGATGTCAAACCAGGTAGAGAAATCATAAAAATAAATCAAGATTTAAAAAATGCTCAAAACAGGTAAACAGTGATGTCACTATGTAAAAGAAGACAACATTAAAACAATAAAGAAGGACTAAGAAATGTAGTCATAGATCTTTCATATGGAGAGTAACACAAGGTGATGCAAAGAAATAAAAGTTAGGTTTAAACTCAGAAATATAGGGGTAAATATTAAGTTAACCACAAAGGAAACTAACAGTCCTACTCATTAAAATAAAATACAAGAAAAAAATAGAGACTTAGCATAAACAAAATCAAATACAGCAGATAAGAGGAAAAGACAATATATAAAGATAAACTACTCAGCACAAAAAATTAAGTGGGAAAAGAAATGGTCAACAACACACAAAAAAGACATCCAAATGAGACAATACTAAACTCACACCTATCCATAATTAAGCTGAATGTAAATGGACTAAATGCACCAATAAAGAGACAGACCGTGGCAGAATGGATAAAAGAAACACGATCCATCTATATGCTGCCTACAAGAGACAAACCTTACACTCAGCGACACATACAAACTAAAACTCAAAGGATGGAAAAAAAACATATCGAGCAAACAACAATCAAAAAAGAGCAGAAATGGCAATAGTAATTTCTGACAAAATAGACTTTAAAGTTAAATCCACCACAAAGGATAAGGAAGGACACAATATAATGATTAAAGGGTCAAAAAAAAAAAGTTTTTTTTTTTTTTTTTTTATACCAGGAGGATATAACCATATTGAATATTTATGCACCCAATGCCAGGGCTGCAAGATTCATAAAACAAACTCTATCAGCATCGAAAAGTGAGAGAGACATCTCCATAATTATAGTAGGAGACTTCAACACGCCACTTTTGGTGAAGGACAGGACATCCAGAAAGAAGCTCAATAACGACGTGGAAAATCTAAATGCCACAATCAACCAACTTGGCCTCGTAGACATATACAGAACACAGCACCCAAAAACAGCCAAGTATACTTTCTTTTCCAATGCACATGGAACATTCTCTAGAACAGACCATGTATTGGGTCATAAAGCAAGCCTTACCAGGACCCAAAACATCAAAATATTGCAAAGCATCTTCTCTGACCATAAGGCCATAAAAGTAGAAATCAATGGCAGAAAAAGCAGGGGAAAAAAATCAAACACTTTGAAACTGAACAATACCCTGCTCAAAAATGACTGGGTTGCAGAAGACGTCAAGGATGGAATAAAGAAATTCATAGAATCTAATGAAAATGAAAACACTTCCCACCAGAACCTTTGGGACACAGCGAAAGCAGTGCGCAGAGGTCAATGTATATCAATAAATGCACAAATACAAAAAGAAGCAAGTGCTAAAATCAAAGAATTATCCCGACAACTGGAACAGAGAGCAACAAAAGAAACCCTCAGGCACCACAAGAAAACAATAAAAATTAGAGCAGAATTAAATGAAATCCAGGACAAAGAAACAATAGAAAGAGTTAGCAAGACCAAAAGATGGTTCTTTGAAAAAATTTACAAAATTGATAATCCGTTGTCCAAAGTGACAAAAGAAAAACAAAAGAGGAATCAAATACTCTGAATAAGAAATGAGATGGATGATATTGCAACAGACCCAACTGAAATTAAAAGAATCATATCAGATTACTATGAAAAATTGTACTCTAACATTGAAAACCTAGAAGAAATGGAAGAATTTCCAGAAACACATTACCTGCCTAAACTAACACAAACAGAGGTAGAACAACTAAATAGACCCATAACAAAAGAAGAGATTGAAAAGGTAATCAAAAATCTCCCAACAAAAAAAAAGCCCTGGCCTGGATGGCTTCACTGCAGAGTTCTACCACACTTTCAGAGAAGACTTAACACCACTACTACTAAAAGGTATTTCAGAGCGTAGAGAAGGATGGAATGCTCCCAAACTCATTCTATGAAGCCACCATATCCCTGATACCAAAAACAGGTAAAGACACCACAAAAAAAATTACGGACCTATATCCCGCATGAACTTAGATGCAAAAATCCTCAACAAAATTCTAGCCAATAGAATTCAACAACACATCAAAAAAATAATTCACCATGGCCAAGTGGGATTCATACCAGGTATGCAGGGATGGTTCAACATTAGAAAAACAATTAATGTAATCTATCACAATTTTTTTATCACAGAAATAAAACAGACAAGAACCACATGATCTTACCAATTGATGCAGAAAAAGCATTTGACAAAGTTCGACACCCATTCATGATAAGAACTCTCAGCAAAATAGGAACAGAAGGAAAATTCCTCACCATAATAAAGGGCGTTTACATAAAGCCAATAGCCAACATCATCCTAAATGGAGAGAGTCTGAAAGCACTCCCCTTGAGATCAGGAACCAGACAAGGATGCCTGTTGTCACCACTCTTATTCAACATTGTGCTGGAGGTCCTAGGCAGAGCAATTAGGCTAGATAAAGAAATAAAGGACATCCAGTTTGGTAAGGAAGAAGTAAAAGTATCTCTATTTGCAGATAACATGATCTTATACACAGAAAACTCTAAAGAATCCTCAAGAAAACTACTGAAACTAATAGAAGAGTTCAGCAGAGTATCAGGATACAAGATAAACACACAAATATCAGTTGGATTTCTCTACACCAACAAAAAGAACATTGAAGAGAAAGTTACCAAATCAATATCATTTATAATAGCCCCCAAAAAGGTAAAATACTGAGGAATAAATCTTCCCAGAGCTGTAAAAGACCTTTATAAAGAAAACTACAAGATGTTACTGCAAGAAACCAAAAGAGACCTACATAAGTGGAAAAACACACCTTGCTCATGGATAGGAAGACATAACATTATAAAAATGTCTATTCTACCAAAAAAAAAAAAAAAGCCATATGTAAATACAATGCAATTCCAAACCAAATTTCAACTACATTTTTTAATGAGATGGAGAAACAAATCACCAACTTCCTATGGAAGGGAAAGAGGCCTCAGATAAGTAAAAGCATTACTGAAAAAGAAGAACAAATTGGGAGGCCTCACTTTACCTGATTTTAGAACCTATTATACCGCCACAGTAGTCAAAACAGCCTGGTACTGGTAGAACAACAGATACATGGACCAATGGAACAGAATTGAGAATCCAGACATAAATCCATCCATATATGAGCAGCTGATATTTGCTGAAAGCCCAAAGTCAGTTGAATAGGGAAAAGACAGTCTCTGTAACAAATGGTGCTGACATAACTGCATATTCATCTGCAAAAAAATGAAACAAAACCCATACCTCACCCCATACAAAAAATGAACTCAAAATGGATCAAAGATCTAAATATAAAATCTAAAACGATAAAGATCATGGAAGAAAAAATAAGGACAATGCTAGAAGCCCCAACACATGGCATAAACTGTATACAAAACATTACTTACAATGCAGAAGAAAAACTAGATAACTGGGAGCTCCTAAAAATCAAACACCTATGCTCAGCCAAAGACTTCATCAAAAGAGTAAAAAGATTACCTACAGACTGGGAAAAAGCTTTTAGCTATGACATTTTGGATCACTGCCTCATCTCTAAAATCTACATGATACTGCAAAAACTCAACTACAAAAAGACAAATAACCCAATTAAAAAAGGGTCAAAGGATACGAACTGGCACTTCACTAAAGAAGACATTCAGGTAGCTAACAAATACATGAGGAAATGCTCAGGATCATTAGCCATTAGAGAAATGCAAATCAAAACTACACTGAGGTTCCACCTCACTCCAACAAGGTTGGCATACATCCAAAAAACACGAAATAATAAATGCTGGAGAGGTGGTAGAGAGACTGGAACACTTCTACACTGCTGGTGGGAATGTAAAATGGTACAACCACTTTGGAAATCGATTTGGCACTTCCTTAAAAAACTAGAAATGGAACTGCCATATGATCCAGCAATCCCACTCCTTAGAATATATCCTAAAGAAATAGCAGCCTTTACATAAACAGATATATGCACACCCATGTTCACTGCAGTATTGTTTACAATAGCAACAAGATGGAAGCAACCAAGGTGCCCATCAACAGATGAATGGTTAAATAAATTATAGTATATTCACACAATGGAATACTACACATTGGTAAAGAACAATGATGAATCCGTGAAACGTTTCATCACATGGAGGAATCTGGAAGGCATTATGCTGAGTGAAATTAGTCAGTTGCCAAAGGACAAATATTACATAAGGGCACTAGTATTAAAAAAAAAAAAAATTAAGAGCTCCAAAAATAGTTTAAACAGAGAAGAAAATATTCTTCGATTGTTACAAGAGCAGGGAGGGAGTAGGGGAAAGGGGTTTTCACCAATTAGGTAGTAGATAAGAGCTATTTTAGGTGATGGGAAAAACAACGCACAATACAGGAGAGGTCAGCACAACTGGACTAAACCAAAAGTAAAGAAGTTTCCTGAATAAACTGAAAGCTTTGAAGGCTGGCATAACAGGGGCAGGGTTTGGGGACCATGGGTTCAGGGGACACCTAAGTCAATTGGCATAAAAAAAATCTTTTAAGCAAATATTCTGCATCCCACTTTGGAGAGTGGCATCTGGGGTCTTAAATGCTAGCAAGTGGCCGTCTAAGATGCATCAATTGGTCTCAACCCACCTGGAGCAAAGGAGAATGAAGAACACCAAGGACACAAGGTAATTATGAGCCCAAGGAACAGAAAGGGCCACATAAACCAGAGACTGTATATCAGCCTGAGACCAGAAGAACTAGATGGTGCCCATGACTGCCCTGACAGGGAACACAAAGAGAACACCTGAGGGAGCAGGAGTGCAGTGTGATGCAGACCCCCAATTCTTGTAAAAAGACCAGACTGAATGGTCTGACTGAGACTAGAAGGACCCTGGAGGTCATGGTTCCCAGACCTTCTGTAAGCCCAAGACAGGAACCATTCCCAAAGTCAACTCTTCAGACAGTGATTGGACTGGACTATGGGATAGAAAATGATACTGGTGAAGAGTGAGCATCTTGGATCAAGTAGACACATGAGAGTATATGGTCAGCTCCTGTCTGGAGGGGAGCTGAGAGGGCAGAGGGGGTCAAAAGCTGGCCAAATGGACACGAAAATAGAGAGTAGAGGGAAGGAATGTGCGGTCTCATTAGGTGGAGAGCAACTAGGAGTATATAAAAAAACAAAAAGTTTTCGTATGAGAGACTGACTTGATTTGTAAAAAGCAGAATTAAAAAAAAATGTTAGAAAGTACGGGTCATTTAGAGGTATTCTAGAGTTATCCCATTTGACTGAAGTAGGGGGTAGGTGTATAGGATTGAAAGCTGAGTCTGGAAACAAGATTCAGGTTAAACTCTCCCTGTATTTTTGATTGTTGTTGTTGTTGTTGTTGGCAGTAATGAAAACCAAAGATCTACTTTCAATTTAGACTCATAGTAACGAACAAGGAGAAATTAAATAAAATGAAATGGTTCATTGCACTTAATATTATGAAGACAGACTACCTAAAATCATCCCATTTGCAATGTTTTCTGTGGGTCAAGCTCATGGTTTTATAGAGAAGCTAGCAGAGAATTAATCTCCAAAGCCCAGGGATTTGGACCAAAATTGTTATGAATATTCCTCATGTGGCTGAAGCTTTTCTGAAGGTTGTTTAAGTAGAATACTTCACTGAAACCCTAATCTCATGGTTCCTACCTCCAACCCCATCAGCTCTACATTCTTTAACTGGTAGCTCCCATTGATCCCATGGTCATAGCTTCCCCTAATCCATAGATCTTTGTTAGGGGCTCATTTCCATGCATTCATGACAACTGATACTGATCGCACTTTGTACATGTTGAGTCTCCAACTAGGCTCTGGGCCTTTGCCTTATTCACTCTGTACCTACAACACTTAGCACAGAGCCCTGAAATTCAACTGCTCGGAAAGTGTTTATTAATATTTTTATTCATCCCAGTGTTAAACAAAAGAAGATCTATCCCTAATAAAGCAATAATATTTAAGCATGCAAAGGAAGTAAGTTCAAAGAAACAAAATTTAACTTATTATCCCTAATTTGATTATAATACTATGTCACAAAAGTTGAATTAATGTGGCAAATTAAAAGGTAAGTAGAGAATCAAGAGTAAAGACGACTTCTCCATGACTCTGCCTTACCTTAGCCACATAGCCCAGGTCCTCAGTGTCCAGAAGGACCAGAAGAATTTACCAAAATCAGTGTAGTATTAAAATACAGGAGTAATTCGGAATTGAGATCCTGGAACCATTAGGAGGTTTCTAAAATTTTAAAGCTGGGAAAAAGTCAAATGATGATTTTGTCAAACTCAATCATTTTGTGAATGATGAAACTGACACCCGGAACTGTCACTGATTGGCACACCTACTTAGACATACAGCCTGGACTTAAGACAGGCCCCCTGACTCCCAGCCTGTTTCTCTGTGGGTTACACTGACCCTGCAAACAGATCGATAGTCTGATGTAATAAGGTGACTAACTAGACTGCAAGTAGTAGAAAAATTGAAGCAGGCAACCTCAGAGTGCAACCCTTCTGAGAGACACCTGCTCTAGTTTATCGTTCTACACACAGAAAAATAGGCTACACATTCGGAAACTGTCCTTGGACAGCTATAGAATGGGCCAAAAACTACCCTTGACAAGATAACCACAGAACAGCCATAGTGGACCCAAACCAGTCTTAGCAAGATTTCTATGTTATCTCAACACTTCAAGAGACCTGTCGTTGTTAGGTGCCATCAAGTCGGTTCTGACTCATAGCGACACTGTGTACCATTGAATAAAACACCGCCTGGTCCTGCGCCATCCTTACAATCATTGTTATGCTTGAGCCCATTGTTGCAGCCACACTGTCAATCCATCTCATTGAGGGTCTTCCTCTTTGCTGCTGACCCTGTACTTTACCAAACATGACGTCCTTCTCCAGGGACTGATCCCTCCTGATAACATGTCCAAAGTTTGTGAGATGTACTCTCGCCGTCCTTGCTTCTAAGGAGCTTTCTGGTTCTACTTCTTCCAAGACAGATTTGTTTGTTCTTTTGGCCGTCAACAATCTTCACCAACACCACAATTCAAAGGTGTCAATTCTTTGGCCTTCCTTATTCATTGTCCAGCTTTCACATGCATTTGATGTGATTGAAAATACCATGGCTTGGGTCAGGCACACCTTAGTCTTTAAGGTGACATCTTTGCTCTTCAACACTTTAAAGAGGTCGTTTCAGCACATTTGCCCAATTCAATGCATCTTGATTTCCTGACTGCTGCTTCCTTGGGTGTTGATTGTGGATCCAAGTAAAATGAAATCTTTGACAACTTAAATCTCTTCTCCGTTTATCATGATGTGGCTTATTGGTCCAGTTGTGAGGATTTTTGCTTTCTTTATGCTGAGGAATAATCCATACCGAAGGCTGTGGTCTTTGATCTTCATCAGTAAGTGTTTCAAGTCCTCTTCACTTTCTGCAAACAAGGTTGTGTCATCTCCATAAGGTAGGTTGTTAATGACACTTCCTCCAATCCTGATGCCCATACTTCTTTATATAGTCCAGGTTCTGTAATTACTTGCTCAGCATATAGGTTGAATAGGTATGGTGAAAGGATACAACCCTGAAGCACACCTTTCCTAACTTTAAACCACTCAGTATCCCCTTGTTCTGTCTGAACAACTACCTCTTGATCTATGTACAGGTTCCTTATGAGCACAATTAAGTGTTCTGGAATTCCCATCCTTTGCAGTGTTATCCATAACTTGTTATGATCCACACACCCACATGCCTTTGCATAGTCAATTAAATACAGGTAAACATCCTTCTGGTATTCTTTGCTTTCAGCCAGGGTCCATCTGACATCAGCAATGATGTCCATAGGTCAAAAGACCTATTAGCTCATTATGTGCAAAATACATATAAGCACCCTGCCAGGGAATTGAACCCTTGTCTAGAGAAAATGCATGATCAGCCCTGAGCCCTGAGCCCTGTGCGAAGGTCAGTCCTGAATATTTGTGATGAATTTGCATTTCCTTGTCTGCTTTCTGTAAAAGCCCACCTCTTCAAGCTGACTTTGAACAGTCTTGGAGGCAAGAGCCCTGATTGCTCCTTTCCTTGTATATTCAAGGAAATAAAGATGTCTTTCTGATCTCCTACCTTGGCCTTTTGCTTGCTGGCTTTAACAAGTCACACTAAGTAAAACCTGGGTTTTCACCCAGCAACAAAATGAATAAAAGGATTTGATAAATCTAGAGAAGAAGAGGATGGGACAGAAATTGAAGAGGGAAGAGTCAGAGCATGCCAAGGTTTCATAACTTGGTGGGAAAGTGTTATAATTTCCAGCATGCAAATAAGCTTTTGATATACCAATTAGTTGTCTTTGTTCACACCCCTTTTCCCCCATTAGATTAAATCTTTTCTGCTCTGCATCCTGGCTTGTGCCCTAGGGCACAGACCTTTATGTCTTCTATCATAAGGGCTTCTTTGGCCTCTGGCTTCTGGTGGAGTTCAACCTGCGGGAGATACCGCAGGAGGGCAGAAAGCAAGCATGTGCTCTCTCACCTCGCTCCCTGTTGGGATGCACTATCCCAGTGGCTCTCTTCCTCTACCTCAGGTCACAGCTCCTTTCACTCAGCCTCATCCGATAACTCTGGCCCTGCCACATTCTGCTATCTATTCTTTGCTTGCCTCTTCAGGCCTAGAGATGACAATGGCTACACTGCTATTGCTATTACTACTTGTCTAGGTGCTTCGCCATCCCTCGTTGTTGCCCATTGCCCTGTCTCTTCCCTTGTAAAGGTCTCGCCGTTAAATGCTCTTCATTATCCCTTGAGTGAGTCATCTGTTGGATTTGATCCTCCTTCCCATTCTCCCTGTATTTTCCTCTCTCCTCTTCAAGAAAATGATGGGTTCTGTTTCCATTGCTTTAGGAGGGGGATATAACAGAGGGGAAAAAAGAAAAGACCCTTCAGACTTGCTGGATTTTCTTTCCAGTGGTTTAAACCCACAGGGAGATAGGATTAGAGGGCTATGCCCAAGAACCTGTGGATGATATATCCTGTAAAAAAGCCTAAAATTTTGACCATCTGTCATACGTAATGCTTCCTTCAACTGAGTCTAGAAATGGTAGTGATGAAACAGCTAGAGGATCATGGTTTAGCATGACCCAGGCCATTCAATCTCCCCGTCCCGTGTTTTCTCCCGGGTGTGAATGAATATAAAAGGATGGACTGGTTTGCACTCTTCTAAACCCATTGACCATTGCCCTCGAGTGGATTCTGACTCATAGTATCCCTATGGGACAGAGTAGAACTGCCCCATAAATCTTTACAAAAGCAGATTGCCACATTTTTCTCCTATGAAATGGCTGGTGGGTTCAAACCACCCACCTTTTGGTAAACAGTCAAGCACTTAAACACCAGGGCTCCTTTGCACTCTTCTACATCATGATAATTTTTCATATTTGTTAATTAATACAGAGTAAGCCCAACTCCAGGGCTCCAATGAGGAAGTACAAGGTGTAATTGAAGGTCATCACTCTTAGTCAACAGAGGTATAAAAAAAAAAACAAAGCAAATCACTGCCAAGAAACCAGAAGTAGTGACCTGGTCCTGCTCAGGGACTTAGACCTGGAATGAATCTCTTTCTTTCTGTTCTTCAGGTGGGGTGGTAGAGTCACAAGTCAGAAATTTTAAAACACCTTGAGGTCAGGGATTTCCTCAGCAGAGTCCTGGGAAATTATCTGGTTATGACTTGATGTTATCTTTAGTAGAAAATCAAAGGATGTTGTTGAAATCTGTCTCCTGAAGTTCTGAACTGTAATCCCTCAACAAAAAATCACTATGAATTTATTTGGGTCATGCAAGGAAAAGTGTCCCCTCTTCCTGATGGTCACAAACTCCCCTAAAATAAAAATAAAGACAAAATGTTTGCTTAGAAGCCAAGGGGAAGATTGGCTTGTTCATAAAAGAAGGGGAAATGGAGAAAGGAAAGAAGGAGACAGGAAAAATTCAAGGGAAAAAGAGAAATAAGGAGAAAGAGCAGAAGGGAGGGATGGAAAGAGGAAGGAAGAGAGAAACAAAGAGAAAAAGACAGAGACAGAAACTCCTGAGAGTTTAGTGGACTGAGTGTCAATCCCTAGCTGTGCTAAGAGGAAGTGAGGTGTTAGGAAAAAAAAAAAAAAATGGCTACAAGGTCTTCAGGGACAGATCATGAAGAATTCTCTGAAAATCAATAACAACTGAAGGAAACCATCCAGCAGGAAAACAAAGACTTCACAAACTAGGAAACATAAATGGCAAAGACATATTTGAAAGGGTGCTCCACGTCCCTTATAGTGAGGCAAACTGGCGCAGTTAAGTGCTAGGCTGCTAACTGAAACATTGGAGGTTTGAGTCCACCCAGAGGCACCTTGGAAGAAAGGCTTGGCAATTTACCTCCAAAAGATCAGCCATGGCAAGTCCTGCGGAGCACAGTTCTACTCCGGCACAGATGCGATTGCCATGAGTTGGAACTGACTGGACAGCAACTGCTTTAATTTTGGGTTTTATACAGTAGCCAGATCAGCAAAAGTTGAAAAGTCCTCCACTAGCAAATTTTTTAAGGTTGTTGAAAATTCTCAATTACTACTAATAAGAATATAAATTACACAAAATTTTGAAAATGTGTTTGATATTATCTGTAACGACTAAAGACACACATATCCTGTGATCCAGCAAATCCAGTTCCAGGAATTTGTACACCAGTGATTTGTGTACAAGAGCAACAGTTATAAGTAGAAAAAAAATTTATGACAACCTCAAATGACACCTTTTTTTCTAGGAAATCTAATTTTAATGGCTTTAGATAACTCAGTAAATGTTAGTCAAGAAGACATTTCATTCAGTGTTTGTATATTATACGTATTATGATTACAGTTATGAGAAAGACGTACACATGTATATGTTTAGTTAGATAAAACCCTACAAGTATACACCCCCCAGCCAAAAAGATTAGCAGTATTTCTATCTCACTGACAGGATTATAAGTGATTTTTTAAAAAAATATCTTTCTGATTAGATAACTTCTAAATGATTGCATTTTTTATAATCACAGCCACAAACATCACATTGATGCAATTTTCATTTTTAGGAGAATTCATTTAGTTTAATAAGCTTGTGATTTATTTACAAGATGAAGTAGAGAGAAAAAGCTGCTTGGAATGAGGGGTTTTATTGGTTCACTGGTTTTGGACAGCATCTTAGTTACCTACTGTGGCTATAGCAGAAATGCCAGAAGTGGATGACTTTAACAAACAGAAATTTATTCTCTCACTGTTTAGGATGGTAGAAGTCTGATTTCAGTGCACCAGCTCCAGCGGAAGGCTTTCTCTCTCTGTAGGCTCTGGGTGAAGGTCTTTGTCATCAATCTTTCCCTGTTCTAGGAGTTTCTCAGAGTACAGACCCTGGGTCCAAAGGACATGCTGTGCTCCCAGCTCTTCTTTCTTGGTTGTATGAGGTCCTTCTGTCTCTCTCTGCTTACATCTCTCTCCTTTTATCTCTTTTAAGATAAAGGTCATTCCCCAGAGAAACTCCCCTTACATAGAATCAGGGCTGTGACTTGAGTAAGGGTGTTGCACCCCACCCTGATCTTCTTTAACGTAAACTAATCTTCTCTCATTAGCCACAGGCAGAGATTAGGATTTACAAAAAAAAATTTTTTTTTTTTTTTAACAAAGGAAAAAGATCACAAAATGGAGGGCAACCGCACAATACTGGGAATCATGGTCTAGCCAAGTTGTCCCATATTTTGGGGGGAATATAATTCAATCCATGACAGAGAGGAAGTGGGGAAATGATGGAGCTGCAGGTATTTTTATCCCAGTGACCAAATCAAGTTATGGCAATAGCAGGTTGAGAACGGCAAGTTATTATGTTGTCTGTGTGTAACTACCTGAAAATAATTCGGAATAATCAGAACGATGTGTTTACAAATTGACTTCAATTTACATTCTAAACGATAAGCGTATGAATTGCCCAATGTGGGATGATCCCCTTAAGAGGGAATTTTGTTCTCTGAATCAACACCAGAGTCTTTGTCAACTGCCATAAGGGGTGGTAGAAATAATGAAGTCACTGGTGTTTAAGACAGGTGATTGCTTAGGAAAAAAAAAAAAAGACTCTTGGTAAGCCTGAGGCCTACATCAGTTGTGTATGTTCCAAGCTGTGAATCCATTGCCCTGCTTAACTTCGCTACCCAGAGGATTTCAGAATATGGTCTGAATTCAAGGCCAGGCACAGAACCTCAGCACCTTCACCTTCGAGTGTGCATTGCTTCAGAGGAGAGACCTCCATAGGTTACAAACAAGTTGTATGACTATTTTGTACCTCTTTGCTGTTAAATGTCTGACAGAATTTAATCCATGGCTTTTCTTTTTCATGTAACTAAAAACCTGTTTTCAAGTTTTTGAGACTGGGGGCTGTCTCCTCAGCTTTTCGCACATTTAGAAGCCAGTCTGCCTTGGAGTTACAACGCTGCATGGAAGCCAGTGTTGCACTTCCTGAAGGGGCCCCTCCTGCCAGCCAGGTGAGTCAGATGACAGCCACCTCCAGGCCAGCCCTGCCATCCGCTATTGGCTCACCTGCTGCTGCACCCTCAGCAGCCAGGTCTGGTGACCCAGATGGCAACCATGCCGACCATGTCTTTCTGGGCTCTGCTGTCCAGCACAGGCTGGACCATGCCATCACTGCAGGCTTCAGTGGAGTAAATAAAGCTGAGCCCTCAAGGGCTGACATCACTTGCCAGGAGCCTCAGACAGCCCAACCAGCATACCAGAAGCAGCAGTTTGGCCGTTGCCACTATGAGATGAAACAGTTTTTGGAGTGTGCACAGAACCAGATTGACCTCAACCTTTGTGAGGGTTTCAGCTAGGTGTTGAAGCAGTGCAGATTTGCAAATAGATTAGCATAATCAAGAAGTTCAAAGAGAAGAAATGGAAAATCTGCTGTTATGCCCAAGTTAATTTGGCATAAGGACTGTAGTTGTTAGTGACAATATAAAGTATACAAGCACCAGTTAAACCTCTCCCCCATCACGAACAGCTTCTTTGCTTCAGAATCATCATGGATGAGGGTGTTCTTATTGTACTGAGATGATGTCAAGTTTGGGGCTGGGCAAATGTTCCCGTGGCCTCCTTAAACTAGCTGTTGTGATGTTATTGTTTGTGAATTAATTAGAATAAAGTGACTTTCTTCAAAAAAAAAAAAATTTTTTTTTATTGGAATCTCTGACTCTTCAGAGTTTTAACAGCTAGGGGCTACCAATGTTAACAAAAAACTCCAAACATCTGCCAAAGGGCCTCCTGGCTTTGTCAACACAAGCGAAAGGCAAAGGACCAAGGTGAAGTGGTAGAGAACCTAGTGGTGTGTCAGAAACAGTGTGAAACAGAGTCTGAATCAGTTCAAGAGCCTTGGGGAGCCCAGCCAATGCAATCAGGACTTCACCTGAGAGGGAGGTGGTAGGAGACAGCTGGCTTAAAGGAGTGGACTGTGTTCTTAGAAGGGAATAGGTATTAGGTATGTTTCCTGGAGAGGAACTCTTAAACGTGGACGAAGGTAAATTCAAACCTCAGAATGTTGGTCTTGACTGGGTGAACTCTCTTGCTTCGGATGAGAATGAGTCCTGAGAACCTGGTCCTCGACCATGTAGCTCAGCTGTGGGAATTTAGTTGCAAGGTGGGATACTGGAGAGAGATCAATGTCAACTAAGTAATCAGCCTCTCTGGAACTAGTAGAACTTTAAACAATCGATGAGATCATGTGGTATAATCAATTCCCTGTTTTCTAGAGGAAAGAAGGGGCGTACCAAGGTCCACTTCACTGGAGTCAGATCAGCCAGAAGTTCCAGACTGACCTGTGCTAGTTATCTTCCCACGAGCTATTTATCTTGCTGCCACTCACATAGAGTGCCCAAGGAGATCCCCAACACCATCCTCACAGCTCTCCTACCTCCTCAGGATGGCTCATCTTAAGCCAGCTTTGGTTTCTGGATATAGCCCTGCTTTTCTTAAATTTATTAATATCCAAAGGGTTTCCAAGTGGTAATTATCCCAAATGTCCCAGTATAAAAGCCAGATTGTCCCAGTATGGTTGCCAAATAAATTGTGCTATATTTGTACAATGGAATGTTTTACAGCAATTAACATGACCAAACTACATTTACACCAAACAATACAACATATAACACAGCCATAATGTGGAGCAAAATGAACTGGAAGTTATAGACTATATACTGTTTAATTCAATTTTTTTAAAGTTCACAGTCAAATCTAACTTTGATGATAAATGTCAAAAGAGTGATTATCTTCAAGCAGAAGAGAGGGTTACTGATTGGAAGAGACACAAGAAAGTTTCTGCGGCATTGGTGATAGCATTCTGTGGAATTCTGTGACATTGTACACTTGTGTGCTGAGCATTTTTCAGTTCCTATATTTATACGAGCCCTGGTGGCACAATGGTTAAGCCCTCAAATGCTAATTGAAAGGTAAGCGGTTTGAATCCATCAGTCATTCTGCAGAAGAAAAGACCTGGAGATCTGCTTCCATAAAGATTACAGCCTAGGAAACCCTACCAGGCAGTTATACTCTGTCCTTTAGGGTCGCTATCAGTTGAAATCAACTCCACAGCACACAACAACATACACTTCAATTAAAAAGTTTTAAAAAAAATCTCTGGCAGAAGTCCTTATACCAAGTAAAAGCTGACTTGGGGCTTTTATTTATAAATGATTTGTTTCAAAAATAAATTGAAAGAAAATAAATGTACAGCTAGTCTCTGACTTATGGTGAATTCGAGTTATGACATACTGCACTTATGACCATCAGTGTATCTGAAACTTTGCATCTTCCAGGGAGGAGTTTACGGAGAAATGCATGCAGGGGATTTGGAAAAAAATTGCTGAGTTATGTGAACACACTCCAAGAATTTGATCAGGATAATATGATGGGAGAGATCGGTGGAAAAAACATCCATACAGCAAGAGAGCTAATTTTGAAATCAATGTCACTGATGTGGAATACTTCATAGATCACAAAGAAAGGGAACTGACAGATCAGAACTTAATGGATTTTGAAGAGGAAAGAAATGCTGAAGAAGAAAGAAATAACGAGGAAGAGGAAGGAGAGAAGTTGCCAAAAAATTTATAGTGAAATGATTAGCTGGAACTTTTTCTAAACAAAATCAGGGGCTTCAGTGGCTTGAAAGGATGGACCCAAATCCTCATCCCATAGCTAAGTCTGACAGGCATATTCAGGAAGCAGTGGAATGTTATCATGAAATACGTGAAGAAAAAAGGAAAAGGACCATAGAGACAACTCTAATTTTCTGATTGGAAACACCATCCCCATTTCCAGGGATAATTCAGTTGTTCCAGAGCCTTTCACAAGTGGAGTTATTATGGCAACTGATGAAATGCCAATGTCATCCAATTTTTCTTCATTGTTAAATTTTTGTGTATTTAAATATATCTGTAAGTTTATATGTAATGTTTCCAGACACCAAAGACAAATAAAGACCCAATTTATAAAGATACTGATAATAAAAAGCAGTAATACTGAAAACTAAAAAAAAAAAAATTAGATACTAGACTTACATCAGAACTGACCTATGACAGAGTCATCCAAACAGAGCCCCATCATTTTTAAGTTAGATATTCCTAACTAATGTTACAGTTAGCCAACAGAATTTGATTATGAAATCACTGGACAATTTAAAGCAAGATCTAAAGTTAAGATTCTTACCCAAGCTTTCAGGACAATAGGCTTAGATTATAAAATGACGAGTCAGTGTGCCAATTCGAGGCCACATTGGGGTACAGATTCAACTTTTACCTGAATGAAACTGGACAAGGACACAGATTCTGCCTGTTTCTCCTCTTGCTCTCTGTACTCTTCTCAGTCTCTGATTAATATTTTGAAATTATATGAGCTAAAGTTTACCTACACCTTCCTCATGAAAGTACAGATTCTGCTGTCCATTTGGACACAATCTGAAACTTTATTTCCTGACAGCTGTTATCTTACTGCACCAAAATACCATGTGCAAGAATAGTTGTGAAAGTAACTTCTGATGAAATTGCTGGAAAAGTGCTTGAAATAGAGCTCCTATTTCTTCAACAATTCAACAATTATTTATTAATGTTCAATTATGTGAGAGACCTTTTTTCCTGAAGACTAATCTTGGGATGCGTATACACTTTATTAATACATGTGACAACCTATGGCTGAACTTCAGAGTGGGTGAAGAATCTTTTTACTCTTCTATCATCCTTCACCTCACTCTTGATCCCTTCCTGATCTCTAAACTGCTATCATTTCATGTAAATATTCTCTTTTTGACTGTTTCATATTCCTATTGCCACTGTGGATTGTCCTCTAACTGCAGCTACCAAGCATCCTGGGTGACTCAGAGTCCCTGAGTGGCAAATGGTTAAGTGAAAAGTTAGTAGTTCAACTTTGTTGAGTAGCATCTGGGGTCTTAAAAGCCTGTGAGCGGGCATCTAGGATACTCCACTGGCCTCACCACTTTGGGAGCAAGGAAGAATGAAGAAAACTAAAGACACAAGAGAAAGATTGGTCCAAAGGACTAATGGACCACATTTACCACGGCCTCCACCAGACTGCATCCAGAACAATGAGATGGTACCTGGCTACCATCACGGACTGCTCTGACAGGAATCATAACAGAGGGTCCTGGACAGGGCTGGAGAAAAACGTAGAACAAAATTCTACTCAAAAAGAAAGCTCAGACTTGCTGGACTGACAGAGGCTGGAAAAATCCTGACAGTATGGCCCCCAGGCACCCTTTCAGCTCAGTAATAAGGTCACTCCCGAAGTTCACCCTTCAGCCAAAGATTGAACAGGCCCATGGAGCAAAACAAGACTAACGGTGCGCACGAGCCCTGAGAAAGAGCCTGGAAGGCAGGAGGGAACAGGAAAGCTGGTAATACAGTACCCAGTGTTGAGAAGGAGAGTGTTGATATGTCGTGGCGTTGTTACCCAGTGTCATAGAACAATGTGTATACTAACTATTTGATGAGAAACTAGTTTGTTCTGTAAACCTTCATCTAAAGTACAATAAAAATAAATAAATGAAGCCAGATAAACCATAAATTAAAATCTAAAAAAAAGAAAGTTTAGTAGTTCAAACTCACCCAGAGGCTTTTCAGAAGACAGGTATGGCAACCTGCTTCCAAAAGATCACAGCCTTGAAAACCCTATACAGTAGTTCTGCTCTGCACACATGGGGTTGCCATGACTCTAAATCGACTCAATGGCAACTAACAACAAGAACAACCAAGTGTCCTATACCTTAGGGTATTACTTGACAAAAATATCTCCTGAAAGATGAAGCAGCTCAGTTATAAGGAGTTTGTGTGTATTGCAGGTGCTGGTCATGTGTGTACGGGGATTTGAAGGGAAGCAGGGCTTATCCCTAACCCTGATCCCCTTTACCAGACCACCCAGCTGTGCAGTACGAGGAGTGTGTATCTGTGGGATCCCAATGGGTCTTTGGGGACTTGCTCAGTGGCCAGGCTTCTATTCCAGTGGCTTTGGTTGGGGAAACTGGAAGGAAACCAAGTATTAACTCACAGAGCTGTGCCTTTAAGGTTTAGAAGAGTGCAAGAAATGAAGACTGACGACAGTGTTACTACCTGATGGTTCATTGGGCAATGTAGAGATTCCACCACTCTACCAGCCTGTGTGTATCACATTCGGAAAGAAATGTATTGGCATATAAAATGCATGGTTTTATTTTAGGAGAAGACCCCTAAAATGATATAACTATGTTGGAAATGAGAGGTTCATAATTCTGGCGTTTCTTTACTATTTTCAATATAATAATTGGCCTGTGAGCCAAAGTTCCGAAACTGTCCTTTATATTGAGAACTCTAGAGAGCAGTTAATACAGCGAACACATGGTATATTGAGGTCCTATTAGATGGCAGCTCACATATTTATTCAACCAACATATTTTCAACACCTGGAGTTTATGTGGCAGGTTGTGTGCTAGGAGCTAAAGATATGATGAATATAAGGTACCTGAGATCAAGACAGCTGTAAACAGGCCATTTCAATTCTTACAATTACATAAAAGGTGCTATGGTAGGAACAACATCATGGTGAAACAGCAGTGTGGAGGAGGACACCTTATCCAGTCTCAGGAAGTCAGGAAGTAAGAGACCTTAAGGCAAAACAGAGTTTAGCAAATAAAGGGTACAGGGTGAGGAAGCAAGGTTGTTTTCAGAAGTCTGCATGCTGTGTGAAGAGGTCCAGAGTCAAGAGATAACACATCTAGCTTGTGAAATTACAAGGAGTTCAATCTAACCACAGCAGTCTAAAGCACCCTTCAGCTAGAAGGAATTCCTAAAAAGTTGAGTAGACCCTGAAAACAAACTTACCTTCTAACTCACCGACTTTACAAATGTAGAACTGGAATTTAGAGGCCATTGTAATCAGCAGCCCAGATGACTTTGTATCTGAAAATAAATTAGGAACTAGAACATTAAGGACTCATTAAAATGCCGTAATGAAGCAAGGTTAGGATACACGCCGTGTCCTTTCCAGTTCCTTATTGTAATGAGCAGATTCTTGTCATCAAGCTGTCTTCTGCCACTTCTAGTAGCATTAAGTACTTTCATACTGTCATGAAAATGTTCCCTTTTCATGAATTATTTCATTAATTATAGTAATTGTATTTATCTATTTCACAGTATGTATTAAATTCATAAGACAAAAAAGGCAAAAGACATTGAAGACTATATGATGCAAAGTTTACTTCATCTACTCAGGTCAAGGTTCCAGTTGTAACCATGGCTACCATTTTATTGAGTAGTTTTCCTGAGATAGATAATTTCATACATACATATATGTACATGTATGTATATATATATATATTCATTATTTTCTAAATTC
This sequence comes from Loxodonta africana, assembly GCF_030014295.1. Taxonomy (NCBI): domain Eukaryota; kingdom Metazoa; phylum Chordata; class Mammalia; order Proboscidea; family Elephantidae; genus Loxodonta; species Loxodonta africana. Next base: position 135,072,805 of record NC_087344.1, read on the forward strand.
AGTGGTAGTAACCCTATAATTTTTCTACATTTTTTTCATGTTATGATAAATCCTGGAGATTTTCTCATATTAGTATAGTCATTTTTGTGACTCCAGAGTCTTTCATTGTAAGTATGTCTCATGATTTACATTACCAGTACATTAAGGAGGGACTTTAGGATTGTTTCTATCTTTTGCCATACAACAATGCTGCGACAAATACGCTAATATATATGGCATTTGGGGCATGGGTAAATAAATCTATAACATAAATTTCAAAATGTGAACTATGTGGATCAAAGCATTGAGCATTTAAGTTTTTGATACATGTTGTTGTTGGAGTCATGCAGTCAATTCCTAGAGGACTGTGCCCCACATGGTTTCCTAGGCTGAAATCTTTAGGAAAGCAGATCACCAGGTCTTTCCTCCTGTTGAGCCAATGCTAGGTTCCAACCACCAACATTTTGGTTAGCAGCCAAGTGCTTAACCCTATATAAGTGTACCGATTTGCACTCTCTATAGCAAATATCGACTCAACGGCACTGGTTGGTTGGGTTATAGCAAATATGAGAGATTTCCTGTTTCCACAAACCATTGCCAACCCATTGTCTCTTCAGATGTGTTTTTCCATGCCAATCTTAGAAATGGAAAAGTACCTCATAGTTTTAATTTGCAGATCTCTTATTTTCAATGAATCTCAACATTTTTAATTTCTTCTTACATATTTGCCCATTTTAAAAAGGCAATTTTCTTTCTTTTTTTATTTTTATTTTTTGCTGATTTATAATTGATCTTATTCATTACCCTCATGTGTCTGTCAGTTTGTCCTACTGTGGGGGATTGTGTGCTGCTCTGATGCTGGAAGCTATGCCACCAGTATTCAGATACTAGCAGGATCACTCATGGAGAACAGGTTTCAGCTGAACTCCAGATTAAGACAGAGTAGGAAGAAGTACTCATCAGTCTACTTCTGAAAAGAATTAGCCAGTGAAAACCTTATGAGTAGCAGCGGACCATTGACTGATATGGTGCTGGAAGATGAGCCCCCCAGGTTGGAAGGCACTCAAAAGACAACTGCAGAAGGGCTGTCTCCCCAAAGTAGAGTCAACCTTAATGAGGTGGATTGAGTAAAGCTTTCAGAACCTTCATTTGCTGATGGGGCACTACTGAAAGAGAAGAAACAGCTGCAAACATCATTAATAATCAGAACGCAGTATGAAGTATGAATCTAAGAAAATTGGAAATCATCAAAAACGAAATGCATAAACATCAGTATCCTACCCATTAGTGAGCAGAAATGAACTGGTATTGGCCATGTTCAATCGGACAATCATACGGTCTACAATGCCAGGAATGACAACTTGAAGAGGAATGGTGTTGCATTCATCATGAAAAAGAACATTTCAAGATCTATCCTAAAGTACAACGCTGTCAATGATAGGACAATATCCATACGTCTACAAGGAAGACCAGTTAATATGACTATTATTCAAATTTAAGCACCAACCTCTAAGGCCACAGATAAAGAAATTGAAGATTTTTTATCAGCTTCTGTAGTCTGAAATTGATGGAACATGCAATCAGGATGCATTGATAATTATTCATGATCGGAATTCAAAAACTGGAAACAAAGAAGAAGGGTTGTTAGGTGGAAAATATGGCCTTGGTTATAGAAACGATGCCAGAGATTGCATGATTGAATTTTGCAAGACCAACAACTTCATGGCAAATACCTTTTTTTACCAACATAAACGGCGACCATACACATGGACCTTGCCAGATGGAATACACAGGAAATCAAATCAACTACCTCTGTGGAAAGAGATGATGGAAAAGCTCAATACCATCAGTCAGAACCAGGCCAGGGGCCGACTGTGGAACAGACCATCAATTGCTCATGTGCAAGTTCAAGCTGAAACTGAAGAAAATTAGAACAAGTCTACGAGAGCCAAAGTATGACCCTGAGTATATCCCATCTGAATTTAGAGACCATCTCAAGAATAGATTTGACTCATTGAACACTAATGACCAAAGGCCAGATGAGTTGTGGAATGACATCAAGGACATCATACATGAAGAAAGCAAGAGGTCATTAAAAAGACAGGCAAGAAAGAAAAGACCAAAACGGATGTCAGAAGGGACTTTGAAACTTGCTCTTGATCATTGAGCAGCTAAAGCAAAAGGAAAAAATGACAAAGTAAAATAACTGAACAGAAGATTTCAAAGGTTGGCTCGACAAGACAAAGTAAAGTATTATAGTTACTTGTTTAAAGAGCTGGAGCTAGAAAACCAAAACGAAAGAACATGCTCGGCGTTTCTCAAGCTGAAAGAACTGAAGAAAAAATTCAAGTCTCGACTTGCATTAGTGAAGGATTCTATGGGGAAAATACTAAATGATGCAGAAAGCATCAAAAGAGGATGGAAGGAAGACACAGAGGCATTATGCTGAAAAGAATTGGTCGATGTTCAACCATTTCAAGAGGTAGCACATGGTCAGGACCCGATGGTACTGAAGGAAGAAGTCCAAGCTGCTCTGAAGGCATTGGTGAAAAACAAGCCTCCAGGAATTGATAGAATATCAATTGAGATGTTTCAATAAATGGATGCAGCGCTGGAGGTGTTCACTTGTCTATGCCAAGAAGTATGGAAGAAAGCTTCCTGGCCAAGTGACTGGAAGAGATCCATATTTATGCCTATTCCCAGGAAAGGTGATCCAACAGAATGTGGAAGTTATTGAACAATATCATTAATATCACACACAAGCAAAATTTTGCTGAAGATGATTCAAAAACAGCTGCAGCTGCATATTGACAGAGAACTGCCAGAAATTCAGGCCAGATTTGGAAGAGGACATGGAACCAGGGATATCATTGCTGATGTCAGCTGGATCCTGGCTGAAAGCAGAGAATACCAGAAGGATGTTTACGTGTGTTTCATCAACTATGCAAAGGCATTCGATTGTGGGGATCATAACAAATTATGGATAACATTGTGAAGAATTGGAATTCTAGAACATTTAATTGTGTTTATGAGGAACCTTATATAGATTAAAAGGCAGTTGTTCAGACAGTACAAGTGAGTACTGCGTGGTTTAACGTCAGGAAAGGTGTGTTTCTGGGTTGTACCCTTTCACCATACCTATTCAATCTCTATGCTGAGCAAATAATCTGAGAAGCTGGATTATATGAAGAAGAATGGGGCCTCACGATTGGAGGAAGACTCATTAACAGCCTGATTTATCCAGATGACACAACTTTGTTTGCTGAAAGTGAAGAGGACTTGAAGCACTTACTGATGAAGATCAAAAACCACAGCCTTCAGTATGGATTGCACCTCAACATAAAGAAAACAAAAATCCTCACACCTGGACCAATGAGCAACATCATCATAAATGGAGAAAAGATTGAAGTTGTCAAGGATTTCATTTTACTTGGATCCACAATCAGCACCCACGGAAGCAGCAGTCAAGAAATCAAAAGATGCATTGCATTGGGCAAATATGCTGCAAAGGACCTCGTTAAAGTGTTGAAAAGCAAAGATGTCACCTTGAAGACTAAGGTGCCCCTGACCCAAGCCATGGTATTTTCCATTGCATCATATGAAAGCTGGGCAATGAATAAGGAAGGCCAAAGAAGAATAGATGCCTTAGAATTGTGGTGTTGGCGAAGAACACTGAATATATCATGGACTGCCAAAAGAACAAACAGATCTGTCTTGGGAGAAGTGCAACTGCAAGGTTCCTTAGAAGCAAGGATGGCAAGACTGCGTCTTACGTACTTTGGACATGTTGTCAGGAGGGATCAGTCCCTGGAGAAAGACATCATGTTTGGCAAAGTACAGGGTCAGCAGAAAAGAGGAAAACCCTCAATGAGATGGACTGACACTGGCTGCAGCTATGGGCTCAAGCGTAACGATGGTGAACGTGGGGAAGGACCGGGCAGAGTTTCGTTCTGTGGTATATAGGGTCACTATGAGTCAGAACCGACTGGATGGCACCTAACAGCAACATAGCAACAACATGAAGGTGCTAGCCTGACAATTTAGAATTTCCAATAGCACCAAATACAAAGCAAATGCACATGTAATCATAAACAACTTTCCACTTAATCACAGGGCAAGAAAGAAGAGAGAGCCCCTTTGGCAGGGTGTGCACATTGGGAATTCTAAGGTTTGAGTTTGCAGCAGAAGTTACCTAGATTTCAGAGAAACACTCATGCCTTCACCAGAAGCCTTGCATTGAGTAACAATTAATAGCAGCCTATCACTGGGACAGGAACAAGAGCACGGAGAAAGAAAGCATCCATGTGACAGTTATACAGGGTCTGCTAAAAGCTCAGAGAGGAACAGGAGTACTGAGACAAATTTGAAAGCATCTATGTGACAGTTATGAAGGGTCTGCTAAAAGCTGCAGGAGGAACTGGAATACTGAGACAAAATTTCTGGAACTCCAGGCCTTGCATAAAGAACAATATAGTGAGAGAACTCCACTGGTGGAATTTGAAGCTAATGGTACAGTGAATGTAGCTATAGTAACAACAAAATTCAAATCCAGCTGAATTACAACTGCATTGAATTGATGCTCACCGAAAACATCTTAAACCATAAATATTATTATATCAGTAACTAATTTGTTTTAAGCAATGCCTAACAATCAATAAAGAATTGTGAGAGATAAAGAAATCAATTAAAAGCTAACCATAAAGCAAGTAACAAAAACAGAGAGATCCAAATTTGGAGTAATCAGAGGACCTTTAAAATGACTATGATTATTATGTCAAAGGATGTAGCAGAAGGGTAACCAACACACTTGAATACATGGAAAATTGACAGAAAAATGGAAACTATTAATAGAGTCATTTACAAGAAACCCTGGTGGTATAGTGGTAAAGAGTTATGGCTGCTAACCAAAAGATCAGCAGTTCAAATCCACCAGGTACTTCTTGGAAACCCTACTGGGCAGTTCTGCTCTGTCCTTTGAGGTCACTATGAGTTGGAATCAACTCGATGGCAATGGGTTTTTTTATTAATAGAGTCAAATGGAAATACTATAAATGAAAAGCACAGTATCAGTGATGAATTCCTTTAATGGACTGAACAGAAGACTGAATATGTACATAGTAAAGGAAAAAATTAGAAAATGTGAGATAGATCAGTGGAATTAACCAAACTCACAGTTATCAGAACAACAGGCAGAACAGACATTACATCAATTTGTATTTGATTGGTAGGAGCTAAGTAGTAACCTGTGGTTCCTTGGTACTTTGAACCAGTATTCATTTTGTGAGTCTGATTCATAAGAAATCTCTCAATAGTGCAGTTGTCTCTGTAAAAAAAAAAAAAAAGGAAAGAAAGAAAAACCAGTTACAGTTGAGTCGATTCCAACTCATAAAAAAAAAAAACTACAGAGCTGAACTGCCCTATAGGGCTTCCAAGGAACAGCTGGCAGATTCGAACTGCTGACATTTTTGGCTAGCAATTGAACTTATAACCACTGTGCCACCAGGGCTCATTTTGCTCACAGACTCTTTCTATGCTGCAGCCCGAGGCTTCAAGTTTTTCTTCCATTCTTTTAGCTTGAAAAATACCAAATGTGTTCTTCCCATCTGGTTTTTTAACTCCAGGTCTTTGCACGTTTCGTTGTACTTTGTCTTCACAAGCTGCCCTTCGAAATCTGGTCAGCTCTTCTAGTTCATCATTTCTTCCATTTGCTTTAGCTACTCTAAGTTCAAGAGCAAGTTTCAGAGGCTCTTCTGGCATCTCTTTGATTTTTTTTTTTTCTTTCTTTTTAATAACTTTTTGCTCTCTTCATGTATTAGGCACCTGATATCATCACACAACTCTTCTGGCATTTGGTCATAAGGGTTCAAAGCTCCAAATCTATTCTTGGGTTGAGCTCTAAATGGAAGTAGGATATACTCAAGGTGGTGCTCCGGCTCTCATGGACTTGTTTTAATTTTCTTCAGCTTCAACTTCAATTTGTATATGAGCAATTAATTTTCGTCTGTCCTGCAGTCAGCCCCTGGCCTTGTTCTGACTGATGGTATTGAGCTTCTGCATCACCTCTGTCCACAAATACAGTGGATTTAATTCCTGTGTATTCCGTTTGAAGCCCATGTCTATAGTCACTGTTTATATTGTTGAAAAAGGTATTTGTAATGAAGAAGTCACTGGTCTTGCAAAACTCTATCATGCGATCTCCTGAGTCATTTCTATCACCAAGGCCATATTTCCCAACTTCCTATCCTTCTTCTTTGTTTCCAGCTTTCCCATTCCGATAATCAGTAATTATCAATGCATTTCAATTGTATGTTTGATCAGTTTCAGAATGCAGAAGTTGGCAAAAAATCTTCTATTTCTTCATCTTTGGCATTAGTGGTTGGTGTGTAAATTTGAATAACAGTGGTGTTAACTGGTCTTCTTTGTAGGCGTATGGATCTTATCCTCTCACTGACAGCGTTGTACATCAGGATAAATCTTGAAATGTTCTTGTCGAGTATGAGATACTGCTCATCTTTAATTTGTCATTCTAGGCGAAGTAGATTGTCCAATTTAAAATGGCTGACACCAGTTTGTTTCAGCTCACCGATGCCTAGAATATAGATCTTCAAACATTCCATTTCACTTTTGACAACTTCCAATTTTTCTTGATTTGTACTTTGTACATTCCACATTCTGATTATTAATGGATATTTGCAGCTGTTCCTTCTCATTTTGAGTCATGCTGCATCAGCAAATAAAGGCCCCAAAAGCTTGACCCCAACTACATGATTAAGATTGACTCTATTTTGAGGTGGCAGCTCTTCCCTAGTCATATTTTCAGTGGCTTACAACCTGAGGGACCCATCTTTCAGCACCACATCAGACAATATTCTGCTGCTGTCCAAAATATTTTCACTGGGCAATTTTTTCAGAAGTGTATCATCAGATTCTTCTTCCCAATCTGTCTTAGTCTGAAAGCTCAACTGAAACCTGTCCACCATGGGTAAACCTGCTGGTATTTGAAATACTGGTGGCATAGCTTCTAGCATCATAGCAATATGCAAGCCACCACAGCACAACAAACTGACTGACAAGTGGCGGGACACATTCATATGTTTCAGGGATTAAGATGTGGGGCATATTGGGGAGGGTCCATTATTCTGCCTACCTCAGAAATTCTTTATCTTCTCTCCAAAGTCTCCCATTAAGAGCCACTGCTGTATTGTTGGAATTTTTAATTTCTCTTAGTTTAAAAACAAAAATATATATATTTTAATTCCTAATACTGCAGCCACTTCTACTACTACTACTCTCACTACCTCTCATTCTGTGCTTTTCTAGATTAACCAACACCTTTTACTATTTCTTTGCTCAACATTACTTTCTGGCAATATTCCTTTTAGAAATATTTCTCTTCTTGCTGAAATACATTATTTAGTTCTTTCCATGAGATTCTTTTTTTTTTTATTCTAACACTTCAATGATAATTTTGCTGAGAATAAGATTTTATTCCCATTGGTGAGATATTCATCTGTTATGTAGGTCTTTAACATCGTCTCATGGAGTTAAAATTTTTTACCCATAATGGAGGCCAGAGCCAAGATGGTGGAGTAGTCAGACGCTTCCTGTTGTCTCTCTTACAACACAGACCTGAATAAACAAGTGAATCTATTATGTATGAAAATCTAGGAGCCCTGAACATCAAAGACAAAGTTGAGGAGTCAGACAAAGCAGCAGGCGGAGGGAGATACAGTTCAGACACAGCAAGGATTTGACAGAACTGAGCTGGCAGGTGCCCTACAGGCTGGATTGGCCAACATGCTCAGGCTGAGGCAAGCACTAGCACTTGGGAAGCCTTTTCCACACCAGGGGAAACTGAGTGGCTGAAAGTCTGCACAAGTCCCTTGAGTCAGGGGAAAGCGGCACTGAATCTACAAAAGAAAAGTTCATAGGTCTCATCTACCACACAGGATAATAATAAAAAAAAAAACCTTCCCGCCTTTGGGAAGTAACTCTTACACTTACCCATCCCATCTCTGCTCTGCTCTGCTCCAGTCCCAGTCCAACCGGCTTCAGTGATTGCTGTGCCCCCTGGGCCAGAAGAGGGACGACACTCCCTGAGCAATTCTCCCAGTTTAACAAACAGTAAAAAATAATCTGCCAGCTCCCCTAAGCTGGGAACTCAGAGCAGGCAGAGCCCTTTGCCTAGGCACAGGAGTAAGAGGCCCATGGACTTTGAATACCTTTCACCCCTGCCTAGACCTGTGTGGGCCCATTTCAACAGCATAGCCCTTCAATAGCACAGTACAACAGGGTGTATACCTGAAGCCTATTTTCAACTGCAACAGCTAAGGGGACTGGCAGGTTTGTGACATTAGACACCACCCTGCCCATTAAGTAGAGTCCTCCGCTACCCACTTCAGGGACCTGAGGACTGGTGGTTTCACCCACTCTACCTAGCCACCCACAACAGGGGTCTGAGAAAAAGTGGTGCCTCCCAGTCCTTGCAGCCCACAGCATTCAGTGCCCAAAGGCTGGCTGCAAAACCCACCCACGCAAGTGCTGTATGGGACAGGAACACCTCTTCCACCCAAGCACTCAGGGGTAGCATCATCCCCCTGCCTTGCTTAGCACATGACCCCCTACTACAGCCAGATACCTGTGCCTACTCCAATCACCCCTGTCCATCTAGAACTGTAGGTGACAGCCTGTACCACACACTTGCTGACTGATGACCGGAGCACCTGAGCTGAATCTATACAAGAAAAGTAAATGGACTCATGGCTCATGTACCTAGTAACAGCTCTAACCATCTGGTGACAGGATGTGAGGGATTCAAAAATGTCAATAATCAAAGTAGCTCATACAACTGGCCTGTTTGGGCATATCATATCAAAACAAAACAAGAAGCTGGGACACAGTTAAAAAAAAAAGCAAACATAAAATAAAAAACAAGTACAATAATTATTGATGGCTTGGTGACAACAGTCAATTTCAAATCACATAAAAAGACAGAACATGCTGGCTTCAGCAACCAACCAAAACAAAGAACAAAGAAACCTTCTGGAAGAAGAGAACCTCTCGGGATTACTGGAGGTAGAATTCAAAAGATTAATATACAGAGATCAGGAAGGAGATTAGGCAAAATGCAGACAAAGGCAAGGAACACACAGACAAAACAACACAGAAACTTAAGAAGGTTATACAAGAACATAATGACAAATTTAACAGGCTGCAAGAATCCATAGAGAGAGAGCAAACAGAAATCCAAAAGATTAACAATAAAATTTCAGAATTAGACAACTCAATAGAAAGTCATGGAAGCAGAATTGAGAAAACGGAAGCCATAATTCGTGAGACTGAAGATAAAGCACTTGACACCAAATTATTTGAGGAAAAATCAGATAAAAGACTTTTTTTTAATGAAGAAACCCTAAGAATTATGTGGAACTCTATCAAGAGGAATAACCTACAAGTGAATGAGTTACCAGAATGGGGGGCGGCCAACAGAAAATACAGAGATAATTGTTGAAGATTTGTTCACGGAAAACTTCCCCCATCAAAGAGGACAAGATGCCTATCCAAGAAGCTCATCAAACCCTACACAAAGTAGAGCCCAAAAGAAAGTCACAAAGACATATTATAATCAAACATCCCAAAACCAAAGATAAAGAGAGAATTTTCAGAGCAGCTAGGGATAAACTAAAAGTCATCTACACATAAGAGTCAATAATCCTAAACTCTGACAACTCAGCAGAAACCAAGCAGGCAAGAAGGCAACAGGATTACATATATAAAGACTTAAAACCCACCCAAAATATTTAAAGAAAGAAAAATTGCCGGACAAGAATTGCATATCCAGCAAAACTCTCTCAAATATGATGGTGAAATTAGGGCATTTCCAGTGAAACAGAAGTTAAGGGAATTTCTAAAAACCAAACCAAAATTACAAGAAATACTAAAGGGAGTCCTCCAGTTAGAAAATCAATAACATCAGATAACAACCCAAGGCAAGAACACAGGACAGAACAGCCATATATCAACCCAGATAGGGAAGTCACAAAAATAAGTCAAAGCTAAAACACTTAAAATAGAGAAACACAGAAGACAATATGAAAAAGATGACAACATTAAAACAAAAAAGGGTGACTAAATAAAGTATGCACAGAATTTTCATATATAGAGGAAGTCAAGGCAATAATAAGGAATAAAAGATTGGTTTATACTCAGAAAAATAGAGGTAAATATTATAGGTGAACACAAAGGAAACTAAGAATCTTACACATCAAAATAAAGACCAAAAAAAAAATAAAGATTCAGCAAATAATAAATCAACAACAATGACAAAGATGAAAAGAAAATACATAAAGAAAAATGACTCTGCCCAAAAAATTAAGTGAAACAAAGAAACTGTCAACAACACACACACACAAATACATCAAAATGACAGCACTAAACTCATAGCTATCAATAATTACACTGAATGTAAATGGACTAAATGCAACAATAAAGAGACAGAGAGTGGCAGACTGGATTAAAAAACATGGCCTGTCTATATGGTGCCTACAAGGGACACACCTTAGACTCAAAGACACAAACAAACTAAAACTCAAAGGGTGGAAAAAATATATCAAGCAAACAACAGCTAAAAAAGAGCAGGAGTGGCAATATTAATCTCTGACAAAATAATATTAATCTCTGACAAAGCAAAATCCACCACTAAGGATAAGGAAAGACACTATATAATGATTAAAGGGTCAATACATCAGGAGGACATAACCATAATAAATATTTATGCTTCCAATGACAGGGCTCCAAATACATAAAACAAACTCTAACAGCACTGAAAAGAGAAATAGACAGCTTCATAATAATAGCAGGAGACATCAACACATCACTTTTGATGAAGGACAGGACACTCAGAAAAAAAGCTCAATAAAGACATGGAAGACCTAAATGTCACAGTCAACCAACTTGACCTCATAGGCATATTCAGAACACTCCACCCAACGGTAGCCAAGTATATTTTCTTTTCCAGTGCATATGAAACATTCTCTAGAATAGACCACATATTAGGCCACAAAGCAAGTCTTAACAGAACCCAGTACACTGAAATATTACAAAACATCTTTCTGACCATAAAGCCATGAAAGTAGAAATCAAAAACAGAAAAAGCAAGGGAAAAAAAAAATTGATACATGGAAACAGAACAACACCTTGCTCAAATACCACTGGGTTATAGAAGAAATCAAGGACAGAATAAAAAAGTCACAGAATCCAATGAGAATGGAAACACATCCCACCAGAACCTTTGGCACACAGCAAAAACAATGCTCAGAAGTCAATTTATAGCAATAAATGCACACATCCAAAAAAGAAGACAGGGCCAAAATGAAAACATTAACTTTACAACTAGAACAAATAGAAAGAGAGCAGCAAAAGAAACCCATGGGCACCAGAAGAAAGCAAATAATGAAAATTAGAGCAGAATTAAGTGAAATATAGAATAGAAAAACAATTGAAAGAGCTAACAAGATCAAAAGCTTCTTGTTTAAAAAGAACAAAACTGATAATCCGTTGACCAAATTGAAAAAGAAAAATATGAGAGAAAGCAAATAACCAGAATAAGTAATGAGATAGGTGATATCACAACAGGTCCAACTGAAATTAAAAGAATCATAACAAGAATAGTATGAAAAATTGTACTGCAATAAATTTGAAAACCTAGAGGAAATGGACAAATTTCTAGAAACACACTACCTGCCTAAACTAACACAAACAGAGACAGAACAACTAAATAAACCTATAACAAAAAAAGAGATCGAAGCACTAATTTAAAAATTCCCGACAACAATTAAAAAAAAAAAAAAAAAGCCCTGGCTCTGGAATCTTCAATGGAGAATTCTACCGAACCTTCAGAGAACAGTTAGCATCAGTGCTATTCAAGGTATTTCAGAGCATAGAAAAGGAAGGATTGCTCCTTAACTCATTCTATGAAGCCAGCATAACCCTGATACCAAAACCAGGTAAATACACCACAAAAAAACAAAATAACAGACCAATATCCATCATGAACATAGATGTAAAAATCCTCAACAAAATTCTAGCCAATAGAACTCCACACCATATCAAAAAACAATACATTACGACCAATGGAATTCATACCAGGTGTGCAGAGATGGTTCAACATTAGAAAAACAATCAATGTCACCCTAAATGGAAAGAGCCCAAAAGCATTCCCCTCGAGAAGAGGAACCAGACGAGGATGCTCTTTATCGCCACTCTTATTCAACATTGTGTTTGGAGGCCCTAGCCAAAAAAACAAGGCAAGAAAAAGAAATAAAGAACATCCAGATTGTTAAGGAAGAAGTCAAAGTATCCCTAATTGCAGATGATATGATCTTATACACATAAAACCATAAAGAATCCACAAGAAAACTATTGGAACTAATAGAAGAGTTCAGCAAAGTATCAGGATACAAGATAAGCATACAAAATCAGTTGAATTCCTCTACTTCAAAGAAGAGAAAGTCGAAGAGGAAATCACCAAGTCAGTACTATTTACAATAGCCCTCAGGAAGATAAAATACTTAGGAATAAATCTAACCAGAGATGTAACAGACCTACACACACAAAAAAAAAACTATAAGATACTACAGCAAGAAACCAAAAGACCTACATGAGTGGAAAAACATACCTTGCTCATGGATAGGAAGACTCAACATTGTAAAAATGTCTATTCTACCCAAAGCTATCTATAGATACAAGGTAATACCAATCCAAATACCAATGACATTTTTTAATGAGTTGGAAAAACAAATCACCAACTACATATGGAAAGGGAAGAGGCCCTGAACAAGTAAAGCATTACTAAAGAAGAAGAACAAAGTGGGAGGCCTCACAGTACCTGATTTTAGAACCTACTATACCCGCATGGTAGTCAAAACATCCTGGTACTGGTACAATAACAGACACATAGACCAATGGAACAGAATTGAGAATTCAGACATAAATTCATCCACCTAGGAATAGCTGATATTTGACAAAGAACAAAAGTCTGTTAAATGGGAAAAAGACAGTCTCTAACAAATGGTGCTGGCATAACTGAATATCCACATGCTAAAAAATGAAACAAGACCCATACCTTATAGCATGTAAAAAAACAAACTCAAAATGGATCAAAGAACTAATAATAAAACCTAAAACAAGAAAGACCATGGAAGAAAAAATAGGGACAATGCTAGGAGCCCTAATACATGGCATAAACAGAATACGAAACATAACTAACCATGCAGAAACACTAGAAGGGAAGCTAGATAACTGGGAGCTCCTAAAAATCAAACACTTATGCTCATTCAAAGACTTCACCAAAAGAGTGAAAAGACAACCTACAGATTGGGAAAAAAAAAATTTTGGCTATGACATATCCGATCAGGGTCTAATCTCTAAAATCTACAAGATACTGCAAAACCTCAACAATAAAAAGACAAATAACCCAATTTAAAAAATGGGCCAAGGATATGAACAAGCACTTCACTAAAGAAGACATTCAGACAGCTAACAGATACATGAGGAAATGCTCCCGATCATTAGCCATTAGAGAAATGCAAATCAAAACTACAATGAGATTCCATCTCACCCAACAATGCTAGCATTAATCCACCAAAACACAAAATGATAAATGTTGGAGAGGTCGTGGAGAGACTGGAACGCTTCTACACTGCTGGTGGGAATGCAAAATGGTACAACCACTTTGGAAATTGATTTGGCACTTCCTTTAAAAGCTAGAAATAGAACTACCATACAGTCCAGAAATCCCACTCCTTGGAATACATCCTAGAGAAATATGAGCCATCACACATATAGATATATGCACACCCATGTTCATTGCAGCACTGTTCACAATAGCAAAAAAATATGGAAACAACCTAGGTCCCCATAGACAGATGAATGGATAAACAAAATTATGGTATATTCATACAATGGAATACTACACAAAGATTAAAAAAAAAAATGATGAATCCATGAAACATCTCACAACATGTATGAATCTGAAATGAATTATGCTGAGTGAAATTAGCCAGTCCGAAAGGACAAATATTGTATGAGACCACTATTATAAGAACTTAAGAAAAGGTTTAAACACAGAAGAAAACAGCCTTTGAGGGTTACAAGGGTGGGGAGGGAGGGAGAAGGGAATTCACTAACCAGATAGTAGATAAGAATTATCTTAGGCGAAGGGATGGACAGCACACAATACAGGGGAAGTCAGCGCAACTGGACTAAACCAAAATCTAAGACATTTCCTGAACACAACCAAACGCTTCAAGGAACAGAGTAGCAGGGGTGGGAGTCTGTGGATCATGATTTCTGGGGACATCTAGGTCAATAGCTATAACAAAATTTATTAAGGAAATGTTCTGCATCCCATTTTGGTGAGCGGTACCTGGGGTCTTAAAAGAGTGCAAGAAGCAGCCATCCAGGATGCATCAATTGGCCTCAGCCCACTTGGAGCAAAGGAAAATGAAGAACACCAAAGACACAAGCAAGATATTAGCCCAAGAGACAAACAACAAGCATTGCCAGTGAGTCAATTCCAACCATAGAGACACTATAGGACAGAGAAGAACTGCCCCATAGGGTTTCCAAGGAGCACCTGGTGGATTCGTACTGCTGACCTTTTGAGTAGCAGACACAGCACTTAACCACTACGCCACCAGGGTTTCTAAGAAACAAAACCCGTTGCTGAGAAGTCGATTCTGACTCATAGCGACCCTATAGGACCACATGAACCAGAGAATACATCTGCCTATGACCAGAAGAACTAGTTGGTGCCTGGCTACCAACAATGACTGCCCTGACAGGGAACACAACTAAGAGTCCCTGATGGAGCAGGAGAAATGTGTGGTGCAGAACTCAAATTCTAGTAAAAAGACCAATCTTAATGGTCTGACTGAGATTGGAGGAGCCCCAGAAGATATGGCCCCCGGACTGTCTATTGGCCCAGAACTAAAATTATTCCAGTAGCCAACTCTTCAGAAAAAGATTAGACTGGACTATAAAATGTAAAAAAATACTCATGAAGAGTGCGCTTCTTAGTTCAAGTAGATACACAAGACTAAATGAGCAGCTCCTGTCCAAAGGCGGGATGAGAAGACAGATAGGAATAGGAGCTGGTTGAATGTGCGTGGGAAATGTGGGATGGAAAGGGGAAGAGTGCTGTCACATTATAGGGACTGCAACTAAGGTCACATAACAATATGTGTATAAATATTTGCATGAGAAATTGAGCTGTAAATTTTCAACTAAAGCACAAACAAAATTATCCATAATGGACTTGTGCTTTCTTCATTAAAGTAACTCACAGAGAAATTGTATTGTTATTGTAAATGGTTGCCCTTTTTTCTATTATATTGTCTGGTTGCTTACCTCTAAAGAAGCAAATTATCATTAATATTTAGGTTTTATACAATGCCTGGGGAATTCTAATACTTTGTCTATAAATTATGTTGACTTTTCTATGTTGGTGAGCATATCTTCAAAGATTTTGGTTTTTCCCTCCTTTCTTTTTATTTCCATTTTCTTTTATCTTGTCTTCTAGCATTGGCCAGGTTCTCTGGTTTTTATACAAATATTTACAGAGGCGGGGCCGAGATGGCAGAGTAGTCAGATGCTTCCGATGATCCCATTTACAACAAAGACCAGAAAAAAACAAGTGAAGGGATTATATATATGATAGGTTAGGAGCCGTGAACATCAAAGGCAAAGTTAGGAAGTCGGACTGCATGGAAGGGGGGAGGGAGAGACGGTTCAGAACTGGCAAGGAGTTTTCGGACCTGACTTGGCAGGAACCAGAGCCCCTCAGGCATGATCCCCTGGTGGTGTTTGGGAAATTAGTTCCTCAGGGAGAGACAATGACCTGCATAGTCTACTCACAGCCCTGGGATTAGAACAGCACTCTCGACAAAAGCTAAGTACTTGAGTCTAATTTAGCACTCCCACAGCCACCAAGCTGGCTTCAGTGGTGGTCGATTTCACTGGGCCTGAGCTAGGTACTCCTGCATGCCCTAAGCCATTCTCCCGGCCTTGGAGAAGGAATAAATTAACATTTGGGGGAAACGATAATCTGCTGATTCCCCTAAGCTAGGAACTCAGGGCAGAAATGGCTCCTGTCCAGGAACAAACAGTCCACGGGCTTTGAATGCATTTCACACCTCCATGGACCTGTGTGGGCCCATTTCAGGAGCTTAGGCCATAGCTGGAAGACTGCAACGGGGGTCTTTACCTACCCACATCAGGGATCTGAGGACTGGTGGCTCCACCCATGCCACCTAGCCACGCGTGACAGAGGTCCAAGGATAAGTGGTGCCTCCCAGTCCTTACTACCAAAAGAACTGGGCGCCCATGGTTTGGCTTCAGGACCCACTCACCTGTGCATTCCTAGGGAAAAAGGGTGTGCTTACCTCACAGACACTCGGGGACAGCTGTTAGCCCCCTGCCTTGCTCAGAGAGTGACCCCCTACTGCAAACAGATACCTGTGCCTTCACCAATCACTCCTGCCCCTCAAAGACTGTAGGATAGAGCCTGCACCACACACTTGGTAACTGAATACCTGGGCTCTTGAGCTGAATCCACACAAGAAAAGTAAATGGACTCCTACGCTCATATACCTGGTAACACCTCTGACTATCTGGTGGTAGGACATTACAGCTTCAAAGGTGCAAATAATCAAGCTAGATCTCTCAAGCAGCCTATCTGCACATACCAAAACAAAACACAGCAAGAAGCTAGAATACAGTAAGCAAACATAAAATAAATTGATACAATAACTTATAGATGGCTCTGAGAAAACAGTCAATATCAAACCATATAAAGAAGCAGACCATGATCGCTTCAACAAGCTCTCAAAACAAAGAACCAAGAAATCTTCTGGATGAAGATATATTCCTGGAATTACCACAGGCAGAATACAAAAGATTGATATACAGAACTCTTCAAGAGATCAGGAAGAAGATAAGTCAAAACGCACATCAAACCAAGGAATATAGAGATAAAGTAGCAGAGGAAATTAAGAAGGTTATTTAAGAACAGAATGACAAATTTAATAGGTTGCATGAAGCCATAGAGAGACAGCAATCAGAAATTCAGAAGATTAACAATAAAATTTCAGAATTAGAAAACTCAATAGAAAGTCACAGGAGCAGAACTGAGGAAATGGAAGTCAGAATTAGTGAAATTGAAGATAAAGCACTTGGCACCATATATTCAAAGAAAATTCAGAGAAAAGAATTTTAAAAAATGAAGAAACACTAAGAATCATGTAGGACTCTATCAAGAGAAATAACTGATGAGGGATTGGAGTACCAGAAACAGGAAGAGAGACAGAAAATACAAAAAGAATTGTTGAAGATTTGTTGGCAGAAAACTTCCCTGATATCTTGAAAGATGAGACAATATCTACCCAAGATGTTCATCAAACCCCACATAAGGTAGATCCGAAAGGCAAGTCACCAAGACATATTATAATCAAACTGCCAAAACCAAAGATAAAGAAAGAATTTTAAGAGTGGCTAGGGATAAACAAAAAGCCACCAACAAAGGAGAGTCAATAAGAATAAGCTCGGACTACTTGGCAGAAATCATTAAGGCAAGAAGGCAATGGGATGACATATATAAAGCATTGAAGGAAAAAAAAATTGCAACCAAAACCATATATCGAGTGAAACTGTCTCTCAAATATGAAGGCAAAATTTGGACATTTCCAGATAAACAGAAGTTTAGGGAATTTGTAAAAACCAAACCAAAATTGCAAGAAATACTCTGGTTAGAAAATCAATAATACCAGATAACTACCCAAGACTAGAACGTAGGACAGAGCAACTAGATCTCAACCCAGATGGGGAAATCACAAAAATAAATCAAGATAAAAAAATACTCGAAACAGCAATATCATAATGTAAAAGATGACAACTATAAATCAACAAAGAGGGGCTCAAAAATGTAGCCATAGATCTTTCATATGGAGAGGAAGTCAAGGCAACATAAAGAGATAAAATTTGGTTTAAATTTAGAAAAATAGGGGTAAATATTAAGGTAACCACAAAGGAGGCTAACAATCCCACACATCAAAATAAAATACAAGAAAAACATAGACTCAGGAAAAACAAAATCAACGACAATGAAAAAGAGGAAAAGACAATATATAAGGGAAAACTACTTAGCACAAAAAATTAAATGGAAAAAAGAAACTGTCAACAACACGCAAAAAAAGATATCAAAATGACAGAACTAAACTCATACCTGTTGAAAATTACGCTGAACGTAAATGGACTAAACGCACCAATAAACAGACAGTCACAGAATGGACAAAAAAAAAAAAAAAAGATCCATCTATATACCGCCTATAAGAGACACACCTTAGACTTAAAGACACAAAGTAAAATTTAAAGGATGGGAAAAAAAAATATCAATCTAACAAAAATAAAAAAAAACAGGAGTGGAAATATTAATTTCTGACAAAATAGACTTTAAATTAAATCCACCACAAAAGACAAAGAAGGACACTATATAATGATTAAAGGGACAATATACCAGGAGGACACAACTTCATTAAATATTTACACACCCAAAAACAGGGCATCAGGATACATAAAACAAACTCTAACAGCATTGAAAAACAGGATAGACAGTTCCACGACAATAGTAGGAGACTTCAACACACCACTTTTGGTGAAGGACAGAACATCCAGAAAGAAACTCAATAAAGACACAGAAGACCTAATGCCACAATCAAGCAACTTGACTTCATAGACATATAGGGAACACTGTACCTAACAGCAGCCAAGTATACTTTCTTTTCCAATTCACGTAGCACTTTCTCTAGAATAGACAGCATGTTAGGTAATAAAGCAAGCCATAACAGAATCCAAAACATTGAAATATTACAAAGCACCTCCTCTGACCATAGAGCCATTAAAGTAGAAATCAATAGCAAAAAAAGCAGGGAAAAGAAATCAAACACGTGGAAACTGAACAACACCTTGGTCAAAAACAACTGGGTTATAGAAGAAATTAAAGATGGCATAAAGTAATTCATACAATCCAAAGAGAATGAAAACACTTCCTATCAGAATCTTTGTGACACAGCTAAAGCAGTCCTCAGAGTTAAATTTAGGACGATAAATGCACACATCTGAAAAGAAGAAAGAGACAAAATTGAAGAATTATCCCTACAACTTGAACAAATACAAAGAGAGCAAGAATAGAAGTCCTCAGGCACCAAAAGAAAACAAATAAAAATTACGGCAGAATTAAATGAAATAGAGAACAGAAAACAATAGAGTTAACAAGACCAAAAGCTGATTCTTCGAAAAAATTAACAAAATCAATAAACCATTGGCCAAACTGACAAAATAAAATCAGAAGAAGAAACAAATAACCCAAATAAGTAATGAAATAGGCTATATCACAACAGACTCCGTTGAAACTAAAAGAATCAAGATGAATATGAAAAATTGTACTCCAACAAATTTGAAAACCTAGAAGAAATTGACGAATTTCTAGAAACATACTGCCTACCTAAACTAACACAAACAGACATAGAACAACTAAATAAACCCATAAAATGAAAGAAGAGATTGAAAAGGTAAATAAAAAAACTCCCAAGAAAAATAGGCCCTGGCCCTGACAGTTTCACTGCAGAATTCTACCAAACTTTCAGAGAAAAGTTAACACCTCTACCACTAAAGGTATTTCAGAGCATAGAAAAGGATGGAATACTCCCAAATTCATTCTATGAAGCCAGCATATCCCTGATACCAAAACCACGTAAAGACACCATAAAAAAAGAAAATTATAAATCTATATCCTCATGAACTTAGATAAAAAAAAAAATCCTCAACAAAATTCTAGCCAATAGAATTCCACAACATATCAAAAAATAATTCGCCATGACCAAGTGGGATTCATACCAGCTATGTAGGGATGGTTCAACATTAGAAAACTAATTAATGTAATCTGTTCTGTCATATAAGTAAAACAAAAGACAAGAACCACATGATCTATTCAGTTGTTGCAGAAAAGGCATTTGGCAAAGTTCAACACCCATTCTTGATAAGAAACTCTCAGCAGAATAGGAATAGAAGGGAAATTCCTGAACATAATAAAGGGCATTTATATAAAGCCAATAGCCAACATCATCCTAAATGGAGATAGTCTGAAAGTATTCCCCCTAAGAACAGGAACCAGACAAGGATGCCCTTCAACACCACTCTTATTCAACATTGTGCTGGAGGTCCTAGGCAGAGCAATTAGGCTACATAAAGAAATAGAGGGCATCCAAATTGGTAAGGAAGAAGTAAAAGTATCTCTATTTGCAGATGACATGATTTAATACACAGTAAACCCTAAGGAATAATCAAGAAAACTACTGAAACTAATAGAAGAGTTCAGCAAAGTATCAGGATACAAGATAAACATAGAAAAATCAGTTGGATTCCTCTGCACTGACAAAGAGAATGTCAAAGAGGAAATCACCAAATCAATACCATTTACAATAGCACCCAAGAAGATAAAATACTTAGGAATAAATCTAACCAGAGACATAAAAGACTTATACACAGAAAACTACAAGACACTACTGTAAGAAACCAAAAAGACCTATATAAGTGGAAAAACATACCTTGCTCACGGATTTGAAGTCTCAACATTGCAAAAATGTCTATTCTAGCCAAAACGACCTATAGATACAACACAATCGTGATCCAAATTCCTATGATATTTTTAATGAGATGGATAAACAAATCACCAACTTCATATGGAAGGGAAAGAGGCCCCAGATAACTAAAGCATTACTGAAAAAGAACAAAGTGGGAGGCCTCACTCTACCTGATTTTAGAACCTATCATACTGCCACAGTAGTCAAAACAGCCTGGTACTGGTACAACAACAGATGCATTGACCAATGGAACACAATTGAGAATGCAGACATAAATCCATCCACATATGAGCAGCTGATATTTGACAAAGACCCAAAGTCGGTTAAATGGGGAAAAGACAGTCTCTTTAACAAATGGTGCTGGCATAACTAGATATCCATCTGCAAAAAAATGAAACAGGACCTATGCCTCACACCATGCACAAAAACTAACTCAAAATGGATCAAAGATCTAAATATAAAATCTAAAATGATAAAGATCATGGAAGAAAAAATAAGGACAACACTAGGAGCCCTAATACATGGCATAAACAGTATACAAAACATTACTAACAATGCAGAAGAAAAACTAAATAACTGGGAGCTCCTAAAAATCAAACACCTATGCTCATCCAAAGACTTTACCAAAAGAGTAAAAAGATTACCTACAGACTGGGAAGAAAATTTTAGCTTCTGCGATTCCAATCAGTGTCTGATCTCTAAAATCTACATAATACTGCAAAAACTCAACTACAAAAAGACAAATAACCCAATTAAAAAATGGGCAAAGGATATGAACAGGCACTTCACCATTGAAGACATTCTTTTAGCTAACAAATACATAAGGAAATGCTCTCGATCATCAGCCATTAGAGAAATACAAATCAAAACTACAATGAGATACGGTCTCATTCCAACAAGGCTGTCCTTAATCCAAAAACACAAAATAATAAATGTTGGAGAGGTTGTGGAGAGACTGGAACACTTATACACTGCTGGTAGGAATGTAAAATGGTACAACCACTTTGGAAATCAATTTGGTGCTTCCTTAAAAAAAAAAAAAATTTTTTTTTTCTTAAAAAGCTAGAAATAGAAAAACTACCATACAATTCAGCAATTCCACTTCTTAGAATATATCCTAGAGAAATAAGAGCTTTCACACAAACAGATATATGCACACCCATGTTCATTGCAGCACAGTTTACAACAGCAAAAAATGGAAGCAACCAAGGTGCCCATCAATGAATGAATGGATAAATAAATTATGACATATTCACACAATGGAATACTACACAATGATAAAGAACATTGATGAATCCGTGAAACATTTCATACCATGGAGGAACCTGGAAGGCATTATGCTGAGTGAAATTAGTCAGCTGCAAAAGGACAAATATTGTAAGAGACCTCTAAATTTTAAGAACTCAAGAAATAGTTTAAACACTGAAGAAAATATTCTCTGATATTTACAGGGTGGGGAGGGAGGCAGAGAGGTATTCACTAGATAGTAGACAAGAAGTATTTTAGGTGAAGGGAAAGACAGCACATAATACAGAAGAGGTCAGCACAACTGAACTAAACCAAAAGCAGTTTCCTGAATACAACTGAATGCTTCGAAGGCCGGAGTAGCAGGGGCGGGGGTCTGGGGACCATGGTTTCAGGGGACATCTAGGTCAATTGGCATAACAAGTATATTAAGAAAATATTCTTCATCCCACTTTGGTGAGTGGCGTCTGGGGTCTTAAACGCTAGCAAGCAGCCATCTAAGATGCATCATTAGTCTCAACCCACCTGTAGCAAAGGAGAATGAAGAACACCAAAGACCCAAGGTAATTATGAGCCCAAGAGACAGAAAGGGCCACATAAACCAGAGACTCCATCAGCCTGAGACCAGAAAAACTAGATGGTGCCCAGCTACAACCAGTGACTGCCCTGACAGGGAACACAACAGAGAACCCCTGAGGGAGCAGGAGAGCCATGGATGCAGGTCCCAAATTCTCATGAAAAGACCAGACTTAATGGTCTGACTGATACTGGAGAGACCCCAGAGGTCACAGTCCCCGGACCTTCTGTTAGCCCAAGACTGGAACCATTCCCAAAGCCAACTCTTCTGACGGGGATTGGACTGGACTGTGGGACAGGAAATGATACTGGTGAGAAGTGGGTTTCTTGGCTCAGGTGGATGCATGAGACTGTGTGGGCAGCTCCTGTCTGGATTGGGATGGGAAGGCAGAGGGGACAGGAGCGGGCTGAATGGACACAGGGAATGCAAGGTGGAGAGGAGGAGTGTGCTGTCTCATTGCAGGGAGAGCAACTAGGAGTAGCAGTGTGTGTATGAGTTTTTGTATGACAGACTGACTTGATTCGTAAACTTTCACTTAAAGCACAGTAAAAAAAGGGGAAAAATTACATATAATATAAAAGTTAACAATAAACATGATTAAAGGTTATTTTTACATTTTCTGTTGATAAATCATACCTTCATTCCAGTTTTAAAGTCTGTTTGTGATATTTTTAATACAGAGTTATATTTGGTTATTTATATTTTATTTAGGATTTTGCACCTATGGCTTATTATACCTATTTTAAAATGTGTATATTGACTTTCTCTAGAAGAGAATTAAGTTCAAGGGGCTAAAAACTCTGTATACATTTTCACCAGTTTCTCTAGTAATTAAACATGTTTTTTTTTTTAGAACATAATAGGTACCTGATACACATTTGGAACCCTGGTAGCACAGTGGTTAAATGCACAGATTCTAACTGAAAGGTTGGCAGTTCATACCACCGTCTGCTTCTTGGAAAGCCTATGGAACAGTTCTACTCTGTCCTGTAGAGTATCTATGAATCAGAATCAACTCAATGGCAATAGTTTTAACACACATTTATTGAATTAATAAGTAAAGAAATATGTTCATAAATGAGATGATCTATGATTTTCTTTTCTTTTACTTGCTCTAATCAGTTTTAAAATTATGGTAATATTAGCCTCAAAATTATTTGAGAGGTATTACCATTTTTCTATTTTCTCAAATATCTTAGATCTATTTTAATATTGGAATTGACTTGACAGCAAGCAGTAGGTAGGTAGTATTTGAATTTTTAGATTTTGCAAGAAGTCATAAATATTCTGAACTTGGGAATTTTCTAATGGCGCAGTCAGTGATAATTGTTTCAATTAGGGACACTAAAATAGATACACTTTTTTTCTGCAAATAAGTAAATCATATTTTGAGCAGCTAAAAAATTTCAAGATCCTCAATATAACCCAATCTGAGGATTCCTTGGACAGTTAAGCAATTACGAGGGAGGCAAAATGCAGATTTGGTAATGTTTCTATAATTTTAAAACCTTACTTTACAGGAGTAAACAAACAAACAAAAATATTAAGGGTCTAATAAAACATTTTTGCTTTATTTCCTGCCTTAGTGTAATTCTTAACCTTTTTATGGAAACTCAAATGGTTTCCCTATTGGTTTTTAAAAATTGAGGAAAAAATTAAGTAAAAAGGAGAGTTCGGGTTTTCAAAAAATTTTAATGGAAGTTTACGGATTAAATATGTACAAATAAATACTTTTATTCAATCCATAATGTTTTTAGGAAACACCAGCAGAGTTTCAAACATGACTGCAAAGAACTGAGATCATTTAACTTTAAAACTATAAAGAAGTATAAAATTACATTAGCCCCATCAAATTTTTGACACTGCATCTAACATCACTTATACCATATATTTACAAGCTATAAGAACCATAAACATGCAACACAATTATATAGTCCAGTGTCAACTGTTTCAAGTTCTACAATGTACTATTTAAGTTATGTCTTGGGTGAAGGTGAACAAGAAAGAGAAGGTTTCTTCTTTAGTCCTTCAGCCTATGATACATCTTCAACTCCATGCTGATAGCACCTTCCATGTTCTGGAGGATCTAGATTTTATGAGGTTATTTGCTTTCATCTTGGTCCATGCAAACTGTCTGTTGACAGTGCCCAGGTGTCATGCTGCTGACTATAGACTGAAAAACTGCCACCTAGTTGAGAACTGTATATTGTCTCAACTAGGGAGCTGGGTTAGTTGTCTTTACCATTGGCGCCTCCATCTGCTGGCAACTAGCACATGACCACCTGACAGGAGTGATGTCCAACTAAGCCTAAGATTTTGGTCAACTTCCATTTGACTTAGTCATGTGGATAATACCCACAGGTCACTTGCTATCTTTTGAGACAGAAGTGGAAAACTAGACTGGCGGCATTTGGGTGGAAGAGAAAGCTCTCTCTCTTGGAATATGCTACATAAACATATCACCCCAAAATTGAGGTAGTGGTAAAATGTTTTCTATTATACAATTTATAATCTCCTTAAGGAAGTAAGCATCTTTTTAATTATTGGACTATTAGGATGCACATGTTACCAATTACTAGCACCATAACTTTAAACAAATGCTTAATATAATAATTATGGTGGTGTTGTTAGGAAACCCTGGTGGTGTAGTGGGTAACAGCTATGGCTGCTAACCAACAGGTCGGTAGTTCAAATTCACCAAGCACTCCTTGGAAACTCTATGGGGCAGTTCTACTCTGTCCTGTAGGGTCGCTGAGTCAGAATTGACTCAATGGCAATGGGTTTTTTGGTTTGTTGTTGTTAGGTGTCGTCAAGTTGGTTCCAACTCATAGCGACCCTACGGACAACAGAATGAAACACTGCCCAGTCCTGCACTATCCTCACAACCGTTGTTGCAACCACTGTGTCAATCCATCTTGTTGAGGGTCTTCCCATTTTTCACTGACCCTCTACTTTACCAAGCATGATGTCCATCTCCAGGGACTGATTCCTCCTGATAACATGTCCAAAGTATTTGAGACATAGTCTCACCATCCTTGCTTCTAAGGAGCATTCTGACGGTGTTTCTTCCAAGACAGATTTGTTCATTCTTTTGGCAGATATGTTCATAACAATTATAAAGTTTACGTAAATGGTAATTGTCTTAAGTTCTGTAGTTGCTTGGGCCAGTCGTGCCCTCAGTGAGAGTGAGCAATAAAAGGAAGCTCTGATGTTTAGCTCTTTACAGTAAGACACATGTATTACCTAAAAAGACGCCGTAATGTTTTTTGAAGCCTTCTGTTTTCAGCTTTTAATCTTTCTTCGAGCCTTTTGGCTTCTTCCTAATGAGTGAGAAATAAAAACATTGGGGTTAATAAGTTCGCAGAAAGGACTAATTACTGTGGGAATAGAGCCAGACCCAGGGCTGTCAAGTTGATTCCAACTCATAGTGGCCCTATAGTAGTGCCCAAATCGGTGGGGGAAACACGCAAACAAATCTTTTTTTCCTTATTTATTTTAATCTATCAGTAACAACAATTACTGAATTCCTCTCTTCCATTCATACCTGTTTTCTCTCTCACTCTTGGATATCCTACTTCTGTAAGCATCTATACGTCTCTTGCTGTAGCTCCAGAAACATCATCATCTCTCAGTCCATGAAATGCTGTTATCTCAGAATTCCATTCTGAGACTCCCTGCCCCTTCATTCTAAACAATCTCATTAGGAAATCTTAGTCACATCTTAACTTCAAGCCTCATTGCTACACAGATGAATGTCTCACATATTTCTAAAAGGGGAAGCTGATCCTGCAGCAGGGTGCCCAGAATCAGGTGAGGTGTCTGAGCCTTACATGAGGGAATCTGTTCCATGTCTCTGCAGTTTTGGTAGCAGAAGTAGAACGAAATCAAAGACCCCAGACTGACCATACTGTCCTTCAGAACAGAGTGGCAATCTTAAAAATGTCTTGGACTACCACGTGGAAAACTATTATACACAGGTAGACTGGTCACCCAAGGGGAGGGGTAGAATGTCCTTCGTCCCATAAGGGGACTCACACAGAAATTTTATACCAGGTTTGCAGAAGCAATTGTGGACCTCATTCTGTGGGGAAGACAGTTCTGATAATTTCCTAGGCTGTGGAATGCTGGCACTTAGTTATGTCTTTGGAGTCTGTTTTCTGAAAATGGGCACATAACAGTTCAGCTTCATAGTGAACACAGCAGATGAGGCAATGCATGCCAAGTGTTTGTATAATGCTTGATAAATCAGAACTACTGCCTATTGACTCATAATCATAATAATAAAAAAGGATGGGATGAAACAAAGTTTGCCAGTTAAAGACCTTCAGAACCAGGGATGATCAAGTCAAGGTTGAGAAACCAAAAAAAAAAAAAAAAAATCCACTGCCGTCGAGTTGATTCTGGCTTACAGCAATCCTATAGGACAGAGTAGAACTGCCTCATAGAGTTTCCAAGGAGCCACTGGCAGATTCAAACTGCCGAATCTGCCGTAGCACTTAACCACTACGCCAGCAGGGTTTCCCAAGTCAAGGTTAGGGTCATAAAAACAGTAATATTAAATTAATTAGTTAATCTATGACTGAAGCAAAAGATTGTCCAGAGAGGTTAATAAGTTAACAGAAAAGAATAATAACTGTAGGCTAGAAATATCCTTCACTTTTGTTTAATAAATTATAGTGCTTACTCTGTCCCAGGCACCATTGCAAACACAAATATTAACACATATAATTATTAAAACAATCCTATAAGATAGGTATTAGTACTGTCTCCATTTTGCAGAAGAGGAAACCGAGCAACAGAGGGGTTAGATAAGTTGCCCAAATCATACATTTAGTAAATAGTGGAAATGGGAGTCACACCCAAGTAGACTGGCTCCAGAGTCCTTATCCAGGGTCACAATATTATGCTGCCTTTTCTGCCTTGTCATTGCTGCCTGGGCTCATCATTAAATGGAGAAGACTACAATCCTAGCATGATACAATTGCAACATACCTGGATTTTACGCTCCTGGGCCCTCTGTTGCTCTGCCAGCCAGTTTGCTCTGTCCCTCTCCATCTGTCTCACTTGCTCCTGATGGAGTCTCTCCCTTTGCTCCATCATTAGCTGATTCTGCCTTCGAATCTCCTCCAACTTTTGTGCTTCAGCCTGTGCAGCCTCTGCTTTCATGCGTGCCTCTGAGGACAAAGGAAAAAAACAACATTCTCTAAGATTGAAGTGTTACTCCCTTCTACCTTCCACTCTTGTTATAGAGAAAATTCCCTGGGGCCCTTTTTTCCTTCCAGGTAGCCTTAATACAGCTGATTATATGTGCCATACCCAGATACAGCCTCAGGAAATAAGAAACATCTTCAGCATTCCTGCCCTAATTTGATGATCCCAGGTGGACCAGGCCAAGTTAACTTCAAACTTGGAGATATTTCTGGTCTATCTTCCATTTTCTTCTCACCTTCCAACTCCTTTTCCTTTGCTGTGAGAATCAGGTCTGTCTGTAGAATTGCATCACTCACAGACTCCTTGGACATTAAATACTTCTGCAGAGTTTCCTCAGCCTAGGAACCCCCAAAACATGCAGTTAGAACAGGAAACGATGGTCAGAAATGTAAACATGTTCATTTCTGTGTCCTCCCAGCGTCTTTTCATCCCCAGAAGTGCACAGCCCACGCTGGTGGAACTGTCGAACAAGCCTCTTCTGTCACAGGAGTGGGCACTTTCTCCAGGCTGGCCAATCGGTTACAAGGCCACTAGATACAAAGCACTTGTTCACAGGCAGGGGAACACTGCAACCTGAGTTTTTTAAAGACTGACATGGATTCTGGGAAAAAGATGCTCTCTTTCCTGAGACTGAGGGCACTAAGGACTAGCTAAGCTTGGAGCTGTTGGTGTTTTCGCTGCCATCTGGGATGAGCCTGGCTGAGAATAAAGCCAAAAAGGAGGGAAAAGAAATAACAACGACAAAAAAATGAAGTGGGGTGGGGGTGGAAAATAGGAAGGAGAATTGGTGACATTATTTAAACTTCGGAATGTAGTTGTGCTTAAAACTAAATGAAATCTTTTGTTTTTAATCTTTATGAGCCAATAAACTATTGTTTTTTCTTAAGTTAGTTTTAGTTGTTAGGTTTCTGTCCTATGCAACCAAAAAGATCTTACCATAATAGATGTTGCAATAAAAGTCTGATGATTTTGCTGATATTTCAATTTAATTTCACAGCTGTCATTACAGCATAATCTTGTGCCAGGAACACTAATAGGAGGCACAGAGTAGGTTTTTTATCCATGCTTATTGAATGAAAGTGTAACTACTAGGCAGAGACAGAAATCTCATCTGTGTGCCTGTATATGCCTTTCCTCCTGTTCTCCCTGAATTTTTAAAGACCCCCTTCCCCACTACCCAGCAATTTTCTAGAATTAATTGGTAAATTAGGAATACCTGTATTCCCTTCCTGGGCTCCTGATAGTAATTTTTCTTCAGCCTTTCCATCTTCTGAATGTAGAGATGATACCCCCCGGGTTTAGAATAAATCCCTTGATTCACTTCTTCTTCTAGAGGACCGAAAATACCCTGCAGTAAAGCTGAGCAACGATCCCATGATGCTTGCAGATTCTGCTTACAAAAGTCTTCCTGTTTTGCTTCTAGCTGGGTCTTCAAAGAAACACAGCAGCAGTTCTAGCAATGATTCTCAAAAAGAATCTATATTTTTTCTAGAAAGTTAGAAATCTCCTTAAGTGCCTTTCTGCTGTTATTTCTCCCTTAGCTGTGAGGAGCAGATCACAGATCTCTAGTCTCATGCCCTTGTTTTAAATGCGTCTATTACTTTTTTCACATTCCTGGTTTCAGTATTATCCTGGACTTGGGATTTCAAATAAGGAAGTGATTCTTAGAATAATTGTGGTACAGCTAATGCCACTCTGGCTTTTAATGACATCAATTTCTTAGCTTTGGCCTGGAATGATATCAGCCTACTTACTGTACAAAGCCCAAATACATGAATTTTTAGAAGATGTAACTGGGAGTTTTGCTTGCTTAATTAATAAAAATAAAAAGTTAATACTTTTAAAAATACAATTTTTAAAAGAATAATATTATTCAAAAAAATGGGACCATGGGAATAACATGGAAAAAGTGGATTATATGCATATGAAAGTTTCAAAATCTATAGGGCCCACAGCAGTTACTTTTTTTTTTTTTCCAAAATAACAATGATACCTTGGCCACATAAATGATTATCATTTTTTCTAGTCTAGTAAGAATTGCTTTTCTTAATTAAGTCTCCATTTTTTCCTTTCATAGCAATACTTTGCCTTATACTGACTCTAATCTCCATGAACTAGAATGACAACAAAAATTACCATCAAATCCTTCTGGAACTTTTGGTCCACATCCTTGAAGGAGCTCTTCATGAAGACCTCGATGGCCTCTCTCTCAGTGGCCCTGTGCAGGTCCAGCAGCTCCTGGAGTGTTTCTGTGGGCAGCTGCACCTTCTGGCCCATCTGCTGATCATAGTGGGCAATGGCCTTTTGCACTGCAGCTGAGTTCTCGATCTGGGCCAAGGCCAGGACTGCGTTCTCCATGCAGGGCAGATCACCACTGTTGATGGCATTGACGTAGGTCAACATCAGACTCTCTAGACCTTCACGGGGGGAAAGGTACTCTTATTATTTGTAGGTAAAAAGGGCATGCTCTATACTGAGTCATTTTGAGAATGTTAATTTAACATTGCATTGCCTGAACTTTTCCAGCATTTTGTACAGTGCTCCAGTGGCCCAGATAAGTTCCTTTGGGAAACTGTGTGACCAAGAAGTCTGATCTTTCATTCTTTGGGAAAAGAAACCATGTTCAAAGGGAAAAATAGAGAGAACTCAAGATGTCCATGTCATTGTCCACATTTCTTCCTACTCCCGTGGAGAAATGTGTAGATAATTATGTAAAAGTCACACATATTCATTTCATTAGAACGCTATAGACCTTTTGCCTCTTTACCCTTCCATTTCTTTCCCTCTTCCTCAGGTGTCTATTCTCTTCAATATTCCCTTTTCTTTCACTTCAGTAAGGGTGATATAAGAGTTACCTTCCACAGAATAACAACAAATGAGCAAATTAGAACAGGTCTCCTTTAACTTTGTTGGAATTTTCATGTTTTCCTTCCTTATTCTTGGCACGGTTTTTGTTTATATTCAACTTCCTTCAATAACACTGCAAAAATTTACAAAGTTCTAGACATAGAACCCTTAGGAACACCTGGACCGAGAAGTCTGCTCAGACTCTTTTGGTGTTCTTGACATCGTGGGCCTCTGTTTGTTTATGTTTGCATTGATTAAATTCTATTTCTATAGGACTTGCTCACCTTGTGCTTACCACAGGCTGTGACACATAATAAGTATCCAATAAATCTGTGGAACAAATGCTTCCAACCCATGTGGTTTACTCTAGTTCAACAGTGGACCATTTATGGGTAGAATTTCTTTAACTCTGCCCTTTCTTCAGGCTATGCTCCCATTTTATCCTACTTTGGAAGCATAACTGAAAAAGCACTAGAAATATTTTTGATACCCACTTGAACTTAACAAATATCGTAATATGATTTGCTTGATGGTAATTGACTACGTATTTGTCAACACTGACACTGGGAGAGGGAATCTTATAACAAAGTTCCTTATTTATTATGTTGAATTGAAGGAAAATCCTAAAAAAGATACTCACGAGGTCCATTGACCTTGATGTCTCCTGGGAGAGCCTTTATTTTAGAATGGCTGAAGATGTAGGAACAGAATTCTGCAACTTGTTGCACAAATTCAGGATCCAGTTCATCATCACGTAGAGTCTCAAGTTGGGCAAGCTTCTTCCGATGACTAGGCAACTCAAAGATAAAGCATTTCTTCATTGGAAAGAACTTTTGTATACATAGGCGGGGCAAGTTGAAATTCTGAACTGTTTGATCAGTGCCTAGAGATGGAAAAGTAGGATTTATTTAAAAACCACCCTTTGCCGTCAAGTCGATTCTGACTCATAACGACCCTATAGGACAGAGAAGAACTGTCCCATAAGGTTTCCAAGGCTGTAAATCTTTACAGAAGCAGAGACTGCCACATCTTTCTCCAGCAGAGTGCCTGGTGAGTTTGAGCTTCCGACCTTTTGGTTAGCAGTCAAGCATTTTAACCACTGTGCCACCAGGGCACCTTAGGATTTATTTAATATGGTGTTTATGTTAATTGTAATCTCTTTCCCTCAATAAATATTCTTTCTATCTGTTGTTATTTATTTCAATATATCTTCACAAGCTCTAAGCAAAAAGATTGTCGTTGATGTATGCCGTTGAGTCAATTCCAACTCACAGCAACCCTATAGGACAGAGTGGAATTGCCCCCCTAGGGCTTCCAAAGAGCAGCTGGTGGATTTGAACTGCCAACTTTGGTTAGCAGCCTGAGCTCTTAACCACCATGTCACCAGGGCTCCAAGCAAAAAGATATAAGGTAAATAATTAGGGGGGGGAAAAAAAAAAAAGAAACTTTCTCCGAGAACCTAGGAGTAGTACAAATTAGTACCGAGTCTCATAGTTTATTCTAAATTAATACCAAAAAAAACCAAACCCAGTGCCATCGAGTTGATTCCTACTCATAGCGAACTGCCCCGTAGAGTTTCCAAGGAGCGCCTGGTGGATTCGAACTGCCGAACCCTTGGTTAGCAGCCATAACACTTAACCACTACACCACCAGGGTCTAAATTAATTTAAAAAAATTAATAGTACTTGTTAATTTGGTAGGATAGCTAGTTGATTACATATCAAACCCAAACCCAAACCCAGTGCCATCGAGTCAATTCCAACTCATAGCAACCCTATAGGACAGAGTAGAGCTGCCCTATAGAGTTTCCAAGGAGCACCTGCTGGAATTGAACTGCCAGCCCTTTGGTTAGCAGCCATAGCACTTAACCACTAGTTGATTACATACATACAGGAGACCATAAATTTAACCACCTACACAAAACAGGTTATTTCCTGTGTTACTTTCCCTCTGTTTCCAAAACTGAAGTCCCTGTTACCTTGCTTCAGTCTTAGTGAATTCTCTAGGTATTCATCTGCTGTGATGACTTGCTCATCGATTTCCAGCTCAAGGAAGAAATCTCTCAGAGTCCACACTAAGTCGGGGAAGGAGCTCACAAAGTCAGCTGAATCTGCAACCTCGTCAAGATCAGATGAGGATCTTTCCCTGAGCAGATTTGTCAGTTCTGTCACTTTGCTGAAATGCAATTAAGGATAACTGGTAGAAATAGGACTGCATCTAAGCCTATATTTAATTCCATGTATCTCTGAACGTTTATTTTCCCCTTGGGCCTTAACCAATTCATCACTTCACCAGCAAAGATATAGACTTTTTCCTTGTACTCTCAGTGTTTATCATGTTTTCATTTTTAGGCTTCTTTCAAATGATTCATAGACATACAGCTGATGAATATAGGATTCCTCTCTGGTTTTGGTGCTTTCTTGAACCATAAAAGGATACTGCAGTAGGTCGATAGCTTCCTGGTCGATTTTGTTCATGGTATTGTATACAAAGATGCTGCTCAGTAGCATTGCCAGAGCAAAGACCTGGGTATCATTCTTCTTATCAACCTAGAAGTGAAAACAGATTTATGTCATGTCCCATGGCATCCCCAGATGAGCAATTGTTAAAAATAGACCTGTGAATTGCAAATATCAAACAAGACATAAATAAAAATGATTGTCACATGCATAGGAACTTTGAGTAGTTCTATCATTAGCATTGATAATTTTATACAGAACTATAAATTTTCAATTCATCAATCTCTCTTGTAACTACTGTTAGATATTTGCAAAATAGGGAGTCAAAGTTAGTAAATCAACCAAAGCTCTTAAAATCAAGTTTTTTATTATATAAAACAAAGTTTGCCTATAAGCATAATGTTGCAGTTGTTAGCAGCCACTGAGTCAATTTCAACTCATTGCAAACCCATATATATCTATTTTATTGATTAGCTGTTATGCACCAGAGAGTTCACATTCATGATCTTAAACTCAAAACAACACTGTGAGATAAATTTTACAGATAAGGAAACCAAGGTTCAAATTGAGGCTAACCGTCTCTAAACTCTGGTAAATCAAAGCAAAATGAAAAAAATTTTAAAAAGAAGGAAAATCAAGGGACCCAGAGATGCACTAGAGCCAACTCATAACAATATACGAGAGCAGATTGTGTACGTCTCTTCCCAGCTTGAAATCAGCCATGAAGGCAGTATTTAGGAAATGCACGAGTGCTACAAATCAAGGCTTTGTTTTTTTCCCCCAGTAAGCTCATCATTAAGCATTTATCACCACACCATTGTGAAAACCCCATGTAGCTACTAATCAAATGATGAGTTAGATAAGACCAAGAGAAAATAAATGATTTGGAACACTTGAACTCCGTATAGACTAAGAAGCATTGAAATATTCTTTCTCTTACTTGTCAAAGTCAGAGATCTACAGGTGCCAGAGCCCTGATTTGAACACACGTTCACCTGACCCAGAGCCCAAGGCCTTAACCACCATCTCTACAGGAACAGACTCTTGAGTGATTTTTTTTTTTTTTTTTGCATCATCTTAATATATCTGCAATAACCGCCTGGCAACATCTGTGTAGTAACATCTAGTCATGATTCTGGCATATAAATATTTTTTCTCACTTCACGATTCCAAACCTTGACTACTTAAAATAGGAAAAAAGATAAGGTATACTCTGGTCAAGTGGAAGTACAAATTTATGTAAAACCTACCTGTGTAAAAGAATGTTCAGAGATGAGGAGGTTAATCAAAACCAAATCCTCCTTCCTTACCTTCTCTGCGTCACCTAGGCCCTCAGTGTCAAGCAGCACTAGTGTGAGATTTGACTTCTCCGGGTGAGGCATACACCACATCCAGATACCCTTGGTGTGAGACTGCACTGTAGATCCAACAGAGAACCCTGCAGAAGGGGCGGGGGTGACTGAAGGTTGTGATAGCAGAGGGCCTCTGGAAATAGGGGACTTGATAACTGAGCTAGGATTTAAGGAAAGCAGGATGAGGAAACAGCAGAAAGTACAACCGGTAGCAATCTAAACTACAACTACAGAAATGGGAAATGACAACAGCAGATACCATAGGTTTGAAATTTGATATTTTTTACAAGAATATCATGTTATTAACAACATTCACGGTGTAATTATGTAAACCAAAGTTATTTCATTGCTTTCTTACTCCTTATGAGAAATATGAGGATAAAATACTTTTTCCAAGGAAATAGTAAGGCAAAAAAAGTGGTATGCCAGAAATTGGGAGCAGACTTTAAACTCCCAGATCGGAGCCCAGACACTAGCTTTCAATATGCATCTTTTTGTCTAAACTTTATCTTCTGAAATCATCTTAACTACAGAGTGGGCAGCGTGAGTGAAGACAGGGGATTCAGTACCGTTTTGTTGGTGGCACTTACCGTGTTTCTTGCCAGCCAGCTTGTTCATCAGGTAGGATTTGCCTGTGCGGTAGAGGCCCACGATAGCCACCACCACTACAGGCTGAGTAATGGCAGACAGGATCTTCAGAGCTTCCTGATTAATCATCAGTTGCTCATTAATGTTCTCAATGAGGCACATTGGGCCTGGCATGTGGATCTCTGAGGCCATGTCCAGGGTGTTACCTTGTCTGCAAGGGAGGAGGTGGAATGACCTGAAATGGCTGGTGTTTAAGCAGAAGTCATTTTACTTCTGGAATTTGGTATCATACTACTCCCCAGCATGGCCTAAATTTCTGGATAAATATTTTTAAAAAGTGATTGCAAAGAGAACCACAGTAAAATAAGTCTTGAGGCTCTTTAAGGTCTCTTACAGGCTACCCCACTGGCTCTTAAATATTTGGTGGGCATAGAAAATCTATTTCCTCAGTTTAACTTAGTACCGCTAGTTTGAATCTTACTCCATTGATTTTTGGCTTACTTTTGTTTCCTAGTTTTTATCTCCCTGCATCACTAGATTGATTCTTTATGACCATTATATCTTATACTATATTTCTTTCTTTTACCTCATTTCAACTTGTTTTTCTCTTATTTAGGGCTATGTCCAGTCAAACTGTATTATATTAAATCCTGCCAGTTCTTTACATAGCATTACAGTTGTTTTCTTCTTAGAGCTATGTTTTTTCAGTAAGTTTTATATATAGTTATTGATATAGCTTCTTCAATAACACTTCAAACGTGACCTTTTTATGGATGAGGAAGTGAGTGAAAATATTTCCTTTAATTATGATTAACCACTTATTTTCTAACTTCTGGGCATTAATTCCTATAGCCCAAAGAGTCCTTGATAAAATATTTTTTAGGCTATATGAGATACAAGAAAATGCACACTTTTCTACCTTCCCTTACGGTAAAGAATAATTTACTTCTGTTTTAAAAGTGAGTATCTACTACAGAAGTAAAAAAATCCACCATCTGCCTGACTCTTCCTTTAACTTGCAACTTCCTTTATCTTGCGACTAAAAGATTTGGATTCCTAACCTCTTTGTTAGCAGATTGCAAAAACAAATGGGTTTTTTTAAAACAATTCTAAGGACACATTCCCCCTCCTACTTCTTTCTCATAGCCAAGGACCCAAAGATGAATCAGGTGACAGATCAAAACAGAAACTGCTTCGAAGTAGACAATAGAAATCCATGGCACATGGCAAATCACCAGGCATGGGAATCAGAAATGCCAAGTTCGAGTCTTATCCAGAAAGAAGGGATTGCACAATGATTTTAGAAACTCAAATGTCAAGTCTCTTTCTATTCTAATCCACTCCCTAAGCAATACTGGCACCTTATAGTTGTACAGTTCTGGTTGCCTGACTCATTTATAGCAAGGGCCATAATTGTTTTTAGATTAGAAAGATGTAAGACCTGGCAGTGATGTTCTGTAACAGTTAGCTAGGAGAACCAAATCTATATACGCAGGTATTGGGGCAGCCAGATTTTGTGCTTTGGGCTGATGTCATTAATGGGGGAGGAACTAATTTGTCCACGTTTTCAAGCCTCAGAAATAACACTACTGCTATATATCTATACTAATAATATTATTTTATGCATTGTCCCCACATGTTAACTGGATAACATCTTTACTGCTCCTTAAGAGAGCCCAAGCTCCAAAACACCATTGCAGATTCAACCATGGCTCTGCCATTCATAACTCAGCCAGTGCTGTGTGTTCTGGGATACATTTTCCCTAACTCTGTTACTGTACCATAACCTTTTATAAATGAAGGCAATGCAAGAATGAATTGAGATACAAAAAAGGAATACACATTTTGGCCTTGAAGTAAAGCAGACCTGATTTCTAATCCCAGTTCTGCCACTGGCTAGCTACCTGACATTCGACATTTCACTCAAGTCTTTAAGCCTATTTTCTATTTAAAAAAAAAAAAAGGAGGATAAGTAAGTAAATAGTTGGAGGTAAAATTCAATGATGCACTCATTAAAACTGCTAGCTTAATAAAGACAAAGCTGCAGGAGAGAAAAAAAAGTGCAAATAAAGAAAACATTAAGAAATACAGGAGAAAATGTTCAGGAGTGCTGGAGACGGAGATTCTGAAAGAAAATATCTCTTTTTTTGGCTATACTAGTTTGTGTCCTGTGTGTTTTGTTGTTGTTATTTGCTTTGTTTTGTGTTGATTGTGGTTTAAGAAAAAAGGCTCTTAACAAGGAGATAAATGGAAATCAAACAAGAGATGCATAAAACTTGTGTTATATGGTGGAGAGAGTTCCAAGGAGTAAGCAAAATTGCCAGATATTGTCAGAGGGGTCAAGTCAGGCAACAACTGCTGAATCAAGTGATTTATACTATAGAGGAAGTACAGTAGTCAAGCAGGATCCAACACAAAAGGGGCTACGGCTATGGAGAAATTGAAACCACTTATATCAGAACTATTTCTAAAAGAAAAAACTGACCTTCAAATAAAGTACGACACTATGACTAAAAATATGTAGCCGTTTTCAGGAAACCTCTTCATTGTTTACTCCAGGTTTCAACTTTCCTCTTTTTTCTTATTTTTTGTACCTAACAATGTTGTTGCTGTGTGCAAAGTAGAACTTCTCCATAGGATTTTCAGAGCTGTGACCTTTTGGAAGCAGAGTGCCACGCCTGTCTTCTGAGGCGCCTCTGGGTGGGTTCGAATTGCCCAGTAGTCAAGCACTTAACCATTTGCCACACTCAGGGACGCCCCCCCACCACCAACTTAGGAATGTTAGCATGCTAATTACGTTGCTTCTCATTATTGCTGTTTCTCATAAAAATAAGGCAATCATTGTCGAGTAAGGCTGCAGTTTGAGCCAGCTTAATCAGATTCTATCAAAGATAAAGGTAACAAGTGGTAATTATGCTCCCAGATAGGTCATAAGGTGGAAAAGGAAGAAAAAAAGCTTTAAGACATTTCAGTCTCTCAGTTTATTCTCCATACATGCTTGTGTGTAATTCAGCATTAAGCAAAGCAAGCCGGCCTTTCAGAATCCTCCTGAC
Organism: Loxodonta africana; assembly: GCF_030014295.1. Classification (NCBI taxonomy): domain Eukaryota; kingdom Metazoa; phylum Chordata; class Mammalia; order Proboscidea; family Elephantidae; genus Loxodonta; species Loxodonta africana. The sequence continues at coordinate 135,110,812 of NC_087344.1, forward strand.
CATCTGATAAAACCACAGCTGAACCCTCACTGAGGCCTGATATTCCGCATCAGGCTCTGCAGCATCCTGTCCTGATGGAATGTTTCTGCAGTGAGCTGCCCCTTGCCAATCTCCTCCCACCCTGGCCCCAATCTCACCTTAACCGTCAAACTCCCAGCAGAGGTCCTTTTTCTTGATAAGAAAGCTGCTTTGATGAGAATGCTGAGAACGTGGTAGGAGTCCTAACTCTTGTCCCTTAGTTTAGGTGTGGGCTTTCTGCCATATCTCTTCCTTATCCAACGTGGGGATTTCCGCTATTTTTTGCCTGAGATCAGAAGACTGGAAAATGAAATGGAAACTAAGGAAAGAAGGGCCGAAGTTTGGAAATCTCTGTAAGGAAACTGAAACCAAAGAGCAAACTCCATGACTAGGCAATAGGAAGGGGATTTCCCGAATGTTGGCTAATACACTGCATGCATTGGGCCTGGTTTCTCAGAAATCGCATGCTGTTACTGGGAGAAATCTTGGAGATCATTTCCCAGTTTTGAAATGTTGTTTGAAATACAGTGATACCTATCTCCAGTTTAGAAGCAGGGCAGAAGGAAGCCCAATATTCTTTGTGAGGTCTAATTTCCTGAACTATTAGATGCATTCAAATAGGGCCAAGTGTTTGGACCTCACATAGGAGGTATTGCTTTTCCAATAAGAGCAGTAACTGAGGATTTATACTAACCCACAAGAAAGGACAAAGTACTCCATACTTACTATGCATGAATGATAAAGAAGATATTATGTAATAAACACCTGATAAGCTCCCCAAGCAGTGCTCACTACATGAATTACTCCAGGTTAACTCCTATAAGAAATATTTTACTGGGCACAGAGAGTTCAAACTCAGAGTCACCACAAAAAAAAAAAAAAAAAAAACCAAACCTGTTGCTGTCAAGCCAATTTGCAATCATAGTGACCCTGTAGGACAGAGTAGAACTGCCCCATAGAGTTTCCAAGGAGCACCTGCTGGATTTGAACTGCTGACCTTTTGGTTAGCATCCATAGCTCATAACCACTACGCCACCACGTTTTCCACAGAACCACAGAGCTACTAATAAATGGATCTTAAGGTTCAAATCCAAGTAGTCCTGCTGCAGAACCCACACTCTGAGCCACTGCATTATACTACTCGTGTTTGCTGAGTGAATAATCATCACAACGGCTTTTTAATAATCTGATTGTAAGATCTTAGAATATTTGGATTCTAAGACACTTTAAAGGATTCCCTGGGTGGTGCAAATGGTTAACACACTCAGCTGCTAAACCAAAAGGTTGGAGGTTGGAGTCCACCCAAAGGCAGCTTGGAAGAAAGGCCTAGTGATCTACTTCCAAAATATCAGCCACTGAAAACCCTATGAAGCACGGTTCTACTCTGACACACATGGGGATGCTGTGACTCGCAATCAGCTTGACAGCAACTGGTCACTGGTTAAGACACTTTAATATTTCATTTTCTCCTAACAACAATCCAATAAGATATATGTTGTTATTCCTAATTTAGAATGAACAGAGGTGGTCTTAGGCTGTGCTTCCTCAGAAGCAGACCCTGAGACAAGAATTTGAGTTCAATGGGTTTATTTGGAAGGTGATACCAAGAAGCATGGTAGGAGAGTGGGGAAGTGAAACCTGGTAGAGAAGGAAGGAAATCAATGGTGCCTTATCCAGCAGGTTCCCACTGTGGGAACCCAGAGCTCAAACCTCCTGTGGAAATTCTAGGAAACAGTACAGATCCTGCCTTTGAGCTCTCCACCAGAGGAGTGATAAATTTGAGGTGCTTTTCCTCCAACTTTTTTTCAGTAACTGGATGGGGGTCCTGGAAGCATAACCTCCAGCACTCCTGGTCTGGCCCATATGTGGGTTGAGATCCTCAGATGGAGGGTCTCACCTATTTGCACGAGGATGCCATTAGAACGTGTAAGAAGGTTGAGTGCCTAAGGATGTGGATGGGAAACCAACAGCATCTGTTAAGGGCATCTCTTACACTGCTCATCTCCTGATATCCCATGTTAAGTTCACTCTCCTCATCATCACTTCTTCAGTTTGGTGACAAGTCACAATTTTTTTAAACACACACGTGATCCTTGCTGCTGCAACAGATCTCATGGTCACAACTGATATTTGAAATCTTCCTCCTCTACCACCCAGTCTAGGCTCTGCCCATACTTGGCATTGCACTGGTCTAGGTTGTTTTCCTGGTGGGGAGACACAGATATTCATTCCTGAGGAATTGGAAAGCTTGTTTCTGTGAACTCATTAGGGTGTGGTTGCTGCCACTGCACGTTTACAGGTCATGGGAGCACCAAGAATATTCCAGTTAGTACTTTGAGTTCCAGACCTACTCCTACCTACTCCACTATGTATTATTTCCTCATGAAAATCACAGTCATTTAACTCTGCCAGTAGAGCAATCTCTTTTATGGCTTGCTGGTCTACTAGCATGAATTCCCCAAAATGAACAGGCAGCAGCTATAGTTTTATGTTTACTGGAAACTTACAGTGACCGTGGTAGAAGTACTGCTAACCCACATTTTGAGAACCAAGCCTTCTAACTCAACAAAAATAGAAGTTTTTAGGACACAGATTCCCAATTGAGTCACTGGGGTGGGTGGAGACTTCTGGGGTGGGTGGAGACTTCTACTTCCACTTCTCGGTTCCCAGACTCATATATTTCAGCTGTTCACTAAGTATATACTGCTTCTTGAATGGCAATACTCCGACTTTGCAATGTGTCTTGGCTGCATCTCTAAGTGATCTTTGCATTGTTTTATCAGGCTGCCAGCTTCCTGATGATATATAAAGAAGGACCAGTGGAGCCTGTGGTCACATTCACATTGTTGTACCTCTCTACAGAGAACTCTGGAACTGATCCAAGTTGATGGGATCCTAATCCCATGACAGCAAATGAAACACAAAGTTGTTAAATAAGTGCTGGCTTGGGAGGAAAAACCACACCCAGAATTCACATCAATCTCAGAAAGGAAAAATTGTTACCTCCTTCAGGGTGAAAAGCCACTGGTATGATCACTTTGCCATCTAGTGGTCTCCTCAAAGTATGGTATCCATCAAGTTTCAGTATCATTCTCTGTTGTCTTAAGGTTAAAGACTTAATATATAGTGAGATTAGCATTGGCCAGAGGGATCCCTGATTGATGGATCTGTGCAAAGTTTCCATCCCTGCCACGAAGTCTACTCTGTGCAAAAACTGGGTGGCTGATGACAGAAGGTGAATCAAACCCACTGAATGATTAATTCCAGTCACTCGATGATTCAATTACTTTCTGAAGTGTATAATCTCTGGTGAGCATTGACAGGATGTGAGATAAAAAGATCCAAACAGTTTCTGCTCACTCCTATAGATTCATCCACAGATTTCCTTGTTACTGAAGGCATCCAGCCATGCCCCTTCCAAGCCCTGGCTAACCAGACAAATCATTCGTCCTTGCTCAGGAATTCTGTGTATACCCTCACTCCAGGCCACTTCTTTCACACAAAATTGATGACCAATTAATCTGCTTGAAACTCTACCCACTGGGAAGGCTATTCATCACTACTGTGTTCAAGGCCATCACTAGAAGCAGTGGCAATACATTTTCAGATTGGTTTCTACAAATAGGAAAACCCAAACACCGGAGTTAGAACAGCCAGATAATTTAATACCCTGAGCTGACCCCTCTCCAATGTACTGAAAACCTCTTGTACAAAAAAAAAAAAAAAAAAAAATTTCGAAATTCTCTTGTTCTCATGTTTTACTCTAGCCTCTGCTGTAGTGAACATTTTAGCAGCTTTGTACAGGTGTCATTGGGTGGCTTCTCACCTGAGTCAGTGCTTCATTTCTTCACTGTTTCTGCAGTATGAGGCTCCAGCAGTAATTGTCTTGGCACTCATTCATGTACAACCCAGTGGTGTAAGGAAATTAAAGTCCATAAAGACAGAAGCTGTAAGAAATAATTTTCCACATGTTAGTGAATCAGAATAAAGGGTAGGTGGAAAATGAAGCACTGGGTTATGCTGTGGGACTTTAAACAGTATGGATGTGGGGTAATTATACGGATTTTGCAGTTGGCTGACTGTTAATTGCTTGGAAATCTTTGAAAAAGAGAAAGAAAATAATGGGATTAACAAGATCCCTAAGTTGCCATGTAAGAGGTTCAGTTCCCCTGAGACCGTCATGCTGGAGACAGCTAGTGTAGGTATTCCAGTTGGCATTCCCAGATAGGCCAGGTTCTCCAGCTATCTCCAAAGAAGCCACAGACATGTGAGTGTGGCCTACCCTGAATCCTTCAGATAAGTCTGTCAGTTGAATACCATCCAAGGTCTTCAGTTGAAGCCATGTGGAGCACAAGTTTCAGCCAGACAAGCCTGTCCTAAACATCTGACCTACATAATTATGTACTCATGAGCTACAATCAAATTCTGGCCAGAACTTTTTTTCAGACCAATACTCTATGCTATTTTCTTTCTGCCCTGGGGCTTTCCTGATCTCCTGATCTCATCATAGGTCTGCCATTAGGACCTGCTCAGCCCCCATTCTGGCACAAAATGGAAGATAATGCCTGTGGGACCATCCTTCATTAATAAGAGGTGGGAGCTGATGGACAAATGCTTTCCTTTTTCAACTTCTTGGGGGAAGAGCTCTGAAATGCATTTTGTAAGATTCCTCAGAAAATTCCAGTGAAATCAGACAGTTCTCTCACATTAGTGACCAAATTGATAACCCATTCTTTTCTTGGATTTCCCTCCTTCACTGGTTAACTCTACCCCTCATTCCTGCTCTCTGGTATCATATTCCCAACTAAACTACCTTCATGCAAGCCTTTATTCCAGGAAAACAGGAATTTATTTTCTTGAATATCCAAGAAAACAATGTTAGACAAACTTCATCAAAGTGAGTCCAGGTTCTTCTCTTACTGCTTTCCTTTTTCTGTCTCCAACTTTTTTCACTTTTAGTAACAACTTTGATATACATATTGGACATTTATGTGCTTATTTGGAAACGCTGGTGGTGTAGTGGTTAAGTGCTATGGCTGCTAACCAAAGGGTTGGCAGTTCAAATCTGCCAGGTGCTCCTTGGAAACTCTGTGGGGCAGTTCTACTCTGTCCTATAGGGTCACTATGAGTCAGAATCGACTCAACGGCACTGGGTTTGGTTTGGTTTTGGTTTATGTGCTTATTTATCTAATGACATGTATATAGGAAGTGACAGTTCTACCTTCAAAATAGATCCAGAATCTGATCATTTTGCAGTGCTTTTCCTGTTACCTCTCTGGTACAAGCCATCATCATCTCTAAAAAAAAGTCAGGATTATTGTAGGAAGCTCCAACAGATCTCTCCATTTTCCCTCTATCCCTCTTGGCCCCTTCCAGCATCCACTGTGATCATTTTTACAATGTAATCAGATCCTGCAATTTCACTGCCCAAAATTTCTCAATGATTTTTTAAAAATCTTCATAAAATTCTTTGAAAAAGAAAATAAAGTCTCGATAGTGGCTCAATAAATCTGGCTCCTGCTCTCTCTCTCTCATCTCATCACTTATTGCACGTTTACTGCCTCCTTGACCGTGCCAAATATGCTTCCAGCTCAAGACATTGCACTTGCTGTTTCTTCTACCTGCAAAGTTCTTCCTTCAGATATCTGCATGGCCACTCCCTCTCTTCTTTCAAGCCTTTCCTCTAACATCAAAGGTCTATCATACCTGCCTTGGACACTGTAATTAAATTTGCAAACCTCCTATGTCCTTTGACCCAAATTCCTATAACTTTCCTCTTTTCTCCCTTACCACTTATCATCACACTGATGTATTTTACTTATTTATTTCCTATCTCATTCCATTAGAATGTTCCATGTGATATTCCTTTCTGCCTCTTTTGTTCCCTACTGTATCTCTAGCACGTCAAACGACACCTAACTTGAAATAGCTACTTAGTAAATAATGATTATTATGGATGGAATTGTGTCCCCCCAAAAGATATGTCACATTCCTAACCCCCCATATCTGTGAATGTGACCTAGTTTGGAAGTAGAATCTTTGAAGATATTATCAGTTTAATTAACATGAGGTGGTACTAGAATTCTTATTGTTGTTAGGTGCCATCAAGTTGGTTCCTACTCACAGCAACCCTGTGTACAACAGAACAAAACACTGCCTGGTCCTGCACCATCCTCACAATCATTGCCATGTTTGAGACCATTGTTGCACCCATTGTGTCAATCCATTTACTTGAGGGTCTTCCTCTTTTTCGGCGACCCTCTACTTTACCAAGCATGATGTGCTTCTTCAAGGATTGGTCTTTCCTAATAACATGCCCTAAGTGCGTAAGACAAAGTCTCCCCATTCTGCTTCAAAGAAGCATTCTGGCCGCACTTCCTCCAAGACAGATTTGTTCATTCTTCTGCAATCCATGGTATAGTCAACATTCTTCACCAACACCATAATTCAAAGGCATCAATTTTTCTTCAGTCTTCTTTATTCAGCATCCAGCTTTCATATGCGTATGAGGCAATTGTAAATATCATGGCTTAGGTCAGACGTACCTTAGTCCTCAAAGTGGCATCTTCGTTCTTTAACACTTTAAAGAGATCTTTTGCAGCAGATTTGCCCAATGCAATACGTAGTTTGATGTCTTGTTTGCTGCTTCCATGGGCCTTGACTGTGGATCCAAGTAAAATGACATCCTTGACAACCACAGTATTTTCTCTGTTTATCATGTTGTTGCTTATTGTTCCAGTTGTGAGGATTTTTCTTTACATTGAGGTGCAATCCATATTGAAGACTGTAGTCTCTGATCTTCATCAATAAGTGTTCCAAGTCCTCTTTAATTTCAGCAAGCAAGGTTGTGTCTTCTGCATATGGCAGATGAGTCTTCCTCCAATCCTGATGCCACATTCTTCTTCATATAGTTCAGCTTCTTGGATGTATTTTCTCAGCACACAGATTGAATAAGTATGCTGAAAGGATGCAACCCTGATGCACACCTTTCCTGATGTTAAACCATGCAGTATCCTCTTGTTTTATTTTAACAACTTCCTCTTGGTCTATGTACAGGTTCCTCACGAGAACAGTTTAGTCTTCCAGAATTTCCATTCTTCGCAATGTTATAATTTGTTATGATCCACACAGTCAAATGCCTTTGCATACTCAATAAAACACAGGTAAACATCTTTCTAATATTCTTGGTTTTGGCCTGGATATATCTGACATTAGCAGCAATATCCCTTGTTCCACATCCTCTTCTTAATGGCTTGAATTTCTGGCAATTTCCTGTTGATGTACTGGTGCAATCATTTTTTAATTATCTTCAGCAAAATTTTAGTTATGTGTGATATTAATGATATTGCTTGATAATTTCTGTATTCTGTTGGGTCACCTTTCTTTAGAATGGGCACAAACATGGATCTCTTCCAGTCAATCATCCAAGTAGCTGTCTTCCAAATTTCTTGGTATAGACAAGTGAGTGCTTCCAGCATTGTACCTGTTTGTTGAAACATCTCAAGTAGTAATCTGTCAATTCCTAGAGCCTTGTTTTTTGACAATGCCTTCAGTGCAGCTTGGACTTCTTCCTTCAATACCATTGGTTCTTGATCATATGCTACCTCGTGAAATGGTTGAACGTCCTGGAGTTAGGAAAGACCTGGAATTAGAAAAGCAAAAGGGAAAAACACGCTTGGAATTTTCTCAAGGTGAAAGAACAGAAGAAAAGCACTGAACCTCCAGTTGCAATATTGAGGGAGTCTATGCACAACCTATTGAATGACGCAGGAAGCTTCAAAGGAAGATGGAAGGAATACATAGAGTCCCTGTACCAAAAAGTATTGGTCGATGTTCAACTACACTAGAAAGGGTTTACTTACTGTCTAAGTATCCCTGTCTGTGAAAGAGGATATTGGATAAAGTGGTCTCACTGTGAAGACCTGTTCTCCAGGTTCACAGTGTTCCCTCCTACAACATGAACTTCCTTGAGCTGGGTCAGTTGACCCCCACGTTTGTACTCAGTCCCACCGCTAGGTCTCAAAGTATACTCTCGCATTGTGTGGAAAACCATCTCAAAAGACCAGTATGCTGTAGTTGACTCTGATGTCATTCCTGAATTCCTATAATCCACTGAATATCCCACGTCTTATGATTGGGTGACTATGGCCTCCATTTATGAGTTCTTATGCAAATGACTGCACAGGATCTCCTTACCTCTTGTGCTGCACCCTGAACTGTTTCACATTAGCCAACTCACAAGATACTATAGCCTGACCATGATTTCTGCTCCGAGGTCAGTGCCCTGATTGGTATACAAGATCTTCCAAATGCTGAAGGTCTACCTTCATTCTTCATCACTCTGTTTCCCATCCTTTTGAGTAGGATTTTTGCTTGCCTGAAGTGCAAATTTCTACTGTCATAATCTCTTGACCTGTTCATCAAACTAAACTATTTTTCTCTTCTAGTCATGCCAGCTTTTTTTTTTTTTTTTTTTTTTCGTCCCACTCCAGGGGTCCATTGTAATGAGTGGCTCAAAGCCTTTCCTGCTTGTCCTACCTTGAAATTACTGGCCTTTAATATAACAACCATAATTATATATAAGTAGTTAGTATTTAGTAAATAGCTTTCTATCAACCAAATGAACAATTGTGTTGCAATATCTGAGATATAGAAGATACTTAGTAAATGTGTTTTTAAATAAAATGGATTCTCTTTTTCAAAACAGAAGTATCTTTATAGATTTTCCTGATTACAAGATGAACCCATACCAATTGTTTAAAATATAAAACTCCTGTACAAGAAAAATGAGCCACATGTAATCTCACTACTTAGGTAAAAGGATTATAGCACCATAATATTTTTATGCCTATCTTTTTGGCTTTGTTTTACACATATTTAAATATTTTTATACAAATAGGAGAACATATGATTGACTATTAACTACTTTTTACAAGTCTACTCAGAGTTAGCCATTCAGATAAATGAAGACAGAAAAAAAAAAAAATCCAGATCTCATGTACTGAAAGTTAAAAAACAGTTTGAGTTGTTTTTGGACAAGTTAGTTTAAGTTGTGTCTGGACAACTTATTGGATTTATTTTCCACCAACTTGATATAGAAAATTTGTATAAATGTAAACAAAGAAATAATTTTATTTGAGTTAAATAGAGCTGATTTCATATCAGTAGGCTTATTTCAAAATAAACTAATAGCACTTCCATTCTTTCAGATTCAATTTGACCATACAGATACAGATTTTCCTAAAGAAGGCAAATTTTAGGGAGTCTTCAAGGAAAAGAATATTAGAAGAAAAGTGATACAATTCCCACCTTGAAAACCCAAGAGATCCCAATTGAAAGGTTATTGGAGCCAATAAAAAAAATTGAAGCGAACAAATGCAATATCATGTTATAAATATCAATAGTACTCCTATATATCAGCGTAGGTTAAAGGCTATAATGAATAACCCTACAATCTCTGTTGCTTAACACAAAAAAGTTGATTTATTACTCTTGTGCAAACTTGTAGGGATGGGGACCTCTGCTTCTTGGAGTTTCCTGGGGACCCAGGATTCTCCCATCTTTGGCCCTGTCCTTTATTATGGTATTCATAGTGATAATATTAAGTTCCACTGATCCAAAATGTTCAAACTAAATTGTTTGACATTTTGTCATCTCTGTGGGGATAATAAAGTGCCAATATTGGTTGGGGTCTGCTACCTCCTAATGTTTCTTTATATTTATTTTATGTTTCTCAAATACCAAGAGATTCCCAGAATTTCCTGTTGTTACATCTGCAGCTTACAGCCCCACTCCCCCTCATACGATTCCCTCTGGGCTCCACAGTGTAGTCCCAAGCCACAGGAGCCTGAATGTTGTGTGTGCCTTATCCCAGATTTGTGGTTTTGCTTGACACTGAGGGACTAGGAGATGCAGGGTGATTAAGGACTTGAATAAAATTCTCCTTTTGTTAAAGCAACGTACATCCTTAAGTTGTTTTTACCTAGGTTTGAACTTACAATTTATGATATCAAGCATCCCTCACATCAGCCCCTCTCAAGACCTCCTCCACTTGATCAATTTTCAGTTCTCATCTTATTTTATGTTTCAGCAACATTTAACAAAGATGGTCATCCCTTTATTCTTGAAGCATTTTATATCTCTGGCTGCTTGGATGCCATATACTCCTCATTGGTCTGTATATCACCAGGGAACTGCCAGAAATTCAGGCTGGTTTCAGAAGAGGACGTGGAACCAGGGATATCATTGCTGATGTCAGATGGATCCTGGCTGAAAGCAGAGAATACCAGAAGGATGTTTACCTGTGTTTTACTGACTATGCAAAGGCATTCGACTGTGTGGATCATAACAAACAATGGATAACACCGCAAAGAATGGGAATTCCAGAACACTTACTTGTGCTCATGAGGAACCTTTACATAGATGAAGAAGCAGTTGTTCGGACAGAACAAGGGGATACTGGTTGGTTTAAAGTCAGGAAAGGTGTGCATCAGGGTTGTATTCTTTCACCATAACTATTCAATCTGTATGCTGAAGAAATAATACGAGAAGCTGGACTATATGAAAAAGAACGGGCATCAGGATTGGAGGAAGACTCATTTACAACCTGAGTTATACAGATGACCCAACCTTCCTTGCTGAAAGTAAAGAGGACTTGAAGCACTTACTAATGAAGATCAAAGGCCACAGCCTTCAGTATGGATTACACCTCAACATAAAGAAAACAAAAATCCTCACGACTGGACCAATCAGCAACATCATGATAAATGGAGAAAAGATTGAAGTTGTCAAGGATTTCATTTTACTTGGATCCTCAATCAACAGCCATGGAAGCAGCAGTCAAGAAATCAAAAGACGCATTGCATTGGGCAAATCTGCTGCAAAGGGCCTCTTCAAAGTGTTGAAGGGCAAAGATGTCACCCTGAAGACTAAGGTGCACCTGACCCAAGCCATGGTATTTTCAATCACATCATATGCATGTGAAAGCTGGACAATGAATAAGGAAGACCGAGAAAGAGTTGATTCCTTTGAATCGTGGTGTTGGCGAAGAACATTAAATATACCACAGACTGCCAAAAGAATGAACAAATCTGTCTTGGAAGAAGTACAACCAGAATGCTCCTTAGAGGCAAGGATGGCGAGACCGCATCTTACATACTTTGGACATGTTGTCAGGAGAGATCAGTCCCTGGAGAAGGACATCATGCTTGGCAGAGTACAGGGTCAGTGGAATAGAGAAAGACGCTCAGTGAGGTGGATTGACACAGTGGCTGCAACAATGTGCTCAAGCATAACAACGATTGTAAGGATGGTGCAGGACCGGGCAGTGTTTCGTCCTGTTGTGCATAGGGTTACTATGAGTCGGAACCGACTCTACGGCACCTAACAACAACAACAACAAAGTGTTTCTTAATGAGTGGAGCACCTAATGAGTTAAAATCATTGATCTTTTGGTTAGCAGCTGAAAGCTTTACTACTGCACCACAAAGGCTTCTTACCACAAAATTAGTGGAGTAAAATAACTCAAATATATTTCTTTAGAGTTCTGGAAATTAAAAGTCAAAAACAGGTTGGCAAGACTGCTTTCATTGTGGAGGCAATAGGGGAGAATTCATTTACTTGCCATTTCTAGTTCCTAAAGGCTTCCTGGGTTCCTTGGCTCATGGCTCCATCCTCCATCTTCAAAGCCAGCAGCATAGCATCTTTGAGTCTTGCGTTCTCTGCTTTCTTCATCACATTGTCGTTTCTGACTCTGACCCTCATGTCTCCCTATTATAAGCATTTTTGTGATTACTTGGGCCACTCAGATATTCATGATAATCTAGTTATATCAAAATCCTAAAATTAGTGCCAACTTCAAAGTCCCTTTTGCCAAGTAAGGTAGTCACAGGTTCTTGAGGTTAGAACATGGACATCTTTGGGGAGCTGTTATATAGCCTACCACAGAAGATATCTCTACTCTAGGTCAATTTATTTCAAACTCTCATTGAAAGCAAATATTTGACTAGAATAGCTTGCCCTTTAGTTAAACAGTCTCATTATTATTCACATATTCATGACTGTGTGGCTTCTCTCTTCTAAAGGTAAATCTGTTCTTCCTTCTAAACACTTGAAAACATGGCTGGATAGAGCAGTTTAAAAGTGCAGATGTGTCAAACCCTCACAGACGGTGACAAAAGGTGACAAGGTCACAGTGGAGGAGACTAGACCAGAGATGTTCTTTTGTTATGCTAGTTTTTAAATTACCTGCTAGAGAACTTAATACTGTGCATAAAATCCAAGTTATTATCTCTAACCTATGGAGAGTTCATGGAATTATGGCAATTGCAAACACTCATGTATCCATCATGGTTTTGTTTTTACAGCAGATGCTTATTTAGCATATTCCATGGCTAAACATATTCTGAGGGAAGGCACAGAAAAGCGAATAGTCTCTCTCCTGAAATGAATTTTACTATATAAAGAAAAGCAAAAACTGAACACCAGTCGGTCAACCTGGGCCAGGAATATATTTATTACCTGGTACTCATGTGCCCCTAATTTGACAGGAGGTCTATGATGTCCTTCTGGTATCTGGATGTCGATGCCAACTTGGATCCTGATTCCAAGAATCCTTGAAAGGATTGGGTATTCCCATTTCCCTATTGCACAGATACTTGAGTAAATGGTCAGCCATCTCCTTGGGGTTACACTATGGAAACATTATCATTTATCCTTGTCCTGGAGCTGCAGTTTCCTTTTTTCTGGGGATCTAGGTTCTCCTCAAGGCAATGGGTTCCAGGTCTAAAACTGGCTCAGGTCAAGGCTAAGCATTTTACTGGGGCTACCGCTAAGCCCCCCACACATCTGTTAGTTTGGTGTACTCTGGGGGCTTGCATGTTTCTGTGAAGCTGGAAGCTAAGCCACCAGTATTCAAACACCAACAGGGTCACTCATGGTGGACAGGTTTCAGCTGAGTTTCCAGACTAAGACAGAACAGGAAGAAGGACCTGGTGGTCTACCCCTGAAAAATATTAGCCAATTCAAACCTTATGAAGAGCAGCAGGACGTTATCTGATATAGCACCAGAAGACGAGCCCTTAGGTTGGAAGCCACTCAAAAGACGACTGGGGAAGAGCTGCCTCCTTCAAAGTGGAGTCCACCTTAATGAGGCCGAGGGAGCACAGCTTTCGGAACCTTCTTTTGCTGATGTGGCATGACTCAAAATGAGAAGAAACAGCTACGAATAGCCATTAATAATTGGAACACGGAATGTATGGAAGTATGAATCTAGAAAAATTGGAAGAAGTCAAAAATGAAATGGAACAAATAAAAATAGATATCCTAGGCATTAGCGAGCTGAAATGGGCTGCTATTGGCCATTTTGAGTCTGACAATCATACAGTCTACTATGCCAGGAAAGACAACTTGAAGAGGAATGGCATTGCTTTCATCATCAAAAAAGGACATTTCAAGAACTATTCTGAAGTACAATGCTGTCAGTGATAGGATGATATCCATACGCCTACAAGGAAGACCAGTTAATAAGATTATTATTCAAATTTATGCACCAACCAATAAGGCCAAAGGTGAAGAAATTGAAGATTTTTACAAACTTCTGCAGTCTGAAATTGATCAAACATGCAATCAGGATGCATTGGTAATTGCTGGTGATTGGAATGCGAAAGTTGGAAAACAAAGAAGGAGTGGTAGTTGGAAAATTTGGCTTTGGTGATAGAAACAATGCCAGAGGTCGCATGACAGAATTTTGCAAGACCAACAACTTCAATGAAAATACCTTTTTCACCAACATAAATGGTGACTATGCACACGGACCTCACCAAATGGAATCAAATTGAGTGCATCTGTGGAAAGAGAAGATGGAAAAGCTCAATATCATCAGTCAGAACAAGGCCAGGGGCTGGCTGTGGAACAGACCGTCAATTGCTCATAAGCAAGACCAAATTGAAGCCGAAGAAAATTAGAACAAGTCCATGACAGTCAAAGTATGACCTTGAGTATATCCCACCTGAATTTAGAAACCACCTCAAGAATAGATTTGGTGCATTGAATACTAATGACTGAAGGCCAGACAAGTTATGGAATAACATAAAGAATATCATACATGAAGAAAGCAAGAGGTCACTGAAAAGACAGGAAAAAAAAGAAAAGACCAAAATGGATGTCAGAAGAGACTGAAACTTCCTCTTAAACAACAGGTAGCTAAAGTGAATGGAAGAAATAATGAAATAAAAAGCTGAACAGAAGATTTCAAAGTGTGGCTCATGAAGACAAAATGACGTATTATAGTGAAATATGCAAAGAGCTGGAGTTAGAAAACCAAAAGGGAAGAACACACTCAGCACTTCTCAAGCTGAAAGCTCTGAAGAAAAAATTCAAGCCTCAATTTGCAATATTAAAGAATTCTACAGGGAAAATATTAAATGATGCAGGAAGCATCAAAAGAAGATGGAAGGAATACACAGAATCAGTCATTTCAGGAGGTAGCATGTGATCAAGAATCGATGGTACTACAGGAAGAAGTCCAAGCTGCACTGAAGACATTGGTGAAAAACAAAGCTCCAGGAATATATAGAATACCACTTGAGATGTTTCAACAAACTGATGCAGTGCTGGAAGTGCTCATTCGTCTATGCCAAGAAGAGATCCACATTTGTGCCTTTCCAAAGAAAGGTGTTTCAACCGCATGCTGAAATTATCAAACGATATCATTAATATCACACACAAGGACAATTTTGCTGAAGATCATTCAAAAGTGGTTGCAGCAGTACCTCGATAGGAAACTGCCAGAAATTCAAGCCGGATTCAGAAGAGGAACGTGGAACACGAGAATCACTGCTGATGTCAGATGAATCCTGGCTGAAGGCAGAGAATACCAGAAAGATGTTTACCTGCGTTTTCTTGAGTTTGCAAAGGCATTAGACTGTGTGGATCATAAACAATTGTGTATAACATTGTGAAGAATGGGAATTCCAGAACACCTAATTTTGCTCATAAGGAACCTCTACATAGATCAAGAGGCAGTCATTCGAACAGAACAATGGAATGCTGCGTGGTTTAACATCAGGAAATGTGTGCATCAGGGCTGTATCCTTCCGCCATGTTTATTCAATCTGTATGCTGAGCAAATAATTCAAGAAGCTGGACTATATGAAGAAGAATGGGGTATCAGAATTGGAGGAAGTCTCATTAACAACCTGCAATAGGCAGATGACACAACCTTGCTTGCTGAAAACAAAGAGAACTTGAAGCACTTACTGATGAAGGTCAAAGACTACAGCCTTCAGTATGGATTACACCTCAACATAAAGAAAACAAAAATCCTCACAATTGGACTGATAAGAAACATCATGACAAGCAGAGAAATATTGAAGGTGTCAAGGATTTCATTTTACTTGCATCCACAATCAACACCCATGGAAGCAGCAGTCAAGAAATCAAAAGATGCATTGCTTTGGGCAAATTGGCTGCAACAGATCTCTTTAAAATGTTGAAGAGCAAAGATGTCATTTTGAGGACTAAGGTGTGCCTGACCCAAACCATGGTGTTTTCAATTGCCTTATATGCATGTGAAAGCTGGACAATGAATAAGGAAGACTGAAGAAGAATTGTCGCCTTTGAGTTGTGGTGTTGGAGAAGAATATTGAATATACCATGGGTTGCCAAAAGAACAAGCAAATCTCTCTTGAAAGAAGTACAGCCAAAATGCTCCTTAGAAGCAAGGATGATGAGACTTTGTCTCACATACTTTGGACTTGTTATCAGGAGGGACCAGTCCCTGGAGAAGGACATCATGCTTGGTAAAGTGGAGGGTCAGTGAAAAAGAAGAATATCCTCAACAAAACGGATCAACACAGTGGCTGCAACAATGGGCTTCAGTGTAACAACCATTATGAGGATGGTGCAAGACGGGGCAGTATTTTGTTCTAAGTAGAGTCACTATAAGTCAGAACTGACTCAATGGCACCTAACAACAACAACAGCCTCTCAACCTTTTGATAAACCACCCTTGATTTCATTAATTTTTGACTCCCCGTCCCTTTTACCCAACCAGTGCGCTCTTCTATTCCCCACTTTCAGAATTCCCCACTGGCCAGGCCTCCTTGGCTGCCACTCCAAATGTGCTGCTGCTTACTATAATTGTATCTACTTGGCATCTGATAATGAAGTGTCACCATCTGGCCTCCATTGTGCCAGGGTCTATCATCCCCAACACTACCAGTGTGTCTGGCTCTGCAATGGCACATTTTCCGTGTGCCCTGGACTACAGAGGAGGGGCCACCACTGAACTTTTTAAGGATACTGGTATTTCTTTCACCAGTGCAGGTTATTGTTTGGTATTCCTGCTTCTAACACCTTAAAACTATAATTCAGAAATAGAAAGTTGAGGCCACTCTAGCTGAGATTTCGAAGGATCACAGGAAACATTAAGGCTTAGTTTTGAAGTGAATAAAGGAATTTAAAAACCAACACCAAAATGAAACAAGACTGGATGCAAATTTTGTGGTTTCCAGCACTCTGATCGTATTCCTAGAGCTCCTCATGGAGCTGACTGATGCCGTTTCTGGGAACACTGAGCAGCAGAATCATTTAATGGTTAATTGCCATGCCTTGTATTATCATTATTAATATTAAACATTACATTTCTTTTCTTATTTGTTTCTGAATGATAATACAAGCTCATTTTACAAAGTTCAAAAGATAGAAAGATATAACAGAAAGTAAATATCCTTCCAACCGCTGCGCCTACCTAGTTCCCCCCACCAGGAATCAATGTTACCAGTTTCCATGAATCTGTCCAGAGATATTCTATGTGTCTGTATGCATGGGTGCATATCCTTATTGTATTTTTACAGTGATCACACTGAGCACTTTCTTGTACCTCATTTTTTCATCATAAAATTATCTTCAGGATTGTTCTATATTAGTACAAATTGAGGACCACTATTTATTTAGTGGTTACATAGTACTTCATTATATGTTTGTACTAAAATTTATATTACCAAATCCCGGGTAAATAGGTTATTAAATATTTTCCAATCTTTTAGTGTTAAAAGCAATGCCTCGATGGACATCTTGGGTTTGCGTGTATGATTTTGTACATGTGTATTTACTAAAAGCGAACACGCTAAACCAAAGTATATAAACATTAAAATTATGTTTTAGTTTTGTTTTCTAATAATTAAAAGTTGAGTATCTTTTAATTATTTTCTATGAACTACCTACTCATATATATTGAGTAACTCTTTCTGGTATAAATCTTAAATAAAATAGTTCTTTTTCTGCAATAATAGCTGAAAATATCTTTCCAGAGTGTTGTTTTCTTTGACTTTGTCATTTTGACAAAGAGGATTTACTGTATTTTCATGCAGTTTTATACGCATTTCATGTCTTCTGGGTTTATGTCATACATAGATAGAAATTCCATGTTCCAAGATTTTTTTTTAATTATCTGGTATTTGCCAATTTTATGGTTTTAATCTTTATGTTTGAGTCTATGGACATTCTAGAATTTACTTCGTTACAAGATACATGATGTTTTTTCTAGATGACTACCTTATTGTCTGAGATAATTTATCAAACAGTTCGTCTTTTCCACTGATCTGAAATAAAACCTTTAAGATAAACAGTTCCTGCAGGCATTTGGTTCTCTGTCTAGACTTTAAAGATGCTCTATTGATTGGTCTGCATTGTGAAGTCCCAGTGCTGCACTGCCGATTATCACAGCTCTGCAATAGGTTTTCATACGGAGCAGATACGGTCTTTCCTCGCTCTTCTTCTGCATTATCCTGGAAATTTTTAGAAACACAGTAAGCACTTCAACTTAGACTTTCATGAAGGTAGCATGTCTAACTTCATAAAAATATCTCTTTGATATTTTACCTCACAGCACATTAAATTTACAGATGAATTAGAGAAAATTGACTTGAATATGCATACTTCATATAATTCCTTTTGTGGCTTACAGTAGCATTCTTGATAAACTTATATAAAGTATTTTTTTACTACTATACCAAATTTGATCTTGTTCTCTATTCCATCTTTTGAATTGGTGATAGCGAACTTTTTTTCTCAAGAACCAGGCAATAAAGATTTTAGGGCTTTTTGGACCATACAGTGTTTTAATTACCCAAGCAACCATAGACAAATGAGCATGGCAGTGTTCTTATATAACTTTTTTATAATATCAGATAACAGGCCTGATTTGGCCCACAGGCCAGAATTGGCAAACACCAAAGCTAAAGTGCTGTTTGTCTCATCTTTAAATTAACTAATAAAATCAATATTTATTCTATCTAATGTGGCACAATGTCCTCTAGTAGATACTTTTTATGTTTAAGACTTTGCTGGATAGAAATGAAAAACTAATACACCAAATATAGGTCAGAGGATGTATCCACATTCCATAATTCAGACCCTACAAAGGTCCTGGCCAGCTTAACCTTCAGCTTATGCTCCGCAGCTAATTCTCTTTAAACAGTGAGTTGAAACTTTTCACAACATTACCAAAAAATTTACCAGGTGCACACAGGATGAACTGATTTCTTTGGCAAATGTGTCAAGGGCCTGTGAAATAAAGGGATTATCATTTTTAGTAGTATCAACAATACTTTTCAAATAATTTATCTCTGCCACCATCTCTTCAGATTTCTCTTAAATCCTTCATTAAGCAGATCCTCTTGGTTCTAACACAAAAGATGGGAAGGGAGTAAAATTTTTTAAATCTGAAATTTTTAAAAGAATTACATTTTTGCATTTAAGGACTTTGTGAAGCTGTCTATGTTTTACTCCTAGTAGTGTTCTCTCTTACTACATCATGAGAGGAGAATATTGGCAACAAGGAATATGTTCTGCCTTGGATCTGGACATTGAGAGAAAGCACTGTTCACAAAATTGCTAACATTCACCCACACCATTTGAGTTTTGCTAGGGCACTAAACTAGGCATGAGAACAAATACTGTAGTAAGTTCCAACCAAAAAAATGCCAGTTGGGAGGAAGTCATTGGTCTGATTGTAGTAATTCTAGGTCTGACTTGGGATGGCATGGTCATCTGTATCTTAAGAATAATAGGAACCTAGATTAGTTAATCTAGAAAACCCTATAAATACTCCCGGACGGAAAAAGAGAGAGCTCCCCTGTGCTATGTTGTGACCTGGGCAGGCTATCCTCACCAGAGGTTAGACGCTAACAGTTGCCTATATTTCTAATTTTCTATATATTCTAATTAGGACTTATCTGATAGTTTTAGGTCAGCGTGGCTCTAACTCAGGGTCTTTGAGTTCCTGATAACTGGCAGTGACCTTGGTAAAGGAAACCAGTTGCTACTTATTTTACATACACCTAGTTGAAACATATGGCCTTGTGAGATCAGTTTAGAATCATCCAAAACAGCAGTTCAAACCTACTTATATTCTCCAAAGACTTGGATGGGCCAAAGTTATTCTGGATTCTTCAGAGGTTCAGTGTGCCGCAGAACTCAAAGGCCTCTTGAAAAACTGGAAGGATTCACAGCTTTTAGTGGGTCATGCAGTAGGTGACCATGAAGCTTCCTTTCATTATGTTGCTCTAACCTTCCTGGGGTACCAGGGCAATGACCTTCAGGCACTACCAAGGTCCCAGCTTATGCTCCATTGTCCTTTGTATCTCTCTAATATAGTTCTCTCTTCCCTTCTCCAGTTTCTCTTTCATTTGCCACTTGTTTTCCTCTAAACTCCTCTCTTGAGCCTCTTCCTGCTGCTGCTGCTGCTGCTCCATCTGTTTCTGTCTTAGAAGTTCCTGTCCTATTTCAGCTGCCTCCTTCTTGGTTTGCTCCACTGCCCATGAAGATTTTAGAAAGGGAAGAAAATAGTAGTTCAGGCCTGAGCTCTACCTGCCTGAAATCAGAGACCAAACAAAATTTGAAAGAGAGGTGAGAAATCCTGAATTCACCCAATATCAATTTGGACATCAAGAGCAGGTTTGAAAATATGATCAGAAAGACCCTGCCTGTCCGGGTGGACTTACAGCCACAATCTCCTTATTTTCAGATTCAGCAGAGTGCGTGTTCCACAGAAGGAAAGGAAGCTCATTGTCTCAGGAAGATCTTCCTCTCAGATTCCTCAGAGGGCATTGCAGGAACCTCCCCACCCACTGTGGGCTAAGCCCTGCCACTGTACCTGCTATGGCCTTCTCTGCATTTGTGAGGGCTTTGACTGCAGAATAAAATTTTCTATTTGCCTCTGAGACTGCAGGAAGTTCTGGAGGACCTCATTTGCCTGAGGAACCAAGAAAGACCAAAGAAATTTCCACTGAGGAGATTAGTGCTGCATAAGCAAGTCGGCCCATGTCATTTTTGCTTCCTGCTGAAAGCCTCCAGCATACCCCTACAAAGTCCAAGCTTCTTCGTGTAAGCAGAGACCCTCCTAACCCCTTTCCTCTCTTCCTTCAATCCCCCCTCCAGTGCTGCTCCCCACCACCGCCTTAGGTTCTAGCCAGTCAGAACCATGCACAGTTGTACAAACACACACCCTCAGGTGCTTTTACATATTTATACACCTACCTATTTTTTTTTTTTTTTTTTTTTACCTAGGGCTTCTCCCTTCATGTAACATCTCAACTTTGATAACATGTACAAATACTTCAAAATTTACGTTACCTTCCTTTTCCGGAAGGTTTCCTAGACCATCTTCTCAATCAATGGGAAACACTGCCTATAATCCTTGCTGCTGCTCTCCCCTGACACTTGCTGGCTGTGTAACTCTAGGCAAGGTATTTAGCCTGCCTGTGCCTCCCCAGCTCCCATCTGTAAAACGTGGAGAGTATGAGTAGATGCTTCTTAACCTTATTGGGAAGATTAAATTAAAACCTCCAGGCAAAGTGCTTATCATTGCCTGTCACATGAGAAAAAAAAGTCTTCAATGTATTTATTTTAGTTGTATTTTTACCCTCATATTTCGTACCATGACTGGTGCAGTTCAGGACCACAGGTTCATAGCTGAGAGCTCTGTATGCAATGTATGCAGTTGTCTATTTATTTGACTCTTTCTCACTTTCGATCCACCCTCAGTGCAAAGACTCTGATTTTACTTGTAAATCCTCAGCACTTGGCACAATGTCTGTCTCCTGGTTCGATGAAGGGAATGAATAATTTCTGTTCTGTCTCTCCTGGATTTCTGATTTCCGTATTCTTTCTTTGGAAATGAACATTTCTATTGCCAAACATTTATATACAAGAGTAAATAAATAATGGACTTTGAAAGTTAAAGGTTTTATGATATCACCATGCTTCTTCCTTACAGATGGTGTTACATTATCAGGTTTCAGGGACCCCTTGATTCTGTTCTGTAGGCTTCCTTGTGCTCCCCTTGCTCCTCACCTTTACTCCTTTCCCAGGCACTTGAGAATAGTCTTGTTCAGTCTTTTTCTTTGCTTCTATGTAGAACTTGTGCCCTCCAGGGACAAAGAAAATTCCAGCTGAAATACTTTCCACCAGGGCCTTTGAAAGCTGCTTCAGCCTATCCCAACAGTATCTACAGATTCCTCTTCATTCTGCAGCAAGAAATCCTCCTTTTTATTCTCTATGATTTCCTGCAAGAGAAATGTAGAGGAAACTCATCAGAAGAAAGGAACTGGGGAGATAAAATTTTAAAGAAACCAGAATTGTTGATTGTTGACATAAGTAAAAATCAACTCAATGGCACCTAACAACAACAACAAGGGCATGCAATGAATCAGGAATCAGGGGACTTAATCTACTCCCAACTCTGAAAATTTTCCTAACCTGCCTGGGCCTCAGTTTCCTTGTCCATGAAATGATGGGGTGGCAATAAATAACCTCTATGATTCTTTGCACCTATAGCAGTCAGTGACTCTATCTTCAATGATACAAGAGCACTAAAGTTTAAGGATAGCCTGAAATGAGGCTCTGATAAGAGAAATGTTGGTCCTAAGGAATGAGAGAGTGTGTTCAGAAAAGCAACAAGTTCAGGAATGACTTTTGGCTGCTTTGTGCAGGCTTTGAATCCATAGAATTATTCACATAAGGTGATATCTATATTGATCTTGTTCAGTGATCATCTCGATTTCTAGATAAAGTGTACCAACTTTAGGGAAAATATAGCCCCCTATAGCTCAGACTACTTTATTCTTCAAGTTAGAAATAAGCCATGGGGACAATAAAGGCACCTGTAGGCTTCATTCCTTAATGAGAAGTGTCACAAAAGGCAAATATTATGATTAAGTACCACGAGCATCTTCTGGAACTCGTGATTTTCATCTTTGAAGCAGTGCTCCATGAAGACTGCGATGACTTCCTTCTCACAGGCCATGTGAGCATCCAGAAGCTCCTGGAGTGTGTCTGTAGGAAGCCTCAAGCACTGAGCCATCTGCTCGCTGTAGTGGTTGGTTGCCTTCTGCATGGCTCCCGAGTTCTCAAGTCAGGTCCAAGTTGTCACCGCATTCTCTAAACAAAGCACTGCACCACTGTTGATGACATCCACAAAGGTCACTACCAGAGTCCCCAGGCCTGAATGAGGCAGGAAATTCAGGAATAAATATCAAGTTCCAAGATTCTTAGACTACGTTTCTAAAATCATACAAACACACACACCTACTTCCTTCTAATATCATCACCTTCATTTTCCTATTGACTCTTCCTTCTTGGTTCTCCAGGCCAGAGCATTAAAAAAAATTAAATGTTTACCTTCATCTAACCTACTCAAGAGTGTCAGGAAAAAATTAATTTTCCAATAAAAGGAATTAAAAGGAAAATAGATTACACAAGTAGTCAGATAAAGCACAATAAATCAGATCATATTTATTCCTAATTCATAGGCTTCTGATCAATTTTGGGGAATTTATGGGCTAATATTGATTTCTGGGTTGCATTAAACTCTAAAAATATCCTTCATATTCTCCTTGCAAAGAATATTTTTCATATAGGACTTTCCCTACAGAAGATGGTATATTTTGTCCTTACAGGCATTTAGTGAATCCCATCTCCAGTTGCCAAAGCATTAAGCAATCCCCAGGTTTTCCCAGTTGAGTAGCACTTGAACTTCCCTACCCCAAATTTCTGTGGGTTCCAAACATGAAACCAATTTTTTTTTCAATTACTCTTATTTGAAGAAAGAATTAGGTGTGAAGGAAATGTGAAAACCACCACAGTAGGGAAAGCAATTACTCTTGAGATTGTCCCATCCCTTCCATCCCTTTAATTATTATTCCACTTTTCCACTAGACCTCCTAGATGGGCCCAATGCACAATCTGTGGAACCTTAGGTGAGTCTAGGTTAGATGAGTCTGGGAGGTCCACTAATGAATATTTGAAGTATAGCAGTCATTTTATTTAGTCATGCATATGCATTTTATTTAAAAAAAAATGAACAAGTAAATCAAGCACACCTGCATCATATTACAAACATGGCAAAGAAAAACTATGTGTACACAAATGACAACCAAACAAAATCTGACATTCACTACCAAACCCTAAAATCAATTTTCTTGTTCTAGCCTATTTTTCCCTTCTGTATCTCAACCTCTTCCCGCATCTTCTTACATGGGCAGAAAAAGTCAACCCTCCCTCAACTTTTAATTTCCAACATCATACCCAACAGTGTAGCAAATTAGGGACACTAGTAGAACTCTTTCTTCCTAGAAAAAAACAGAAAATTTTAAATAACATGTGTGTTTGCAAATTTATGGTTAGAAATAAGGAAAACATCTTACCTGAATAAATGACTCAAATCTTGAGTATATAGAGAATTTTTAGAAATCGATAATAAAGAGCCAAGCTAATTAAAAGTGGGTAAGATACTTGAGTAGGCTTTCTTCATGAAAGGAGATTTCTTAACGGCCAAAAGACACAAGAAAGTATATTCAACATCATAACTCGTTATGGAAACACAAGTTAAAAGCTCAAGGATGAACAACTGCCGCCTTTGCCATGAGACTGGAAGACCTGGATGGTGTTGGGTTATCATTACTGAATTTTTATCCAGGATTCTATAGAGGAATCCTGATCAAAAGGGGGGAAATGCAGAACAAAATTTCAAATTCTCATGGACTCTAGCTTTTGTAGAGCCATGGAGGGTGGATGAACCCCTGAAGCTATTGCCCTGAGATAATCTTTAAACCTTAAACCAAAAACACTCCCTGAAGTCCTCTTAGAACCAAATAATACTTTAGCTTAACTAGTAAAAAATATCTGCCTTGAGCATTATGTTCTTTTTTTTAAAAAATAATATTCTATTGTGTTTTCAGTTAAAATTTATACAGCAAATTAAGCTCCCATTTAAAAAATTCTACATGATTTGTTCAGTAACAGTGGTTACATTTTACACAGCATGTCAACTTTCTCATTATTTCCATCGGGTTGTTCAGTTTCCAGTAATCTGATTTCCCTGCCCCCTTGCCTTATCGTCTTTGCTTTAGAGTAAGTGTAGACCTTTTGGACTCTAGAGTAAGTGTTGACATTTTGGACTCATACAGATGATGTATTTTTATTTTTTAAGGAGTATGGTATGCACAGGTGATATTGTTCATTTTATGAGCCAATGTATTATTAACTAGACAATGACCTCATGGAATAGTTTTGTTTCATGGTTTAAGAGTACCTCAGGGCAATAATCATGGGAGTCCAGTAAGTGTGGACTTTTTAAGAACTTGAGTTCTGTTCCACATTTTGCTCCCATTCTATCAGAATCCATCAGTTGTGCTCCTGATCAGAACTGTCAGTAGTGGTAGCTAGCTACCATCTAGTTCCTCTGGTCTCAGGGTGGATGAGGTCTTAGTTTATGTAGACTACTAGTCCTGTGGACTGGTTTCTTCTCTGAGCTTTGGTTTCCTTTACTCTCTTTTGCTCCACATGTATAGAGAACAATAGTGGTATGTTAGATGGCTGCTCTCAAGCTTTTAAGACCCCAGACGCTACTCACCAAACTAGGACGTAGAACAAAAACTTAAGGTACTATATTATGCCAATTGACTGAGTTGTTCCACAAGACTATATGGTCCTAAGCCTTCAGACCCCATAAACCAATCCCACGAGGTGTTTAATAAGTACCCGTGTTTGTGCCACCTATGTGCTTTATTGTATATATGAATATGGATGGATGCATACACTTACATATATATATATATATACACCTGCATATACCAAAAACAAAAAAACTATTGCCATCGAGTCAATTAGGACTCAAAGGAACCCTATAGGACAGAGTACAAACTGCCCCATTGGGTTTCCAAGGAATGGCTGGTGGATTCGAACTGCCAACTCTTTGGTTAGCAACTGAATGCTTAATCACTGCACCACCAGAGCTCCTGCACCTGTTTAGCTGTGTATACGCTCAACAACAACCAAATAAAATTTAAAAATCACCTAGAATGAAACAAACAAAAAACCTCAATGAAATAGCATTACACACCCACCAGCATAGGCAACATTTAAAAGACAGAGAACAAAATAGTCCTGCCAAGATGTGGCGTAAGTTACTGCTGATTAGAATTCCCTTCTAGAAAACTGTTTGGCACCTTCTGGTGAATTGAAACTTGCACCTATCCCACTACCCAGCCATTCCAGTACTTGGTATAAGAGTATTGAATAAAAATGCAATGTATCAAAATTTGTGAGGAACAGCTAAAGCAGTGCTGGGAGGGAATTTCATGGCACTAAATGCTTATATTTGAAAAGAGTCTCAAGTCAATAACCTTAAGCTGCCACCTCAAGAATCAAGAAGAGTAAAATTAACCCAATGCAAACGCAGCGGGAAATAAAGATAAGAGCAGAAGCCAATGACATAAAAAAGCAAAAAAAAAAAAAACAACAGAGAAAACCAATGGAACAAACACTAGTTTTCTGAAAAGATCCATAAACTTGACAAAGAAAAGAGAGAAGATACAAATCACCAGTGTCAGGAATGAAACGGGATATCACATATCCCTGACTTGGAGCTGATGAAGCCGGCAAACTGGAATACAAAAAAAGTTCCAACAAAATCCTGTCCTATC
Organism: Loxodonta africana; assembly: GCF_030014295.1. Taxonomy (NCBI): domain Eukaryota; kingdom Metazoa; phylum Chordata; class Mammalia; order Proboscidea; family Elephantidae; genus Loxodonta; species Loxodonta africana. Next base: position 135,136,818 of record NC_087344.1, read on the forward strand.
TAAGAGTAGGAAAAGGACAGCTTAGCAAGACAGAAAACTTTTAGGCAATAACCACTCTCCTCCAGCCAACGGCCACAGAGAACATTAGTTTCATTGTGTAGCATAATGAGGCAGAAGAAACGTAGAGAAGACATGAAAGAGAGAAAAGCAGGAGGACCTGTCTATCTGTCCAAGAACAAATCAGCAACATACTGTAAAGGTTTTTACCTCAATAATATTAAAGGAAACAGAGAGGTTGCCAGGAGCTTGTGGCGCACCGTGATCGTATAGCGGTTAGTACTCTGCATTTTGGCTGTAGCAAGTTTTCAGTTCGAATCCAAGTCACGGCAATGTCTGGTGTCTACCGTGGCTGAGCCTGGCTTATCTTTTCCTTTCACTTGTTCATTTCTGTGCTGGCTGCGCCCATTACCTGAGGCCACAGAGGTTGCCTTAGTGCTGCCTTCCGCCAGCAATCCGCTGTCCCAAGAGGGGAAGGAAACCCTACAGTGCACACACCTGCATCGTGGTCATCTGGAAACCCCGGACTTGCCTAATGTCTGAGCATGTGCACAAACTATCCCAAAAGGTGAAGGCTGTCCATAGTTTCCACTAATGAAATGTGTAGTCATAACCCCCCACCTTTTTTTTTTTGGTCGAGTTTTTTCAAATATCAGTGTGGACCTTACAGACAAAAATAGAAATAAGAATTCCCACTGCAACAGGAAATTTTGCAATAAAAAGTAATAAATACAAGAAAATCTAAACTTGATGCCGTCAAAGTCTCCCCTTTTTTATAACAGTAAATTATTGAAGTATAATTCACATAGAGTAAAATGCACAAATCTTATGTACACAGTCTGATGAGTCTTGACAAACATAACCATCACCTAGATCAAGTTACAGGTTTCCATCAACCCACAAAGATCTTTTGAACACTTTTCCAGTCAATCTTTAACTCACGCTCACTTCGGCAATCACCATTCTGTTTTCTATCTCCATAGTTTTGACTATTATTGAAATTTACATAAATGACTATACTTTTTTGTGATTGTCTTTTTTTTTTAATTGAACCTAAATTTTTTTTTTCAATGTTTCTGAGATATATCCATGTTGCTGCATGCAAGTGTGTGTATTATTTTGGTGTTATTGGTGAGTGTAATTTCAATGTGTGAATAAAAGACAGTTGATGAACAATTGGGTCATTTCTAGTTTTGGCTATTGTGAATAAGGGTGCTATGGAGATTCTTGTACAAGTCTTTTTGTGGATATGTGCATTCATTTCTTTTGGGTATGTACCTATTAGTGGAATCGCTGGGTTTTGGAGTCTTCCAGATTGGTTGTGCTATATTTACCGCTTTAATAGCAACAAGAGCTACCGTTGATGCACATTCTTGTCAGCACTTGGTGTTCCCTGTTTTTTATGTTTTGCCCATTCTGATGGGTGTAGGATGGCATACCATGGTGTCATGGATTGAATTGTGTCCCCAAAAATAAATGTGTATCAACTTGGTTAGGCCATGATTCCCAGTATTGTGTGGTTGTTCTCAATTTTGTGATTGTAATTTTATGTTAAGAGAATTAGGGTGGGATTGTAAAACCATCCTTACTCGGGTCACCACCCGACCCAAGGTAAAGAGAGTTTCCCCGGGTTGTGGCCTGCACCACCTCTTATCTCTCAAGAGATAAAAGGGAACGGAAGGAAGCAGACAGTTGGGGAACTCATCCCACCAAGAAAGTAGCACCAGGAGCACAGCGCGTCCTTTGGACACAGGGTCCCTTTCCCTGAGAAGCTCCTCAACCAGGGGAAGATTAAGGACAAGAACCTTCCTCCAGAGCCGACAGAGAGAGAGAGAAAGCCTTTTACTGGAGCCAATACCCTGAATTTGGACTTGCAGCCTGCTAGATTGTGAGAAAATAAATTTCTCTTTGTTAAAGCCATCCACTTGTGGTATTTCTTTTATGGCAGTACTTGATGACTAAGACACATGGTGACTTAAATTTTTGTCTCCATTATGAGTGATGCTGTTGAAGGTTTTTTCTTATGCCTTTTGGGTATTAAAAAATCTTCTTTTGTGAAGAGAGCCTCTTCAATTTTAATTGGCTTAACTTTTTTTTAACTTTTAAAATAAATATTTTATCTTAGGTTACATTTATACATATAGAAAAGTGGAGACAGTAGCACTGAACTTTCACATACATTTCACAACCAGTTTCCCCTATTACTAATATCTTAGCACATTTGATGCAATTAATGAACCAATATTGATACATTCTTATTAACTGAAGTACATATTTTATTCAGGTATCCTTAGCTTTTGCTTGATATCCTTTTTCTCTTCCAGGACATCATTATATTTAATTGTCATGTCTCCTTAAGCTCCCCTTAACTGTGACAATTCCTCAAACTTCCCTTGTGTGTGATGGTTTGACAATTCTAAGGAGTTCTGGTCAGGTATTTTGAAGAATGTCCCTCAATTAAGATTTGTGTGATGTTTTTCTCATGATTAGACTGGGGGTATGTGTTTGGGAAGGTAAAACGCTATTCCATCACATCATATCAACGTGATTTACCACTGTCGATGTTAATTTTGGTCATCTGTTTGAGGTAGTGTTCCTCAGGTCTTTGTTCTAAAGGTGCTCTTCTTTCTTTGGAAGGAAGTCACTATAAGTAGCCACATTTAAGTAGTGGGTTTTGTGCTACACCTCCTTGAGCCCAGAGTACCTAAATTATTTGGCATTCTTCTGCAAGAGATGTTAGTCTATTCTTATGCCAATGAGGGGCATTTATATTTATTTAGTCAATCCTTTGTTTATGTTAATAAGAACTTGTGAATGTGTATTTTATACTTTGGTTAATCTAATACTAAAAAACCAAAACCAAACCCAGTGCCGTCGAGTCGATTCCGACTCATAGCAACCCTACAGGACAGAGTAGAACTGCCCCATAGAGTTTCCATGGAGCGCCTGGAGGATTCGAACTGCCGACCCTTTGGTTAGCAGCCATAGCACTTAACCACTACGCCACCAGGGTTTCCAATCTAATACTACTGTATTTATATTGTTGCTAAAATTATTTTAGTTTGGCCATTGGGAGCTCTTTCAATCAACTCCTGTGTCCCTTTGACCTACCCTCATCATTTTGGTTTTTTTAAAGGAGTCCCTGGTTGGTGCAAAGAGCTAAGTGTTCAACTGGGCAGTTTAAGTCCAGCCAGAGGCATCTCAGAAGACAGATGATCTGCTTCTCAAAGGTCACAACCTTGAAAACCCTACATAGCAGTTCTACTCTGCACACACGAGGCTGCCATGAGTCGTAATCGACTCCACAGCAACTAAAGCATACCTTTCTTAAAGTCATTATTTGTATTTACTCCAGTTAAAAGCCTAGTTTACATTTCTACCTCCAGACATAAGCTGACAGTTTTAATAAATGCACTCATGATATGTGGTGCACAGATCCAGGCAGAGTCTCACTGCTTCTGCCCACCCTTCTCTTCTGCTTTGTCTCTATACGTTCTTATTTCTGTCTAGATCAGGGCCACTGCAGATGCCAGCGCTTTGCTCAGCTTCGCTCCTCCTTGGATGCCCCACTGCTCTCTGGCATCAGATGACTCTGCTGAGGGCAGCTGAGCACACAAAGCTGGTGTAGTTGAAGATAACAGGCTCTCGATTCATCCAGGCTCTGGTCTAAGGGTCCTACTGACTGCGTCTGATTATTACCCACAATCCTCAGCCCTCTCTGACCCCTAAGGCCATAGTCTCTAACACCGTTACAACCACTAGGTGTCTGTACCACCTCAAAGCTACTCTCTTTCCTGGAGGCTCAGTTGCTTGATTCCCCACAGTGTGGCGAGCAGAGTGCCTAGTCCAAGGCCCAGCATGCGAATCACAGAGTAACAGTGACGTTATTATTCTTTGCATGGGCTCCTTGCATCTCCCTGGAGAACAGGCAAATGTGACAAGAACATTATTTCTAAGTTTCATAATACTGTAACACAGCAGAACTTACTTCCCAGCTTGTAAGACATGCTGCAAGGGTGGTTATTGCACCTCAGGTCAAGCACTAATTCCTTTAGGATCACATCCTGGTCCCCTAGGCTGCCAAACTACTGTATAGGCAAACTCTTGAACACTTTTGATTCCAGTATCACTACCCGGTTCTCCACACTTCCTCATTGACAGCAGGGTTGCTCCTGGCTGCTGGATGTCAGTGTAGACCAGATTTGCCTATGGAATAACAAGTCCAGCAGAAGTAGAAAAAGGGTTGCTGCTCTGGTCTGGTACGCACAATAAAAACTTGTGCAGTGGCACCCAGAGGCAGTAAATGAACTGTGGCGGAAAGAATAGGAACCACACATTGACCAGGAATTAAAATTGGGTGTTCCTGTACTACCGCTGAACCACTAGTGTTCCAAATTCAACGTTGCCTCCATATCTCATAACAATCCCAATAGCCTTGTTTTTCCCTGAACTGACATCCTTGAGTGACTAAAGAGGAGTGGTAAAGGGAAGAAATCCTGGAGTGACTTTTCACTTCCTTGCTTTTTTGTAGGTCTCTGTAGCACATAATAGTTTAAAAACAGGACCTTTTTTTTTTTCATTGTGTCTTAAGTGAAAGTTCACAATTCAAATTAGTTTCTCATACAAAAACTTACATGTATATGGTTATATGACCCTAGTTGCTCTCCCTACAATGTGACAGCACACTCCTCTCCACCCTGTGTTTCCTGTGTCAGTTAACACAGCTCCCCAAAACAGGGAGCTTTCAATCTTTGGTCTTTTCCAGGGACTCAAAAAAGACTTCATAGAAGAGAAGCTCAAGAATCACCTAGACCTCCTGGAGTACCTCGGACACATCCCTAAACATCCAGCCTCCTGAACCTGTCTGGGAAAGAACTGGAACCCATCTTAAGGTTGGAAGGAAAGCGATGGGAGGCACCAAGCAATCAGAGGGCAAAGAGGTTGCATCAGCCAGTGAATAAATGACGTTCTCTTAGGTTCATGCAGATTTAGGACCAGAGACAAGGGACTCAATGATTTCTGATGTTTCCGTACTGAGGCTTGTTATGGATTGAATTGTGTACCTAAAAGATACGTGGTGTAAAGCCTAACCCCTATACTTGTGTTTGTAATTCCACTTGGGAATAGGGTTTTATTTGTTATGTTAATGAGGTGGAATCGGTATAGGTTGCGTCTTAAGCCAATCAATTTTGAGATCTAAAAAGAGCAGATTAGGCATAAAAGCAAGGAAGCACATATGGAGAAAGATTGATGCCACTCGGAGATTACCAAGGAAGCAAGGAAGAGAAGCTGAAAGAGACAAAGATTTTTTCCCAGGGCTGATAGGGCCTTCTCCCAGAACCGGGGCCCTAAATTTGGACTTCTAGCCTCTGAAACTATGAGAAAATAAGTTGCTGTCCGTGAACACCTTCTCCTTGTGGTATTCCTGATACAGGAGCACTAGGAAACTAAGACAAGGCGTATTGCCCAGCTGGAGCTCTGGTGACGCACTGGTTAAGAGCTTGGGTGGTAACCAATTCCGCAATTTGAATCCACCAGCTGCTCCTTGGAAACCCTACGGGGCAGCTCTACTCTGTCCTAAAGAATTGCTCTGGTATGAGTCAGAATGCGATGGCAACGGGTATTATCCAGTTGGAAAGAACCAATTTCTGAATTAGCCTCTTTCAAATCAAATCATTTTATTTGAATGCAATAACTTTAGAGTGTTGCCTGAAACCCTGTGTCCTGGGCATCTTTTATAGGTCTTAGCTATTTCTTCCAAAGAGAACACTGTTTAAACCTATTTTAGAACTGCTTTTTCCAAGTCCTGCCGGAGTCGTTTTCTGAATAGCCATAGCACCGTCAGTAGGAAAAGTGTCCCCAGAGAAGCATTGGTGATTCAGTGGTACAATTCTTGCCTCCCATACAGGAGACTTGGATTCTACTCCCAGCCAACGCAAAGCTTCCTCCCTGCCCCTGCCCCTGCCCCACTCCCTCCTTCATGTGCCCAAAACAGTTCCATTTCCTGCTCTGCTGGATTACCCATTGCACGGGCAGCACAGGTCATTTTGCCCTCTGGCTCAGGAACGGGAAAGGAAGGAAAATGCGAACTATACATCTGGTGTTATTTCTAGAGCAGAAGACTTTAAGAAGTCAATGTGAACTGCCACTTTGGGTCCATCTGAACTGGGACCTGCGGTGATCCTGCAGGGTTTAGTACTGGGCATGCAGGGCAGCAATCACATGGCCAGACCCAGTCTTTGAAATGACAATTGAGGTGAGTGAGTCTCTGGGGTTTTATGTACTTGAAATTCAAACCATTGTTACTTTTATATCTTCTCTTCACTAATCCCTGGAATCTAAAGTGTCATTTGGTCATTGATTCAAGTCCTAGAACTTGAACTGACCACTGGGCCATGTCTCACTATGGAGTGGAGAACAAGAAATGAAATTCCTGAAAGCAGAGAAGCTGTGCGCTGGGCAGATACCCCTGTGGGGGAGGCCTTTGGTGCCCAAAGAAGAGGGAGGCTTGTGGCAGAGGAAATTCTCAAGATGAGGTGAGCTGTGCGGAGGGGCCCGAGATCTTCCTTCCTGAAGCTCTGCTGCTCTTGGTAAAATTAAGGACAAAAAGGAGGTGTAAGTGGAGAACAACATGTACAGGAAAATCACTTTTCTCACCCCTGTTTGTTTTACACTCCACCGGGTAAATCTGCACGTCAGGGTATCGTTTTTAATGCTTATGGTTAAGCAGCATTAGGAGGAGGCCATGGCAATCCTTGGCTCTGGGGGTTTGAAGCAGGAGATTCTGGAAAAGGAATACCTGGGGCCATGTGGTTTGTCCACAACTTTTTCATCAACTCTTTTCTTCAGCAAAGCTTGTATGGTCCCCAGATATTATATCAGAGCTACTACATTGGTGGTTTCAGTGAACCTGATTCTTTCTTGAAGGGGCAAGAAGTGATTGACCCAGGCCGTTGGAGTGAGATTTAAGCACAGAACTTCAAATGCTTTTCTCCATCTTGTCCTATGTCCACTACCTCTGCACCTGACCTTTCACGCAGTGGTTCAAAATAGCCCGTAGTCTCTTTGTTGTTGTAGTTGTAGTTGTAGTTGAGGGGTGCTGTGGAGACGATCTCGACTCATGGCAACCCCAAATGGCAGAGTAGAACTGCCCATAGGGTTTCCTAGGTTATAATCTTTATGGAATGAGCCTTGGTGATACAGTAGTTAAGTGCTTGGCTGCTAACCAAAAGGTCAGCAGTTGGAACCCTCCAGCCGCTCCTTAGAAGTAAGACGTGGCCTTGGAAACCCTATGCGGGCAGTTCTACCCTGTGAGTCAGAAGAAAGTCTTTGTGGAACGGGTTTAGTTCTCCTTTAATCTTTACGGGAGCAGACCACTGACCAGTTAAGCAGCCGAGCACTTAACCGTTGCACCACCAGGGCTTCTTTGCAGTCTCTCAAAAAGTTTACAATTCTTTATACTTCCTGGAAATAATATTTCCCTCTTGATCCTATAATTCCTCCAGGGTTGATTTTGGGAGAGCTTAAAAAAAAAAAATTTTTTTTTTTTTTTTATCAGCATCCCAGACTAGTTCAACATCCTGAATTATTTGAATTTCCCAAACTTTAATCAGCATCCCAGACTAGTTCAACATCCGGAATTATTTGAATTTCCCAAACTGGAATAAATATCACATACAAAAAAAAAAAAACCTGTTGCCACCGAGAGGATTCTGACTCATAGTGGCCCTTTAGGACACGGTAGAACTACCCCAGAGAGTTTCCAAGGAGCACCTGGTAGGTTCGAACTACCAACCTTTTGATTAACCGCTGCACCAGCATAGTCATTTGACATAATGTTCAGTTTTAATTTTTTTAATTAAATTTTTTATTAAAAAAATTTTTCATTAAAAAATTTTTCATTTTTGATGGATGAAAGAATAAACAAAATGTGGTATATACATACAGTGAAATACTACTCAGCCAAAAGAGAAAAGAAGTCCTGATACATGCTACAACATGAGTGAACCTTGAAAACATTACGCTGAGTGGAATAAGTCAGTTACAAAAGGGTAGTGTATGATCACACCTACGTGAAATAACAAAACTAGGCAAATGGATAGAGACTAAAGTTTATTAGTAGTTACCACGGTGCAACGGAGGGGGCAAAAGGGAGTCACTATTTAGGAAGCAGTGAGTTTCTGTTCGTGATGATGACAGACTTGGCAAGGATTATGGGTGATGGTTGCACATAATGATTAACCTAATTCAGAGCAGTGAATTATACACCTGAAAAATGTTAAACTGGCAAATGTGTCGTACATATTTTCACAATAAAGAGATGTTACCACACTAGATGACACCAGCCCTAGGGATGCCACAGAACAAACCAAATAAGGAATTCTATTGGTTGTCAGAAAAAATTGGTCAAGACCTGGATATGGGCAAAAGAGATCTCTGGGTGTCCTTCCTGTGGAGTGTTGGGCATTGTTAGTGCAGAGGTCAGCAACCTTTTTTTCTGTAATGGACCAGACAGTGAATATTTTGGGCTTTGTGGGCCAAGAGGCAAAATCAAGGATATTATGTAGGTACTCACACAAGAAGGAAGCGAATTTGCACAAAATTTTTTATTGACAGAATTCAAAATAAAGGATAACAATTGAGTACGACCCCTCGGGTGAGGATATCCTTTGCATGAAGGCCCGGGAATTGTGCTGCTTGCCCTGGCTCCCAGAAGTAGCCCTCCCTGCACTCCCCACAGAGCGTTTCCTCCCTGCTTCCATTTTTTTTTTTTTTTTTCCATCAAAAAAGGAGTCAGCACGCGAAAAGCCTGGCGGTCTGCCCGCCAGTCGGCCCCGGAGGGGCACATCAGGCCCACAAGTCTTGGAGCGATTTGGCCAGTCCCGGCCGGGCACCTCAGACCTGACCTAGAGATGCACCTTCGTTCTGCAGCAGGTGCAGAGCGCGCCGCGCAGCCTGGCAGCGTGCGAGGTTGCCGCCAGAGGTGGGAGAGGAGGCGCCCTGGATGAGAAGAAAGTGAAGGCCCAGCACCTAGACCATTACCTCCAAACTCAAAAAGGACTCGGATGCAGAAAAGGAGACAGCTTGGATCGAAATCGCTTTCCAGCAGGGCTCTGGAGTGGGGGAAGTGGGAACCCTGAACCGAACTTCAGATCTTCCCCCTAAAATTTGCTGCACCTAAAGTTTTTCCCCCACTAGTTGATGCCAAATCCATCATCCTCCCATCCCCCAAAATAACCAAACCAATCGGTTGTTGTGGTGTCAATTCCAACCGATGGTGATAGTTCTCTTTGACATAGGTCTTTCTCATCCCACATCCAGTCAGTCAGGAATTCAGGTTTTCCTCCACAGTCAGGTTCACACTTTCATCAACACAATCCCGTTTTCCTGGTCTCTGAACTTAGGCAAAGGCTTCTCCTGGTAAAAGTGCAGGGATCTCCTCAACTCAGAAACCTGTGTCCATTCAGACCTTAGGTTTTAAGATCTTAATTACAGGATCATAGGGTTGAGCTGGAGTTGCACTTCTGTTTTTGTTTTGTTTTATTGGCTCTATTCTCAAAATCCACCTTTTCTGGGCCTATTCTCCAGGGTGAAGGAAAGGGCTGGGTGCACGAGGTAAGGCTGCTTTTGCTCCTTCAAATCAGCAGGAATCCAGCTTCTGTCTTCTGTAAAAAAGGTCTGTAAGTTTTTTTCAGCATTAGTCAGTGTCAGATCTACAAGCAATATCTAAGAGTGTTATTTTCTGGCTGAAAGACACTTTCCTAGAAATGGTATGATTACAATCCTCCCTGGAATCATGACCGCCCCTTCATGACTTATGAACACCCCTTCTGTTTATTATCATCTTCCCGTATTTTCACTTATTACCTGTTTTGATGCATACTTTTTCCACATGGTTATGCTATTTAGCTCCGATTTACTTTTTAAATCATACAGGTAGCAGCCTTGCTAACACTTCTTGGACCCAGCACAGGGGACTCTCATAGAATTTGATAGGTAAAGACTCATACACTCCCGCTGCGCAGACTGTCTACCTGGAGCCAAGCAGGAAGCAAAGCCATCGCTGGTCCCTAAAAAGCACCTAGAAATGTGGGCCTGCCCTGATAGTACTATAGTTACCTGTTCAACGTGGAAGGGAACTAGGTAGATAGTTTAGCCCTTTTACTGGCTTTAAGGCAAACTATTTGTAAATAAGCAATTGTGAGTTTTTTTTTCCCCTCCTATCTTATTTCCTAGTCCTGGGCCAGATTCTAGTCTGAGGGTACAAAGACGGGAATACAATCACTGCCTTCAAAAAGGTCACACTCTAGTGATTGAGGTGTAAGTTGAAGAATGTGGTCTTTGCTCCCCAAACCATATATTATACGAAAGTCCACACAGTTCTCTAATTCATGTGCTCTGGAATTATCAGAGTGTTTTTGGGAGAAAATTCCTGGGCTCCTCTTCCAGTGATTTCATAGCCTTTAGGTCTTAGAATCTGCTTTTTTTTTTTTTAAATAATTTATTTTACTTTTTGTTGGTGGTGGTGAGAATATACACAGCAAAAATGTACCAATTCCACAGTTTCTACATGTACAATTTCGCGACATGGATTACATTCTTTAAGTTGTGCAACCCTCCTTTCTGAGTTGTTCCTTCCCCATTAACATTAACTCACTGCCCCCCAAGTTTCCTATCTAATCTTTTAAGTGGCTATTATCAGTTTGATCCATATAAATAGATCTTAAAAGAGCATAATGCTCAAGGCAGACATTCTTTACTGGTTGAGCTAAGCTATTTTTTGGTTTTGAGAAGACTTCAGGGGATATCTTTATTGAAGGTTTAAAGATTACCTGAGGGTAATAGTTTCAGGGGTTCGTCCAGCCTCCATGGTTCCAGAAAATCTGATTCCAGGAGAATTTGAAATTCTGTTCTATGTTTTCCCCCTTTTGATCAGGATTCTTTCATAGAATCTTTGATCAAAATGTACAATATAGCTAGGCACAATCCTTTTCTTCCCATCTCAATAAAAAGGAGGTGGTTGTTCATGGAGGCAATTAGCCACCTATTCTATTTTATCCTCCTATTTCTGACTCTCCTTCTTCCTTTGTTGCTGCAGGCAAATGAAGACCAATCCTTGTGCCTGGAATCTTTACTTTTTACCTAGCTATCTGGATGATTCTGACGTATGTAGACAGCAGATGAGTTTGAAAAACAGTGCTTTAATGAATTGATTCATGCCTGACCAAATAAAATAGTTTTTTTTTAATTAAATTGAGAAGTTTTCATTGGAAATTGCATGATAGACACTCAATAATATTGTTTGAGGAAAATTAACCATGTTTTTGCCTTCTAGAAATAAAACAAAGCTAAAACCAGAAAAAAAAAAACAAAAAACACAATGCCATCAAGTCAATTCTGACTCATAACTACACTGTAGGACAGAGTAGAACTGCCCCTTAGGGTTTCCAAGGAGCCGCTGGTGGACTTGAACTGCCAACCTCTTGCTTAGCAGCAGAGCTCTTAACCACTGTGCCATCAGGGCTCCAAAATAAAGCTACCACACCCTAAGTCTTTCCTAGATACAGTCATAGAAAAACCAAAAAATTCAAAGAATAAAAACAAAACCCATCAAATGCACAGAAATAAGTCTGTCGGCCTACTCACACCTTAGTTATAGATAGACTTGCCTTTAACTCTATTACCCTCAATTATTCAAACACTGACATGAATGAGATTTCAATTGCCATAAGTACATGAAAACATTGGTTTAAACTGCTAAGTGAGTGGGGCCATGTGCCTCTCTCCCAATTGCGCAGTTCTTAAACTTTTCCCGGTTTCTCTCTTCCTTTTCTTCTTTCCTTGCTGCTGCTTCTCCTACCTCCTCTCGGCCTTTTCTTCTCCGCACACTAATGCAGGCCACCTGAATATCAGAATACACTGCCACAATCTGAGGGGATGCAGGACTATTTTTTATCAGTAGGAGTGCAGTTTTCTCTAGTCAAAGCTTTTTATTTAGAGCTCCCCCCCGCCAATCTTATTTTATTGTAGCACTTCCCTCCCCAATCTTAGATTCTATGAACTCATGGCTTCTTTTTATTATGTCATTGTGTTATTATCCATTACTATTATTGTTTTTGATGCTCAAATTCTCTCATTTTCGACCAGATTGGATCTTTTCAAGCTGGTGCCTGTGATTTTTTTACGTGTTTCCATGAATCAAGGAGCACATTCTTCCTTTCTGGAACAAGAAGTTCCAAGTTCAACTTTCCAAAATCACCCATTTCTGCAAGGAATCTGGTTGTTTTGGTGGCAAATGGCATTCACAACAAAGATGTAGCCCCTAGGCAACATTGCTTCTAGGCTCCGTAAGTGGACATGGTGAGCAAATATTCATATTTAATTCATGAGCTTATACTGACACTTTCAATCCCAATCCAGCACCAAGAGGTTCTTCCTCAACTTCCCCTAGTCCATATTTTTATCTCTTCTCTCTCGTGTTGATAACCCTGATTCCAAACAATTTTTAATACATTTACTCATGTGCTCTATCCTATAATACACACAAAATGTTTCCAAATTATTCCATCAACATGACTATCAACAATAAATCTGCAAAGCAAAGTTCAAAATTTCTTTGCAGATTCTTCTGACATAAGAATATACACCACTATGAATCACAGAGAACTGCATTTAAAATCTACTTGATTATTTTCTGTGTGATTGTATTGTCATTTTGATATACAGTTAAATTTAACTGGTTCCACTTTTACCAATTGTAGTGTTTTCTTTTTCTTCTTTTTTTGAAAATGTAAAACATCACATCATTTAAAAATCAAAACTATATAAAAAAAGATAATATTTAGCAAAGCCTCACCATCACTTCTATAGCTTAAACCACATTCCCTAGAAGAAAACATTTTTGTTACCTTCTGGCTTAACCTTCCTGAAAAATAAGCATGTATTAATAATAAGTACAAATATATCTATCCTCTCCTTTCTTAAAGAAAAGGTAGAATACTGTATACTTTTTTTGCACTTCTTGTTTTGCTTTTTTTTTTTTTCACATAAACAATTTTTCCTAGCAATAACTCAACAGCAGTCCATAGAGATCCTCACATTTTGGCCACATAGAACTCCATTTTGTGTCTGCATGACCAGGTCATTCTTTAATGTCTTATATGCAGTCTAACCATTTTGAAATCATTAGCCCAAGTGATCAAACTCGCTTTTCAAAGGTACAAACTAGCCTTAGGAAGAAGAAAGGGAATTTTGTAAGGTATTTAAACTATGTATATAATTTAAATACAAAGTTTACATCTATTATACAGGTATTTAGTGTTGTGCTGTTTTGTGTACATAAATGAAATAATGAGACAATACGGTAAGGCAACTTGGATACACATGGCCTGTGACACAACAATGAGTGCCTCTGGATACATTGATATATTTACATGTAGGAAAAGCTCAAATCAATTCCCACTTCTCTAACTCCAAATATTTATTTATCAACCCAAATCTACCTACTATCAATTCAATTCTGTTCCACTTTTGTTCTGACACCAGGTACACATGCAGCATCTTCCTCTGACTCTGAGCACCTGGAGCTAGAGCAGACCTCACAAGTAAAGGGCACAGATACCAGCTGCAACTTTGGGAGTCCTCGTGACCCACTCACTTCTGACCAGCTGGCTACATATTCAGAAGTTCCCTCTACCCCTTCAGAATGCCAGCCATAAGCTGGGAGGAGCTCATTCCCCTCACTTCTGACCTGCTGGCTCAGGTTTGATAATTCACTGGAATGACTCACAGAATTCACAGAAAGTCCTATACTTATAATTACAGTTTTATAGCAAAAAAGATACAAAAGAGGAGACACATAGGGCAAGGACTGGGAAGGTTCTGAATGTGGAGAGTCGTTGTCTCAAAAAGGGCTACACTACCCTTGCATGTGCATAGATGTCTCTCACCAATCAGGAAGCCCATGGAGCATCTGCGTCCAAAGCCTTTTTCTAAGCCTCATTACTTAGGCATGCTTGAATGAATTTTTTCCCCCGTTCTCCGCACTTCCCTGCCCCAGGCTGGCTGATATCAGGAGTTCCTCTTTCTAGCTTTGCCAGCCCCAATTTGAGTCACCTTATTAGAATAAACCCTCAAGTGTGGTCTGGAGGCCTACAGAAAACAAAGGCATCTCAATTACTCAGCAAATTCCAAGCATTTAGAGTTATCTCAAGGAGCACTGGAGAAACAGTGGGTAAGTGCTGGGCTTCTAACCAAAAGCTTGATAGTTTGAACCCACCAACCCCTCTAAGGGAGAAAGATGTAGCAATCGGTGTGGGTGAAGAGTTACATCCTTGGAAGCCCTGTTGGGCTGTTCTACCCTGTCCTATAGGGTTACTAGGAGTCAGAATCAATCTGACAGAAAAGGGTTTAATTTTTTTGTTTGTTTTTATTTTGGTTTTGGTTTTGGTTTTGGTTTAGAGTTATCTCCAAGAAACTAAGGGCAAAGACTCACTTCTTTGGAAGAAGTTAAATCTTTACTGCACTTATAAAAAACAAAAAACTGTGAGGTTTCTGAGTCATGATATATTGAGAAATTGGAATGTAATGGATGTGGCCAAGCTCTCAGAAAACAGACTGCAGCTGTATGTATAGGTGACAGAGCCCTGTCTGGTAGCCTCAACAGCATGTGGTCAATTTTGAGTCACAGCAGATGAGGTTAGTCTGGTTTGTTTGAGTGTAGAAATGTTAAACAAGGTTGTTTTTTTTTTGTTGTTGTATATCTAACAAATATGTTTGTTGTAAGAAAAACTTATCAAAAAAGAAATGTATAAAGAAGAAAATGAGAGTTCTCCTGCCTACCAAACCCACTCCTCAGATAAAACACTGCTGAGACACCTTTCTATATTGCACGTAGGAAGCTGTGGTGGCTTTGGAGAGTAATAGGTGCTGTTTGGACAAGCCGCCCAGGAAGTCCCAAGTCCTGCCCTGACAATCATCTGCCCTCCCTGGGCAATGAGAAATGGGTGAAGGCAGAGAAAAGGAAAATAACACTGTTTGCAGAAATTTCACCTTCGGACAGGGAACTCTGGTAAATGAGGCCAAGTATGTGATTTATGACAGAGGCTTAAAGAGCTGTGCCATTGCCCTAAACCCAAAGTGGATTTTACCTCAATTTCCTGAGATGCAAATGAAATGATAGAAGTCAATAAAAAGGGAGGTGCAGAAAGAAAGCAAGGTGGATGGATCCGCTCAAACAGGTCAACGATCCTCAAGTCCTGTCTGACTGAGGACTGCCTTGAGATTAGTCCTGGAAACTATGCATGCTAAATGAGTATTCACACACCTCTACTGAGATGCTCATACAGGGTCCCTGTGATTCGGAATCCATTGGATGGCAAGAGGTTTTCTCTTTTTTTTTTTTTCTTTTATTGAAATGATCATAGATAGGAGTCAGAATCGACTCGGTGTGCAGTTGATTTGGGGATTAGTACTGCAATATAGATACAAAGTTTCACGGTGGTTCCATGGTGTAACGGTGAGCACTCTGGACTCTGAATCCAGCAATCCGAGTTCAAGTCTCGGTGGAACCTTAGTATTTACCCTAGATGAAGGATTTAAAAAAAAAAAAATTCCTTAGATTGTGAATGAAACTTGTTACTCCCCTTCCCTCGTCCTGCCTCTGATCTTCATTTAGGAGCTAGGAAGGTTTAGGGCCCGGAGGCAAGAAGTGTGACTGCTCCAGATCCCTGCTCCTCCTGGCCTTTTCCACCTCGGCTGGTCCCCTTTTCCTCTCATCTCCTCCTCAGCAACTGACGTCCCAGAAACCCACAGAAAATAGCTGAGGAAGGAGGACAGACTGGAAAGAACAGAGAAGAGAATAGGAAAGAAAAAGGGGGGAAGTAGGGGGTGGAAGGCAGGGGGGCTGGGCGTTCACAGCAGTGGTGTCAGTTGCTGGGTGTGGACCACCGTGGCTCCTCACTCAGGATCGCTCCCATACCTTCCTGTCCCACCCGAGAACCCGGTTCCACCGATAAACCTCAAAGCTGCTTGCCTGGCATTTGTCCTTGCAAAGTTTCCTTTCCCTGTGTGGAGGGGTGAAGTGGATTAAGTTGGTTGGCACGTAAGGGAAGCCAAGTGAAGTGCCTTGTGGGCTCCCTTGGTATTGAACAGCAGGTGGTACACCCATCCACCCAAATGCACAGCACTTTTCCCCTTGCAGGGTGTCTGCAGGGCCTGGAGTGAAAACTGGTAAATCATGGCATAGCAATGTTTCTTTAGAGAGAGAGAGAGCCACCTAATTGGTTATATGGGTTGAAAGTGGTTATCTCTGGAGAACAGGAAATGTAGAAAGGGATCAGGACACTTCTGTTTTTCATAACAAACTATTGGGCATATAGTACTTAGATAAAAATACATACAAAATAAAAATAATTTCTTTGTTACGTAGAATGTTTTTTATTTGAATTGAAATTTTGATGTACTCCTATGTATCACTCTTTAAAGATCCTGGGGTTTGTGTCACATTCTACAATCCTTTCACTGTAAGATTATAAAAATGTTATTGGGGCAATTTTGAAGCAAACAAGCAACCATTATCCCCCTTTTCATGAGCTGAGCAGATGGACTAATAGACTTGAAGATCCTCCCACATATAACTGTCTCTATAGCTCACGCTCTGAAGCATCAACAACTGAGAGGACAGGACATGGTTTAGTGCTAAACAGTCCTGAGACGAAGGAAATCCTTTAAACTCTGCAAGTGTCAGCTTCCTCATCAGCAACTTGCCAAACGTTGCCTTCAGTGTTGGCTCAGATATAGCTGGGCAATCTTCCATGCTAAGGAGAAGAGCAGCTCTCAGCTCTTACTCTTCAAGCTAGCTCAGTCCATAGGTCATACAAGTTCTTATTTTAAGGTCCTACACATTGCCTAGTTTTCCTTGTCGCTACCCTTGACCAGCCTCTTTGCTATCCTCTTTGGTATCCAGTGGCTCCTCTAGTTGTACAGATAGATCCCTATGTGCTGTCTCCACAGCGGCCACAAGGAGGGGCCAGGACCATTCCCCTTGGGACTATTGTTGTTAGCTCTTCAAACTTTTTTTGTCACTCCAGCTGCTCTCTTTCCAAGGACTACAGTTACATGGACATTAGGCCACTTGATGTTTTCTCACAGGTCAATTGATACTCTGTTCTTTTCATTTTAATTCTTTTTTCCCTCTGGCTTTCATTTTGAATAATTTATGTTGCTGTGTCTCCTACAGTGCCCAATTAACTGATAAAATTATCCAGTGTATTTTTCAATTCTACGAGTTTATTCGAGTCATACATATATGTCTTTCATTTCTCTCATCAAGTTCATGCTTTCCTCCATTTTTCTGAACGTACACAGTGTGTTCATAATGCCCACATATTTTGTCTATTGATTCTATCATCTAGGTTATTTCTGTGTCTATTTCTGTTGACTCACTTTTCTCATGGTTATGGATCATATCATCTGGTACCAGGACTCCACTCTTGGCATACCTAATAACTTTTATTAGATGCCAGGCATTATGAATTTTATGTTAAGTATTTAAAAAAATATTTTTATGTAATCCTTTAAATAATTTTGGACTCTGCTCTGGGATGCTGTTAAGTTACTTGGAAATAGTTTGATTCTTTCTAGGCTGGCTTTTAAGCTTTGTTAGGTGGGTTCAGAAAATCCTTAGTCTAAGGCTAATGTGGACACACTGTTGAGGTATTGCCCTTCTGAAGACTCTCCTTCATACCACATGAGTTAGATGCTCTTTCCATTCAGGCTGGTGAGAGCGCACACTCTTAGGCACTCAGTCCGACCTCTGTCCTAAACTTCCTGTGGTTCAAAGCTAAATGTAGGAAAATGTTCCTTGACAAATGTACATGAAGAATATATGAATATATGAAGTTACTATTCTTTCAGTAAGACAAAGTATTCTTTCAATAAAACAAAGACATAGTGAAAGGAGCAAAGGCCTAGAGTTAGAAAACTAAAAGAGGGGAGAACACTCTCGACATTTCCCAAGCTGAAAGAAATGAAGAGAAAATTGAAGCCTTGAGTTGAAATATTGAAGGATTATACAGGGAAAACATTAACTGATGCAGGAAGCATCAAAAGAAGATGAAAAGAATACACAGAGTCACTGAAACAAAAATAATTGGTTGACATTTCTAACATTTCAGAAGGTAGCACATGATCAAGAACTGATGGTACTGAAGGAAGAAGTTCAAACTGCACTGAAGGCATTGGTGAAAAACAAGCCTCCAAGAATTGATGGAATACCAATTAAAATGTTTCAACAAACAGATCCAGTGCTAGAGGGGCTGAGTCATCTATGCCAAGAAATTTGGAAGGCTTCACTTGGCCAACTGACTGGAAGAAATCCATACTTGTGCCCATTCCAAAGAAAGGTAATCCAACCAAATGCAGAAATCATCAAACAATATAACTAATATCATGCACAAGTAAAATTTTGTTGAAAATCATTCAACAGTGACTTCAGCATACATCCACAGGGAACTGCCTGAAATTCAAACTGTATTCAGAAAAGAACGTGAAATGAGGGATATCATTGCTTATGTCAGGTGGATCTTGGCTGAAAACAGAGAATACCAGAAAGATGTTTAAACTGTGTTTTATTGTCTATACAAAGGCATTCAACTGTATAGGACATAACAACTTATGGGTAACATTCAGAGGAATTGGAATTCTAGAACACATAATTGTGGTCTTGTGGAACCTGTACATAGACTAGAAGCAGTTGTTGGAACACAATGCCCATGGAAGCAGCAGTTAAGAAATCAAAAGACTCATTGCACTGGGCAAATCTCCTGCAAAAGAGTTAAAAAGCCAAGAAGTCACTTTAAGGACTAAGGTGTGCCTGATCCAAGCCCTGGTAATTTCAATCGCCTTGTATGCATGGAAAGCTGAATATTAAATAAAGAAGACAGAAGAATTGATGCCTTTAAATTGTGGTACTGGTGAACAACATTGAACATACCATGGGCTGCCAGAAGAATGAACCAATCTCTTTCAGAAGAAGTATAGCCTGAATCCTCCTTAGAAGCAAGGATGGCAAGTCTTCCTCTCACACACATTGGACGTGTTATCAGGATGGACCAGTCCCTGGAGAAGGACATCTTGCTTGATAAAGTAGAGGGTTAGTGAAAAAGAGGAAGAGCCTCAACGAGATAGATTGACACAATCGGTGCAACAATGGGTTCAAGCACAAGAACGATTGTGAGGATGTCGCAGGGCTGGGTAGTGTTTCATTCTGTCGTACCTAGGGTCGCTGAGAATCATAACCTAACAACAAAAAGATAAGGGAGCGGACCCCATTTCCTAGGTGGGGCTACAAGCAGAAACTCAGAAAGCTACACCTGAACAAGTTTTGTATTCCGAGGCGGACACCAATGATGGCACAACCGAGGAGCGCGGCCCCCTTCCCACTTTCCCTGCTCCCCACCACGGGCCCTACCCCAAAGAAACCCACGACTGACTCCCCAGGGCAGTACTCCGCCCCACACCGCCACCCCACGCTGCCCTTTCTGAGGCCCAGTGCGCATCCAGAGCTGCCTCTTCGCTGCAGGTGGGAGCAGAGAGTCCCCAGGAAGCAGGAGGCAGGCGGGCTTCTCCCGCTGAGGGTCGGGCGTGGCTCAGGGCTGGAAAGGCTCCAACCAGGAGAAGTGCAGGTGGGCCAGCCGACCCACATGCCTATGTCAGAGTGTGGAAGTGAAGGGTTCCCAAGGCAGGAGTGGAAGGTGCTGCAGTTAAGAGCCAAAGAGATATGGAAGGAGAGAGGAAGGGGAAAAGGAAAGAGAGAGAAGAGAAACAGACTGAAACACAATGTCCGCGGTTCCAGTCTGGCAATGGAAAAACTTTGTAGGTCATGCAGATATCCAGCAGGAAGATGGACGGGCTTAAAGAAAAACAGGTAGAGAAGGAACTTAGAAAAGACCTACAAGAGTAGCAATCCCAACATTGCTCTGTGGTGAAACGCAGAATGTCAGGGAAAGCGAGAACACAGTACCCACTACCACAAATTATGCAGTCAAGTTTCCCACAAGTGGGGAAATTGCAAGGGTCAGCACGTCCTGAGTGCAATGGATGAGCACCGCCTGGGAAAACTTCCTTCGTGATCATGGCGTCTCCTCTGACAAGTACGCATGGCTGGAGCTCCTGCCGGAACGATGCACCCTCCTATCTCTTCACTGCACTCTCATGGTCGCCATTCTCCCCTGTCCGCCGGCAGCCACTCTTGCAATCCACTCCTGGAAAAACCATTCAAGCCACAGACCCGAACAGGAACCCAAAGCATAGCCAACTACACAGCCTTGAAGCAAAGAATCCCGACCAGCCACCACTGCGCCATCTCTTCCCCATACTTCTCACGCTGCCTCTGCAGGCTCAGGCCGCTCAGCCTCCCTGGCTCGCTCTCCTCCTGGGTTACAGTGGACACAAGACAGATATGAACCCATCTTGGGAGTGCTGAATGCAAAAGAGAAAATGCATGCAGTGCCTGGAAGAGGCTACGGGGGATAATGATCACAGCAGTGGTAGAGTTGTGAGGCTTTGCTCTGATACCATGGTTTTGATACTCCCTTTTTCCTTTTTACATATAATTTCTGCTTATGGCACTGGTAATGGTTTTCTGTTCACACATACTTCACATGCTGCCTTTCTTGGGTCACTGAATATCACCTTCCACGAATGACCTCATCTAAATACAGGACAGGTCTCTATGACCTCACCTCCCTCCCATCATAGCATTTATCACATCCAGTCACCTCTTCCAAAAGCCTAGCCATCAATTTACCTGCAAACATAGTCCAGAATGCTAAGCTGACCCACGTACCTGGAGAGTACATACAAACTCCATGACTTGGCTTGTCCTCTCACTCAGCTATTCAGACCTCAGCAGTATGTGAGCCCCTGGAGCAACAGCAGCAAGTTGGGTGTAGTCCAACAGCAATTTGAATCTCTGCAAGGCTGTGTAAACCTGGGTAAGAGGCTTAGTGGGTGTCTAAAGCCACTTCTACCCATGTCAATATGAACATGAAGCAAGACCAGTGTGACCGGAGAAAAGCCTCACCATTACTCTTGACCAACTTCTCCCCAACCCTCACCCCACTGACAGGGAGCATTTGGACTTGGTGTAGAGGCTCTTCTACTTCTGGTCCTTGGAGCACCCAGACCTCCTGGGATAAATAAGACTTGCTTCGTGTGGAAATGGAAGAAGGATTCTGACCCTGAACTGACCCAGGGTCATCCACCTCAGTATCCTAGCCACTAGATGACCAGGAAACTACTGTATCTCCTTGTCCATAACTCAAGAAATGAGTTGTCTCATTCTAGCCACACCTCACAACTGACCTAGAGACAGCTTTGCACAGAAGAAGCTTGTGGAGAGATGTTTGAGGGAACCAGGGCAGTGGATGAGCTTGCCAGCAGGCGGCAGAATAGATGGTCCCCAGGATAAGAGGAGGCTGAGAACCAAGACCCAGGTATCTCCAACCTAATGAAAGGACTCATACAGATGCAGGAATGGAGATGACCTGGATAGAAAACACTTTTGAACAAGGCCCCGGGTTCTGGGCTAGATGTTCCCGCTAAAACCTACAGCACCCGCAGTTTTCCCATCTTAGTCAGTGGCAACTCCATCCTTTTATATACTGAGGCAAGAAACTTAAGAGTTCTCTTTGACTCCAGAGTTTTCCTTCGACCCCAAATCCAATTAGTCAGGAATTCATGTTTTCTAGTCACTCAGGCCTGAGCATTGAGTTTCTCAAACTCAGCACTACTGATATTTTGCATTTGATAATTCCTTCTTGTCGGGGGAGGGGGTTCTCCTGTGTACTGCAGGATGTTTAGCAACATCCTTGGCCACTGATGACTAAATGACAGTAGAAACCCCCACCACCTACCCCAGTCGTGAAGATCAAAATTCTCCCACATCAGAAAGTATTAACTGCCCTGAAACCACCAACATGGTAGCTGTGATATAATATCTGGGAAATACACAAGCTCTGCTGAAGAAGAGAGTAGATGAAAATGGTATGCGCAAACCACATGCCCACAGGCATTCCTTTTCCAGAGTCTCCTCTTCCAAACCTCCAGAGCTAAGGGTTGCTATGGACTGCTCCCACTGCTATTTAACCACAAGCATCAAAAATGATTCCCTGACCTGAAGATTTGCCTGGTGGAATGTGCAAAAAACAGGAGTGAGAAAACTGATTTTCTTGTACATGGTGCTCTCTGTTTATGACTTATCCTGTGTCCTTAATCCTACCAAGACCAGCAAAGCATAGGGCCCACCACCACAGGAAGTCTGTAGCCCCTCTGCACAACTTCCCTCCTCCAGAAATCATTCCCTCTTCTCTGGGCTCCAAAGGCCTCGCCCACCAAATGGGCAGGCAATACAGGATGCTAGATGGAAGAAACAAATATTCCAGGCAGTCTTCCCAGTCTTAGGTTCACGAAACCAGGGGAGAATGGATACTTAGAAAGTGAGGAGGTGTGTCAGGGAATCAGTTTCTGTTTTTTCTGTCCGTGCCTCTCCTTAAAACCTCAGATACTATGTCACTAAACCCCATTGCACAGGAATGCTGTGGATCACCACAGACAACCACAGATCCATGATCTTGATTTTACTACGTCCTGTCAGAAAATACAAACACAGGAAAACCACAGGTCAGTGACTTTGGTTAACCCAAACAGATCTCCTAGTCAGTGTCCCACAGAAACTACTCCTGAACATAAAAAATAGCATCAGTTTACAAGCCATCCCAAAATAGATGCCCACTACATGTATTCAGGAAGATGTATGTACACCTTAGGGGTCCAAGGAATCATGAGCCTAGTGGGAGGTAATCAACTAGCATGAGCTATTTCAATGACTTTGACAAGTAGGAAAAAAACCCTGTGGAGCTAGAATGGAATTCTTAAGTGAAAAGTACAAAACGTGTATATGGAGATTAAAAAACAAAATAACTCACACACTAGAGGAGGGCGGGATTAGGACGTAGGGATGTGAAACTTCACTTTAAGTTTAATGAAAACCCAGCATGCTTCCCTGCTGAGGGAAAAGCAGCCAATGTAACATTAGGATGCAGCAAGAAAAATATTAGTCAAGGCAAAACTCTTATAATGTATTCACAAACTGCGTAGAGTATTACACTCAGGATTTTGTTCTTATAATATTAAAATAGTTGGGGGATGGGTGGACTGGAGAAGAACCAAACAAGAACACCAAGATAGTCTTTAAGTTTTAAGTTTTCCGTTAAGCTTTTCATGAAACAGAAAAAGTGACTCCATGACATTCTTTAAGAAAATGAAAGAATTTGGAGGAGATATGGACTCCTTGATGTTTTCTATGCATTTGCAAAAATAAACAATGAAAAACGTGCTTAAATTTTAGAAGTAGACAGGTCTTTTGTATCAGCAATAGGGTACACATATACCGAGACTGGTGCTGAGGGTGGTCCCCTCCTTCAGATGAGACCAGGCAGCCTTGTGTATCAGCATGACCCAGGCAACTGGAAGGCAGGGGCACCTAAGATTCCATGACACCCCCCGCCTTCCAATTCTGTTATTGCAACTCCAAACAGTTACCGGGTGCTCTGGGTCCTCCTTCTGGCACTCCACTCGGAGCCTGACCTAGAGGCAGTGACTTGGGCTCTGAGCTCTGGACCTTGCTCCTTGTTTTGGTGATTCAAGACTGTCAAGTGTTATGAGATGCTGACAACGTTTATCCCAAAAGTTATAAATCACATCTACATCCTTTAATATAAAAAAAATTAGACTGGTTTAAATCACTTTTTTCACTTAAAAAACTTTCTTGGGATATAATTTTATACTGCAAAATTTACCCATTTTAGCTGTACAATTCAATGATTTTTAGTAAATTCATCAAGATATGCACCCATTAGTATAATCCATTAACTTGTCATTATTATCTGTCTGGTTTTCTTCTCCCCAGCTCTGGCTCCACTCTTTCCACCATAAGCTTCAGCATGGAATTAGCTCTCACCACTTGCTCTAGGCAAAGGACAGACAGGAATATCCTGGAAATCAACCAGGAGTTGCTCTCCCAGCTAGCACAAAGCAAACAGCAGGTCAGAGACCTCAAAGAGAAATTCCTTATATCTGAAGCTACTGCCTACACCCTGGCCAACCAGCTGCAGAAAAATACAGTAAGTCCTACATGGTCAAGGCCACCAAAATGATGAATGATTGCCTGTCTGCCCTCTGAGAAACTGAACACTCTCCAAAAACTAAAGGCATTCTCTCTCCTTCATCAAAATAAATTTTATCTTGACCAGACTCCTAGAGAGGTAGAAGTGGATAGTTTATCCTTAATTTGCAAAGGATGAAAAAACAGAGGCATAAAGGGGTAAAGCAACTTTCCCAAGTTTGCAGTGAGAGTGTAGGGAGGAACAGAGGCTAAAATCCTAGTTCAGCCAGAAAACTGCCTTTTCTTGCTCAGGAACCCGTTTCAGAGTGTACAAACATGTAACGTCACTGTTGACCTAAATATTTCAGGATTCAATTCAAACTTTTACTGAAAAAGCATTTTGTCAGCTGCACTGGGGAGAAAGAGATCCTAGTACACCATACCTGCCTCAAAGGAGCTTAACTCTGTGTCTTCCCAAGCTAGCCTCAGGAAGCTAGACATGGGAACATCAACAGGAAACAGAGGGGAGTCCAAGCTAGCCTCGGGAAGCTAGACATGGGAACATCAACAGGAAACAGAGGGAAGTCCAAGCTAGCCTCGGGAAGCTAGACATGGGAACATCAACAGGAAACAGAGGGGAGTCCAAGCTAGCCTCGGGAAGCTAGAGATGGGAACATCAACAGGAAACAGAGGGAAGTCCAGATGTTTGCAGCAAGATTCTTTTCCCCTATAAGTTCAAGGAAGCCAGTCCTCATAATCTGGTGACAGTATCTCCATGAAACTCAGAGAATCTATGACACTCTCTCTCTCTCTGAATATGAACCTTGCAGACTGCAAGCAAGGCCAGGTGGACCTCCAGCATCTGGGCTATGAGACACATGGTCAAAATGAGAACAAGTCCAAGTGGAGGAAACCACCAGTCCCAGGAGGCTGGTGTAGAGACTGGCCCCTCCCTCCCCACAGTCAGCTTTCACATCTGAAAACCCACTGGGAAATCTGTTAATAATGAGAGAGAGGGATAGAGTTATACTGACTAAAGGGAACATGGGAACAAGAGGGTCAGGGATCTTAGAGGAAGATTCTTGCTGACATTAAAATGTTGGCTTTCAAATACATACAATTATTTTTCAACACATCAATGGAGGATAAAATTTGCTAATCAACTTACTGTCATAGACAAAAAAGGAAAAATGAAGACTACTTATTAAAGAAGTGAAAAGATAAGCTTTGGGAGATGGGAGACTAATGTTTTTGTTTTTTTGTTTTCCTTCACTTTATTCATTATAATACCGATAAAAATGTAGGACAAAATTTCTGAAGCTAGGGAAGAAGATATTACCTAAGATCTTAGTGTAGAGGTAATGCAGTGCAGTGATTAAGGGCATGTAACTCAAGGATAAACTTCCTGGGCTCAAATCCAAGTTATCTTCTCTAGGCCTCAGTTTCTTCATTTATAATGGTAATAAGAGTGAAAAAAAAAAAGTAGTACCTACCTTTTCAGGTAGCAGGCATAATTATATGAGTTAATTCTTGAAAATCTGCTAGAACAAAGCCTGGCACATGGGAAATACTCCTTCCTACCCATTCTAACTTAATACCTTTTAGCATCTGAAGATAAGTCTTTCAGGTATTTTTTTTCCCACTGCATTTTTACACAGCTTTATCCAGATAAACTTTCAAATATTACAGTGTTATTGAAACTGTCAACACAGGAGAACCATCAGTCCTATAGTCCTTAGGGCCTTCCCAAGCTTACAGGAAATAGCTACTTCATGCCCCAGGTGAATGTTTTACTGAAGAGGCCACAAGGCTTGGTAAAGGGGCCCACGTATCAGAGTCAGAATTTAGGGGATATGAATTGTGATTCTGCCAAATACCAGTTGAATCATATTGAACAATTACTTTACCTGTCTCTGAGCTTCTCTTTAAAAAAAAAAAAAAAATGCCTTCAAGTCGATTCTAACTCATAGCAAGCCAGGTGACAGAGTAGAACTGCCCCGTAGGGTTTCCTAGGCTATAATCTTTATAGAAACAGATTGTCACATCTTTCTCCCGTGGAGTGGTTGGGAGATTTGGAATGGCCAGCTTTTTGGTTAGGAGTTGAACTCAACCATTGTGCCACCAGGGTTCCTTGAGCTTCTCTTTAATTGCCTCTAAAATGGGGGTGATTAAATGCCTTACAGCTGGGAGAATGAGAAATAAAGTTACGGAAACCCAGCATAGAGCCTGGAACTGGGGTTATTTTTGTCCTTGGGATTAGCCTTGGGGTTATGAATATTATGAGTGATCGTCAGTGTCAGGTCCAGCTTTCCACGGGGGCAGGTGTGTCTGTCTGTTCTCAGAGTGTGAAGAATACAAGGACCTCATTGAATCCGTGCTCAGAGAGGAGCTCCAGTTTGAGGAGGAGAGACCAGTTGCAAGGATTGGGTAAGGAGAGATCTGTGCAGGGCAGGCTATGGCAAAGTCTAAATCTCTGCTTGAAGTGGGGCAACCCGTACTGGTAGGATGAAGAGCAAATTTGTGCAAAGACAAGAACAGAAATTTACAGGAAAGCATAAAACTAGACAACCAGAGGGCTATAGGAATTGGATGGTAGTCTAGTGCGTGGAAGAATTTAGGTCTCTGGGGTTCTCACTTAAATAATGTGTAAATGAAATACAGGTGGATGCCTGAGTTGGAATACTAGCAATGTTAACTTCTAGCTTTGTAATGTTGGGCAAATTTACCTAACTTTCCTGTGTCTCAGTTACCTTGGCTACCTCATCTGTAAAATGAAGATACCAACGCTACCTACCTCAGAGGGTTATTAAACACATGAGTACAAGTAAAGGGGTTAGAACAATGTACGGCACATACGATCTTCTCAAAAAAAAATTTGCTGTAATTATTAAGCTTTCTTTTTTTTTGTCAGAATGGTGGTTGTCATTAATAGACTAACATTTTCTACTACAGAAGATAATTTTCATGTTTTCCTGACAAAAAGGTTTCTTCTCTCCAATTTTGATTTTTTCTAAGTATCATACTATATAAGGTATTAACTGGTAGGACCATTGGGTAGACAGATAATTGAGCAAATATTGCCAGGAAAATGATTTATTAATTTGCTGAGGACCAGCATTTCCTATGCTCAGAAATTTTCAGACATAAGGTAGACTGTGGCATTCAAAACTTTTTTTAATGCAGTGCTGAAATGAGATCTCAGAGGCTCAAATGTGTAAGACACACTAAAACACAGTTACTTGATCAAAGGGGCCTGTGATGGTTAAGATTTGGGTCAACTTGGCTGGGCCATGATTCTGAGTATTTTGGCAGTTGTGTGATGTTGTGGTCACTTCCTTGCTGAAATTTGATATGTGATCACCCCCATTATGGGATCTGATGTAGCCAGTCAGTTAGAGGGGAGTTTCCTTGGTCATGTGGCCTGCATTGAGTGTAAGCAGATGTTCTGGCAGGGCTCAGGGGCTTTTGCTCATTCTGAATCCTGCAGCTGGCTCCTGTTTGTCTGAACTCTAGTTCTTGGGACTTGAGCTAGCAGCTTACCTTGGTGTTGCCTGAGTATCTTGGGACTCATTGATCTTCACAGCCTGTGAGCAAGAGCCCTGCTCTCCAACATGCTGATCTTGTGTTTCCCAGCCCCTGTGGCTATGTGAATCAGGAGAAGCCTCTATCCTGACTCATAGTCTTGGAACATTACAGCTCCTACAACCACGTGAGATATTTCCTTGATATAAATCTCTCTCTCACTAGATATATATTTATTTATACGCTTTACTGATTTTGCTTCTTTAGAGAACCCAGCGTACAACAGCACCATAGCTGTGGAGCCCTTGCTTCTGCCTAGTCTGTCTGTAATTCCTCTGACACTTAATAGGAATTCAGAGAATAGAATTTCAAAGATGTTCTACAGATGATCTCTTCTTGGTGCAAAAGGGGGAAGACTCAGGCATCAGATGGGGTAGATGAGTATAAATGTCTAGTCCAGCTTTAGGAGTACCCAGTTCTAAGTGTTCACAGAATGCCCAGTTGTGCGTTTATATTCTACCAGGTGCTGTGAGTTCCATAATACATGGCACTGTCTCTAATCTCACAAAGCACCCATTCTAGATAGGGATCTGTGATGGTTAAAGTTATGCACCAACTAGGCTGGGCCATGATTCTCAGTGGTTTGGCAGTTATCTAATGATGTAGTTTAGCAGTTATGTAATGATGTAATTTGGCAGTTATATACGAATTTAGATATACTCTATTTTGTGATATAATGTAATCACCTCCATGATGGGATATGATGTGATAAGCCAATCAGTTGTTAGGGGAGTTTCCTCGGGGATGTAGCCTGCATCCAGTATATATGGATGTTCTGGTAAAGTTCACGGGCTTTTGCTTACTCTGAATTGTGCATCCAGGTTGTCATCATCTGACATCTGATACTTCAGCCATCAGTCTGCTGTAATCCTTGTTGATCTCAGGATTCATTGGCTCCTGCAGCCTGCGAGCCAGAAGCCTGCCGTCTTATCTGCCCCTGCCTGGATTTGTCAGAGTCTGGGGTCTGTGAGCCAACTGACTGCTGTCTGATCTGCTGATCTTGGGCTCGTCTCCCCTTGCAGCTGCATGATTCAGGAGAAGCCTCCAGTCTGACACCTGACCCACAGACTTGGTACTTGCCAGCTTCTACAATTTCATGAGCCATTCCCTTGAGATAAATCTATTTATCTCCTTCTCTTTATATATACATATACATGCATACATACTTATACATATACTAACATATATACACATGCACACTCACACACACACACTTTACTGGTTTTGCTTCTCTAGAGAACCCACCCTAAGATATTTGGTACTGAGAGTGATTCTAGACAAACAAAATTGTAAGGATGAGTTTTCTAAATTGGTTCTCAAGTCTTGTTAGTCTTAAAAATATTGATGATTTTCTTTCTAGTAGTAGAGAGGGCACCGTTAATCCATGCAGTGAGGTAGCAACAGAAATACACAAAATATCACCACCAATAGATCATGTACTGCTGAGAGGCAAGGCTTTGGTGCTCACATCTTTGATACTTTTCTACAATCTTGTTAGAATGAGAAGTATAAGGAGGCTGATTAGTTGGTTCTACTTTAGCAAGACAAAGTAGTGAAAGAAAGAGATGAGCTCAGAGCTTCAGAATCACAGCTCAAGCACCACATAAACGACCTCAACTTTACCACATAGGCTCTGAAAGAAAACCTTATTTCTTGTAGCAACAGAGCTGATATTGCTGAAGAATAAACCCATAATCTTACAGTAAGAATGGCTGAATTACAATGCCAATTGAATTCCCAACCTCAAATGGTGTCTGAACTTAAAGTGGGGGCATTGGTTGGGAATAAATTGGAGCCTGAAACTTGAGATGGCGACATGTGGGCAGATAATCAGGAAGTTGGGGCAATGAGCCCTTAAATTCCATCAACTCACTCAACAGAACCAGCCTTCTAACTCCCATCTGAAGAGACTACTTCATCTTTGTCTGCTAATCCACCCTCCCCAGTAAAACCATTAACTTCTCCACCCCCATCTGATGAGAATAACCCAGCTGTGTCTGAAGAGTATTTTTCTGAGATATCAACAGGGGCAGCATCTGGGTCATTGCCTGTGGCATCATCTGAAGCAGATGCCTTACAAGACATTGCTGAATATTCTCAGAACATATCCACAACACCCATTTTACTGCTTCTAGACTAAAGTCCCACCAAGCACAAAAGGTGAGGTAGAAAGTGTGACCCAGGAGGAGGTATGAAACACAGGAAAAGAACATCCCAAACTGAATTAAGACACCTAACTACAGTGGGGCTGGTTGGACCCTGTGGTGGTAGGGGCTAAGTGCTGGCACCGATTGACAAAGACAAGGTGGGTGTGGTTACTGTAACGAACAGTAGTGCCAAAGCATTAATTAGCCCTAGTCTGACTTGCATGGACTTATGGCGTTTGCTGCTTAGTCATGGTGCCCCTACCAATGAAATAGATGGGAAATCTACTAAATATTTACTTCATCTGTATAAGCAGAGGATTTCTGGGTCAAGTGAGCTGCAGTCTAACTTGAATCACCAGAATAGAGAGTTACAGTCCCTCAATCAATTCCCAGACTTGAGCCAGTTTATAGATCAACAATCCCTTGAATATAGCAGAGGCTTGGTCACCTTGAAGAAGGACAGCACTACACTGACAAAAATTTATACTGTTAATCTTTCTCCCAGCCTTCCCAAAAGTGTTCTATGACCTCTTATGAGAGTAACTGTTCATTGTGAAAAAGGAAATAATCAGACTGTTGGGGGATTACTGGATACTGGCTCTGAAATTACACTAATTTCAAGAGACCCAAAACTTTGCTGTGGTTCACCAATCAGAGTAGGGCCATCTGTGTCCCAGATTATTATTGGACACTTAGCTCAGGTTTATCACACAGTGTGTCCAGTGGGTCTCCAAACCCATCCTGTAGTGATTTCCCCAGTTCCAGAATGCATAATGGAATAGATTTACTCAGCAGCTGGCAGATCCCCAATACTGAATCCCTGAAAACTGGAGTATAGGCTATTATGATAGTAAAAGCCAAACGGAAGCCATTAGAACTGCCCCTACCTAAGAAAATAGTAAACAAAAAGCAATACCACATTTCTGGAGGGTGATTAGAGAGACCACTGCCACCATCAAGGATTTGAAGACTGCAGGGGTGATGATTCCCATGACATCCCAACTCATCTCGCCTATTTGGCCTATGCAAAAAACAGATGCATCTTGGACAATGACAGTGGATTATCATAAACTTCATCAGGTGGTGACTCCAATTGTAGCTGCTGTTCCAGATGTGGTTTCATTACTTGAGCAAATTAATACATCTCCTGCTACCTCGTACATAGCTATTGATCTGGCCAATGCCTTTTTCTTAATTACAGTTTTGATGGAACACCAGAAGAAATTTGCCTTCAGCTGGCAAGGCCAGAAATACACCTTCACTGTCCTACCTCATGGGAATATCAACTCTCTGGCCCTATGTCATAAATTAGTCTGTAGGAAACGTGATTGCTTTTCCCTTGCACAAGACATCACACTGGTCCATTACACTGATGACATTATGCCGAATGGATGTATTAAGGAAGAAGTGTCAGTGATTCTGAACTTATTGGTAAAAGTTTTGCATGCTAGAAGATGGGAAATTAATCCCACAAAATTTCAGGCTGCCCTCAAGCCACTCCGCCTCTGGGGCTATATTATCTGGCTGATGAAATGTAGCTTGAAGTGTCAGTAGCAGATAAAAATGCTGTTTGGAGCCTTTGGCAGGCCTCTATTGTCGAATCACAGTGCAGACCCTTAGGATTTAGGAGCAAAGCCCTGCCATCCTCTGCAGACAATAGTTTCATTTCGAGGAACAGCTTTTGTCTTGTTACTGGGCCTTAGTAGAGACTGCTTAACCGTGGGCCACCAAGTCACCAGGCAGCCTGAGTTGCCCATCATGAGCTGGGTGTTGTCTGACCCACAGGGCCATAAAGTCAGACATAACATGACATCATTAAATGAAAATGGTGTATACAAGATTGGCCTTGAGCAGAACCTGAAGGTACAAGTAAGTTGCATGAGGAAATGGTCCTAATGCCCATTGTCTCCACTTGTATCACATTACCTGCCTCTCCCAGGATGTACCTATGGCCTCATGGAGAGTTCCTTGTGATCAGCTGATTGAGGAAGAAAAAACTCATGACTGGTTTACAAATGGTGTCTTAGTCGTCTAGTGCTGTTGTAACAGAAACACTACAAGTAGATGGATTTAACAAAGAGAAGTTTATTTCCTCACAGTAAAGTAGGCTAAAAGTCCAAATTCAGGGCATCAGCTCCAGGGAAAGACCTTCTCTCTTTGTCTGCCTTTTCATCAATCTTCCCCCAGACTAGGAGCTTCTACGCACAGGGAGCCCAGTTCCAAAGGACATGCTCTGCTCCTGGCACTGCTTTCTTTGTGGTATGAGGTCCCCTATATCTCTGGTCACTTCTCTCTTTTAATCGCAAGAGATTGCCTCAAGACACAATCCAGTCTTGTATATTGAGTCCTTCCTCACCAACACAACTGCCACCCATTCTCCCTCATTATATCATAGAGGCAGGATTTACAACATACAGGAAAATCACACCATACCAGGAATCATGGCCCAGCCAAATTGATACATACATTTTTGGGGGGATATAATTCAATCCATGACAGATGGTTCTGCATGAAGTGCAAGCACCCCTTAGAAGTGGACAGCCTCAGCAATGCAGCCCTTTCTGGGACCTCCCTGAAGGACTCTGGTGAAGGGAAATCTTCCCGACAGGCAGAACTTTGAGCAGTGCACCTCCTTGTTCACTTTGCCTCGAAGGAAAAATGGCTAGGTGTGCCATTGTATACTGATTCATGGGCTGTGGCCGATGGTTTGGTTGGATGGTCAGGGACTCGGAAGGGACATGACCAGAAAACTGGAGACAAGGAGGTACGGAGAAGAGGTATGTGGATAGATCTCTCTGAATGGGCCAAAGGAATGAAGAGTCTTATGTGTCGTATGTGAATGGTCACCAAGGATGACCTCTGCAGAGGAGGATTTTAATAATGAAGAGAATAGGATGACTTATTCTGTGGAAACCAGTCATCTTCTTTTCCCAGCCACTCCCATCATTGTCCAATGGGCTCATGAACAAAGTGGTCATGGTGGCATTGATGGAGGTTTTACAAGGCTCAGTTACCTGGCCTTCTCCTCATCAAGGCTGACTTGGCTATAGCCAATGCTGAATGCCGAATACGCCAGCCTTGAGGCTCTGAAATGACACCATCCTTGAGGTGATCAACCAGCAACCTGGTGGCAGGTTAATTACATTGGATTACTTCCATCATAGAAAGGGCAAAGTTTTGTTCTTACTGGGATAGACGCATAGTCTGGATACGGATTATTCTTCCCTGCACGCATAACATCAACAGTGGACTCACAGAATGCCTTATCCATCGTCACGAAATCCCACAGAGCATCGCCTCAGATCAAGGGACTCACTTCACAGCAAATGAAGTATAGCAATGGGCCCACGCTCATGGAATTCACTGGTCTCACCATGTTCCTTATTATCCTGAAGCAGCCGGCATTCTGGCAGTACTTATTCCAAGACAGATTTGTTCATTCTGGTGGTCCAAGGAATATTCAATATTCTTCACCAACACCATAATTCAAAGGCATCAATTCTTCGGACTTCCTTATTCATTGTCCAGCTTTCACATGCACATGAAGCAATTGAAAATACCATGGCCTAGTCAAGCACACTTTAGTCCTCAAAGTGACTTCTTTGCTTTTTAAGGCTTTAAAGACATCTTCTGCAGCAGATAAATCCTTGGATTGCTTGACTGCTGCTTCCATGGACATTGATTGTGGAAATAAATAAAATGAAATTCCTGACAACTTCAATCTTTTCTCTGTTTATCACGATGTTGCTTATTGGTCCAATTGTGAGAATTTTCGTTTTCTTTATGTTCAGGTATAATCTATACTAAAGGCTGTACTCTTTGATCTTCATTAGTAAGTGCTTCAAGTCCTCTTCACTTTCAGCAAGCAAGGCTGTGTCATCTGCATATGGCATGTTGCTAATGAGTTTTCCTCTAATCCTGATGCCTCATTCTTCTTCATGTAGTCCAGCTCCTCCGTTTATTTACTCAGCATACAGTTCGAATATGTATGGTGAAAGGATACAACCCTGATGCACACCTTTCCTGATTTTAAACCACATAATATCCCCTTGTTCTATTCGCGTGACTGCCCCTTGGTCTAGGTACAGAATTCACATGAGCACAACTACATGTTCTGGAATTCCCATTCTTTGCAATATTATCCATAACTTGTTATGATCCACACAGTCAAATGCCTTTTTGTAGTCAATAAAACACAGATAAACATCTTTCTGCTATTCTCTGCTTTCAGCCAAGATCCTCTGATATCAGCAATGGCATCCTTCATTCCACTGACAGACTGACAGATGAGTGGGAAGGAAGTATATAATGGAAACCAAAAATTATTAGTTACCAGGGGTGGAAGGGAGCAGGAAATGGGGAGTTTTTGCTTAGGAGACGTTGAGTTTACGTTAATGGTGATGGAATAATTTGGAAAAGGATAGTGAGAGTGGTTGCAAAATCTGAAAAATGTAATCAATGTCAATAATATATATGTAGAAATTATGGGATTGGCATATGTTTAGTTGTGTATATTATCACCACAGTTTAAAAAAAAAAATCTTTTTCCTTAAAAACACATTTGAAATGAATCAGGTTACAGAGGCCACCTAAAAACAGTAAGTTAGTAGTTTTTTACTTGAAAATTCTAGTAGTTTATCTATTGAACATATTCCTAGAAATTCCCCTAAGATACAACCTGATATGGAAGTCACTTTAGAGAATATTGGCTTCCATGGGGTAAAAATGGATTGGTTCAAGATTAAAGCTTCACTCTTTATCTGCTAATTCCCATTTTTCTCTTTCTGATGATTCCTTTTTTTCCCTGATCTCTTTAGAAGAACGCTTGCAAGCCCTTTCTGTAAAGCCTTTTTCCTTTCCCTACCAAGATGACCCAATAGCCTCTGGTGCTCATCGGCTTTATCCAGATTGGAGCCTTTCCTCTCCCTTTCCCCAAACTCTGAGATGCAGATGAAAAGGTCAGAGGCCTGGGTTCTGGTCCCAGTTTCTCATTTGTAGGTCATCCAGGTTTAGCTGGTCCTTAGTCTCTTGCCACACCTGTCTCCTCATCTGCAAAAGGTAGAACTATACTTGGATGGTCCCTGCTCCTTTACACATTTTGGGACTCTTCCCTTGGCACCACCCCACCTATTCACAAGGAATAGGACATGAATTTAGGAGGGAGATTTTCCTGAATATATTCTCTCCTATAATCAGTTGTTTCTGAAAGTTCATGCTTGCTTGAGGCTACCCACATCTTTTCCTGGGAGGTGTGAGAGGTCTTCATTTTCCTCCAGAAGAGTACAATAGAGAGTAAACTGACAGCTGAGGAGGGATCTAACCAACTCATATGCAGCGTCTTTGAAGAGGGCTATCACCAGCACCAGGGAATGGGATCTAAGTATATTTCAGAGCACATTTCCTCTAACCTGCTGTCATCACTAACTCCTTCCAGACTGGAGCTCATCCACTTAACTGCACTCAGTGTGCACCTGGCCTCCATCACCACTTCTCACTCTAGCCTCACTTAGCAGGGGCTGATAGAAGATTCTTATTTGGATTTCTTCCTTTCTGTTTCAGGTGACAGCGAATGCTGGAACTATGAAAAGATCTTGTCTAATTTCAACAATGCATAGTCACAAACTTCAGCTAAGTTCCCAAATTGATGACCAAAACTAACACAACAAAACAAGTGAAAGTCCAAACCTGAAAGCAAGATGAAAATTGGATGTCACAGCCATTTAGGATTTTTACTCCAAACAGCTAGTTTCATGGCAGAAACCGCAAACCCTCAGCCTCCTAATGCGATAACTGCCCGAAGGGCACCGATGACTACATTCACAGATAACTTGAGAGAACCAGATCCTTTTCCCTCCCCAGTCCCAGCCTGTGGATGGCAGGAGTTAGCAGCAGCTGGAAGAAAATCTCAGGGACTTGGGAATAATAATATCACTGCAGACGATTCATCGGCTTTTTGGCACATGTCCATTTCCTTTGAAACTTGAGGGTATTAAAATCTCTGAAAATAAACTTTATTTTATACATGCTCTGTTGCCTAAAATTTTCTTCGTAGATATCAAAATTATAAGCTTTCTTTTCCAAGCTA
Organism: Loxodonta africana; assembly: GCF_030014295.1. Taxonomy (NCBI): domain Eukaryota; kingdom Metazoa; phylum Chordata; class Mammalia; order Proboscidea; family Elephantidae; genus Loxodonta; species Loxodonta africana. Next base: position 135,172,795 of record NC_087344.1, read on the forward strand.
ATCTAAGAAATTCCATCATTAATACATCCACTACATTTATACCTCAGAGTGATAACAACCCAGTTTAGATGCACCACTTCCTTCCAAAGTTAAATGTTACTAAGCACCTGGTTTTACTTAGAAAAACAATATTGGGTCTCACACCCAGGAACAGAGCTAACACTATCTGTCCTTGTGGTGAGGTGCCTGTAATCAGGGCAGCAGACTCACACGTGTCTAAGCCTGGGTTCTCAAAGAAACAGCGATAGACTGTCTGCCAAAGAAGGATCCTCAGAGCTTGCTGTTCACACGTGTTGAAGAAAAAACTTCCTGTACAGTTCTAGAGGATATTCCATCCTAGAGGTCTCTGTTGAGGTCTCCCAGATGAGACTGGGAGGTTACAAATAATTTTACTCTCCTGTTTTGTTGTCATTTGTTTTTTTTCCCCTGGAAATAAATTTCTCATAACCATTGACTTGTCTTTTGAAATCAAGTATAAAAGCAGGACATCTTATTCAGAAACTTTGAAACATGTAAAGTAGCCTCAAACTTACCAGACTTCCAGTCTACAACAGGCTGATTCAAGGAAGAAGGACAAAGTAGATATTTCTCCCAAATGCTGGGTGGCAGGAAGGGATCCCTTCAGATGAGTTTGTACAGCAGATTAGTGATCTTTCTTTATTGTAGCAGTGACTGGTAGTGGGGACAGTCACATCGTCCAGCAAGAAGGAGACCCGTAGGGAGTCAATTTTAGTCCAGGATCTGCCAGCTATTCACAGCCTGCCATATTTTACAATCATCCTGTCCCCACCCCCAGCAACTATGGGAAAATTTTGAAACCTACAGAAAAAATTGAAAGAATTATACAATGATCACCTCACACTGTTCTACTAAGTTTAGCAATTGATATTCATTTGCTCTGTCTCTACACATGCCCACACAAACATACATATTTCTTAGTAAATTCAGACAAAAAAAAAAACTACTAAACACTTCAGCATTTATATCCTGAGATTAAGAATATTATTCTATATCACCATAATACAATTCAGTTATCAAACTTAAGAATATCAATATTAATTCACTAATACCTAACATAGTGTTCAGATACAAATATCCTCAATTGTTTTGTAGACAGATAGATAGATATACCACGAAAGTGAGAGAGCTAGAGCCAGAGGGCCAGAGCGAGGGGAGGTGTAGTGCTGTTGTTGTTTCTCCAACCTCCAGTCAAGGCTCCTAAATGGCACTTGATTATTATATCTCTTCATTCCTAATTACATGAAACTGTCTCCCTACTCCCTTCCTACTCCTTTGTTGTGGTTTTTGAAGAGGATAGACCCATTTTCATGCCCTACATTCTGATCAAGTTGAACTCTTTGGGCAATAACACCGCATAAGTAATGCTGTGTGCTTTGTACAGCATCCTGTCAGGACCGAGAGAGGGGTCAGTGTGTTCATCACTGTTACTGATTCTTAGTGTAAGGATGTGTCTGTCCTCTCCACTGTAAAGAGACATTTTTCACTTTGTAATTTTTAGTTCGTGGGACACTTAGAGAGCGTGTAAACACACTGTATGTGTGCACGAGTGTATCCTTAAAATGTTTTAATGTTTGTTGATGATCCCTGCCTGCATCAATTGTTACATTAGTGCTTGCAACATGGAGACTTCTATGTCTATCTACAATTTTTAACCAAACATGTTGTGAGGTGCCATCAAGTGGATTTTGACTCATAGTGACCTCACTTGACAGAGTAGAACTGCTCCATGAGGTTTCCTAGGCTCTAATCTTTACAGGAGCAGATCACCAGGTCTTTCTCCCTGTACAGACCAGCTTCTTTCCTGGGCAAAAGTAACAGCCCTCTGAGCTAGAAAGCGACTTTGGAGGTCCCTCAAGTGGTTTTTGCAAAGAACTAGGGAAAAAGTAACAACTCATCAAGGCTAGGAAAAAAACCTCTACAGCTCTTTTTTCCAAAGAATCAAGGCAAAAGCCCATATAAAGGAACTCATCGCACCACAGATGTATAAAAAATTTTTTGTGCTGGCAAAGGTATTAAGAAAATGACTCATTGAGTTGCAAAAATAAATTGAAATGCAAATACATTTATACAACTATTGAACTCAAATGAAAAACATTTAAACATACGCCTTCCACTTTTGGCAAACATGGACTAACCAAAACCAAACCCGTCACCGTCGAGTAGATTATGACTGATTGCGAACCTATAGAACAGACTAGAAATGCCCCCATTGGGTTTTCAATGTTGTAATCTTTACTGAAGCCGATTTCCACATCTTTCTCCCTCTGCCAACTCTTTCTCCCGCAGAGCGCCTGGTGGGTTCAAACTTCTGACTTTGGATTAGCAGGCGAGTGCCCTTAACCATTGCGGCAACGGGGCTCCTGAACAAAAAAAGACGAAGTTTATGAAACACCGGTTTTCAAAACACTGGAAATCAGGCAACAGGGTGACCAACCCTTGAAAACCAGGAAACAAACAAGGTGAACCCTAAGATTGCCCCAGCATAGTGTCTCTTCTGCAATTGCTCTTCCACACCGTACCCTATAGAAATAACTTGCACAAGTCGCCAAAGATACGTGTACAAGAATGATGAAAGTGTTCAATAAATAATAGTACACATAAACACTGGGAAAACCTCGTTTAATGATGATTTTATTCTTTCAAGCATTTCGGGATTCCCAGGCGAACTCCTAACTTGTTTTCAACGACTCTTCTGGAAGGATTTGAGAGGACAGGAGAGTAAGGGAGCGCACCTCTTTCCGGGGTGGCCTCGAACTACAAGCCTTTCGGTTGGTTAACTTCCGAACGCGGTAACCGGTTGCGCCACAGAGCCTTCAGAAACCAGTGCTCCTGGTCTCAGTAAACAGGGATTTCTTACTAACCCCGATGCCACGAGCTTTCTGCGGCACAACTGCGCAGGCCCCACAGACCCGAAAAACCAGAAAGATTGGGGAGACAAATCGCATTGTTTTTCACATTTGAAACCTGTGCTTTCGGTGAGTCCCAAGCTAGAAGGGCCACCGAATGGCCTTCGCCCTCCCTACTCCTCTCCCGCCTCAGAAGTCGACGACCCCCAGAGACCCCCTAGTCTGCGACCCCCGTCCATCCCGGGCGGGGCCCACGACTAGCTGAGCCCCGTGGGCTTCGGGACGTCCCTTCGCCTCTTCTGCTCCGCCCGCCCGCGCCGCTGGGCGCCCCTGGCTCGACTTGGTTGGCGTCGGTGGGGCGGGAGCTGGGAAAATAAGGGGGCAAAGGGGAACAGTGAAGGGGAGCGAAGGAAAACAGGGAGGCGTGGGTGAGGACTAGACCTCCGGGGGACCCTGTGCGGAGACTCAGTTGGGATCCTGGGAGGAGAGAACGGTTTTTCTGAAGTAGCAGGATGGGGAGGCAGGCGAGGGAGGGAACCGAGAGAAGGCTTGAAAGAGAGAAAAGCGAACTATCTGTAGCTATCCAACAGCAAAGCGAGGAAATATTGTGAATGTTTTCACTTCAAAAATATTCAAGGAAACTCATCATCTTTGTAAGTTTATGGCCTGCGGTGATGGGATAGTGAGTGGTTGGTACTCTTCGTGGTGGCCATATTAACCTCGGCAGTGTCAGGCGTCTGTCTTGGCACGAACTGACTCCTCCTGAGGTTTGCCTTTAGTTCTTGCACAGGCCGCACCCCTGATTTGAGGCCATAGAGCGGCAGGACTCAGCTGCGAGTCAGGAGAAGCGAAAGAAACCCGACAGTGCACAAACCTGGAGTCTGGTCATTCGCAACCTATAGACGTTCCCTACGAGTGAGGAGAAGGTGAAATGCTGCCTGTCACTGAGTCTAATGAGATGTGGTCATAACCATTTTTCTGACTGAGATATTTCAGCTATCAGTATGACTTTTTTAGACTAAAAAAGAATGAATTTTTAGTGAGTTGAAAATATCCAAGCTCCTTGCCATGCTCTACACGGTCTTATCCCCATCCTCCGTTCCCCATATTTATGCCAACAGTTAACTCTTCAAATATAACTCCCATAGTGTGAAATGTAAAAACCTTAGCTGGGCGGCTTACTAAAAGGGAAAATGTAATCATCATCCAGATGAAGTTATAGGAAACTTCCATCTTCCCAGCAAGGGCTGTAGAACACTTTTCCAATCATTCGCCCCCCTCTCACGCTTAGTTATTAACTATTCTGATTTCTATCACAAGAGAGTACTGTTGCCTGCTTTTGGATTTCACATTAATGAATGTGTATCTTGTAGTACCCGGCTTTTTTTTTTTTTCCAGTCAAGCAGCGTCGTGTTTTTGGAATACATTCATCTACATTTTTGCCTGCCTGCTTCACTAGTTAATTTCTACGACATTAATGCAGGTTATTTTAAAGTGTGAATACACCAGTATTGGTGCGCAATTGGGTTATTTCTAGTGTTTGCTCGTGACCAAGACTGCTATGAATATTTTTGGATGAGTCTTTTGTAGACGTGTGCACCCACTTCCCTTGAGGGCTCAGTTACCAACTCTGCCTACGAGCAGCCTACATGGTATAGTGGTTGGGACCTTGCGTTATGGCCTCAGTAACTTCGGTTCAAATCCCACTCGCGATATGTAGTTGAGATTTCCTTTCACAGTCCAGTCTTTTAAAAGTTGTAATTCTGCTTTTGCTGGAGGCAGCTTCTCAGGAGTGCAGTCAAAGAATTGGTGAATAATAGTTTCCACCAGCCATACGTAGAGACGCTTCAAGGCAAAATGAAATCCGCGGAAGCAGTAACCAAGGCTGCAAGGACAGTCTCCTCCACATTTACGGGAGCAGCGGAGAGGACCTTTCTAGAGGATGACCTCGGAGCTCCATCCTTTCAGAGGTTGGAGATCTGAACGCTTTGGCGACAGGAGCCAAGGACCCCGCGAGCAAGTATGCATGAGGCCCTGAATCCGATCTGAGTTTAAATCTCGGTGGCACCTTTATTCGCAAAGAATATGCTCTTTTACTCGGTCCACACAAAATTTCAGTATTTAAAGACAAAATAATGCTCCCAAATATATAGGACCTACTGTCCAATAACGCGTCGCCTTCTGCCCCCTCCTCCATCATGGTTTAGGGGAGAAAAGGGTTTGGGACCGGGAAGACGGAGCTTGGGCTGCAGCGCCAAGGTCCCAGGAGCAAGTTTCTGCTCTCCTCCTGCTCCCGGCGGTTGTTTGCGGCACTCATCTCCTTCCTTCGCGCTCTTCCGGAGCCTGGGTTCTCGAAACCCGGTTCTCAGAGTGACCAGGTCCGGAAGGAATTTTCGGAAATATCAGGGTTTCGGGACTCTTGATTCTCACGTCCGGTGAGTCCGTCGGACCCTGCACAAACTCCGTCTTTGAGCCTCGAGTTTTTCAGCGGGAAAAGGTAAAGACTGCGTCCATGAATTTGTAAACTCAGGGATTACTTTCACACTGAGTAATTATGACTTTAGCTTCAAAGACAATGAAAATTATGTAGAAAGGAAGGAGCTGCGGTGCCCGACTAGCTCAGTCGGTAGAGCATGAGACTCTTAATCTCAGGGTCGTGGGTTCGAGCCCCACGTTGGGCGGGTGCTTTTTATACTCCCTTCCATTGTTACAGAATCTTCTCTAGCCGCTTACCAAGAGAATAAACAAAAGGGAAGAAAAACCCATTGCCATCCAGTGAATTCTGACTTATAGCGACCCTATAGAACAGAGTAGAACTGCCCCATGGGGTTTCCAAGGACCGCTGGTGGATTTAAACTGCCAACGTTTTGATTAGCAACTGAGAGGTCTTAACCACTTTGCAACCCAAACTCCACCAACAGAATTAGGAGCTTCTACATTGTCAGTTGCTGCCAATGAGACTTCCTCTCACTTACTTTGGAATTGTTATTAGGAGGGACCACTCCCTGGTGACTGACATCATGCTTGGTAGAGGGTCTGTGAAAGAGAAGAGGAACCTCAATGAGATGGATTGACACAGTGGTGCAACAATGGGCTCGAACATAGCAACAGTTGTTAGCACGGAGCAGGACCCGGCAGCGTTTCATTCTGTTGTACATAGGGTAGCCAAGAGTCAGAACGCACTTGAGGGCACCTAACAACAGCAACAATATATTTTTGACACATCAGAAAAGAGAGAGAAGAAGTATATATTTGAGTGCATGTGGTGAAAATACACATAACAAAACCTACGCCTACTCAACGATTTCTACAAGTACAACCCGGTGACACTGATTACATTCTTCAAGCTGTGCAACCATTCTCACAAACCTTTTCCAAATCATTTTCTGGGAAATGATTTATCCTCACACGTAAAAAGTGATTCTCCCAGAACAAGAGACCTTGGAGGCATGTAAAGAACTGCCATGAGGCTTGTGAAGAACTACCCTGAGACCATCTCTCCACTTCCCTCCCTATCTTCTCTGAGAGACAGTCATGGGACAGTTTTTCATCGCCTTCCAGGTTCTGATGTGAGATATGAGATTTTATGGTCTGTTCACCTTCAGGCTATGGCTGCAAACTATAAAACTGCTTAGGTGCATTCCAGAATTGACTCATCAGCAACAGGTATCCTGCAACTGTTGCTGTATTCATCAGGCCCCTTTTGTTTCCATGTCTTCCTTTTTGGTGTAAGGAATTAGAACCCAGGCACCTTTGGCTACTCATCCTTTTGTTGTCTACATAAGTAATCAATTGTCTGAACCTAAATCATCCAGGCCTTGGCCCTGTTCTGTGTGATGGATCACTTTTTTGTGGCCATCCTAGTCATGATCTTATAACTCCCACCCAAGTAATTGGGTGGGACTGTGTAATGGGGTAATTGTGGCCCAGCAAGGAGATTGGTTAGTTCCACCATCTTACTAGACTGAAATGAGCCATCTCAGATGTGGAAAGGAGAGAATCCCACTACCACCAAGGCAGAACAGCCAGGAACCTGCACACCCTCTGGGCCCAGGATCCCTGCCCTGAGAAGCTCCTGGAAGCAGGAGTCTAATCTGTTACTTCCCTAATAAACCTCATAATCATGAGTATGGTCTACGAGTTCCGAGTGGCCATTGCAATGAATTAATGAAACCAGTAGAGAAGTAGAGAGCACCACGGGAGGGATAGTTGGTGTCAGAATGGTAAAGATGCAGGGAGGAGGCATGTCTGACCTCTGCCTCATAGGGATCAACCTTGGGCTGCTAATCTTGATTCTCCTTCCACCTTGTGAAGTTAGAGGAGGTCAGACACCACACCCACACTATTCTTACACCTTGTCTGCTGTTGTGTGCTTGACAAATTTGTTTATGATTTGTTTTTTGCCATACAAATTCTTACAATTTTTTAAAATAATTTTTATTGTGCCTTAAGTGAAAGTTTACAGATCAAGTCAGTCTCTCACACAAAAACCCATATACACCTTGATACACACTCCCAATTACTCTCCCCCTAATAAGACAGCCCGCTCTCTCCCTCCACTCTCTCTTTTAGTGTCCATTTCGTCAGCTTCTAATCCCCTCTACCCTCTCATCTCCCTTCCAGGCACGAGATGCCAACATGGTCTCAAGAGTCCACCTGATCCAAGAAGCTCACTCCTCACCAGCATCCCTCTCCAACCCATTGTCCAGTCCATTCCATGTCTGAATTGTTGGCTTCAGGAATGGTTCCTATCCTGGGCCAATAGAAGGTCAGGGGGCCATGACTACCGGGGTCCTTCTAGTCTCAGTCAGTCGGGTCTCATGGGAATTTGGGGTCTGCATCCCACTGCTCTCCTGCTCCCTCAGGGGTTCTCTGTTGTGTTCCCTGTCAGGGCAGTCATCAGTTGTAGCCGGGCACCATCTAGTTCTTCTGATCTCAGGATGATGTAGTCTCTGGTTCATGTGGCCCTTTCTGTCTCTTGGGCTCATAATCACCTTGTGTTCTTGGTGTTCTTCATTCTCCTTTGATCCAGGTGGGTTCAGACCAGTTGATGCATCTTAGATGGCTGCTTGCTAGCGTTTAAGACCCCACACACCACTCTTAAAAGTGGGATGCAGAATGTTTTCTTAATATATTTGATCATTGCAATTGACTTAGATGTCACTTGAAACCATGGTCCCCAGATCCCTGCCCCTGCTATGCTGGCCTTCAAAGCATTCCGTTTATTCAGGAAACTTCTTTGCTTTTGGTTTCGTTCAATTGTGCTGACCTCTCCTGTATTGTGTGTTGTCTTTCCCTTCACCTAAAGTAGTTCTTATCTACTAATTAGTGAATGCCCCTCCCCCGCCCTCCCTCCCTCCCCCCTCTCGTAACCACAAAAGAATGTTTTCTTCTCAGTTTAAACTATTTCTCAAGTTCTTATAATAGTGGTCTTATACAATATTTGTCCTTTTGCAACTGACTAATTTCACTCAGCATAATGCCTTCCAGGTTCCTCCATGTTATGAATTGTTCCACAGATTGCTCACTGTTCTTTATTGAAGCGTAGTATTCCATTGTGTGAATATACTATAATTTATTTACCCATTCATCCATTGATGGACACCTTGTTTGCTTCCATCTTTTTGCTATTGTAAACAGTGCTGCAGTAAACATGGGTGTGCATGTATCTGTTCGTGTAAAGGCTCTTATTTCTCCAGGATATATTCCAAGGAGTTGGATTGCTAGATCCTGTGGTAGTTCTATTTCTAGCTTTAAAAAAAAAAAAAAAAAAAAAAATTTTTTTTTTGAAGCGCCAAATTGATTTTCAAAGTGGTTGTACCATTTGACATTCCCACCAGCAGTGCAGAAGTATTCCAATCTCTCCACAGCCTCTCCAACATTTATTATTTTGTGTTTTTTGGATTAATGCCAGCCTCGTTGGGGTGAGATGAAATCTCATTGTAGTTTTGATCTGCATTTCTCTAATGGCTAATGATCGTGAACATTTCCTCATATATCTGTTAGCTACCTGAATGCCTTCTTTAGTGAAGTGTCTATTCATATCTTTTGCCCATTTTTTGATTGGGTTATTTGTCTTTTTGCAGTTGAGTTTTTGCAGTATCATGTAGATTTTAGAGATCAGGCGCTGATCAGAAATGTCATAGCTAAAAACTTTTTCCCAGTCTGTAGGTAGTCTTTTTACTCTTTTGGTGAAGTCTTTGGATGAGCATAGGTGCATGATTTTTAGGAGCTCCCAGTTATCTAGTTTCTCTTCTACCTTCTTTATACTATTTTGTATACTGTTTATGCCATGTATTAGGGCTCCTAACGTTGTCCCTATTTTTTCTTCCATGATCTTTATCATTTTAGATTTTATATTTAAATCTTTGATCCATTTTGAGTTAGTTTTTGTGCATGGAGTGAGGTATGGCTCTTGTTTCACTTTTTTCAGATGGCTATCCAGTTATGCCAGCACCATTTGTTAAAAAGACTGTATTTTCCCCATTTAACTGTTTGGGTCCTTTGTCAAATATCAACTGCTCATATGTGGCTGGATTTATGTCTGGATTCTCAATTCTGTTCCATTGGTCCATGTATCTGTTGTTGTACCAATACCAGGCTGTTTTGACTACTGTGGCGGTATAATAGGTTCTAAAATCAGGTAAAATAAGGCCTCCCACTTTGTTCTTCTTTTTCAGTAATGCTTTATTTATCCGGGGCCTCTTTCCCTTCCATATGAAGTTGGTGATTTGCTTCTCCATCTCATTAAAGAATGTCCTTGGGATTTGGATGGGAATTGCACTAAATGTATAGATTGCTTTTGGTAGAATAGACATTTTTATAATGTTAAGTCTTCCTATCCATGAGCAAGGTATGTTTTCCCACTTATGTAAGTCTCTTTTGGTTTCTTGCAGAAGTGTACTGTAGTTTTCTTTGTATGTCTTTTACATCTCTGGTAAATTTTATTCCTAAGTATTTTGTCTTCTTGGGGGCTACTGTAAATGGCATTGATTTGGTGATTTCCTCTTCGATGTTCTTTTTGTTGGTGTAGAGGAATCCAACTGATTTTTGTATGTTTATCTTGTATCCTGATACTCTGCTGAACTCTTCTATTAGTTTCAGTAGTTTTCTGGAAGATTCCTTAGGGTTTTCTGTGTATAAGATCATATCATCTGCAAGTAGAGATACTTTTACTTCTTCCTCGCCAATCTGGATGCCTTTTATTTCTTTATCTACCCTAATTACTCTGGCTAGGACTTCCAGCACGATGTTGAATAAGAGTGGTGATAAAAGGCATCCTTCTCTGGTTCCTGATCTCAGTGGGAATGTTTTCAGGCTCTCTCCATTTAGGGTGATGTTGGCTCTTGGCTTTGTATAAATGCCCTTTATTATGTTGAGAAATTTTCCTTCTATTCCTGTTTTGCTGAGAGCTTTTATCATAAATGAGTGTTGAGCTTTGTCAAATGCCTTTTCTGCATCAATTGATAAAATCATGTGATTCTTGTCTTTTGTTTTATTTATGTGGTGGATTACATTAATTCTTTTTCTAATGTTGAACCATCCCTGCATACCCGGTATGAATCCCACTTGGTCATGGTGAATTATTTTTTTGATATGTTGTTGAATTCTATTGGCTAGAATTTTGCTGAGGATTTTTGCATCTACATTCATGAGGGATATAGGTCTGTAATTTTCTTTTCTTGTGGTGTCTTTACCTGGTTTTGGTATCAGGGATATCCTGGCTTCATAGAATGAGTTTGGGAGTATTCCATCCTTTTCTATGCTCTGAAATACCTTTAGTAGTAGTGGTGTTAACTCTTCTCTGAAAGTTTGGTAGAACTCTGCAATGAAGCCGACCAGTGTTTCTTTTTGTTGGGAGTTTTTTGACTATCTTTTCAGCCTCTTCTTTTGTTATGGGTCTATTTAGTTGTTCTACCTCTGTTTGTGTTAGTTTAGATAGGTAGTGTGTTTCTAGGAATTCGTCCACTTCTTCTAGGTTTTCAAATTTGTTTCAGTATAGTTTTTCATGGTAATCTGATATGATCTTTTTAATTTCAGTTGGGTCTGTTGTAATATCACCCATCTTATTTCTTATTTGGATTATTTGCTTCCTCTCCTGTTTTTCTTTTGTCAGCTTGGCCAGTGGTTTATCAATTTTGTTGATTTTTTCAAAAAACCAGCTTTTAGTCTTGCTAATTCTTTCCAGTGTTCTTCTGTTCTCTAATTCATTTAGTTCAGCTCTAATTTTTATTATTTGTTTTGTTCTGGCGCCTGTGGGTTTCTTTTGTTGCTCTCTTTCTATTTGTTTAAGTTGTAGGGATAACTCTTTGATTTGGTCCCTTTCTTCTTTTTGGACTTGTGCATTTATTGATATAAATTGGCCTCTGAGCACTGCTTTTGCTGTGTCCCAAAAGTTCTGATAGGAAGTGTTTTCATTCTCATTGGATTCTATGAATTTCTTTATTCCATCCTTAATGTCTTCTATAATCCAGTCTTTTTTGAGCAGGGTATTGCTCAGTTTCCAAGCATTTGATTTCTTTTCCCTGCTTTTTCTGTTATTGATTTCCACTCTTATGGCCTTATGGTCAGAGAAGATGCTTTTTAATATTTCAATGTTTTGGATTCTGCTAAGGCTTGCTTTATGACCTAATATGTGGTCTATTCTAGAGAATGTTCCATGTGCACTAGAAAAGAAAGTATACTTGGTTGCTGTTGGGTGGAATGTTCTGTATATGTCTATGAGATCAAGTTGGTTGATTGTGGCATTTAGATCTTCCGTGTGTTTATTGAGCTTCTTTCTGGATGTCCTGTCCTTCACCGAAAACGGTGTGTTGAAGTCTCCTACTATTATTGTGGAGCTGTCTATCTCACTTTTCAATGCTGATAGAGTTTTTTTTTATGTATCTTGCAGCCCTGTCATTGGGTGCATAAATATTTAATATGGTTTTATCTTCTTGGTGTATTGTCCCTTTAATCATTATATAGTGTCCTTCCTTATCCTTTATGATGGATTTAACTTTAAAGTCTATTTTGTCAGAAATTAATATTGCCACTCCTGCTCTTTTTTGCTTGTTGTTTGCTTGATATATATTTTTTTCCATCCTTTGACTTTTAGTTTGTTTGTGTCTCTAAGTCTAATGTGTGTCTCTTGTACGCAGCATATAGATGGATCTTATTTTTTAATCCATTCTGCCACTCTCTGTCTCTTTATTGGTGCATTTAGTCCATTTACATTCAGGGTAATTATGGATAGGTATGAATTCAGTGCTATCATTTTGATGTCTTTTTTTGTGTGTTGACAGTTTCTTTTTCCCACTTGATTTTATGTGCTAAGTAGATTTTCTTTCTATATTGTCCTTTCCTCATATTTGTTGTTGTTGATTTTGTTTCTGCTGAGTCTGTATTTTTCCCTTGTATTTTATTTTGATGAATAGGAGAGTTTGTCTCCTTTGTGGTTACCTTATTATTTACCCTATTTTTCTGAATTTAAGACTAACTTTTGTTTCTTTGTATCGCCATATCTTCCTCTCCATATGGAAGGTGTATGATTACATTTCTTAGTCCCTCTTTATTATTTTAATGTTGTCTTCTTTTATATAATAACATCACTGTTACCCTGTTTGGGGCTTTTTTTTAATATATATAATCTTGCTTTGTTTTTTTTTTTTTTTTTGGATTTCCCTGTCTGGGTTGATTTCTGTTTGCTCTGTCCAGTGTTCTAATCTTGGGTTGATACCTGATATTATTGATTTTCTAACCGAAGAACTCCCTTTAGTATTTCTTGTAGTTTTGGTTTGGTTTGTACAAATTCCCTCAACTTGTGTTTATCTGCAAATGTCTTAATTTCACCTTCATAGTTAAGAGATAGTTTTGATGGATATATGATTCTTCGCAGGCAATTTCTTTCCTTCAATTTTTTAAATATGTCATCCCATTGCCTTCTTGCCTCCGTGGTTTCCGCCGAGTAGTCCGGTCTTATTGTTATTGGCTCTCCTTTGTAGGTGACTTTTGTTTTATCACTCGCTGCCCTTAAAATTCTCTCTTTATCTTTGGTTTTGGCAAGCTTGATTCTAATGTGTCTTGGTGACTTTCTTTTAAGACCTACCTTATGTGGAGTTCGATGAGCATCTTGGATAGATATCTTTTCATCTTTCACAATATCAGGGATGTTTTCTGCCAATAAATCTTCAACAATTTTCTCTGTATTTTCTGTTATCCCTCCCTGTTCTGGTACTCCAATCACTCATAGGTTATTTCTCTTGATAGAGTCCCATATGATTCTTAAGGTTTCTTCATTTTTTTTAGTTCTTTTATCTGATTTTTCTTCAAATATATTAGTGCCAAGTGATTTATCTTCAAGTTCAGAAATTCTAGCTTCTACTTGCTCAATTTTGCTTCTCTGACTTTCTACTGAGTTATCTAATTCTGTAATTTTATTGTTAATCTTCTAAATTTCTGATTGTTGTCTGTCTATGGATTTTTCCAGCTTATTAAACTTTTCGTTATGTTCCTGAATAATCTTTTTAATTTCTTCAATTGCTTTATCTGCGTGTTCCTTGGCTTGTTCTGTGTATTGCCTCATTTCCTTCCTGATGTCTTGAAGAGTTCTGTATATTAAACGTTTGTATTCTGCATCTGGTAATTCCAGGAACGTACTTTCATCTAGAAGATCCCTGGATTCTTTGTTTTGAGAGCCTGCTAAGGTGATCATGGTCTTTATGTGACTTGATATTGACTGTTGTCTCCAAGCCATCTATAAGTTATTGTATTAGTTTATGCTTGCTACCTGTGTCATAGCTGCTTGCTTTGTTTTGTTTTGGTATACCCCTATGGATTGCTTGAGTGAGCTAGCTTGATTATTTTCACCTTTGGAGCTCTGGTGTCCTGTCCCCAGCTGGCTAGAGCTGTTATCAGGTATATCAGTCTAGGAGTCCATTCAGTTTTCTTGTATGAATTCAGTTCAGGTTTCCAGGTAGCTGATATCAAGTGCGTGGTACAGGCTCTGTGCTACAGTCTTAGAGGGGCAGGGGTGATTGGCGTATATACCAGTATCTGATTGCAGCAGGGGGTCACGCTCTGAACAAGGCAGGGGGCTGAGAACTCACCCCCAAGTGTCTCTGAGGAAAACCCATCTCTGTTCCCTAGAGCGTACTGGTGGGTGGGTTCTGCAGAGAGACCATGGGCACCCAAAGTTTTTGGTTCTAAGGACTGGGAGGTAGCAGTTATCTTTGGACCCCTGTCGTGGGTGGCTGTGTGACCTAAATGGAGCTACCAGTCCTTAGGTCCCTGATGTGGATAGGTGAGGACCTTGTTTAATAGGCAAAGCAATGTCGAATGTCAAACAGCCACCTCTCCACCGCACAGCTGAAATGGTTGGAGTTTGCCAACAAGGGCCTATTCTCCCGAAATAAGCCCACACAGGTCCCTGCAGATGGGAAAGGTGCTCAAGTTCCATTGACGGTTTATGCCTGGACAGGAGGCGCTTCTGTCCTGAGCTCCCCCTGTTAACGGAGCCAGCAAATTATCTTTTCCCCCTAGTTGCAATTTTTTTCCTTCCCCAAGGCCGGGAGGATGGCTGTAGGTGCTCTCCAGGGTCTATCTCAGGCCCAGGGATTCAGCCACTGAAGCCGACTTGGGGGTGGGGGAGTGTGGTAAAATGTACCCAAGTACTTAGCTTTTGCCAAGAGCGCTGTTCTCCTCAGGTTCCGGAGGTGTGAGTGGGCTGTGCAGCTGGCTGCTTCTACCTGAGGAAACTGCCGCCGATTGCTAGTACCAGCCCGCTGCTGCTCCGGGAATGGTGCCTGAGGGCTCCCCACGATTCAGGTCCCGTAACTCCTCTCCACTTCTGAATGGCCTCTTCCTCCCCCTGCCCCTCAGTTCATTGTCTAAGCTTGCCTTTGATGCTCAGGGATCCCAGCTTGTCACAAATATACTCATTTTACTTGTTTTTTCAGGTCTTTGTTGTAAAGAGGGCTCGATGGATGCGCCTGTCTATTCCACCATCTTGACTCGGCCTCAGGAATCAAATTCTTCCAATTTTTATGTATTGAAACATATCAGTCTTTCCCCTTAAGGCTTCTGAGTTTTCTGTCAGGCTTGGAAAGGCTTTTCAAGTATTTTACCAGTTTGTTGCCTTTTGACTTTTGTCGAGGAATGGCTCTGCCTGTGAGACTATGAAATTTTCACTGCAGGTAGTTTTGAAGGAAGAAGGGTGCATTTATCCTTCTGCTAATGAGTTGACTAGAGACACAATTAGCTCCCATATAATTCTGTGGCACATCCCCTGGGGTTCTCAGAAGACCCTACCTGCTGAGGTTTGAGGGAGTCTCTTGGAACAACCATCTCAGGATTACTGGACTGTGTCTAAGAGGGGAACGCAGTCACCAAAAGATGGTGCAACATCCCAGCACTAGCAACAGTGAAGAGTCATTACCATCCTTAGGGAGATATTTCCAGAACCTGGATGAAGTCATAGTTGTAGCTAAGTCTGTCATAGAGTGGCCCTGGACAATAGCTGTGGACTTCATGGAGGGAACACAACTCTGCCAGCCTGCAGGGAATAATTACCTGCCACATTATATTCTTGCCGCCCTTATATCTCCAATTAATGCATTGCATTGACTGTATCTGCCAAGAGTCAGGCGGGCAAGAGAAACATTTTATGCAGGCGTCAGCCTCCTGGGACGTAAAATGGAGTGGATAATAGTGAGAATGGATCTAGAGAGACAAATGCAGAATACCCAGCACACACCATTTTTTCATTCTTAAGGTTTTGTTGGGATTAATTTTGTCATTGATGGAATTTAGGTGTCAAATAGGATTTTTTTTTTTTTTTTGAAAGTCTGTACTTCCTGATTTATATGAAAATGAGCTTGCTGTCCTTGGGCCTGTATCACATCTTGACTGGAAAGCTATCTATCTGTGTGTATTCATTTGATTCACTCTTTCTTTCACTCAGATCATTAGGAACACTGAGATAAATTTTCCACCAATCTAAACCAGAGACTCCACCAGCCTGAGACCAGAAGAACTAGATGGTGCCTGGCTACCATTAATGACTGCCCTAACAGGGAACACAACAGAGAGTCCTGGAAGGAGTAGGAGAACAATGTGGAGCACAACTTGAATTCACATAAAAACACCAGACTTAATGGTCTGACAAAGACTGGAGGAACTCCTGAAACTATGGCCCCTGGAGACTCTGTTAACCCAGGACAAAAACCATTCCCGAAGCCCACTCTTCAGACAAAGATTAGACAGGACTATAAAACAAAAAATAATACACATGAGAAAATGCTGCTTAATTCAATCAGATATACAAGACCAAAGGGGTGGCTCATGTCTAGAGGCAGGATGAGAAGGCAGGAAGGGACAGGAACTGGTCCAATGGACACAGGGAACCTCAGGTAGAAAGGGGGAGTATGCTGTCGCATTGTGGGGATTGCAACTGATGTCACAAAACAATATGTGTATAAATTTTTGAATGAGAAATTAACTTGAGTTGTAAACTATCAGCTAAAGCACAATAAAAATAAGTGAATAAATAAGTAAATAAAGGGAATCAGCTAAACAACAAAAATTGCCACAAATCATTGTCAGAATCTCTATATTTTTGTCAGAGCCTTCCTATTTCATTAAAATAAAGTTCTGTTTTGAATACCGTAACTGGATTTTCTTTTTCATAAAAAAGTAATGGTAATGTTTCTAGAAATTCAAAATGCAGGATTTTTTTTAAGTTTTTTTTTTTTTTTTAAATTAGCATCTGTGGACTTCTAGCCTAGAGAAGACTGGAAAAACCGAGGGAAAAAGAAAATCCTGTGGAAATTCTGCATTATGATGCATTAAGAAATGATGCGTTAAGAAGTCCCTAAAGACTGCAACTTCCCTGAGCTCTCAGGGGACAGGCAACGATTGTGATTTAATGACCTGCCTTGTGGGTTCAGCAGCCTGTGGTCAACTTTGAGTCACAGCAGGTCAACATGATCTGGTTTGTCTGAGGATTTTAATACACACTTTTAAAGGCAGTCATTTATTTGTTATACAAGTAATGAAGTCATGCTTGCTGTAAAACAAAAAAAATCCATATGAAGTAAAGAAGAAATGAAATTTCTCGTTTCCCAATTCCAATCAGGAGAGGTAATTCTCGTTAATATTTTGCTATATGGCCTTTTAAAACAACAGCACAGGTGTACAACTTTATCAATTATATGGATGAAGCAGTAATTGGTCTAGATGCTAGTAGATGCTATTTAGCCAAGAGACCCAGAAAACCCTCGCTCTTAACCTGACAATAATCTGTCTACCCTGATCTATGGAATTAACGAATGATAACATTTTTTATAGGGCTTTCATCCCACTGAGGAAATTCTTATAAACTGAGGGAATGCACGCATCTTAGGCTGAAGTCCTAATGTGTTGTTTCGTTCCTTCCCCTGGACCTACAGTGGATATTATCTCATCTCAGATATAACTGGACGATAGGAGTCAACTAAAAGAGGTGAGAGGGAGGAAGCGAGGCAGGGGTGAGGGATTCCTCCCCTGAATGAGTCAGCCTCACCAGTGATGTATCATTTGTGAAAGAGAGATTAGAGAGATCCTTACTCCTGTGCTTTTGCTCCACCTTCCTAAACACTTACTGAACTTCAATACGTAGTATCTATTTGAAACAATGAGGTTAGTATTTGTTCAGTCATCAGGAACTAGCAGCTTAAGTAGAGAAGCTGAAAATGTTCTCACCACATGTGCCTTTCTATACACTCCCTGGATTTTCTATTGTTACACAACCATATGGCAATCCCTCTGGGAAGAAAAGATCACAGAAGTACAAAAAAAAAGTCCTACACCCACCTCATGTGACTCTTCCTAAGAACTTGCAACTGGTCACTATGGCAAGCATTTTAGATGATAGAGGGATGTCTCTTTAATGTTATCACCCAAACCTCTAAAAGGATCAAAGTAGGAATTAACTCTAGGTAAAATTATGTGAGAATTCATCCTCTATTTCCTATGACAAGTTTTCATTAGCTACTTGTCCACCCCAGCTCACCAGACAAGATTTTACAGCCAGCACCACACACCAGCATGGACCAAACAATTCTGCAAGCATAATAGAACACTCTCTAGTATTAAGTTCCCTCAAATAAAGTCTCAAGGATGCAAATGCCACTCTAGTTGCCACAGAAAATGAGAAAAAATCCATTATTTAAAGTCCTAATCTCATGAAAAATTAAACTTAAAAGTCTTCCTTTTCCAAAACACTTAGTAGACAATAGATAAGTGGTAACTTTGGTGAAGGGTGAGACAGTACACAACACTGGGGAAGCCAGAACAACCTGTACAAGGCAAGGTCATGGAAGCTCCATAGGCACATCCAAACTCTCTGAGGAACCAAATTGCTGGGCTGAAGGCGGTGGGGACCATGGTCTCAGGGAACATCTAGCTCAACTGACATAACAGAGTTTATAAAGAAAATATTCTACATTCTACGTCAGTGAGTAGTTTCTGGGGCCTTAAAAGCCTGTGAGGAGCCATCTAGGATAATCCACTGGTCTCACCCCTTCAGGAGCAAGGGAGAATGAAGAAAACTAAAGACAAAAGGGAAAGATTAGTCCAAAGGACTAATAGACCACATCTTCCACAGCCTCTACCAGACTGAGTTCTAGTACAACTAGATGGTGCCCAGCTACTACCACTGACTGCTGTAACGGGGATCACAATAGGGTCATGGGCAGAGCTGGAGAAAAACGTAGAATAAAATTCTAACTCAAAAAGAAAGACCAAACCTGCTGGCCTGATGGAGACTGGAGAAACCGACAGTATAGCCCCCAGACACCCTTTCAGCTCCGTAATGAGGCCACTCCTGAGGTTCACCCTTCAGCCAAAGATTGAACAGGCCCATGGACAAAAACAAGACTAAAGGGGTGCACCAGCCCTGGGCCAGGGACTGGAAGGTAGGAGGGAACAGGAAAGCTGGTAATAGGGAACCCAGGGTTGAGAAGGGAGAGTGTTGACATATGGTGTTGTTAACCAATGCCATACAACAATGTGTGCAGTTTGATGACAAACTAGCTTGCTCTGTAAAGCTTCATCTAAAGTTCAATTAAAAAAAAAGTCTTCCCTTTCCAATTTTTATTTGGCTCAGGACCAGCCATGAAGGCCCCACTATGGAGAGTGGGTAAGTTCCGGGTTCCTCGGCAGCTGCAGCCTGGGCTCTCTGTCACGGGATCGATGGGAAAAGGGTTGCCTCTGTCCACACCTCTACAGTCAGGTCAATGCAGATGTCTCCTGGGAACCACTTTTCCAGAATCCCCGGAGTCAGGAGAACACAGAAGAAAATCACAGATCCACCCCCTCATCCACAAAATTCATAATGTGTGAAACCAGCAAGCAATAGCATTCTCCAAGCAAAAGTCACGGGCTTGCGCTGCTATTAAAATGCCAGATACTGTGTCGCCCAGAAAAAAGCATTCTCTCAGAATGTAGGGTCATGACTAGGTAGAGCTCCTTTAGAGGGCAAGTAGGCAGGAACTAGCAAAATTAGAAATGCACAAATACTTTGATCAGGCAACACCACATCCGGGAATCCATTTGAGAGAAATACTTGCACACGTGATTAAAAATATCTGTATAAGCTGTCCTCTAAAGAATTATTTATGACAATAAGTGTTTATTTATGGCAATAAATATCAATTCCAACTCATAGTGACTCTATACGACAGAGCAGAACTGCCCACAAGGTCTCCTAGAACAAAAACTTGTACTCTGAAGAAAGATAACAGAATACACTATAATGTATCATTCAAAGTGTCTAATAATTTAAAAAATACCAAACATTCAAAGAAACACGTGACCCATATTCAAAGGGAAAAATAAGTCGATAGAAAACAGCTCTCAGCTCAAAGATGTCCCAGATGTTAGATTTAGCAGACTTCAAAGCAGCTATTGTGCACCTACACACACAGAACACATGATGTCAATGAGTGATCTGAGAGATAATCTCAACGGAGCTGTGAAAACCATCCGAAGAAACCAAATGGAAATTCTAGGGCTGCCCAAAGGGCTCATAAACAAAGTGGCCTAGCAGCTGGGATAGAAATTATTCATGAGCTCAGTAACATCTGCTTCCACTTACCAAGGCTAATCTGGCTACAGCCATTACTCAGTGCCCAAAACCAACAGTGGGAAACAACTCAGCGTCCCTGATATGACACCAGTCCCCAGTGGAGGTGAGGCTATCAGCCAGCCACATGATGGCAGGTTGAGGACATACGACCCGTGATGGTTAATGTCATGTGTCCACTTGATTAGGTTATGATTCTCAGTGGTTTGGCAGAAGTTGGACATCCTGCTTTTTCATAAATATAGTGTACTCACTTCCACGATGTGATCTCATGTCATCAGCCTATCAGTTGTAAGAGGAGTTTTCTGAGGGGTGTGGTGTGTATCCACTACATATGGACTTCCCAGCAAAACTTACCCACCTCCCCCCAAATTGGCTGATAACAGGAGGTGGTCTTTCTAGCTTGGCCAGCCCCCATCTGAGTCACTTTGTTAGCATAAACCTTCAGGTGTGGTCTGGAGGCCTATAGGAAACATTCCAACTCATAGTGACCCTATAGGATAGAGTTTCCAAGGAACACCTGGTAGATTCAAACTGCAGACCTTGTTGGTTAGCAGCCATAGCACTTAACCACGATGCCACCAGGGTTTCCTAGGAAACAAAGGAATCTGAATTACTTAGCGAATTCCAAGGGTTTACAGTTATCTCAAGGCACCCTGGTGGGACAGTGGTTAAGTGCTGGGCTGCTAACCCAAAGGTTAGTGGTTTCAATCCACCAGCCATTCCACTGGAGAAAGTTGTGTCGATCTGCTTCCATAAGGACTTAAATCCTCAGAAACTCTCTTGGGCAGGTCTACCCTGTACTATATAAATGTAGGTAGGAGTCGGAATCGACTTGACAACAATGGTTGTTTTTGTTTTTGGTTTAGAGTTATCTCTCAGAAACCAAGGACAAAGATCAAATGCCTTGGATGAAATTAAATTCTTTACCCTACAGTTCATTTCAGAAAACATCTAAAAAACAGTGAATGATATATTGAGAAGTTGCAATGCAAGCTCTTAGAAAACCGACTGTGGCTGTATAAGTGTCAGACCTCTGTCTTGGAGCCTCAAGAGCATGTGGTCAAATTAAAGTCACAGCAGATGAGGTTAGTCTGGTTTGTCTAAGCGTATAAATGGGTAAACATGGTTAATTGTTTTATTGTAAATCTGACAAATAGATGCTTGTTGGAAGAAAAACTTACCAAAAAAAGAAGTGTATAAAGAAGAAAATGAAAGTTATCCTGCCTCCCTCCTGAACCCACTCCCAGATAAACCTTTGCTGACACACCTTTACATATTGTACATAAGAAACTGTGGTGGCTTTGGAGTGTAATGGGAGCTGTTTGCCCAAGGGACGCATGAAGTTCCAAGTCGTGCCCTGAAAATCATCTGCCCTCTCTGGGCAATGAGAAATGGGTGAAGGCAGAGAAAAGGAAATACCATTATTGTTTGCAGAAATTTCACCTTGGGACAGGAAACTCTGGCAAATGAGGCAGAGTTTGTGGTTTATGGTGGAGACTTAAAGAGCTGTGCTATTGCCCTAAACCCAAAGTGAATTTTACCTCATTTCCTCAGATGTGATTTTTTTTTTTTTTTTGCCATTGGGTAGAACTGCCCCCATAGGGTTTCCAAAGAGTGGCTGGTGAATTCAAACTTCAAACCTTTTGATTTACCAGTGAAACTCTTAAACACTGGGCCACCAAGGCTCTGAACGAAATGATACAAGTCCATAGAAGGAGAGGGGCAGAGAAAAAGCAAGACCCGTGAGTCCACTCACACAGGTCAACCGTATCCAAGCCCTGTCTGAGAGAGGACTGCCTTGAGGTTAGTCCGTGGAAACTATGGATGCTGAATGAGTATTGACACACCTGTACTGAGACGAGTTGAAATCGAATTGATGGCAACGAGTTTTCTGTTTTTGGTTTTTCTTGAGATAATTATATATAGGAGCTGGAATCAACTCGACAGCAGTGGGATTGTGTTTCCTTTTTCACTGAGATACTCATGAGTCAAAATCCACTGCACAGCAGTGGAAATGAGGTCTGATATTGGGATGCAGTCATCAGCTTCTGAGGGGGTTCTGTGGTGTTATGCTGAGCATGCTGAACTCTGACTACAGAGATCCAAGTTGAAATCTCAGTGAGACCTTAGTGTTTAATTAGAGGAGTTCTTTTTTTAAAAAAACTCTTTAAATAGTGAATGAAACTTGTTACCCCCCTTTCCGTGTCCCCCTCCTGATGGTCATTTAGGAGCAAGAAAGGTTTCTGACTAGAAGGGAAGAAGCAGGAGGGGAGCCCCTGGCTCTGCAGACTGTGAGTTGCTCCAGATCCCCCTTCTGCTTCCCGCGGCCTTTTGGGCCTCGCAGTCCTGTCCCTTCATCCTCTTCTCTCCTCCTCAGAAAATGAGATTCCAGAAACCCTCAGAAAATAGCTGAGGAAGGAGGAGAGACAGGAAAGAACAGAGCAGAGAATAGGAAAGAAAAAGGGAGAAAGTAGGGAATGAAAGGCAGAGGTACTGTGTGTTCACAGCAGTGGTTTCAGTTGCTGGGTGTGGGCCACCGCCCCTTCTCACTCAGGAGCACTCCCATCCCTTCCTGTCCTACCGGAAAACCGGGTTCCACTGATAAAGCTCCAAGCAGCTTGCCTGGCATTTGTTCTTGCAAAGTTTCCTTTCACAGTGTGCAGGGGTGAGGTGGATTAAGTTGGCTGACAAGCTAGTGGAAGCCAAGTGAAGCACCTTATTGGCTCCCTACGTGTTGACTAGCAGTTGGTGCCCCCACCAACTCAAATGTACTCCATTTTGCCCCTTGCACGTTTTCTGCAGGACCTGGAGTGGAAAATCAAGGTGTTACAATCTTTCTTTAGAGATAAAGAGAGAGCCAGATAATTGGTTATATGGGTTGAAAGTTGTTATCTGTGGAGAACAGGAAATGTAGAAAGGGATCAGGGGACTACTGTTTTTCATAACAAACTTTTGGGCATATATGTCTTTGCTAAAAATATACACTAAATAAAAAAGGTCAGCAAAAACCGGAAGATCCTCAAAAAGATGGAGTAACACAGTGGCTGCAACAATAAAAACAATAGGTACAAGCATAACAGTGATTGTGAGTATGACGCAGAACCGGGCAGTAGTGTTTCATTCTGTTGTAAGTAAGGTCGCTATGAGTAAGACAGACTCAGCAGCACCGAACGAAGGCAACAACAAAAAGAAAAATAATTTCATTGTCATGTAGAATGTTTTTAAAGTTTGTCATTTGTATTGGAATTGAAATTTTGATGTAGTCATATGCATCAGTCTTTAAAGGTTTTGGGATTTGTGTCATCTGTAGAAATCTCTTCCCCCTGTAGGATTAAAAAACTTTTATTAGTGGCAATTTTGAAGCAAACATCCAATCATTATTCCTCTTTTAATGAGCTGAACAGATGGCCTAATAAACTCCCAGATCCTCCCAGATATGACTAATTCCACAGCTGATGCCCTGAAGCATCAGCCACGGAGAGGAGTGATCCTGATTCAGGGCTGAACAGTCCTGAGACCAAGGAAATCCATTAGCCTCTCTGCAAACCTCAGCTTCCTCATCAGCAACACTACAAATGTTGCTTTCACTGTTGGCTAAAATGTGTTTGGGCAACCTTCCATTGTTACGGAGAAGAGAAGCTATCAGCTCTTAGTCAACAAATTAGTATAGTCCCTATGCCATACCATCAGGGTTTCCTGGTGCTGTAGTGGTTCAATGCTATGGCTGCTAACTAAAAGGTCAACAGTTCAAATCCACCAGGTGATCCTTGGAAACTCTATGGGGCAGTTCTGCTCTGTCCTGTAGGGTCACTATGAGTTGGAATCGACTTGATGGCAATGGGTTTGGGTTTTGGTTTATAGGCCATACAACTTCTCATTTTAAGGTCCTACATATTGCCTAGTTTTCTTTGTAGCTACCCTTGAATGACTTCTAAAAACTGTCAGCCAAACAGGAATAGAAGGGAAATTCCTCAGGATAATAAAAGGCATTTATACAACACCAACAGCCAATATTATCGTAAATGGAGTCTGAAAGCATTCCCCTTGAGAATGGGAACTAGACAAAAATGCCCTTTATCACCATTGTCCTGGAGGTCCTAGCCAGAGTAATAAGGCAAGAAAAAGAAATACAGGGCATCCAAATTGGTTAGGAATAGGTAAAAGTATCCCTATTTGCAGATGATATGATCTTATACACACAAAACTCCAAAGAATCCACAAGAAAACTACTGGAACTAATAGAAGATTTCAGCAAACTATCAGGATAAAAGATAAACACACAAAAATCAGCTGGATTCCTCTACACCAACAAAGAGAACTTTGAAGAGGAAATCACCAAATTAATGCCATTTACAATAGCCCTCAAGAAGATAAAATACTTAGGAATTAGTCGAAACAGAGACATAAAAGACCTGTACAAAGAAAACTACAAGACACTACTTCAAGAAACCAAAAGAGACCTACGTAAGTGGAAAAACATATCTTGCTCATGGGTAGGAAGACTCAACATTGCAAAAATGTCTGTTCTACCCTAAGCAATCAACAGACACAATGGAATCCTGATCCAAATTCCAATGACATTTTTAACCAGATGGAGAAACAAATCACCAACTTTATATGGACAGGGAAGACGCCCTGAATAAGTGAAGTGTTCCTGAAAAAGAAGAACAAAGTGGGAGGCTTAACACTCCCTGACTTTAGAAGCTATTATACTGCCACAGTAGTCAAAACACCTTGGTACTGGTACAACAAGAGACACATAGACCGATGGAACATTGAGAATCCAGATGTCAATCCATCTACCTGCAAGCAGACGATATTTAACAAAGGCCCAAAGTCAGTTACATGGGGAAAAGACAGCCTGTTTAAGAAATGGTACTGGCATACCTGGATATCCATCTGCAAAAAAATGAAACAAGACCCATATCTCACACCGTGTACACAAACTAACTCAAAATGGATCAAAGACCTAAGTCTAAAACAATAAAAAATCATGGAAGAAAAAATACGGACAGTGCTAGGAGCTCTTATACATGGCATAAACAGAATACAAATTGTAACAATGCACAAACACCACAAGAAAAACTAGATAACTGGCAGCTCCTAAAAATCAAACTCTTATGCTCATCAAAAGACTTCACTAAAAGAGTCAAAAGAAAACCAGGAAAAATTTTTTGGCTATGACATATCCGATCAGGGTCTAGTCTCTAAAATGTATAAGATACTGCAAAACCTCAACAACTAAAAGACAAATAACTCCATAAAAAAATGGCAAAGGATATGAACAGACATTTCACCAAAGAAGACATTTAGGCGCTAACATATGCCTTAGGAAATGCTCACCATCATTAGCCATTAGAGAAATGCAAATCAAAACTGTAATGAGATACCATCTCACCCCAACAAGGCTAGCATTAATCCATAAAACACAAAATAGTAAATGTTGGAGAGATTGTGGAGAGACTAGAACACTTATACACTCCTGGTGGGAACGTAAAACGGTACAACAAATTTGGAAATCAATATGGCACTTCCTTAAGAAGCTAGAAGTAGAAGTACCATATGATCCAGCAATCCCACTCCTTGGAATATATCCTACAGAAATAAGAGCTGTCACATGAATAGATATATCCACACCCATGTTCATTGCAGCACTGTTCACAATAGCAAAAAGAGGGAACCAACCTAGGTGCCCATCATCAGTCAGATGGATAAACAAATTATGGTACATACACACAATGGAATACTATGCAACAATAAAGAGCAATGAGGAATTCGAGAGACATCTCACAACATGCATGAATCGGGAAGGTATTATGCTGAGTAAAATTAACCCCACAAATTAGTCAGTCACAAAAGGACAAATATTGCATGAGACCACTATCATAAGAACTCAAGAAAAGATTTAAACACATAAGAAAACATTGATGGTTACAAATGTGGGGAGGGAGGGAGAGGGAAATTCACTAACTAGATAAATAGCAGACAAAAATTATCTGAGGTGAAGAGGACAACAGACAATATAGGGGAAGTCAGTACAACTGGAATAAACCAAAAGCTAAGAAGTTTCCTGAACACAACCAAATATTTCGAGGAACAGAATAGCACGGGCTGGGGGCTGGAGACCATGGTTTTGGGGGACATCTAGGTCAACTGGCATAACAAAGTTTATTAAGAAAATGTTCTGCACCTTTGTGTGTGGCGTCTGGGGTCTTCAAAGCTTGTGAGGGGCCATCTAAGATGCATCAATTTGTCCCAACCCACCTGGAACAAAGGAAAATGAAGAACACCAAAGACACAAGGAAAATATTTGCCAGAGAGACAAAAGGGCCACATAAACCAAAGAGTCCATCAGATTGAGACCAGAAGAACTAGATGGTGCCTAGTCACCACCAATAACTGCCCTGACAGGGAATACAACAGATAGCCCCTGACAGAGGACGAGAAAAGTGTGGTGCAGAACTCAGATTCAGTTAAAAAGACAAGAGTTAATGATCTGACTGAGGCTGGAGGAACCGTCCAAGACATGGCCTCGGATGCTCTGTTAGCCCAGAACTGGAACCATTCCTGAGGCCAGCTCTTCATGTAACTGACCTAGGGTTCTTGTCCTGTCCTATTAGCTGATAGAAATTAAACAGATACCACACCACCAGTTGCAAGGGAAAGAGAAAGGGGAAATTTATTGTTTGGGAAAACAAGGAGCAATGTGGGGCCTAGAAACCAAAAGAGCACAGGCTTCCAGCCCCAGGGGAGCTTAGAGCTTTCCTGCCCTCCAGTCCCCAGGGGGCAGGAATGGCGCCCAAAATCCAACACCCCATCCCTCTCATTCAGTATTTGGAAATCCAGATGCTGAGTCAACTGTAAGGTAAGGGAACCTATGCCTTACAAATTGGCTCTGGTGCAGCTCTGTGCAGAACACCTTCCTCTCCAGCGAAATTCAGGTCTGCAGTCACGTTTGGGGCCACTGCTCTTCAGGTCCTGTGCATGCACCAAGATCTTGGTTTGCACATGCTCCAAATTTTGGCACCAAATTCAAACCGTGGTTAGGGCACGCAGTCTGGCAAAGCCACAGTTAGAAGGAAGGTGGGGGGCTGTGGAGGAGCAGGGGAAGTCTTGGCCCTGGCTTTATTCAGACAAATATTGGACTGGATTACAAAACATAAAATGATACTCGTGAGGAGTCTGCTGCTTGGTTCAAGAAGATACGTGAAGCTAAATGGGTGGCTTCTGTCCAGAAGCTGGATGGGAGAACAGAAAGGGACTGGGCCGGCTGAATGGACACAGGAAACCTGGGTTGTAGGAGGAGAGTGTGCTGTCACATTGTGGGATGGCAACTAGTGTCACATAACAACATGTGTATAAAAAATAAAAAAAGGCGCATTCAGTGAATAAATATCTTGGAAATTAAAAGCATAATAGTAGAGTTGTGGGAACAATGTCAAAAGTATTTCCAAGGAAAAAAACCAGAAAGAGCAAGGAAGGAACAACTAAATCTGATCTCCACAGGCAGCATCTCCTGGACTTCCTTGCCCTCATGGTTCCTGTCGGGTGCAGCCAATGGGAGGTAGAGGAAGGTAATCAATGGATAGGAGTAGAGAGAGTTCCTGGTATTTTTAAATTCCCTAGGGCTCCCTCCCTGCCAGGGCCAGGTTTGGCAGTCCCTTGCTGATTCCTCTTCCAGAGACCACAGTCCTGTCCTGTCACCCTCCCCAAGGCTCTGGGTCTCCCAGGGTCTAGTAAAGACTCCTCTACCCTCCCTCCCTGCCCACCCCCATCCAGGCCTGGAGGTGGTAGTGGCCTCCCTGCAGTATCCACATCCCAGGTGCTTCACTATCCTATGCTGAATTCTTTTAATCCTGCCCGCACATTTCACAGGATTAAATATTGCCTTCATAAAACTCCCTTTAAATCCCTCAGTTTGAATGTACCTTCTGTTTCCTGTCAGAGCCATGACTGGTATGAGATGATTTTGTCAGGTAAATCCAGTCATCTCTAGTTAAGAGAAGAGACCTAAAAAGCAGATAGAAAGCCCTGAGTGAGTGACTTTGCCCACTTTGAGCTTCACTGTAGGGTGATACCAGCTTTTTTCACTCAGTTTGGTCAGAATGCCAAGAAAGTTGTCCCGGAGGATTTTTAGCTTAAGAACAAATAGGGAGAAAAAGGCAACCAAAGACTCAAAAACGAAAACTAGTCTACAGGACTAACAGCCTACAGGAACCACAGCCTCATCTACCTTGACAGCAGAATAACGAGATGGTGCCCGGCTACCATCACCGACCGTTTCGACCAGGGATCCAATAGATGGTCCAGGATAGGATGGGAGAAAAATGTAGAACGAAACTCAAATTCCTAAAGAAGTCAATATTTATTGGGCCGGTAGAGACCAGACGAACGCCTGAGACTGTCGCCCTGGGATATGCTTTATACCCGGGTCTCAAACCACTCCTGGTGTTCACCTATCAGCCAAAACACAGAGTGGCTCAAAAAATAAATAATATCACCTGCGACTACTTCACCCCTCCAAATAATAAGACCTAACAGTCCAAATTTACCCTAGACCAACAATGAGAAGGTACGGGGGGCAAGGAAGTAATGGAAACAGAGCCACGAGAATGGAAATAAGGCAAAAGCTGACACATTGTGAAAAGTGCAACCAGTGTCACTGAGTAACAGGCGGTTAAGTCAAAAAGTGCTGCTTCTAGGGTTCCAGTTGATACATGCACGGGTTTATTCCACACAAAGCGTGTTTAAACATGTCTCTGTGAACCGTGCATGGCTGCAAATTCTCTCAGTAACACACGTGTTGGTTTCCTTAAGGTCCCTTCAGAAATTAAAAAACAAAAAACAGATATATTTTATGCCCTGGGAAGAAAATGGTTTTGAAGTCATCGCTAAAATCAATTTTTGTTCTATTCTACGTATTAGTATTAAGCCCACCCACTGCCGTCGAGTCGATTCCGACTCATAGCGACCCTATAGAACAGAACTAAGAGCCATTCATTATTCCAAGAAGGTTGCACAGGCTTCAGCCGAACGCCAAAGAGGTGTGGGAAGGAGAGGTGAAGAACCCGCGGAGTCCGGGAGAAACGCGCCTGGGCCAGGCCTCGGACTCTGCTCGCCGCCTAAACCGTGGCGGGAAGGTTCTGGTGCTGACGCTACTATTCCTACCTTTTTACAGCACCCCTTGCCCCAAAAGCAGCGCTTTTATTTTTCTGGCTCCAGTTTTAAAGCATGCAGTCATGAAAGGGTTATTAACCATTTCATAATAGTTATTTTCCAGAAAAGTCTACCCTTGCTACACTTTTGTTACAACTTTTACAGCACTTCTCCATGATGAATCCCCAGGTTTCTTGTCTTCAAGCAGGAGGACAGGTGCAGCTGCAGGGACTCTGAATCTACCCGCTCTATGACCTTCCTGGGGTGGCAGTAGCGAGCCATCGCTATTTTTTCGGGGCTGTGCGCAGTATTTTTAGAGCCCTGTGCAAAAACCCATTCACTAAAATTATGTGGACTGCACATGCATCGAAAAGACTGAAAGATCCTCCCCCTCGCTGTTCATACATATGTATGTCACTCCCTATAAAAGGAGCAAATCTGCCCTGGTTCAGGGAGCTGTAGCCTTGGGTCACGAGACTCTGCCTGTCTCCCAGTTTGCAACTCTGAATAAAACTTTCTGTTCTTTCAACCCTGTGTCTGGCTGACTTGAATTGGCTAGCCTGCTTGACAAGAACCTATGAGTTGATGATTTCAGTTTGCTCTTCCCTCACCCCTTGCCTCAAGCCCTCTCTTACCTCCTTCATGGGCAGACAGCATTAGCTCTCTGTGCCTTGGATTCGCACCTGACATGCATGAGGAGATTGGAAAATTAGGAAGAAAGATTCCTTAAGCTGCCCTCTCTTTCAGTGATGGTGGAGGTTGTAAATGGTGTTGTTGTTAGTTGCTGTCAAGTGGATTCCTACTCATCACGACCCCAGGTGTGCAGAGTAGAACTTCTCCATAGGGTTTTCAAAGCTGTGATCTTTCGGAAGCAGATTGCCAGGTGTGTCTTCCAAGATGCCTCCGGGTGGTGGATTTGAAACGCCAGCCTTTGGGCTAGTAGTCGAGGATTTAACTGTTTTTGCCACCCAGGGCCTCCAGGAATTTAAATAAATAGAACATTACCTTCTCACTGTCAGAAATAACTTTAGATTTTTCCTTATGTGAAAATGCTGAATATTAAAGTACACTTTAGAAGAAAACCGTAGGTCTTGCGTTGGCAGGTGTGGACATTTTGCCAACCCTTCCCAGGCTGTGTCCTTACCTCGCGCTCCTTCTGAGCCACCAAAAAAAACAAACCAAACCCAATGCCGTCAAGTTAATTCCAACTCATAGCGACCCTATAGGACAGGGTAGAACTGCCCCACAGAGTTTCCAAGGAGCGCCTGGCGAATTTGAACTGCCAGCCTCTTGGTTAGCAGCCGTAGCACTTAACCACTACGCCACCAGGGTTTCTTTCTGAGCCACAGTGTCCTAGTAAATTGAAATAACGTCGAATCCTGCTTCACTAGTCAAACTGAGAAAAGGCACGAAGGACCATGGCGCCCCCTCGTGGCTACTGCGGGCACAGCACACAGAGATCTGCAAGGCCCCAGGAGACAACTA
This sequence comes from Loxodonta africana, assembly GCF_030014295.1. Classification (NCBI taxonomy): domain Eukaryota; kingdom Metazoa; phylum Chordata; class Mammalia; order Proboscidea; family Elephantidae; genus Loxodonta; species Loxodonta africana. The sequence goes on from NC_087344.1 coordinate 135,203,407, forward strand.
GGGAGGGTAAGGTGCGGAGGGCGGGAGGAGAAGACAAAGGCAGGTTCAAAGAAAACCAGCTAAAACGTGCAAGATGCCGAGTGAGTGTTCAAGACATTGGAACTACAAGTCGTGCATCCTACCGACTGATACAGCTCGATGAAGAAAAGCCGTAAACTTTTCTCCCCAGAGCAAAGGGTTTCCTTGCCCAAATATAAAATACCTGAATTTAGACTGAAGTCCATTTTCAGTGCCTTTCCAATGAGAAAACATGGCTTTGCAGAGAGTTTAAGGGCTTTCCTCAGTCAGAGCTTAAGGGCTAAGTTATGCTCTGGCTCCCCGAGGGAGGAGTTTCTGACCAAAAGGAGTCTATCCACAGGGTGGTTAGGAACTCCTTGGATACTGGATTCCAGGCATATCAGATATACCAAGGTTGTTACACAATCTTTAATCTGGTCTGTGGCTAGGGGCACTACCTCTGGGAAGGCCTCCCTTCCAGTCCTGGCACCACTACTTGCCTTCTGTTTGACCTTGGGCCAGCTCCTTCAATGTTTCAAGTCTCTTATAAAAATAATAGTATTAACTGTCTCATAGAGTTACTGTATAGATTAATGGGATGATATAATAATACACATAACATAGTGTATGGCACATATTAGGTATACCAAAGAAAAGCCAAACCTATCGCCATCAAGTCGATTCTAACTCCTAGTGACCCTATAAGACAGAGTAGAACTGCTGCATAATGTTTCCAGGGAGCACCCGGTGGATTTCAACTGCCAACCTTTTGGTTAGGAGCCATAGCACTTCACCACTATGCCACTGGGGTTTCTGTATTAGGTGGGGGAAATAGGAAATAACATCGAAGATAAGTTGTTTTTTCTTTACTTGTCAAATATAACAAAAGTGTACAAGTTTCCTGTTTGTGCCATGTTGGATTTACAGAGAATGGTATTTACTTTTCTATCTTAAACCACTAGAAGACAAGACAAAATACGTGCAACAGCGCTTTGGAGACATTGAACCACAGGAAGTATAGGACAGAGCTCAGACTGAGCCAGTAACAGTGTGTGCTCCCACAACCTGAAGATAAAGAGAATCTAACACATGTGGCACGAAGGAGAGTCTTCAGAAGGGTAATGCCTCAATAAAGTGTCCAAACTAGCCTAGAATGTTCTGGACTTGCCCAACAAAGCTTAAAAGCCAGCCTGGAAAGAATCACATTGTTTGCAAGTAACTTAATGACATCCCAAAGCAAAGTCCAAAAATATTGAAAGGAGTATAGGAAAAAAATTTTTTTAGTAGCCCTGGTGCAGGAAAATATGATCCATAACTGTGAGAAAAATTTATTAACTTAGAGGATAGAATCAGTGGAGAAGATATTAAAATAGCTATTATAAACATACTCTGTGTGTTCAGAAAAATGGAGGAAAATGTGAGCTAGATGAGGAGAGAAATGAAAAGTACAGAGAGAGACTCAGGTAGAACTTCTAGAAATGAACAATACACTGGATGACTTTTTCAGCTAAATGGACACTGTAGGAGACATACCAACATAAATTATCCAAAATGAAACCCAGAGGGCAAAAAGAACTAAAAATGTAAAGAACAGAGCATCACTGACCTGTGAGAAAACATCAAGTGGCCTATTACCCATGTAATTGGAGCCTTGGAAACAGGGTAGCTGGAGTGGCCAAAAAAAAAAAAAAATTGAATAGATAACAATAGTCCCAAGGGGAAGGTTACTGGCATGTCCTTGTGGCCTCCGTGGAGACAGCACACAGCGATCTATCTGTACAACTCCAGGAGCCACTGGATAACAAAGAGGAGAACAAAGAAGTCATTCAACGGTAGCTACAAAGAAAACTAGGCAATATGTAGGACCTTAAAATGAAAAGTTGTATGGCCTATAAACCAAAACCCAAACCCATTGCCATCAAGTCGATTCCGACTCATAATGACCCTACAGAACAGAGTAGAACTGCCCCATAGAGTTTCCAAGGATCGCCTGGTGGATTTGAACTGTTGACCTTTTAGTTAGCAGCCACAGCATTGAACCACTACAGCACCAGGAAACCCTGGTGGTATGGCATAGGGACTATACTGGTTTGTTGACTAAGAGCTGATAGCTTCTCTTCTCCGTAACAATGGAAGGTTGCCCAAACACATTTTAGCCAACAGTGAAAGCAACATTTGTAGTGTTGCTGATGAGGAAGCTGAGGTTTGCAGAGAGGCTAATGGATTTCCTTGGTCTCAGGACTGTTCAGCCCTGAATCAGGATCACTCCTCTCAGTGGCTGATGCTTCAGGGCATCAGCTGTGGAATTAGTCATATCTGGGAGGATCTGGGAGTTTATTAGGCCATCTGTTCAGCTCATTAAAAGAGGAATAATGATTGGATGTTTGCTTCAAAATTGCCACTAATAAAAGTTTTATAATCCTACAGGGGGAAGAGATTTCTACAGATGACACAAATCCCAAAACCTTTAAAGACTGATGCATATGACTACATCAAAATTTCAATTCCAATACAAATGACGAACTTTGAAAGCATTCTACATGACAATGAAATTATTTTTCTTTTTGTTGTTGCCTTTGTTCGGTGCTGCTGAGTCTGCCTTACTCATAGCGACCTTACTTACAACAGAATGAAACACTACTGCCCGGTTCTGCGTCATACTCACAATCGCTGTTATGCTTGTACCTATTGTTTTTATTGTTGCAGCCACTGTGTTACTCCATCTTTTTGAGGATCTTCCGGTTTTTGCTGACCTTTTTTATTTAGTGTATATTTTTAGCAAAGACATATATGCCCAAAAGTTTGTTATGAAAAACAGTAGTCCCCTGATCCCTTTCTACATTTCCTGTTCTCCACAGATAACAACTTTCAACCCATATAACCAATTATCTGGCTCTCTCTTTATCTCTAAAGAAAGATTGTAACACCTTGATTTTCCACTCCAGGCCCTGCAGAAAACGTGCAAGGGGCAAAATGGAGTACATTTGAGTTGGTGGGGGCACCAACTGCTAGTCAACACGTAGGGAGCCAATAAGGTGCTTCACTTGGCTTCCACTAGCTTGTCAGCCAACTTAATCCACCTCACCCCTGCACACTGTGAAAGGAAACTTTGCAAGAACAAATGCCAGGCAAGCTGCTTGGAGCTTTATCAGTGGAACCTGGTTTTCCGGTAGGACAGGAAGGGATGGGAGTGCTCCTGAGTGAGAAGGGGCGGTGGCCCACACCCAGCAACTGAAACCACTGCTGTGAACACACAGTACCTCTGCCTTTCATTCCCTACTTTCTCCCTTTTTCTTTCCTATTCTCTGCTCTGTTCTTTCCTGTCTCTCCTCCTTCCTCAGCTATTTTCTGAGGGTTTCTGGAATCTCATTTTCTGAGGAGGAGAGAAGAGGATGAAGGGACAGGACTGCGAGGCCCAAAAGGCCGCGGGAAGCAGAAGGGGGATCTGGAGCAACTCACAGTCTGCAGAGCCAGGGGCTCCCCTCCTGCTTCTTCCCTTCTAGTCAGAAACCTTTCTTGCTCCTAAATGACCATCAGGAGGGGGACACGGAAAGGGGGGTAACAAGTTTCATTCACTATTTAAAGAGTTTTTTTAAAAAAAGAACTCCTCTAATTAAACACTAAGGTCTCACTGAGATTTCAACTTGGATCTCTGTAGTCAGAGTTCAGCATGCTCAGCATAACACCACGGAACCCCCTCAGAAGCTGATGACTGCATCCCTATACCAGACCTCATTTCCACTGCTATGCAGTGGATTTTGACTCATGAGTATCTCAGTGAAAAAGGAAACACAATCCCACTGCTGTCGAGTTGATTCCAGCTCCTATATATAATTATCTCAAGAAAAACCAAAAACAGAAAACTCGTTGCCATCAATTCGATTTCAACTCATCTCAGTACAGGTGTGTCAATACTCATTCAGCATCCATAGTTTCCACGGACTAACCTCAAGGCAGTCCTCTCTCAGACGGGGCTTGGATACGGTTGACCTGTGTGAGTGGACTCACGGGTCTTGCTTTCTCTCTGCCCCTCTCCTTTTATTGACTTGTGTCATTTCATTCAGAGCCTTGGTGGCCCAGTGTTTAAGAGATTCACTGGTAAATCAAAAGGTTTGAAGTTTGAATTCACCAGCCGCTCCTTGGAACCCCTATGGGGGCAGTTCTACTCTGTAATATAGGGTCACTTTTGGCTAGACCCGATGGGAAAAAAAAAAAAAAAAAAATTCATTCACATCTCAGGAACTGAGGGAAAATTCACTTTGGGGTTAGGGCAATAGCACAGCTCTTTAAGTCTCCACCATAAACCACAAACTCTGCCTCATTTGCCAGAGTTTCCTGTCCCAAGGTGAAATTTCTGCAAACAATAGTGGTATTTCCTTTTCTCTGCCTTCACCCATTTCTCATTGCCCAGAGAGGGCAGATGATTGTCAGGGCAGGACTTGGGACTTCATGCCTCCCTTGGGCAAACAGCTCCCATTACACTCCAAAGCCACCACAGTTTCTTATGTACAATATGTAAAGGTGTGTCAGCAAAGGTTTATCTGGGAGTGGGTTCAGGAGGGAGGCAGGATAACTTTCATTTTCTTCTTTATACACTTCTTTTTTTGGTAAGTTTTTCTTCCAACAAGCATCTATTTGTCAGATTTACAATAAAACAATTAACCATGTTTACCCATTTATACGCTTAGACAAACCAGACTAACCTCATCTGCTGTGACTTTAATTTGACCACATGCTCTTGAGGCTCCAAGACAGAGGTCTGACACTTATACAGCCACAGTCGGTTTTCTAAGAGCTTGCATTGCAACTTCTCAATATATCATTCACTGTTTTTTAGATGTTTTCTGAAATGAACTGTAGGGTAAAGAATTTAATTTCATCCAAGGCATTTGATCTTTGTCCTTGGTTTCTGAGAGATAACTCTAAACCAAAAACAAAAACAACCATTGTTGTCAAGTCGATTCCGACTCCTACCTACATTTATATAGTACAGGGTAGACCTGCCCAAGAGAGTTTCTGAGGATTTAAGTCCTTATGGAAGCAGATCGACACAACTTTCTCCAGTGGAATGGCTGGTGGATTGAAACCACTAACCTTTGGGTTAGCAGCCCAGCACTTAACCACTGTCCCACCAGGGTGCCTTGAGATAACTGTAAACCCTTGGAATTCGCTAAGTAATTCAGATTCCTTTGTTTCCTAGGAAACCCTGGTGGCATCGTGGTTAAGTGCTATGGCTGCTAACCAACAAGGTCTGCAGTTTGAATCTACCAGGTGTTCCTTGGAAACTCTATCCTATAGGGTCACTATGAGTTGGAATGTTTCCTATAGGCCTCCAGACCACACCTGAAGGTTTATGCTAACAAAGTGACTCAGATGGGGGCTGGCCAAGCTAGAAAGACCACCTCCTGTTATCAGCCAATTTGGGGGGAGGTGGATAAGTTTTGTTGGAAAATCCATATGTAGTGGATACACACCACACCCCTCAGAAAACTCCTCTTACAACTGATTGGCTGATTGGCTGATGACATGAGATCACATCGTGGAAGTGAGTACACTATATTGCATTATGAAAAAGCAGGATGTCCAACTTCTGCCAAACCACTGAGAATCATAACCTAATCAAGTGGACACATGACATTAACCATCACGGGTCGTATGTCCTCAACCTGCCATCATGTGGCTGGCTGATAGCCCCACCTCCACTGGGGACTGGTGTCATATCAGGGAGGGACGCTGAGTTGTTTCCCACTGTTGGTTTTGGGCACTGAGTAATGGCTGTAGCCAGATTAGCCTTGGTAAGTGGAAGCAGATGTTACTGAGCTCATGAATAATTTCTATTCCTGCTGCTTGGCCACTTTGTTTATGAGCCCTTTGGGCAGCCCTGGAATTTCCATTTGGTTTCTTCGGATGGTTTTCACAGCTCCGTTGAGATTATCTCTCAGATCACTCATTGACATCATGTGTTCTGTGTGTGTAGGTGCACAATAGCTGCTTTGAAGTCTGCTAAATCTAACATCTGGGACATCTTTGAGCTGAGAGCTGTTTTCTATCGACTTATTTTTCCCTTTGAATATGGGTCACGTGTTTCTTTGAATGTTTGGTATTTTTTAAATTATTAGACACTTTGAATGATACATTATAGTGTATTCTGTTATCTTTCTTCAGAGTACAAGTTTTTGTTCTAGGAGACCTTGTGGGCAGTTCTGCTCTGTCGTATAGGGTCACTCTGAGTTGGAATTGATATTTATTGCCATAAATAAACACTTATTGTCATAAATAATTCTTTAGAGGACAGCTTATACAGATATTTTTAATCACGTGTGCAAGTATTTCTCTCAAATGGATTCCCGGATGTGGTGTTGCCTGATCAAAGTATTTGTGCATTTCTAATTTTGCTAGTTCCTGCCTACTTGCCCTCTAAAGGAGCTCTACCTAGTCATGACCCTACATTCTGAGAGAATGCTTTTTTCTGGGCGACACAGTATCTGGCATTTTAATAGCAGCGCAAGCCCGTGACTTTTGCTTGGAGAATGCTATTGCTTGCTGGTTTCACACATTATGAATTTTGTGGATGAGGGGGTGGATCTGTGACGTTCTTCTGTGTTCTCCTGACACCGGGGATTCTGGAAAAGTGGTTCCCAGGAGAGACTTGCATTGACCTGACTGTAGAGGTGTGGACAGAGGCAACCCTTTTCCCATCGATCCCGTGACAGAGAGCCCAGGCTGCAGCTGCCGAGGAACCCGGAACTTACCCACTCTCCATAGTGGGGCCTTCATGGCTGGTCCTGAGCCAAATAAAAATTGGAAAGGGAAGACTTTTTTTTTAATTGAACTTTAGATGAAGCTTTACAGAGCAAGCTAGTTTGTCATCAAACTGCACACATTGTTGTATGGCATTGGTTAACAACACCACGATATATCAACACTCTCCCTTCTCAACCCTGGATTCCCTATTACCAGCTTTCCTGTTCCCTCCTACCTTCCAGTCCCTGGCCCAGGGCTGGTGTACCTCTTTAGTCTTGTTTTTGTCCATGGGCCTGTTCAATCTTTGGCTGAAGGGTGAACCTCAGGAGTGGCCTCATTACGGAGCTGAAAGGGTGTCTGGGGGCTATACTGTCAGGATTTCTCCAGTCTCCATCAGGCCAGCCCATCTGGTCTTTCTTTTTGAGTTAGAATTTTATTCTACATTTTTCTCCAGCTCTGTCCAGGACCCTATTGTGATCCCCGTCAGAGCAGTCAGTAGTAGTAGCTGGGCACCATCTAGTTGTACTAGACTCAGTCTGGTAGAGGCTGTGGTAGATGTGGTCCATTAGTCCTTTGGACTAATCTTCCCCTTTTGTCTTTAGTTTTCTTCATTCTTCCTTGCTCCTGAAGGGGTGAGACCAGTGGAATATCCTAGATTGCTCCTCACAGGCTTTTAAGACCCCAGAAGCTACTCACTGAAGTAGAATGTAGAATATTTTCTTTATGAACTCTGTTATGCCAGTTGAACTAGATGTTCCCTGAGACCATGGTCCCCATTGCCTTCAGCCCAGCAATTTGGTTCCTCAGAGAGTTTGGATGTGTCTATGGAGCTTCCATGACCTTGCCTTGTACAGGTTGTTCTGGCTTCCCCAGTGTTGTGTACTGTCTCACCCTTCACCAAAGTTACCACTTATCTATTGTCTACTAAGTGTTTTGGAAAAGGAAGACTTTTAAGTTTAATTTTTCATGAGATTAGGACTTTAAATAATGGATTTTTTTTCTCTTTTTCTGTGGCAACTAGAGTGGCATTTGCATCCTTAAGACTTTATTTGAGGGAACTTAATACTAGAGAGTGTTCTATTATGCTTGCAGAATTGTTTGGTCCATGCTGGTGTGTGGTGCTGGCTGTAAAATCTTGTCTGGTGAGCTGGGGTGGACAAGTAGCTAATGAAAACTTGTCATAGGAAATAGAGGATGAATTCTCACATAATTTTACCTAGAGTTAATTCCTACTTTGATCCTTTTAGAGGTTTGGGTGATAACATTAAAGAGACATCCCTCTATCATCTAAAATGCTTGCCATAGTGACCAGTTGCAAGTTCTTAGGAAGAGTCACATGAGGTGGGTGTAGGACTTTTTTTTTGTACTTCTGTGATCTTTTCTTCCCAGAGGGATTGCCATATGGTTGTGTAACAATAGAAAATCCAGGGAGTGTATAGAAAGGCACATGTGGTGAGAACATTTTCAGCTTCTCTACTTAAGCTGCTAGTTCCTGATGACTGAACAAATACTAACCTCATTGTTTCAAATAGATACTACGTATTGAAGTTCAGTAAGTGTTTAGGAAGGTGGAGCAAAAGCACAGGAGTAAGGATCTCTCTAATCTCTCTTTCACAAATGATACATCACTGGTGAGGCTGACTCATTCAGGGGAGGAATCCCTCACCCCTGTCTCTCTTTCTCCTTCTCACCTCTTTTAGTTGACTCCTATCATCCAGTTATATGTGAGATGAGATAATATCCACTGTAGGTTTAAGGGAAGGAACGAAACAACACATTAGGATTTTGGCCTAAGATGTGTGCACTCCCTCAGTTTATAAGATTTCCTCAGTGGGATGAAAGCCCTATAAAAAATGTTACCATTCCTTATTCCATAGATCAGGGTAGACAGATTATTGTCAGGTTAAGAGCGAGGGTTTTCTGGGTCTCTTGGCTAAATAGCATCTACTAGCTTCTAGACCAATTACCGCTTCATCCATATAATTGATAAAGTTGTACACCTGTGCTATTGTTTTAAAAGGCCATATAGCAAAATATTAATGAGAATTACCTCTCATGATTGGAATTGGGAAATGAGAAATTTCATTTCTTCTTTACTTCATATGGATTTTTTGTTTTACAGCAAGCATGACTTCATTATTTTCATAACATATAAATGACTGCCTTTAAAAGTATGTATTAAAATCCTCAGACAAACCAGTTCGTGTTGACCTGCTATGACTCAAAGTTGACCACAGGCTGCTGAAACCACAAGGCAGGTCATTAACTCACAATCGTTGCCTGTCCCCTGAGAGCTCAGGGAAGTTGCAGTCTTTAGGGACTTCTTAACGCATCATTTCTTAATGCATCATAATGCAGAAGTTCCACAGGATTTTCTTCTTCCCTGGGTTTTTCCAGTCTTCTCTAGGCTAGAAGTCCACAGATGCTAATTTAAAAAAAAAACTTAAAAAAAATCCTGCATTTTGAATTTCTAGAAACATTACCATTACTTTTTTATGAAAAAGAAAATCCAGTTATGGTATTCAAAACAGAACTTTATTTTAATGAAATAGGAAGGCTCTGACAAAAATATAGAGATTCTGACAATGATTTGTGGCAATTTTTGTTGTTTAGCTGATTCCCTTTATTTACTTATTTATTCACTTATTTTTATTGTGCTTTAGCTGATAGTTTACAACTCAAGTTAATTTCTCATTCAAAAATTTATACACATATTGTTTTGTGACATCAGTTGCAATCCCCACAATGCGACAGCACACTCCCCCTTTCTACCTGAGGTTCCCTGTGTCCATTGGACCAGTTCCTGTCCCTTCCTGCCTTCTCATCCTGCCTCTAGACATGAGCCACCCCTTTGGTCTTGTATATCTGATTGAATTAAGCAGCATTTTCTCATGTGTATTATTTTTTGTTTTATAGTCCTGTCTAATCTTTGTCTGAAGAGTGGGCTTCGGGAATGGTTTTTGTCCTGGGTTAACAGAGTCTCCAGGGGCCATAGTTTCAGGAGTTCCTCCAGTCTTTGTCAGACCATTAAGTCTGGTGTTTTTATGTGAATTCAAGTTGTGCTCCACATTGTTCTCCTACTCCTTCCAGGACTCTCTGTTGTGTTCCCTGTTAGGGCAATCATTAATGGTAGCCAGGCACCATCTAGTTCTTCTGGTCTCAGGCTGGTGGAGTCTCTGGTTTAGATTGGTGGAAAATTTATCTCAGTGTTCCTAATGATCTGAGTGAAAGAAAGAGTGAATCAAATGAATACACACAGATAGATAGCTTTCCAGTCAAGATGTGATACAGGCCCAAGGACAGCAAGCTCATTTTCATATAAATCAGGAAGTACAGACTTTCAAAAAAAAAAAAAAATCCTATTTGACACCTAAATTCCATCAATGACAAAATTAATCCCAACAAAACCTTAAGAATGAAAAAAGCGTGTGTGCTGGGTATTCTGCATTTGTCTCTCTAGATCCATTCTCACTATTATCCACTCCATTTTACGTCCCAGGAGGCTGACGCCTGCATAAAATGTTTCTCTTGCCCGCCTGACTCTTGGCAGATACAGTCAATGCAATGCATTAATTGGAGATATAAGGGCGGCAAGAATATAATGTGGCAGGTAATTATTCCCTGCAGGCTGGCAGAGTTGTGTTCCCTCCATGAAGTCCACAGCTATTGTCCAGGGCCACTCTATGACAGACTTAGCTACAACTATGACTTCATCCAGGTTCTGGAAATATCTCCCTAAGGATGGTAATGACTCTTCACTGTTGCTAGTGCTGGGATGTTGCACCATCTTTTGGTGACTGCGTTCCCCTCTTAGACACAGTCCAGTAATCCTGAGATGGTTGTTCCAAGAGACTCCCTCAAACCTCAGCAGGTAGGGTCTTCTGAGAACCCCAGGGGATGTGCCACAGAATTATATGGGAGCTAATTGTGTCTCTAGTCAACTCATTAGCAGAAGGATAAATGCACCCTTCTTCCTTCAAAACTACCTGCAGTGAAAATTTCATAGTCTCACAGGCAGAGCCATTCCTCGACAAAAGTCAAAAGGCAACAAACTGGTAAAATACTTGAAAAGCCTTTCCAAGCCTGACAGAAAACTCAGAAGCCTTAAGGGGAAAGACTGATATGTTTCAATACATAAAAATTGGAAGAATTTGATTCCTGAGGCCGAGTCAAGATGGTGGAATAGACAGGCGCATCCATCGAGCCCTCTTTACAACAAAGACCTGAAAAAACAAGTAAAATGAGTATATTTGTGACAAGCTGGGATCCCTGAGCATCAAAGGCAAGCTTAGACAATGAACTGAGGGGCAGGGGGAGGAAGAGGCCATTCAGAAGTGGAGAGGAGTTACGGGACCTGAATCGTGGGGAGCCCTCAGGCACCATTCCCGGAGCAGCAGCGGGCTGGTACTAGCAATCGGCGGCAGTTTCCTCAGGTAGAAGCAGCCAGCCGCACAGCCCACTCACACCTCCGGAACCTGAGGAGAACAGCGCTCTTGGCAAAAGCTAAGTACTTGGGTACATTTTACCACACTCCCCCACCCCCAAGTCGGCTTCAGTGGCTGAATCCCTGGGCCTGAGATAGACCCTGGAGAGCACCTACAGCCATCCTCCCGGCCTTGGGGAAGGAAAAAAATTGCAACTAGGGGGAAAAGATAATTTGCTGGCTCCGTTAACAGGGGGAGCTCAGGACAGAAGCGCCTCCTGTCCAGGCATAAACCGTCAATGGAACTTGAGCACCTTTCCCATCTGCATGGACCTGTGTGGGCTTATTTCGGGAGAATAGGCCCTTGTCAGCAAACTCCAACCATTTCAGCTGTGCGGTGGAGAGGTGGCTGTTTGACATTCGACATTGCTTTGCCTATTAAACAAGGTCCTCACCTACCCACATCAAGGACCTAAGGACTGGTAGCTCCATTCAGGTCACACAGCCACCCACGACAGGGGTCCAAAGATAACTGCTACCTCCGAGTCCTTACAACCAAAAACTTTGGGTGCCCATGGTCTCTCTGCAGAACCCACCCACCAGTACGCTCTAGGGAACAGAGATGCGTTTTCCTCAGAGACACTTGGGGGTGAGTTCTCAGCCCCGTGCCTTGTTCAGAGCGTGACCCCCTGCTGCAATCAGATACTGGTATATACGCCAATCACCCCTGCCCCTCTAAGACTGTAGCACAGAGCCTGTACCACACACTTGATATCAGCTACCTGGAAACCTGAACTGAATTCATACAAGAAAACTGAATGGACTCCTAGACTGATATACCTGATAACAGCTCTAGCCAGCTGGGGACAGGACACCAGAGCTCCAAAGGTGAAAATAATCAAGCTAGCTCACTCAAGCAACCCATAGGGGTATACCAAAACAAAACAAAGCAAGCAGCTATGACACAGGTAGCAAGCATAAACTAATACAATAACTTATAGATGGCTTGGAGACAACAGTCAATATCAAGTCACATAAAGACCATGATCACCTTAACAGGCCCTCAAAACAAAGAATCCAGGGATCTTCTAGATGAAAGTGCATTCCTGGAATTACCAGATGCAGAATACAAACGTTTAATATACAGAACCCTTCAAGACATCAGGAAGGAAATGAGGCAATATGCAGAACAAGCCAAGGAACACACAGATAAAGCAATTGAAGAAATTAAAAAGATTATTCAGGAACATAACGAAAAGTTTAATAAGCTGGAAAAATCCATAGACAGACAGCAGTCAGCAATTCAGAAAATTAACAATAAAATTACAGAATTAGATAACTCCATAGAAAGTCAGAGAAGAATTGAGCAAATAGAAGCTAGAATTTCTGAACTTGAAGATAAATCACTTGGCACTAATATATTTGAAGAAAAATCAGATAAAAGAATTAAAAAAAATGAAGAAACCTTAAGAATCATGTGGGACTCTATCAAGAGAAATAACCTACGAGTGATTGGAGTACCAGAACAGGGAGGGATAACAGAAAATACAGAGGAAATTGTTGAAGATTTTTTGGCTGAAAACTTCCCTGATATTGTGAAAGATGAAAAGATATCTACCCAAGATGCTCATTGAACTCCACATAAGGCAGATCTTAAAAGAAAGGCACCAAGACACATTGTAATCAAGTTTGACAAAACCAAAGATAAAGAGACAATTTTAAGAGCAGCGAGTGATAAAACAAAAGTCACCTACAAAGGAGAGCCAATAACAATAAGACCGGACTACTCGGCACAAACCACGGAGGCAAGAAGGCAATGGGATGACATATTTAAAAAATTGAAGGAAAGAAATTGCCTGCGAAGAATCATATATCCATCAAAACTATCTCTTAACTATGAAGGTGAAATTAAGACATTTGCAGATAAACACAAGTTGAGGGAATTTGTACAAACCAAACCAAAACTACAAGAAATACTAAAGGGAGTTCTTCGGTTAGAAAATCAATAATATCAGGTATCAACCCAAGATTAGAACACTGGACAGAGCAAACAGAAATCAACCCAGACAGGGAAATCCAAAAAAAAAAAAAAAAACAAAGCAAGATTATATATATTAAAAAAAAGCCCCAAACAGGGTAACAGTGATGTTATTATATAAAAGAAGACAACATTAAAATAATAAAGAGGGACTAAGAAATGTAATCATACACCTTCCATATGGAGAGGAAGATACGGCAATACAAAGAAATAAAAGTCTTAAATTTGGAAAAATAGGGGTAAATAATAAGGTAACCACAAAGGAGACAAACTATCCTATTCATCAAAAGAAAATACAAGGGAAAAATAGAGACTCAGCAGAAACAAAATCAACAACAACAAATATGAGGAAAGGACAATATAGAAAGAAAATCTACTCAGCACATAAAATCAAGTGGGAAAAAGAAACTGTCAACACACAAAAAAGACATCAAAATGATAGCACTAAATTCATAACCTATCCATAATTACCCTGAATGTAAATGGACTAAATGCACCAATAAAGAGACAGAGAGTGGCAGAATGGATTAAAAAACAAGATCCATCTATATGCTGCGTACAAGAGACACGCATTAGACTTAGAGACACAAACAAACTAAAACTCAAAGGACGGAAAAAAATATATCAAGCAAACAACAAGCAAAAAAGAGCAGGAGTGGCAATATTAATTTCTGACAAAATAGACTTTAAAGTTAAATCCATCATAAAGGATAAGGAAGGACACTATATAATGATTAAAGGGACAATACACCAAGAAGATAAAACCATATTAAATATTTATGCACCCAATGACAGGGCTGCAAGATACAGAAAACAAACTCTATCAGCATTGAAAAGTGAGATAGACAGCTCCACAATAATAGTAGGAGACTTCAACACACCGTTTTCGGTGAAGGACAGGACATCCAGAAAGAAGCTCAATAAACACACGGAAGATCTAAATGCCACAATCAACCAACTTGATCTCATAGACATATACAGAACATTCCACCCAACAGCAACCAAGTATACTTTCTTTTCTAGTGCACATGGAACATTCTCTAGAATAGACCACATATTAGGTCATAAAGCAAGCCTTAGCAGAAACTAAAACACTGAAATATTACAAAGCATCTTCTCTGACCATAAGGCCATAAAAGTGGAAATCAATAACGGGAAAAGAAATCAAATGCTTGGAAACCGAGCAATACCCTGCTCAAAAAAGACTGGATTATAGAAGACATTAAGGACGGGATAAAGATATTCAGAGAATCCAATGAGAATGAAAACACTTCCTATCAGAACTTTTGAGACACAGCAAAAGCGGTGCTCAGAGGCCAATTTATATCAATAAATGCACGCGTTCAAAAAGAAGAAAGGGCCCAAATCGAGTTATCCCTACAACTTAAACAAATAGAAAGAGAGCAACAAAAGAAACCCACAGGCGCCAGAACAAAACAAATAATAAAAATTAGAGCTGAACTAAATGAGTTAGAGAACAGAAAAACAATTGAAAGAATTAGCAAGACCAAAAGCTGGTTTTCTGAAAAAATCAACAAAATTGATAAACCACTGGCCAAGCTGACAAAAGAAAAACAGGAGAGGAAGCAAATAACCCAAATAAGAAATGAGATGGGTGATATTACAACAGACCCAACTGAAATTAAAAAGATCATATCAGATTACCATGAAAAACTATACTGAAAGAAATTTGAAAACCTAGAAGAAGTGGATGAATTCCTAGAAACACACTACCTATCTAAACTAACACAAACAGAGGTACAACAACTGAATAGACCCATAACAAAAGAAGAGGCTGAAAAGATAGTTAAAAAACTCCCAACAAAAAAAACACCCTGGTCGGCTTCATTGCAGA
The DNA here is from genome assembly GCF_030014295.1 of Loxodonta africana. NCBI lineage: Eukaryota > Metazoa > Chordata > Mammalia > Proboscidea > Elephantidae > Loxodonta > Loxodonta africana. The sequence goes on from NC_087344.1 coordinate 135,218,464, forward strand.
GTTCTACCAAACTTTCAGAGAAGAGTTAACACCACTACTACTAAAAGTATTTCAGAGCATAGAAAAGGATGGAATACTCCCAAACTCATTCTGTGAAGCCAGGGTATCCCTGATACCAAAACCAGGTAAAGACACCACAAGAAAAGAAAATTACAGACCTATATCCCTCATGAATGTAGATGCAAAAATCCTCAACAAAATTCTAGCCAATAGAATTCAACAACATATCAAAAAAATAATTCACCATGACCAAGTGGGATTCATATCGGGTATGCAGGGATGGCTCAACATTAGAAAAAGAATTAATGTAATCCACCACATAAATAAAACAAAAGACAAGAATCACATGATTTTATCAATTGATGCAGAAAAGGCATTTGACAAAGTTCAACACTCATTCATGATAAAAGCTCTCAGCAAAATAGGAATAGAAGGAAAATTTCTCAGCATAATAAAGGGCATTTATACAAAGCCAAGAGCCAACATCACCCTAAATGGAGAGAGCCTGAAAACATTCCCACTGAGATCGGGAACCAGAGAAGGATGCCCTTTATCACCACTCTTATTCAACATCATGCTGGAAGTCCTAGCCAGAGCAATTAGGCTGGATAAAGAAATAAAAGGCAACCAGATTCATGAAGAAGTAAAAGTATCTCTATCTGCAGATGATATGATCTTATACACAGAAAACCCTAAGGAATCCTCCAGAAAACTACTGAAACTAATAGAAGAGTTCAGCAGAGTATCGGGATACAAGGTAAACATACAAAAATCAGTTGGATTCCTCTACACCAACAAAAAGAACATCGAAGAGGAAATCACCAAATCAATGCCATTTACAGTAGCCCCCAAGAAGATAAAATACTTAGGAATAAATCTTACCAGAGATGTAAAAGACTTATACAAAGAAAACTACGGTACACTTCTGCAAGAAACCAAAAGAGACTTACATAAGTGGAAGAACATACCTTGGTCATGGATAGGAAGACAACATTATAAAAATGTCTATTCTACCAAAAGCAATCTATACATTTAGTGCAATTCCCATCCAAATCCCAAGGACATTCTTTAATGAGATGGAGAAGCAAATCACCAATTTCATATGGAAGGGAAAGAGGCCCCGGATAAATAAGGCATTACTGAAAAAGAAGAACAAAGTGGGAGGCCTTATTTTACCTATTTATAACCTATTATACCACCACAGTAGTCAAAACAGCCTGGTACTGGTACAACAACAGATACATGGACCAATGGAACAGAATTGAGAATCCAGACATAAATCCATCCACATATGAGCAGTTGATATTTGACAAAGGACCCAAACAGTTAAATGGGGAAAATATAGTCTTTTTAACAAATAGTGCTGGCATAACTGGATATCCATCTGCAAAAAAGTGAAACAAAACCCATACCTCACTCCATGCACAAAAACTAACGCAAAATGGATCAAAGATCTAAATATAAAATCTAAAATGATAAAGATCATGCAAGAAAAAATAGGGACAACGTTAGGAGCCCTAATACATGGCATAAACAGTATACAAAACATTACTAACAATGCAGAAGAAAAACTAGACAACTGGGAGCCCCTAAAAATCAAACACCTATGCTCATCCAAAGACTTCACCAAAAGAGTAAAAAGACTACCTACAGACTGGGAAAAAGTTTTTAGCTATGACATTTCTGATCAGCGCCTGATCTCTAAAATCTACATGATACTGCAAAAACTCAACTGCAAAAAGACAAATAACCCAATTAAAAAATGGGCAAAAGATATGAATAGACACTTCATTAAAGAAGGCATTCAGGTAGCTAACAGGTATACGAGGAAATGTTCACAATCATTAGCCATTAGAGAAATGCAGATCAAAACTACAATGAGATTTCATCTCACCCCAACGAGGCTGGCATTAATCCAAAAAACACAAAAGAATAAATGTTGGAGAGGCTGTGGAGAGATTGGAACACTTCTACACTGCTGGAGGGAATGTCAAATGGTACAACCACTTTGAAAATCGATTTGGCGCTTCCTTAAAAAGCTAGAAATAGAACTACCACAGGATCCAGCAATCCCACTCCTTGGAATATATCCTGGAGAAATAAGAGCCTTTACACGAACAGACATATGCACACCCATGTTTATTGCAGCACTGTTTACAATAGCAAAAACATGGAAGCAACCAAGGTGCCCATCAACGGACGAATGGATAAATAAATTATGGTATATTCACACAATGGAATACTACGCTTCAATAAAGAACAGTGAGCAATCTGTGGAACATTTCATAACATGGAGGAACCTGGAAGGCATTATGCTGAGTGAAATTAGTCAGTTGCAAAAGGACAAATATTGTATAAGACCACTATTATAAGAACTTGAGAAATAGTTTAAACCGAGAAGAAAACATTCTTTTGTGGTTACGAGAGGGGGGAGGGAGGGAGGGTGGGGAAGGGGCTTTCACTAATTAGATAGTAGATAAGAACTACTTTAGGTGAAGGGAAAGACAACACACAATACAGGGGAGGTCAGCACAATTGGACTAAACCAAAAGCAAAGAAGTTTCCTGAATAAACGGAATGCTTTGAAGGCCAGCGTAGCAGGGGCAAGGGTCTGGGGACCATGGTTTCAGGGGACCTCTAAGTCAATTGGCATAATAAAATCTATTAAGAAAACATTCTGCATCCCACTTTGAAGAGTGGCATCTGGGATCTTAAACGCTAGCAAGCAGCCATCTAAGATGCACTAATTGGTCTGAACCCACCTGGATCAAAGGAGAATGAAGAACACCAAGGACACAGGGCGATTACGAGCCCAAGAGACAGAAAGGGCCACATGAACCAGAGACTACATCATCCTGAGATCAGAAGAACTAGATGGTGCCTGGCTACAACTGATGACTGCCCTGACAGGGAACACAACAGAGAACCCCTGAGGGAGCAGGAGAGCAGTGGGATGCAGACCCCAAATTCCCATAAGACCCGACTTAATGGTCTGACTGAGACTAGAAGGACAATGGTGGTCATGGCCCCCAGACCTTCTGTTGGCCCAGGACAGGAACCATTCCCGAAGCCAACTCTTCAGACATGGAATGGACTGGACAATGGGTTGGAGAGGGATGCTGGTGAGGAGTGAGCTTCTTGGATCAGGTGGACACTTGAGACTATGTTGGCATCTCCTGCCTGGAAGGGAGATGAGAGAGTAGAGGGGATTAGAAGCTGGCGAAAAGGACACTAAAAGAGAGAGTGGAGGGAGAGAGCGGGCTGGGGAGAGTAATTGGGAGTGTGTATCAAGGTGTATATGGGTTTTTGTGTGAGAGACTGACTTGATCTGTAAACTTTCACTTAAGGCATAATAGAAATTATTTTAAAAAATTGTAAGAATTTATATGGCAAAAAACAAATCATAAACAAATTTGTCAAGCACACAACAGCAGACAAGGTGTAAGAATAGTGTGGGTGTGGTGTCTGACCTCCTCTAACTTCACAAGGTGGAAGGAGAATCAAGATTAGCAGCCCAAGGTTGATCCCTATGAGGCAGAGGTCAGACATGCCTCCTCCCTGCATCTTTACCATTCTGACACCAACTATCCCTCCCGTGGTGCTCTCTACTTCTCTACTGGTTTCAGTAATTCATTGCAATGGCCACTCAGAACTCGTAGACCATACTCATGATTATGAGGTTTATTAGGGAAGTAACAGATTAGACTCCTGCTTCCAGGAGCTTCTCAGGGCAGGGGTCCTGGGCCCAGAGGGTGTGCAGGTTCCTGGCTGTTCTGCCTTGGTGGTAGTGGGATTCTCTCCTTTCCACATCTGGGATGGCTCATGTCAGTCTAGTAAGATGGCGGAACTAACCAATCCCCTTGCTGGGCCACAATTACCCCATTACACAGTCCCACCCAATCACTTGGGTGGGAGTTATAAGATCATGACTAGGATGGCCACACAAAAGTGATCCATCACACAGAACAGGGCCAAGGCCTGGATGATTTAGGTTCAGACAATTGATTACTTATGTAGACAACAAAAGGATGAGTAGCCAAAGGTGCCTGGGTTCTAATTCCTTACACCAAAAAGGAAGACATGGAAACAAAAGGGGCCTGATGAATACAGCAACAGTTGCGGGATACCTGTTGCTGATGAGTCAATTCTGGAATGCACCTAAGCAGTTTTATAGTTTGCAGCCATAGCCTGAAGGTGAACAGACCATAAAATCTCATATCTCACATCAGAACCTGGAAGGCGATGAAAAACTGTCCCATGACTGTCTCTCAGAGAAGATAGGGAGGGAAGTGGAGAGATGGTCTCAGGGTAGTTCTTCACAAGCCTCATGGCAGTTCTTTACATGCCTCCAAGGTCTCTTGTTCTGGGAGAATCACTTTTTACGTGTGAGGATAAATCATTTCCCAGAAAATGATTTGGAAAAGGTTTGTGAGAATGGTTGCACAGCTTGAAGAATGTAATCAGTGTCACCGGGTTGTACTTGTAGAAATCGTGGAGTAGGCGTAGGTTTTGTTATGTGTATTTTCACCACATGCACTCAAATATATACTTCTTCTCTCTCTTTTCTGATGTGTCAAAAATATATTGTTGCTGTTGTTAGGTGCTCTCAAGTGCGTTCTGACTTTTGGCCACCGTATGTACAACAGAATGAAACACTGCCGGGTCCTGCTCCGTGCTAACAACTGTTGCTATGTTCGAGCCCATTGTTGCAGCCACTGTGTCAATCCATCTCATTGAGGTTCCTCTTCTCTTTCACAGACCCTCTACCAAGCATGATGTCAGTCACCAGGGAGTGGTCCCTCCTAATAACAATTCCAAAGTAAGTGAGAGGAAGTCTCATTGGCAGCAACTGACAATGTAGAAGCTCCTAATTCTGTTGGTGGAGTTTGGGTTGCAAAGTGGTTAAGACCTCTCAGTTGCTAATCAAAAGGTTGGCAGTTTAAATCCACCAGCGGTCCTTGGAAGCCCCATGGGGCAGTTCTACTCTGTTCTATAGGGTCGCTGTAAGTCAGAATTCACCGGATGGCAATGGGTTTTTCTTCTCTTTTGTTTATTCTCTTGGTAAGCGGCTAGAGAAGATTCTGTAACAATGGAAGGGAGTATAAAAAGCACCCGCCCAACGTGGGGCTCGAACCCACGACCCTGAGATTAAGAGTCTCATGCTCTACCGACTGAGCTAGTCGGGCACCGCAGCTCCTTCCTTTCTACATAATTTTCATTGTCTTTGAAGCTAAAGTCATAATTACTCAGTGTGAAAGTAATCCCTGAGTTTACAAATTCATGGACGCAGTCTTTACCTTTTCCCACTGAAAAACTCGAGGCTCAAAGACGGAGTTTGTGCAGGGTCCGACGGACTCACCGGACGTGAGAATCAAGAGTCCCGAAACCCTGATATTTCCGAAAATTCCTTCCGGACCTGGTCACTCTGAGAACCGGGTTTCGAGAACCCAGGCTCCGGAAGAGCGCGAAGGAAGGAGATGAGTGCCGCAAACAACCGCCGGGAGCAGGAGGAGAGCAGAAACTTGCTCCTGGGACCTTGGCGCTGCAGCCCAAGCTCCGTCTTCCCGGTCCCAAACCCTTTTCTCCCCTAAACCATGATGGAGGAGGGGGCAGAAGGCGACGCGTTATTGGACAGTAGGTCCTATATATTTGGGAGCATTATTTTGTCTTTAAATACTGAAATTTTGTGTGGACCGAGTAAAAGAGCATATTCTTTGCGAATAAAGGTGCCACCGAGATTTAAACTCAGATCGGATTCAGGGCCTCATGCATACTTGCTCGCGGGGTCCTTGGCTCCTGTCGCCAAAGCGTTCAGATCTCCAACCTCTGAAAGGATGGAGCTCCGGGGTCATCCTCTAGAAAGGTCCTCTCCGCTGCTCCCGTAAATGTGGAGGAGACTGTACTTGCAGCCTTGGTTACTGCTTCCGCGGATTTCATTTTGCCTTGAAGCGTCTCTACGTATGGCTGGTGGAAACTATTATTCACCAATTCTTTGACTGCATTCCTGAGAAGCTGCCTCCAGCAAAAACAGAATTACAACTTTTAGAAGACTAGGCTGTGAAAGGAAATCTCAACTACCTATCGCGACTGGGATTTGAACCGAAGTTACTGAGACCATAACGCAAAGTCCCAACCACTATACCACGTAGGCCGCTCCTAGGTAACGAGGGTAACTAACCCCTCAAGGGAAATAGGTGCACACGTCTACAAAAGACTCATCCAAAAATATTCATAGCAGTCTTGGTCACGAGCAAACACTAGAAATAACCCAACTGCGCACCAATACTGGTGTATTCCACACTTTAAAATAACCTGCATTAATGTCGTAGAAATTAGCTAGTGAAGCAGGCAGGCAAAAATGTAGATGAATGTATTCCAAAAACACGACGCTGCTTGACTGGGGGGGAAAAAAAAAGCCGGGTACTACAAGATACACATTCATTAATGTGAAATCCAAAAGCAAGCAACAGTAATCTCTTGTGATAGAAATCAGAATAGTTAATAACTAAGCGTGGGAGGGGGGCGAATGATTGGAAAAGTGTTCTACAACCCTTGCTGAGATGATGGAAATTTCCTATAACTTCATCTGGATGATGATTACATTTTCCCTTTTAGTAAGCCGCCCAGCTAAGGTTTTTACATTTCACGCTATGGGAGTTATATTTGAAGAGTTAACTGTTGGCATAAATATGGGGAACGGAGGATGGGGATAAGACTGTGTAGAGCATGGCAAGGAGCTTGGATATTTTCAACTCACTAAAAATTCATTCTTTTTTAGTCTAAAAAAGTCATACTGATAGCTGAAATATCTCAGTCAGAAAAATGGTTATGACCACATCTCATTAGACTCAGTGACAGGCAGCATTTCACCTTCTCCTCACTCGTGGGGAACGTCTATAGTTTCCGAATGAGCAGACCCCAGGCTTGTGCACTATTGGGTTTCTTTCGCTTCTCCTGATTCGCAGCTGAGTCCTGCCGCTCTATGGCCTCAAATCAGGGGTGCGGCCTGTGCAAGAACTAAAGGCAAACCTCAGGAGGAGTCAGTTCGTGCCAAGACAGACGCCTGACACTGCCGAGGTTAATATGGCCACCACGAAGAGTACCAACCACTCACTATCCCATCACCGCAGGCCATAAACTTGCAAAGATGATGAGTTTCCTTGAATATGTTTGAAGTGAAAACATTCCCAATATTTCCTCGCTTTGCTGTTGGATAGCTACAGATAGTTCGCTTTTCTCTCTTTCAAGCCTTCTCTCGGTTCCCTCCCTCGCCTGCCTCCCCATCCTGCTACTTCAGAAAAACCGTTCTCTCCTCCCAGGATCCCAGCTGAGTCTCCGCACAGGGTCCCCTGGAGGTCTAGTCCTCACCCGCGCCTCCCTGTTTTCCTTCGCTCCCCTTCACTGTTCCCCTTTGCCCCCTTATTTTCCCAGCTCCCGCCCCACCGACGCCAACCAAGTCGAGCCAGGGGCGCCCAGCGGCGCGGGCGGGCGGAGCAGAAGAGGCGAAGGGACGTCCCGAAGCCCACGGGGCTCAGCTAGTCGTGGGCCCCGCCCGGGATGGACAGGGGTCGCAGACTAGGGGGTCTCTGGGGGTCGTCGACTTCTGAGGCGGGAGAGGAGTAGGGAGGGCGAAGGCCATTCGGTGGCCCTTCTAGCTTGGGACTCACCGAAAGCACAGGTTTCAAATGTGAAAAACAATGCGATTTGTCTCCCCAATCTTTCTGGTTTTTCGGGTCTGTGGAGCCTGCGCAGTTGTGCCGCAGAAAGCTCGTGGCATCGGGGTTAGTAAGAAATCCCTGTTTATTGAGACCAGGAACACTGGTTTCTGAAGGCTCTGTGGCGCAACCGGTTACCGCATTCGGAAGTTAACCACCGAAAGGCTTGTAGTTCGAGGCCACCCCGGGAAGAGGTGCGCTCCCTTACTCTCCTGTCCTCGCAAATCCTTCCAGAAGAGTCGTTGAAAACAAGTTAGGAGTTCGCCTGGGAATCCCGAAATGCTTGAAAGAACAAAATCATCATTAAACGAGCTTTTCCCAGTGTTTATTTGTCCTATTATTTATTGAACACTTTTATCATTCTTGTACACGTATCTTTGGCGACTTGTGCAAGTTATTTCTATAGGGTACGGTGTGGAAGAGCAATTGCAGAAGAGGCACTATGCTGGGGCAATCTTAGGGCTCACCTTGTTTGTTTCCTGGTTTTCAACGGTTGGTCGCCCTGTTGCCTGATTTCCAGTGTTTTGAAAACCGGTGGTTCATAAAATTCGTCTTTTTTTGTTCAGGAGCCCCGTTGCCGCAATGGTTAAGGGCACTCGCCTGCTAATCCAAAGTCCGAAGTTTGAACCCACCAGGCGCTCTGCGGAAGAAAGATTTGGCAGAGGAAGAAAGATGTGGAAATCGGCTTCAGTAAAGATTACAACATTGAAAACCCAATGGGGGCATTTCTAGTCTGTTCTATAGGTTCGCGATCAGTCATAATCTACTCGACAGCGACGGATTTGGTTTTGGTTAGTCCATGTTTGCCAAAAGTGGAAGGCGTATGTTTAAATGTTTTTCATTTCAGTTCAATAGTTGTATAAATGTATTCGCATTTCAATTTATTTTTGCAACTCAATGAGTCATTTTCTTAATACCTTTGCTAGCACAACAAATTTTTTATCCATCTGTGGTGCAATGAGTTCCTTTACGTGGCCTTTTGCCTTGGTTCTTTGGAAAAAACAGCTCTAGAGGTTTTTTTTCCTAGCCTTGATGAGCTGTTACTTTTTCCCTAGTTCTTTGCAAAAACTACTTGAGGGACCTCCAAGGTCGCTTTCTAGCCCAGACGGCTATTAACTTTTCCCCAGGAAAGAAGCTGGCCTGTACAGGGAGAAAGACCTGGTGATCTGCTCCTGTAAAGATTAGAGCCTAGGAAACCTCATGGGGCAGTTCTACCCTGTCAAGTGAGGTCACTATGAGTCAAAATCCACTTGATGGCACCTCACAACATGTTTGGTTAAAAATTGTAGATAGACATAGAAGTCTCCATGTTGCAAGCACTAATGTAACAATTGATGCAGGCAGGGATCATCAACAAACATTAAAACTTTTTAAGGATACACTCCTGCACACATACAGTGTGTTTACACACTCTCTAAGTATCCCACAAACTAAAAATTACAAAGCGAAAAATGTCTCTTTACAGTGGAGAGGACAGACACATCCTTACACTAAGAATCAGTAACAGTGATGAACACACTGACCCCTCTCTCGGTCCTGACAGGATGCTGTACAAAGCACACAGCATTACTTATGCGGTGTTATTGCCCAAAGAGTTCAGCTTGATCAGAATGTAGGGCATGAAAATGGGTCTATCCTCTTCAAAATCCACAACAAAGGAGTAGGAAGGGAGTAGGGAGACAGTTCCATGTAATTAGGAATGAAGAGATATAATAATCAAGTGCCATTTAGGAGCCTTGACCGGAGGTTGGAGAAACAACAACAGCACCACACCTGCCCTCGCTCTAGCCCTCTGGCTCTAGCTCTCTCACTTTCGTGGTCTATCTATCTATCTGTCTACAAAACAACAGAGGAAATTTGTATCTGAACACTATGTTAGGTATTAGTGAATTAATATTGATATTCTTAAGTTTGATAACTGAATTGTATTATGGTGATACAGAATAATGTTCTTAATCTCAAGATATAAATGCTGAAGTGTTTAGAAGTTTTTTTTTTTTGTCTGAATTTACTAAAGAAATATGTATGTTTGTGTGGGCATGTGTAGAGACAGAGCAAATGAATATCAATTGCTAAACTTAGTAGAACAGTGTGAGGTGATCATTGTATAATTCTTTCAATTTTTTCTGTAGGTTTCAAAATTTTCCCATAGTTGCTGGGGGTGGGGGCAGGATGATTGTAAAATATGGCAGGCTGTGAAGAGCTGGCAGAATCCTGGACTAAAATTGACTCCCTATGGGTCTCCTTCTTGCTGGACGATGTGACTGTCCCCACTACCAGTCACTGCTACAATAAAGAAAGATCACTAATCTGCTGTACAAACTCATCTGAAGGGATCCCTTCCTGCCACCCAGCATTTGGGAGAAACGTCTACTTTGTCCTTCTTCCTTGAATCAGCCTATTGTAGACTGGAAGTCTGGTAAGTTTGAGGCTACTTTACATGTTTCAAAGTTTCTGAATAAGATGTCCTGCTTTTATACTTGATTTCAAAAGACAAGTCAATGGTTATGAGAAATTTATTTCCAGGGGAAAAAAAACAAACAACAACAAAACAGGAGAGTAAAATTATTTGCAACCTCCCAGTTTCATCTGGGAGACCTCAACAGAGACCTCTAGGATGGAATATCTCCTAGAACTGTACAGGAAGGTTTTTCTTCAACACGTGTGAACAGCAAGCTCTGAGGATCCTTCTTTGGCAGACAGTCTATCGCTGTTTCTTTGAGAACCCAGGCTTAGACACGTGTGAGTCTGCTGCCCTGATTACAGGCACCTCACCACAAGGACAGATGGTGTTAGCTCTGTTCCTGGGTGTGAGACCCAATATTGTTTTTCTAAGTAAAACCAGGTGCTTAGTAACATTTAACTTTGGAAGGAAGTGGTGCATCTAAACTGGGTTGTTATCACTCTGAGGTATAAATGTAGTGGATGTATTAATGATGGAATTTCTTAGATTAGCTTGGAAAAGAAAGCTTATAATTTTGATATCTACGAAGAAAATTTTAGGCAACAGAGCATGTATAAAATAAAGTTTATTTTCAGAGATTTTAATACCCTCAAGTTTCAAAGGAAATGGACATGTGCCAAAAAGCCGATGAATCGTCTGCAGTGATATTATTATTCCCAAGTCCCTGAGATTTTCTTCCAGCTGCTGCTAACTCCTGCCATCCACAGGCTGGGACTGGGGAGGGAAAAGGATCTGGTTCTCTCAAGTTATCTGTGAATGTAGTCATCAGTGCCCTCCGGGCAGTTATCACATTAGGAGGCTGAGGGTTTGCGGTTTCTGCCATGAAACTAGCTGTTTGGAGTAAAAATCCTAAATGGCTGTGACATCCAATTTTCATCTTGCTTTCAGATTTGGACTTTCACTTGTTTTGTTGTGTTAGTTTTGGTCATCAATTTGGGAACTTAGCTGAAGTTTGTGACTATGCACTGATGAAATTAGAGAAGATCTTTTCATAGTTCCAGCATTCGTTGTCACCTGAAACAGAAAGGAAGAAATCCAAATGAGAATCTTCTATCAGCCCCTGCTAAATGAGGCTAGAGTGAGAAGTGGTGATGGAGGCCAGGTGCACACTGAGTGCAGTTAAGTGGATGAGCTCCAGTCTGGAAGAAGTTAGTGACGACAGCAGGTTAGAGGAAATGTGCTCTGAAATATACTTAGATCCCATTCCCTGGTGCTGGTGATAGCCCTACTCAAAGATGCTGCATATGGGTTGGTTAGATCCCTCCTCAGCTGTCAGTTTACTCTCTACTGTACTCTTCTGGAGGAAAATGAAGACCTCTCACACCTCCCAGGAAAAGATGTGGGTAGCTCTTAAGCATGAACTTTCAGAAACAGCTGATTATAGGAGAGAATATATTCAGGAAAATCTCCCTCCTAAATTCATGTCCTAGTCCTTGTGAATAGGTGGGGTGGTGCCAAGGGAAGAGTCCCAAAATGTGTAAAGGAGCAGGGACCATCCAAGTATAGTTTTACCTTTTGCAGATGAGGAGACAGGTGTGGCAAGAGGCTAAGGACCAGCTAAACCTGGATGACCTACAAATGAGAAACTGGGACCGGAACCCAGGCCTCTTACTTTTTCATCTTCATCTCAGAGTTTGGGGAAAGGGAGAAGAAAGGCTCCAATCTGGATAAAGCCGATGAGCACCAGAGTCTATTGGGTCATCTTGGTAGGGAAAGGAAAAAGGCTTTACAGAAAGGGCTTGCAAGCGTTCTTCTAAAGAGATCAGGGAAAAAAAGGAATCATCAGAAAGAGAAAAATGTGAGTTAGCAGATAAAGAGTGAAGCTTTAATCTTGAACCAATCCATTTTTACCCCATGGAGGCCGATATTCTCTAAAGTGACTTCCGCATCAGGTTGTATCTTAGGGGAATTTCTAGGAATATGTTCAATAGATAAACTACCAGAATTTTCAAGTGAAAAACTACTAACTTACTGTTTTTAGGTGGCCTCTGTGACCTGATTCATTTCAAATGTGTTTTTAAGGAAAAAGATTTTTTTTTAAACTGTGGTGTTAATATACACAACTAAACATATGCCAATCCCATAATTTCTACATATATATTATTGACATTGATTACATTTTTCAGATTTTGCAACCACTCTCACTATCCTTTTCCAAATTATTCCATCACCATTAACGTAAACTCAATGTCTCCTAAGCAAAAACTCCCCATTTCCTGCTCCCTTCCACCCCTGGTAACTAATAATTTTTGGTTTCCATTATATACTTCCTTCCCACTCGTCTGTCAGTCTGTCAGTGGAATGAAGGATGCCATTGCTGATATCAGAGGATCTTGGCTGAAAGCAGAGAATAGCAGAAAGATGTTTACCTGTGTTTTATTGACTACAAAAAGGCATTTGACTGTGTGGATCATAACAAGTTATGGATAATATTGCGAAGGCTGGGAATTCCAGAACATGTAGTTGTGCTCATGTGAATTCTGTACCTAGACCAAGGGGCAGTCACGGGAATAGAACAAGGGGATATTATGTGGTTTAAAATCAGGAAAGGTGTGCATCAGGGTTGTATCCTTTCACCATACATATTCAAACTGTATGCTGAGTAAATAAATGGAGGAGCTGGACTGTACAAAGAAGAATGAGGCATCAGGATTAGAGGAAGACTCATTAGCAACCTGCCATATGCAGATGACACAGCCTTGCTTGCTGAAAGTGAAGAGGACTTGAAGCACTTACTAATGAAGATCAAAGAGTACAGCCTTTAGTATAGATTACATCTGAACATAAAGAAAACGAAAATTCTCACAACTGGACCAATAAGCAACATCATGATAAACAGAGAAAAGATCGAAGTTGTCAGGAATTTCATTTTATTTATTTGCACAATCAATGTCCATGGAAGCAGCAGTCAAGCAATCCAAGGATTTATCTGCTGCAGAAGATGTCTTTAAAGCCTTAAAAAGCAAAGAAGTCACTTTGAGGACTAAAGTGTGCTTGACTAGGCCATGGTATTTTCAATTGCTTCATGTGCATGTGAAAGCTGGACAATGAATAAGGAAGTCCGAAGAATTGATGCCTTTGAATTATGGTGTTGGTGAAGAATATTGAATATTCCATGGACCGCCAGAACGAACAAATCTGTCTTGGAATAAGTACTGCCAGAATGGTTCTTAGAAGTGAGGATGGCAAAACTTCATCTCATGTACTTTGGGCATGTTATCAGGAGGGACCAGTCCCTGGAGAAAAATATCACGCTTTGTAAAGTAGAGGGTCAGCGAAGAAGATTAAGACCCTCAGTGAAATGGACTGACACAGTGGCCACAGTAATGGGCTTTATCATAGCAATGATTGTGAGGATAGCACGGGAGCAGGCAGTGTTTCATTATGTTGTACGTAGGGTCACTATGATTAGGAACTGACCGGACAGCACCTAACAACAACAACACATATTTCCTTACTTTGTTTAAGTGAGATCATATGGTATTGGTCCTTTCGCAACTGACTTATTTTACTCATCATGATGTTTTCAAGGTTCATCCACGTTGTGGCATGCATCATGACTTCATTTCTCTTTATGGTTGAGTAATATTCCATTTTGTCTATCCATTCATGTTGACAGACATTTCAGTTGTTTCCACATTTTGGCTGTTGTGAAAGTGCTGCAATGAACATTGGTGTGCAAGTTTCTGTTTACATTTCTGCTTTCACTTCTGGGTATATACCTAGAACTGGGACTGATGGGTCATGTGGTAGTTCTATGATCATTTTTTTTTTTTAGAAACCACTAATCTGTTTTTGTTTGTTTTTTAAGTACTTTATGCCATTGTATTTTTGTTTTCAGATGCTGTTGAGTGGATTTCAACTCATAGTGACTCCATGTGACAGAGTAGAACTGCCGAACAGAGTTTTCTCGGCTGTAATCTTTTCAGAAGCAAATGGTCAGGTCTTTCTCCTGTGGAGCAACTGGGTAAGTTTGGAACCGCCAACCTTCAGGTTATAAACTGCTTGCACCTATAGATTTCCTTTTACGCCATTGTAGAGAATGGGAAATGTAAATATTTAATACGTTCCCTAAATGTTTAGTTTTTTTGTTTGTTTGTTTTTTACTGTTATAGTCTCTTTGGAGCCCTGGTAGCAAAGTGGTTAAGAGTTCAGGCTGCTAATCAAAAGGGTTGGCAGTCTGAATCCACCAGCCACTCCTTGGAAACCCTGTGGGGCAGTTCTACTCTGTCCCATAGGGTTGTGCTGAGTTGGAATCGACTCATCTCTTTAGTTGAGTAAGTCCTAAAAGCTCTTTTTTGGGGTTTTGTTTAATAAAAAAATTTGGTAAAAAGAAAGTTTTTCAAAGTGCAATTCTGAACCACTAGTAGGTTGTGAAATCAATGTTGTGACTAATTACAGGTTTTATTTAAAGAATCAGAAAGGACAATACTAGGATCTATTATGTGTAGAGAGCCCCGAATTTTCTTAACATATGCTGGGTCACAAAGAATTATATATTTCTTACTGCATCATGTGGGAAAAAAAAAAGTTTGAGTGACTCTATTCTACATAGACAGTTGTATTTCTAATGTATCATCTACCTTTTTTTCTCTTCTCTTTTTCCAATGTTATATTAAAACAAGACTGTTGAGAGAGGAAGGCCAATTTCATCAATAGCTGATGTTCAGGCTTTTCTATGAAGTAGCCACACCCTTGGAATACTCCTATGCTAGTGATCTGACAGAAACCCTGGTGGCATAGTGGTTAAGTGCTATGGCTGCTAACCAAAAGGTCAGCAATTTCAACCTGCCAGGCACTCCTTGGAAACCCTATGGGGCAGTTCTACTCCGTCCTGTAGGGCCACTATGAGTCAGAATAGACTTGATGGCAATGGGTTTGGTTTGGTTTTTTTAGTGGTCTGAGATCCTACTAGACCAATGGTCTCTCTCATCTCTATCTGCATATTAGAATTACCCAAGGAACTTTTTAAGAATAATAATGGCGAAATCCAACTCCACGCCGTTTAAATCAGAATCTTTAGGTGTGGAGTCAAAGGATTTGTGTTAGTTCAAAGCTGACCAGGTTCTTACTAGAATCGCCCAAATTCCCACCATTATCTTTGCTTTTCCCCCTCTCTTCCACCATAGGCTTCTTTCCCATTGAACCTAAAGATTTTATTTTTCCTTCTCACAGTCTCAGGTAAATCATTCTCTCATTTGGACTTCCAAGATAAACATTGTCCTGAGAGTTCTTGTTTTCCTTCTATTTATCTGAATCTTTACAAAGTTGGCCTTTAGATTCCCTTTTTCCCAAAGCCAGTTCACCACAAAGCTCTCCTCAAGTCAGGTAGATGGAATTCATACTCCAGCATCTGTCAATGTTAAGTGCTTTTCAGGCAGGGAGCAACTGATTGCTGTGGGACATAAACACGCAGGTAATTCCAGGTCCCTGAGCCATCAGGCAAAGTAGTTCCAGTAGTCTAAGTGTAGTTCTCAGAAGGGTCCTTGAAAGCAAGAGGAAATGCTAAGTATGAGAGTGAAAAAGGGATCCAAGGTGAGTGCTGTGCAGGGAGGGATAACGAGGTGGATATCGCACACAGCAGGAACCCAGTAAATAGTAAGCTTGCAGGAATAAAGGCAGTTTGAGGATGCTTTGCGAGTTTATAAACACTTTTGCCAATCTGAAGATATGCTTGCTTTTTTGTTTGTTTGTTTTTCAGTAATAAGAGTTAGACACCATAATGCAACTGGGATATTATAGTTTGAATATAACAAATTTATACTTTGTGAAGGATCAACAGGACGTATACTTTCAATTTTTTATTACTTTTATTTTTTATCAGTTTGAAAACTGGGGCTTTTGCCCTTTTTCAGGTTTATATCACCTTTCTGGTCTTCACAGTTCATCAAAGACTACTGACCTGGAATCTAAATTAAAAACACAGGGGCCTATCTGTTCAGAGACATAAAAACTCTACATGTGCAGTCTGGGTGCTCTGAGAAGTATTCCGGGAGCCCTCAGGTTGGTGTTTAGAGAAGTGGCCTGACATGCCTTCCTGAGCCCCCTGCATAGAGCGTTTCTGATGTAATGAATCACTGCCATGTTTGCCACCTGAGTCAGGCAAAAAATTAAAATATTTTTTGCTCTCCAGTTCACAAGATACTTCCCCAGCTGCTGTCTGAACTTCTCCAGCCTTCATTTGCACCACAGAGGTGGTCGCTAGACCATGGTTGTGTGTCCCACTACTGTTTTTACATGGAACCTACTCCAGTCTCTGAGGAGAGAATAAACAACCAGGTCCCACCTGTCCTTCAAAGTCAGAGGACTACAAGGATGCCTCCATGTCTGCCCCTGTTCTGCTTACTCAGGTGTTCTCAGGGGTAATTTTCTGTGTAAAAAGTGCTCCGGTATAAATCAACTTTACCATCAGTAGGTTCTACTATACCCAGTGTTTCAGCTAACCCCAAAACAGTGAGGGGCTTTATTCTTTTTTCAAATACACTCAGGAACATTACTTCATTTGATGTCTACAGCAATCACGGATTGCATGATTTGACCTATTTTACAAATGTGGGAAATAGAAATCCAGGAAGGATAAATCACTTGCAGAAAGTTAGTAAAGACCAAGCCCAAGCCAAGCCTATTGCTGTTGAGCCAATTCCGACTCACAGCAACCCTATAGGACAGAGTAATCTGCCCCATAGGGTTTCCAAGGAGCAGCTGGTGGGTTTGAACTGCTGACTTTCTGGTTAGCAGCCGAGCTCTTAACCACCGTGCAACCAGGGCTCCTTAGTAAAGACAGCACTGATAAAAAACAAACAAGCAAAGAGGGTCAGAAGGCTGCTGCCCCCTGCACCAAAAGCCTGTGACGAAGGAGCCAGTTATAATAATGTGACCTCCAGCTCTATGTATTTCGTCACTGTACTCATGCCTTGCCCATCCTGATATTGTCATGGCCCCTAGAATGTGAGATTAAAAGCAGAACATCTGGTTAAAAAAGTACTCATAGAGTTGTGGAGGCATAGAACCTTATGTGAGATTAGGACCTTGGTAGGAGCTAAGAGTCTTCAGAGCCTGTGGCCAACTTACCCATGGTGAGTTTGCTCATGCGGTGCTCTGACAGGTGGCTTCCTTGGGCCAGTTGATCACAAAATCTCTGTCTCTGGTAGTTGGCAATGTTAGCATTTCCGATGAAGTCCTTAAAAGACTTGATCGTGTTTTTCACATGCTCTGTGAAAAGGTAACATCCACCAATCCCTTCCTGTATTTTTTGACGTAAATAGATCAGTTCTTGAGCCTGAGCCTGAATTAGGGACTCATATTTCCTAAGATGGAAAAGAAGAGGAAAATATAAGAGTGAACATAGTGAATGATAGGCTATGACAGTTTCATCAGAGACATCTCTTAGAATACCCCAAAGAACTCTCCAAGTTTAATTCCTACACAAGGTGTTTGACTTTGCTGTGGCAGAAGGAATGAGGAAACAGCCTTGGGTATATTTGTTTTACTAACTTTGCTTTCAAATGACGCCCCTTCAGTTCATCACTTCAGCCAAGGTGATGCACAACCTTAACTATCACAGTCCACCTCTGTCAACTTGGCACCTGTACACATCTCCTTAAACAATATAAGATTGCTAAATGAAGACAATTACAAAGTCATACTTATGCCTAACATGATACATCTAACATGCATACAACCAAAAAAACACTAGCCCTGTGTACACCTTATATTTTATCAGTGAAAAAAACAAAAATATTTGATGCAGACACACAAGGAAGAAATACTCATAACAATTACAGGACCTATTTCTGCAACTGGGCACATGGTCATAGCTGGTATTTAGAACTACCTTCTTCCTCCACCCATTCCATATTCCCTTTCCCCTCACCAAGCACCTCAGCTGGTCATTGTTCTTTGCCTGCTGAGGTGAACTAAGCCTTCATTTCTGAAGGGCCTGGACTATTAGGAGTCATGTTGGAATTGGATTGCTGTATTTTTCAGTGACTTTAATAACAGGTCATGGTAATAAATACTAAGAGATGCTTTAAGGGATCTCCTGTATTGCAGAAATACTCTTCTTTACCTCCATTATGCAACATCAATCCAATTTCCCCTTGGTTGTCAGGGTCATGCACACCAGCCAATATGGTAATTCCCGTGGTTGCCTGTCGATCCAAAGGCATGAGTAGGTCAAATGGCAAGGTGGCATTCTTAAATTCCAGTTCAGTGGGATCTTTGGTGTGTCTTCATGTGAGATCATTCATCCCTTTGGAACTAAGATGTCTAGACCTGCAGAGCATAGGGTTACGGGGACAGGGAACAAAAATTTTGCAAGTGGACCAATAGAGGGAGTAGTGAATGGTGCCACTCCCATCTCCACCCCTTGATTCCTGGATCTGTTTTGAATCCTGCCTATGGGAGAAACAGCACCATGTATTGGATGCTGGTTTAGAACATATATAGCCTCCTGGAGAACCTTGCCTCAATCCTACAATGTGGTGCCAGCTAGGTGGCACCATAATTGTGTGTTTAGAAGGCCATTCCATTGTTCCGTCAAACCGGCTGCTTCAGGATAATGGGGAACATGGTGAGACCAGTGAATTCCATGAGCATGGGCCCATTGCTATACTTCATTTGCTGTGAAGTGAGTCCCTTGATCTGAGGAGATGCTCTGTGGGATTTCATGATGAGGGATAAGGCATTCTGTGAGTCCACTGTTGATGTTATGCGTGCAGGGAAGAATAATCCGTATCCAGACTAAGCGTCTATCCCAGTAAGAACAAAACTTTGCCCTTTCTCTGATCGAAGTAATCCGATGTAATTAACCTGCCACCAGGTTGCTGGTTGATCACCTCAAGGATGGTGCCATTTCGGAGCCTCAAGGCTGGCGTATTCGGCATTCAGCATTGGCTATAGCCAAGTCAGCCTTGATGAGGAGAAGGCCAGGTTACTGAGCCTTGTAAAACCTCCATCAATGCCACCATGACCACTTTGTTCATGAGCCCATTGGACAATGATGGGAGTGGCTGGGAAAAGAAGATGACTGGTTTCCACAGAATAAGTCATCCTATTCTCTTCATTATTAAAATCCTCCTCTGCAGAGGTCATCCTTGGTGACCTTTCACATACGACACATAAGACTCTTCATTCCTTTGGCCCATTCAGAGAGATCTATCCACATACCTCTTCTCCGTACCTCCTTGTCTCCAGTTTTCCGGTCATGTCCCTTCCGAGTCCCTGACCATCCAACCAAACCATCGGCCACAGCCCATGAATCAGTATACAATGGCACACCTAGCCATTTTTCCTTCGAGGCAAAGTGAACAAGGAGGTGCACTGCTCAAAGTTCTGCCTGTCGGGAAGATTTCCCTTCACCAGAGTCCTTCAGGGAGGTCCCAGAAAGGGCTGCATTGCTGAGGCTGTCCACTTCTAAGGGGTGCTTGCACTTGATGCAGAACCATCTGTCATGGATTGAATTATATCCCCCCCAAAATGTATGTATCAATTTGGCTGGTCCATGATTCCTGGTATGGTGTGATTTTCCTGTATGTTGTAAATCCTGCCTCTATGATATAATGAGGGAGAATGAGTGGCAGTTGTGTTAGTGAGGAAGGACTCAATATATAAGACTGGATTGTGTCTTGAGGCAATCTCTTGCGATTAAAAGAGAGAAGTGACCAGAGAGATAGGGGACCTCATACCACAAAGAAAGCAGTGCCAGGAGCAGAGTGTGTCCTTTGGACCTGGGCTCCCTGTGCGTAGAAGCTCCTAGTCTGGGGGAAGATTGATGAAAAGGCCCACAAACAGAGAAGGTCTTTCCCTGGAGCTGATGCCCTGAATTTGGACTTTTAGCCTACTTTACTGTGAGGAAACAAACTTCTCTTTGTTAAATCCATCTACTTGTAGTGTTTCTGTTACAACAGCACTAGACGACTAAGACACCATCTGTAAACCAGTCATGAGTTTTTTCTTCCTCAATCAGCTGATCACAAGGAACTCTCCATGAGGCCATAGGTACATCCTGGGAGAGGCAGGTAATGTAATACAAGTGGAGACAACGGGCATTAGGACCATTTCCTCATGCAACTTACTTGTACCTTCAGGTCCTGCTCAAGGCCAATCTTGTATACACCCTTTTCATTTAATGATGTCATGTTATGTCTGACTTTATGGCCCTGTGGGTCAGACAACACCCAGCTCATGATGGGCAACTCAGGCTGCATGGTGACTTGGTGGCCCACGGTTAAGCAGTCTCTACTAAGGCCCAGTAACAAGACAAAAGCTGTTCCTCGAAATGAAACTATTGTCTGCAGAGGATGGCAGGGCTTTGCTCCTAAATCCTAAGGGTCTGCACTGTGATTCGACAATAGAGGCCTGCCAAAGGTTCCAAACAGCATTTTTATCTGCTACTGACACTTCAAGCTACATTTCATCAGCCAGATAATATAGCCCCAGAGGCGGAGTGGCTTGAGGGCAGCCTGAAATTTTGTGGGATTAATTTCCCATCTTCTAGCATGCAAAACTTTTACCAATAAGTTCAGAATCACTGACACTTCTTCCTTAATACATCCATTCAGCATAATGTCATCAGTGTAATGGACCAGTGTGATGTCTTGTGCAAGGGAAAAGCAATCACGTTTCCTACAGACTAATTTATGACATAGGGCCGGAGAGTTGATATACCCATGAGGTAGGACAGTGAAGGTGTATTTCTGGCCTTGCCAGCTGAAGGCAAATTTCTTCTGGTGTTCCATCAAAACTGTAATTAAGAAAAAGGCATTGGCCAGATCAATAACTATGTACGAGGTAGCAGGAGATGTATTAATTTGCTCAAGTAATGAAACCACATCTGGAACAGCAGCTACAATTGGAGTCACCACCTGATGAAGTTTATGATAATCCACTGTCATTGTCCAAGATGCATCTGTTTTTTGCATAGGCCAAATAGGCAAGATGAGTTGGGATGTCATGGGAATCATCACCCCTGCAGTCTTCAAATCCTTGATGGTGGCAGTGGTCTCTCCAATCACCCTCCAGAAATGTGGTATTGCTTTTTGTTTACTATTTTCTTAGGTAGGGGCAGTTCTAATGGCTTCCATTTGGCTTTTACTATCATAATAGCCCGTACTCCAGTTTTCAGGGATTCAGTATTGAGGATCTGCCAGCTGCTGATTAAATCTATTCCATTATGCATTCTGGAACTGGGGAAATCACTACAGGATGGGTTTGGAGACCCACTGGACACACTGTGTGATAAACCTGAGCTAAGTGTCCGATAATAATCTGGGACCCAGATGGCCCTACTCTGATTGGTGAACCACAGCAAAGTTTTGGGTCTCTTGAAATTAGTGTAATTTCAGAGCCAGTATCCAGTAATCCCCCAACAGTCTGATTATTTCCTTTTTCACAATGAACAGTTACTCTCATAAGAGGTCATATAACACTTTTGGGAAGACTGGGAGAAAGATTAACAGTATAAATTTTTAGCAGTGTAGTGCTGTCCTTCTTCAAGGTGACCAAGCCTCTGCTATATTCAAGGGATTGTTGATCTATAAACTGGCTCAAGTCTGGGAATTGATTGAGGGACTGTAACTCTCTATTCTGGTGATTCAAGTTAGACTGCAGCTCACTTGACCCAGAAATCCTCTGCTTATACAGATAAAGTAAATATTTAGTAGATTTCCCATCTATTTCATTGGTAGGGACACCATGACTAAGCAGCAAATGCCATAAGTCCATGCAAGTCAGACTAGGGCTAATTAATGCTTTGGCACTACTGTTCGTTACAGTAACCACACCCACCTTGTCTTTGTCAATCGGTGCCAGCACTTAGCCCCTACCACCACAGGGTCCAACCAGCCCCACTGTAGTTAGGTGTCTTAATTCAGTTTGGGATGTTCTTTTCCTGTGTTTCATACCTCCTCCTGGGTCACACTTTCTACCTCACCTTTTGTGCTTGGTGGGACTTTAGTCTAGAAGCAGTAAAATGGGTGTTGTGGATATGTTCTGAGAATATTCAGCAATGTCTTGTAAGGCATCTGCTTCAGATGATGCCACAGGCAATGACCCAGATGCTGCCCCTGTTGATATCTCAGAAAAATGCTCTTCAGACACAGCTGGGTTATTCTCATCAGATAGGAGTGGAGAAGTTAATGGTTTTACTGGGGAGGGTGGATTAGCAGACAAAGATGAAGTAGTCTCTTCAGATGGGAGTTAGAAAGCTGGTTCTGTTGAGTGAGTTGATGGAATTTAAGGGCTCATTGTCCCCAACTTCCTGATTATCTGCCCACATGTCCCCATCTCAAGTTTCAGGCTCCAATTTATTCCCAACCAATGCCCCCACTTTAAGTTCAGACACCATTTGAGGTTGGGAATTCAATTGGCATTGTAATTCAGCCATTCTTACTGTAAGATTATGGGTTTATTCTTCAGCAATATCAGCTCTGTTGCTACAAGAAATAAGGTTTTCTTTCAGAGCCTATGTGGCAAAGTTGAGGTCGTTTATGTGGTGCTTGAGCTGTGATTCTGAAGCTCTGAGCTCATCTCTTTCTTTCACTACTTTGTCTTGCTAAAGTAGAACCAACTAATCAGCCTCCTTATACTTCTCATTCTAACAAGATTGTAGAAAAGTATCAAAGATGTGAGCACCAAAGCCTTGCCTCTCAGCAGTACATGATCTATTGGTGGTGATATTTTGTGTATTTCTGTTGCTACCTCACTGCATGGATTAACGGTGCCCTCTCTACTACTAGAAAGAAAATCATCAATATTTTTAAGACTAACAAGACTTGAGAACCAATTTAGAAAACTCATCCTTACAATTTTGTTTGTCTAGAATCACTCTCAGTACCAAATATCTTAGGGTGGGTTCTCTAGAGAAGCAAAACCAGTAAAGTGTGTGTGTGTGAGTGTGCATGTGTATATATGTTAGTATATGTATAAGTATGTATGCATGTATATGTATATATAAAGAGAAGGAGATAAATAGATTTATCTCAAGGGAATGGCTCATGAAATTGTAGAAGCTGGCAAGTACCAAGTCTGTGGGTCAGGTGTCAGACTGGAGGCTTCTCCTGAATCATGCAGCTGCAAGGGGAGACGAGCCCAAGATCAGCAGATCAGACAGCAGTCAGTTGGCTCACAGACCCCAGACTCTGACAAATCCAGGCAGGGGCAGATAAGACGGCAGGCTTCTGGCTCGCAGGCTGCAGGAGCCAATGAATCCTGAGATCAACAAGGATTACAGCAGACTGATGGCTGAAGTATCAGATGTCAGATGATGACAACCTGGATGCACAATTCAGAGTAAGCAAAAGCCCGTGAACTTTACCAGAACATCCATATATACTGGATGCAGGCTACATCCCCGAGGAAACTCCCCTAACAACTGATTGGCTTATCACATCATATCCCATCATGGAGGTGATTACATTATATCACAAAATAGAGTATATCTAAATTCGTATATAACTGCCAAATTACATCATTACATAACTGCTAAACTACATCATTAGATAACTGCCAAACCACTGAGAATCATGGCCCAGCCTAGTAGGTGCATAACTTTAACCATCACAGATCCCTATCTAGAATGGGTGCTTTGTGAGATTAGAGACAGTGCCATGTATTATGGAACTCACAGCACCTGGTAGAATATAAACGCACAACTGGGCATTCTGTGAATACTTAGAACTGGGTACTCCTAAATCTGGACTAGACATTTACACTCATCTACCCCATCTGATGCCTGAATCTTCCCCCTTTTGCACCAAGAAGAGATCATCTGTAGAACATCTTTGAAATTCTATTCTCTGAATTCCTATTAAGTGTCAGAGGAATTACAGACAGACTAGGCAGAAGCAAGGGCTCCACAGCTATGGTGCTGTTGTACGCTGGGTTCTCTAAAGAAGCAAAATCAGTAAAGCGTATAAATATATATATATAGTGAGAGAGAGATTTATATCAAGGAAATAGCTCACGTGGTTGTAGGAGCTGTGATGTTCCAAGACTATGAGTCAGGATAGAGGCTTCTCCTGATTCACATAGCTGCAGGGGCTGGGAAACACAAGATCAGCACGTTGGAGAGCAGGGCTCTTGCTCACAGGCTGTGAAGATCAATGAGTCCCAAGATACTCAGGCAACACCAAGGTAAGCTGCTAGCTCAAGTCCCAAGAACTAGAGTTCAGACAAACAGGAGCCAGCTGCAGGATTCAGAATGAGCAAAAGCTCCTGAGCCCTGCCAGAACATCTGCTTACACTCAATGCAGGCCACATGACCAAGGAAACTCCCCTTTAACTGACTGGCTACATCAGATCCCATAATGGGGGTGATCACATATCAAATTTCAGCAAGGAAGTGACCACTACATCACACAACTGCCAAAATACTCAAAATCATGGCCCAGCCAAGTTGACCCAAATCTTAACCATCACAGGCCCCTTTGATCAAGTAACTGTGTTTTAGTGTGTCTTACACATTTGAGCCTCTGAGATCTCATTTCAGCACTGCATTAAAAAAAGTTTTGAATGCCACAGTCTACCTTATGTCTGAAAATTTCTGAGCATAGGAAATGCTGGTCCTCAGCAAATTAATAAATCATTTTCCTGGCAATATTTGCTCAATTATCTGTCTACCCAATGGTCCTACCAGTTAATACCTTATATAGTATGATACTTAGAAAAAATCAAAATTGGAGAGAAGAAACCTTTTTATCAGGAAAACTTGAAAATTATCTTCTGTAGTAGAAAATGTTAGTCTATTAATGACAACCACCATTCTGACAAAAAAAAAAGAAAGCTTAATAATTACAGCAAATTTTTTTTTGAGAAGTTCATATGTGCCGTACATTGTTCTAACCCCTTTACTTGTACTCATGTGTTTAATAACCCTCTCAGGTAGGTAGCATTGGTATCTTCATTTTACAGATGAGGTAGCCAAGGTAACTGAGACACAGGAAAGTTAGGTAAATTTGCCCAACATTACAAAGCTAGAAGTTAACATTGCTAGTATTCCAACTCAGGCATCCACCTGTATTTCATTTACACATTATTTAAGTGAGAACCCCAGAGACCTAAATTCTTCCACGCACTAGACTACCATCCAATTCCTATAGCCCTCTGGTTGTCTAGTTTTATGCCTTCCTGTAAATTTCTGTTCTTGTCTTTGCACAAATTTGCTCTTCATCCTACCAGTACGGGTTGCCCCACTTCAAGCAGAGATTTAGACTTTGCCATAGCCTGCCCTGCACAGATCTCTCCTTACCCAATCCTTGCAACTGGTCTCTCCTCCTCAAACTGGAGCTCCTCTCTGAGCACGGATTCAATGAGGTCCTTGTATTCTTCACACTCTGAGAACAGACAGACACACCTGCCCCCGTGGAAAGCTGGACCTGACACTGACGATCACTCATAATATTCATAACCCCAAGGCTAATCTCAAGGTCAAAAATAACCCCAGTTCCAGGCTCTATGCTGGGTTTCCGTAACTTTATTTCTCACTCTCCCCTCTGTAAGGCATTTAATCACCCCCATTTTAGAGGCAATTAAAGAGAAGCTCAAGGAACCCTGGTGGCACAATGGTTGAGTTCAACTCTAACCAAAAAGCTGGCCATTCCAAATCTCCCAACCGCTCCGTGGGAGAAAGATGTGACAATCTGTTTCTATAAAGATTATATCCTAGGAACCTCTATGGGTCAGTTCTACTCTGTCACCCGGGCTTGCTATGAGTCAGAATTGACTTGAAGGCATTTTTTTTTTTTTTAAAGAGAAGCTCAGAGACAGGTAAAGTAATTGTTCAATATGATTCAACTGGTATTTGGCAGAATCACAATTCATATCCCCTAAATTCTGACTCTGATACTTGGGCCCCTTTACCAAGCCTTGTGGCCTGTTCAGTAAAACATTCACCTGGGGCATGAAGTAGCTATTTCCTGTAAGCTTGGGAAGGCCCTAAGGACTATAGGACTGATGGTTCTCCTGTGTTGACAGTTTCAATAACACTGTAATATTTGAAAGTTTATCTGGATAAAGCTGTGTAAAAATGCAGTGGGAAAAAAAATACCTGAAAGACTTATCTTCAGATGATAAAAGGTATTAAGTTAGAATGGGTAGGAAGGAGTATTTCCCATGTGCCAGGCTTTGTTCTAGCAGATTTTCAAGAATTAACTCGTATAATTATGCCTGCTACCTGAAAAGGTAGGTACTACTTTTTTTTTTTTTCACTCTTATTACCATTATAAATGAAGAAACTGAGGCATAGAGAAGATAACTTGGATTTGAGCCCAGGAAGTTTATCCTTGAGTTACATGCCCTTAATCACTGCACTGCATTACCTCTACACTAAGATCTTAGGTAATATCTTCTTCCCTAGCTTCAGAAATTTTGTCCTACATTTTTATCAGTATTATAATGAATAAAGTGAAGGAAAACAAAAAACAAAAACCTTAGTCTCCCATCCCCCAAAGCTTATCTTTTCACTTCTTTAATAAGTAGTCTTCATTTTTACTTTTTTGTCTATGGCAGTAAGTTGATTAGCAAATTTTATCCTCCACTGATTTGTTGAAAAATAATTGTATGTATTTGAAAGCCAACATTTTAATGTCAGCAAGAATCTTCCTCTAAGATCCCTGACCCTCTTGTTCCCATGTTCCCTTTAGTCAGTATAACTCTATCCCTCTCTCTCATTATTAACAGATTTCCCAGTGGGTTTTCAGATGTGAAAGCTGACTGTGGGGAGGGAGGGGCCAGTCTCTACACCAGCCTGCTGGGACTGGTGGTTTCTTCCACTTGGCCTTGTTCTCATTTTGACCATGTGTCTCATAGCCCAGATGCTGGAGGTCCACCTGGACTTGCTTGCAGTCTGCAAGGTTCATATTCAGAGAGAGAAAGAGTGTCATAGATTCTCTGAGTTTCATGGAGATACTGTCACCAGATTATGAGGACTGGCTTCCTTGAACTTATAGGGGAAAAGAATCTTGCTGCAAACATCTGGACTTCCCTCTGTTTCCTGTTGATGTTCCCATCTCTAGCTTCCCGAGGCTAGCTTGGACTCCCCTCTGTTTCCTGTTGATGTTCCCATGTCTAGCTTCCTGAGGCTAGCTTGGGAAGACACAGAGTTAAGCTCCTTTGAGGCAGGTATGGTGTACTAGGATCTCTTTCTCCCCAGTGCGGCTGACAAAATGCTTTTTCAGTAAAAGTTTGAATTGAATCCTGAAATATTTAGGTCAACGGTGATGTTACATGTTTGTACGCTCTGAAACAGGTTCCTGAGCAAGAAAAGGCAGTTTTCTGGCTGAACTAGGATTTTAGCCTCTGTTGCTCCCTACTCTCACTGCAAACTTGGGAAAGTTGCTTTACCCCTTTATGCCTCCGCTTTGCAAATTAAGGATAAACTATCCACTTCTACCTCTCTAGGAGTCTGGTCAGGATAAAATTTATTTTGATGAAGGAGAGAGAATACCTTTAGCTTTTGGAGAGTGTTTAGTTTCTCCGAGAGCAGACAGACAATCATTCATCATTTTGGTGGCCTTGACCATGTAGGACTTACTGTATTTTTCTGCAGCTGGTTGGCCAGGGTGTAGGCAGTAGCTTCAGATAAAAGGAATTTCTCTTTGAGGTCTCTGACCTGCTGTTTGCTTTGTGCTAGCTGGGAGAGCAACTCCTGGTTGATTTCCAGGATATTCCTGTCTGTCCTTTGCCTAGAGCAAGTGGTGAGAGCTAATTCCATGCTGAAGCTTATGGTGGAAGGAGTGGAGCCAGAGCTGGGGAGAAGAAAACCAGACAGATAATAATGACAAGTTAATGGATTATACTAATGGGTGCATATCTTGATGAATTTACTAAAAATCATTGAATTGTACAGCTAAAATGGGTAAATTTTGCAGTATAAAATTATAACCCGAGAAAGTTTTTTTTTAAGTGAAAAAAGTGATTTAAACCAGTCTAATTTTTTTATATTAAAGGATGTAGATGTGATTTATAACTTACTTTTGGGATAAACGTTGTCAGCATCTCATAACACTTGACAGTCTTGAATCACCAAAACAAGGAGCAAGGTCCAGAGCTCAGAGCCTAAGTCACTGCCTCTAGGTCAGGCTCCGAGTGAAGTGCTAGAAGGAGGACCCAGAGTACCTGGTAACTGTTTGGAGTTGCAATAACAGAATTGGAAGTTGGGGGGTGTCATGGAATCTTAGGTGCCCCTGCCTTCCAGTTGCCTGGGTCATGCTGATACGCAAGGCTGCCTGGTCTCATCTGAAGGAGGGGACCACCCTCAGCACCAGTCTCGGTATATGTGTACCCTATTGCTGATACAAAAGACCTGTCTCCTTCTAAAATTTAAGCACGTTTTTCATTGTTTAT
Source organism: Loxodonta africana (assembly GCF_030014295.1). Lineage (NCBI taxonomy): Eukaryota > Metazoa > Chordata > Mammalia > Proboscidea > Elephantidae > Loxodonta > Loxodonta africana. The sequence continues at coordinate 135,246,985 of NC_087344.1, forward strand.
TTTTGCAAATGCATAGAAAACATCAAGGAGTCCATATCTCCTCCAAATTCTTTCATTTTCTTAAAGAATGTCATGGAGTCACTTTTTCTGTTTCATGAAAAGCTTAACGGAAAACTTAAAACTTAAAGACTATCTTGGTGTTCTTGTTTGGTTCTTCTCCAGTCCACCCATCCCCCAACCATTTTAATATTATAAGAACAAAATCCTGAGTGTAATACTCTACGCAGTTTGTGAATACATTATAAGAGTTTTGCCTTGGCTAATATTTTTCTTGCTGCATCCTAATGTTACATTGGCTTCTTTTTCCTCAGCAGGGAACCATGCTGGGTTTTCATTAAACTTAAAGTGAAGTTTCACATCCCTACGTCCTAATCCCGCCCTCCTCTAGTGTGTGAGTTATTTTGTTTTTTAATCTCCATATACACGTTTTGTACTTTTCACTTAAGAATTCCATTCTAGCTCCACAGGGTTTTTTTCCTACTTGTCAAAGTCATTGAAATAGCTCATGCTAGTTGATTACCTCCCACTAGGCTCATGATTCCTTGGACCCCTAAGGTGTACATACATCTTCCTGAATACATGTAGTGGGCATCTATTTTGGGATGGCTTGTAAACTGATGCTATTTTTTATGTTCAGGAGTAGTTTCTGTGGGACACTGACTAGGAGATCTGTTTGGGTTAACCAAAGTCACTGACCTGTGGTTTTCCTGTGTTTGTATTTTCTGACAGGACGTAGTAAAATCAAGATCATGGATCTGTGGTTGTCTGTGGTGATCCACAGCATTCCTGTGCAATGGGGTTTAGTGACATAGTATCTGAGGTTTTAAGGAGAGGCACGGACAGAAAAAACAGAAACTGATTCCCTGACACACCTCCTCACTTTCTAAGTATCCATTCTCCCCTGGTTTCATGAACCTAAGACTGGGAAGACTGCATGGAATATTTGTTTCTTCCATCTAGCATCCTGTATTGCCTGCCCATTTGGTGGGCGAGGCCTTTGGAGCCCAGAGAAGAGGGAATGATTTCTGGAGGAGGGAAGTTGTGCAGAGGGGCTACAGACTTCCTGTGGTGGTGGGCCCTATGCCCTGCTGGTCTTGGTAGGATTAAGGACACAGGTTGAGTCATAAACAGAGAGCACCACGTACAAGAAAATCAGTTTTCTCACTCCTGTTTTTTGCACATTCCACCAGGCAAATCTTCAGGTCAGGGAATCATTTTTGATGCTTGTGGTTAAATAGCAGTGGGAGCAGTCCATAGCAACCCTTAGCTCTGGAGGTTTGGAAGAGGAGAATCTGGAAAAGGAATGCCTGCGGGCATGTGGTTTGTGCATACCATTTTCATCTACTCTCTTCTTCAGCAGAGCTTGTGTATTTCCCAGATATTATATCACAGCTACCATGTTGGTGGTTTCAGGGCAGTTAATATTTTTTTTAATACTTTCTGATGTGGGAGAATTTTGATCTTCACGACTGGGGTAGGTGGTGGGGGTTTCTACTGTCATTTAGTCATCAGTGGCCAAGGATGTTGCTAAACATCCTGCAATACACAGGAGAACCCCCTCCCCCAACAAGAAGGAATTATCAAATGCAAAATATCAGTAGTGCTGAGTTTGAGAAACTCAGTGCTCATACCTGAGTGACTAGAAAACATGAATTCCTGACTAATTGGATTTGGGGTCGAAGGAAAACTCTGGAGTCAAAGAGAACTCTTAAGTTTCTTGCCTCAGTATATAAAAGGATGGAGTTGCCACTGACTAAGATGGGAGTACTGCAGGTGCTGTAGGTTTTAGCGGGAACATCTAGCCCAGAACCCGGGGCCTTGTTCAAAAGTGTTTTCTATCCAGGTCATCTCCATTCCTGCATCTGTATGAGTCCTTTCATTAGGTTGGAGATACCTGGGTCTTGGTTCTCAGCCTCCTCTTATCCTGGGGACCATCTATTCTGCCGCCTGCTGGCAAGCTCATCCACTGCCCTGGTTCCCTCAAACATCTCTCCACAAGCTTCTTCTGTGCAAAGCTGTCTCTAGGTCAGTTGTGAGGTGTGGCTAGAATGAGACAACTCATTTCTTGAGTTATGGACAAGGAGATACAGTAGTTCCCTGGTGATCTAGTGGCTAGGATACTGAGGTGAATGACCCTGGGTCAGTTCAGGGTCAGAATCCTTCTTCCATTTCCACACAAAGCAAGTCTTATTTATCCCAGGAGGTCTGGGTGCTCCAAGGACCAGAAGTAGAAGAGCCTCTACACCAAGTCCAAATGCTCCCTGTCAGTGGGGTGAGGGTTGGGGAGAAGTTGGTCAAGAGTAATGGTGAGGCTTTTCTCCGGTCACACTGGTCTTGCTTCATGTTCATATTGACATGGGTAGAAGTGGCTTTAGACACCCACTAAGCCTCTTACCCAGGTTTACACAGCCTTGCAGAGATTCAAATTGCTGTTGGACTACACCCAAGTTGCTGCTGCTGCTCCAGGGGCTCACATACTGCTGAGCTCTGAATAGCTGAGTGAGAGGACAAGCCAAGTCATGGAGTTTGTATGTACTCTCCAGGTACGTGGGTCAGCTTAGCATTCTGGACTATGTTTGCAGGTAAATTGATGGCTAGGCTTTTGGAAGAGGTGACTGGATGTGATAAATGCTATGATGGGAGGGAGGTGAGGTCATAGAGACCTGTCCTGTATTTAGATGAGGTCGTTCGTGGAAGGTGATATTCAGTGACCCAAGAAAGGCAGCATGTGAAGTATGTGTGAACAGAAAACCATTACCAGTGCCATAAGCAGAAATTATATGTAAAAAGGAAAAAGGGAGTATCAAAACCATGGTATCAGAGCAAAGCCTCACAACTCTACCATTGCTGTGATCATTATCCCCCGTAGCCTCTTCCAGGCACTGCATGCATTTTCTCTTTTGCATTCAGCACTCCCAAGATGGGTTCATATCTGTCTTGTGTCCACTGTAACCCAGGAGGAGAGCGAGCCAGGGAGGTGGAGTGGCCTTAGCCTGCAAAGGCAGCGTGAGAAGTATGGAGAAGAGATGGCGCAGTGGTGGCTGGTTGGGATTCTTTGCTTCAAGGCTGTGTGGTTGGCTATGCTTTGGGTTCCTGTTCGGGTCTGTGGCTTGAATGGTTTTTCCCGGAGTGGATTGCAAGAGTGGCTGCCGGAGGACAGGGGAGAATGGAGACCATGAGTGTGCAGTGAAGAGATAGGAGGGTGCATCGTTCCCGCAGGAGCTCCAGCCATGCGTACTTGTCAGAGGAGACGCCATGATCACGAAGGACGTTTTCCCAGGCGGTGCTCATCCATTGCACTCAGGACGTGCTGACCCTTGCGATTTCCCCACTTGTGGGAAACTTGACTGTATAATTTGTGGTAGTGGGTACTGTGTTCTCGCTTTCCCTGACATTCTGCGTTTCACCACTGAGCAATGTTGGGATTGCTACTCTTGTAGGTCTTTTCTAAGTTCCTTCTGTATCTGTTTTTCTTTAAGCCCATCCATCTTCCTGCTGGATATCTGCATGAACTGCAAAGTTTTACAGCTGCCAGACTGGAACCGCGGACATTGTGTTTCAGTCTGTTTCTCTTCTCTCTCTTTCCTTTTCCCCTTCCTCTCTCCTTCCATATCTCTTTGGCTCTTAACTGCAGCACCTTCCACTCCTGCCTTGGGGACCCTTCACTTCCACTCTCTGACATAGGCATGTGGGTCGGCTGGCCCACCTGCACTTCTCCTGGTTGGAGCCTTTCCAGCCCTGAGCCACGCCCGACCCTCAGCGGGAGAAGCCCGCCTGCCTCCTGCTTCCTGGGGACTCTCTGCTCCCACCTGCAGCGAAGAGGCGGCTCTGGATGAGCACTGGGCCTCAGAAAGGGCAGCGTGGGGTGGCGGTGTGGGGCGGAGTACTGCCCTGGGGAGTCAGTCGTGGGTTTCTTTGGGATATGGCCCGTGGTGGGGAGCAGGGAAAGTGGGAAGGGGGCCGCGCTCCTCGGTTGTGCCATCATCGGTGTCCGCCTCGGAATACAAAACTTGTTCAGGTGTAGCTTTCTGGGTTTCTGCTTGTAGCCCCACCTAGGAAATGGGGTCCGCTCCCTTATCTTTTTGTTGTTAGGTTACGATTCGCAGCGACCCTAGGTACCACAGAATGAAACACTACCCAGTCCTGCGACATGCTCACAATCGTTCTTGTGCTTGAACCCATTGTTGCACCGATTGTGTCAATCCATCTCGTTAAGGCTCTTCCTCTTTTTCACTAACCCTCTACTTTATCAAGCAAGATGTCCTTCTCCAGGGACTGGTCCATCCTGATAACACGTCCAATGTGTGTGAGAGGAAGTCTTGCCATCCTTGCTTCTAAGGAGGATTCAGGCTATACTTCTTCTGAAAGAGATTGGTTCATTCTTCTGGCTGCCCATGGTATGTTCAATGTTGTTCACCAGTACCACAATTTAAAGGCATCAATTCTTCTGTCTTCTTTATTTAATGTTCAGCTTTCCATGCATACAAGGCGATTGAAATTACCAGGGCTTGGATCAGGCACACCTTAGTCCTTAAAGTGACTTCTTGGCTTTTTAACTCTTTTGCAGGAGATTTGCCCAATGCAATGAGTCTTTTGATTTCTTAACTGCTGCTTCCATGGGCATTGTGTTCCAACAACTGCTTCTAGTCTATGTACAGGTTCCACAAGACCACAATTACGTGTTTTAGAATTCCAACTCCTCTTAATGTTATCCATAAGTTGTCAAGTCCTATACAGTTGAATGCCTTTGTATAGACAATAAAACACAGGTAAACATCTTTCTGGTATTCTCTGTTTTCAGCCAAGATCCACCTGACATAAGCAATGATATCCCTCATTTCACGTTCTTTTCTGAATACAGTTTGAATTTCGGGCAGTTCCCTGTGGATGTATGCTGAAGTCACTGTTGAATGATTTTCAACAAAATTTTACTTGTGCATGATATTAATTATATTGTTTGATGATTTCTGCATTTGGTTGGATTACCTTTCTTTGGAATGGGCACAAGTATGGATTTCTTCCAGTCAGTTGGCCAAGTGAAGCCTTCCAAATTTCTTGGCATAGATGACTCAGCCCCTCTAGCACTGAATCTGTTTGTTGAAACATTTTAATTGGTATTCCATCAATTCTTGGAGGCTTGTTTTTCACCAATGCCTTCAGTGCAGTTTGAACTTCTTCCTTCAGTACCATCAGTTCTTGATCATGTGCTACCTTCTGAAATGTTAGAAATGTCAACCAATTATTTTTGTTTCAGTGACTCTGTGTATTCTTTTCATCTTCTTTTGATGCTTCCTGCATCAGTTAATGTTTTCCCTGTATAATCCTTCAATATTACAACTCAAGGCTTCAATTTTCTCTTCATTTCTTTCAGCTTGGAAAATGTCGAGAGTGTTCTCCCCGCTTTTAGTTTTCTAACTCTAGGCCTTTGCTCCTTTCACTATGTCTTTGTCTTATTGAAAGAATACTTTGTCTTACTGAAAGAATAGTAACTTCATATATTCATATATTCTTCATGTACATTTGTCAAGGAACATTTTCCTACATTTAGCTTTGAACCACAGGAAGTTTAGGACAGAGGTCGGACTGAGTGCCTAAGAGTGTGCGCTCTCACCAGCCTGAATGGAAAGAGCATCTAACTCATGTGGTATGAAGGAGAGTCTTCAGAAGGGCAATACCTCAACAGTGTGTCCACATTAGCCTTAGACTAAGGATTTTCTGAACCCACCTAACAAAGCTTAAAAGCCAGCCTAGAAAGAATCAAACTATTTCCAAGTAACTTAACAGCATCCCAGAGCAGAGTCCAAAATTATTTAAAGGATTACATAAAAATATTTTTTTAAATACTTAACATAAAATTCATAATGCCTGGCATCTAATAAAAGTTATTAAGTATGCCAATAGTGGAGTCCTGGTGCCAGATGATATGATCCATAACCATGAGAAAAGTGAGTCAACAGAAATAGACACAGAAATAACCTAGATGATAGAATCAATAGACAAAATATGTGGGCATTATGAACACACTGTGTACGTTCAGAAAAATGGAGGAAAGCATGAACTTGATGAGAGAAATGAAAGACATATATGTATGACTCGAATGAACTCGTAGAATTGAAAAATACGCTGGATGATTTTATCAGTTAATTGGGCACTGTAGGAGACAGAGCAACATAAATTATTCAAAATGAAACCCAGAGGGAAAAAAGAATTAAAACAAAAAGAACAGAGTATCAATTGACCTGTGAGAAAACATCAAGTGGCCTAATGTCCATGTAACTGTAGTCCTCGGAAATAGAGCAGCTGGAGTGACAAAAAAAGTTTGAAGAACTAACAACAATAGTCCCAAGGGGAATGGTCCTGGCCCCTCCTTGTGGCCGCTGTGGAGACAGCACATAGGGATCTATCTGTACAACTAGAGGAGCCACTGGATACCAAAGAGGATAGCAAAGAGGCTGGTCAAGGGTAGCGACAAGGAAAACTAGGCAATGTGTAGGACCTTAAAATAAGAACTTGTATGACCTATGGACTGAGCTAGCTTGAAGAGTAAGAGCTGAGAGCTGCTCTTCTCCTTAGCATGGAAGATTGCCCAGTTATATCTGAGCCAACACTGAAGGCAACATTTGGCGAGTTGCTGATGAGGAAGCTGACACTTGCAGAGTTTAATGGATTTCCTTCGTCTCAGGATTGTTTAGCACTAAACCACGTCCTGTCCTCTCAGTTGTTGATGCTTCAGAGCGTGAGCTATAGAGACAGTTATATGTGGGAGGATCTTCAAGTCTATTAGTCCATCTGCTCAGCTCATGAAAAGGGGGATAATGGTTGCTTGTTTGCTTCAAAATTGCCCCAATAACATTTTTATAATCTTACAGTGAAAGGATTGTAGAATGTGACACAAACCCCAGGATCTTTAAAGAGTGATACATAGGAGTACATCAAAATTTCAATTCAAATAAAAAACATTCTACATAACAAAGAAATTATTTTTATTTTGTATGTATTTTTATCTAAGTACTATATGCCCAATAGTTTGTTATGAAAAACAGAAGTGCCCTGATCCCTTTCTACATTTCCTGTTCTCCAGAGATAACCACTTTCAACCCATATAACCAATTAGGTGGCTCTCTCTCTCTCTAAAGAAATATTGCTATGCCATGATTTCCCAGTTTTCACTCCAGGCCCTGCAGACACCCTGCAAGGGGAAAAGTGCTGTGCATTTGGGTGGATGGGTGCACCACCTGCTGTTCAATACCAAGGGAGCCCACAAGGCGCTTCACTTGGCTTCCACTTACGTGCCAACCAACTTAATCCACTTCACCCCTCCACACAGGGAAAGGAAACTTTGCAAGAACAAATGCCAGGCAAGCAGCTTTGAGGTTTATCGGTGGAACCGGGTTCTCGGCTGGGACAGGAAGGTATGGGAGCGATCCTGAGTGAGGAGCCGCGGTGGTCCACACCCAGCAACTGACACCACTGCTGTGAACGCGCAGCCCCCCTGCCTTCCACCCCCTACTTCCTCCCTTTTTCTTTCCTATTCTCTTCTCTGTTCTTTCCAGTCTCTCCTCCTTCCTCAGCTATTTTCTGCGGGTTTCTGGGACCTCAGTTCCTGAGGAGGTGATGAGAGGAAAAGGGGACCAGCCGAGAGGCGGAAAAGGCCACGGGGAGCAGGCATCTGGAGCAGTCACACTTCTTCCCTCCCGGCCCTAAACCTTCCTAGCTCCTAAATGAAGATCAGAGGCGGGACGAGGAAAGGGGAGTAACAAGTTTCATTCACAATTTAAGGATTTTTTTTTTTTTTTTAAATCCTTCATCTAGGGTAAATATTAAGGTTCCACCGAGACTTGAACTCGGATTGCTGGATTCAGAGTCCAGAGTGCTCACCATTACACCATGGAACCACAGTGAATCTTTGTGCCTATATTGCAGTACTAATCCCCAAATCAACTGCACACTGAGTCGATTCTGACTCATATCTATGATCATTTCAATAAAAAAAAAGAGAAAACCTCTTACCATCCAATGGATTCCGAATCATAGGGACCCTGTATGAGCATCTCAGTAGAGGTGTGTGAATACTCATTTAGCATGCATAGTTTCCAGGACTAATCTCAAGGCAGTCCTCAGTCAGACAGGACTTGAGGATCGTTGACCTGTTTGAGCGGATCCATCCACCTTGCTTTCTTTCTGCACCTCCCTTTTTATTGACTTCTATCATTTCATTTGCATCTCAGGAAATTGAGGTAAAATCCACTTTGGGTTTAGGGCAATGGCACAGCTCTTTAAGCCTCTGTCATAAATCACATACTTGGCCTTATTTACCAGAGTTCCCTGTCCGAAGGTGAAATTTCTGCAAACAGTGTTATTTTCCTTTTCTCTGCCTTCACCCATTTCTCATTGCCCAGGGAGGGCAGATGATTGTCAGAGCAGGACTTGGGACTTCCTGGGTGGCTTGTCCAAACAGCACCTATTACTCTCCAAAGCCACCACAGCTTCCTACGTGCAATATAGAAAGGTGTCTCAGCAGTGTTTTATCTGAGGAGTGGGTTTGGTAGGCAGGAGAACTCTCATTTTCTTCTTTATGCATTTATTTTTTGATAAGTTTTTCTTACAACAAACATATTTGTTAGATATACAACAACAACAAAAAAACAACCTTGTTTAACATTTCTACACTCAAACAAACCAGACTAACCTCATCTGCTGTGACTCAAAATTGACCACATGCTGTTGAGGCTACCAGACAGGGCTCTGACACCTATACATACAGCTGCAGTCTGTTTTCTGAGAGCTTGGCCACATCCATTACATTCCAATTTCTCAATATATCATGACTCAGAAACCTCACAGTTTTTTGCTTTTTTTAAGTGCAGTAAAGATTTAACTTCTTCCAAAGAAATGAGTCTTTGCCCTTAGTTTCTTGGAGATAACTCTAAACCAAAACCAAAATAAAAACAAACAAAAAAATTAAACCCTTTTCTGTCAGGTTGATTCTGACTCCTAGTAACCCTATAGGACAGGGTAGAACAGCCCAATAGGGCTTCCAGGGATGTAACTCTTCACCCACACCGATTGCTACATCTTTCTCCCTTAGAGTGGTTGGTGGGTTCAAACCGTCAAGCTTTTGGTTAGAAGCCCAGCACTCACCCACTGTTTCTCCAGTGCTCCTTGAGATAACTCTAAATGCTTGGAATTTGCTGAGTAATTGAGACGCCTTTGTTTTCTGTAGGCCTCCAGACCACACTTGAGGGTATATTCTAATAAGGTGACTCAAGTTGGGGCTGGCAAAGCTAGAAAGAGGAACTCCTGATATCAGCCAACCTGGGACAGGGAAGTGCGGAGAATGGGGGAAAAAATTCATTCAAGCATGCCTAAGTAATGAGGCTTAGAAAAAGGCTCTGGACACAGATGCTCCATGGGCTTCCTGGTTGGTGAGAGACATCTATGCACATGCAAGGGTAGTGTAGCCCTTTTTGAGACAAGGACTCTCCACATTCAGAACCTTCCCAGTCCTTGCCCTATGTGTCTCCTCTTTTGTATTTTTTTTGCTATAAAACCGTAATTATAAGTATAGGACTTTCTGTGAATTCTGTGAGTCATTCCAGTGAATTATCAAACCTGAGCCAGCAGGTCAGAAGTGAGGGGATTGAGCTCCTCCCAGATTATGGCTGGCATTCTGAAGGGGTAGAGGGAACTTCTGAATATGTAGCCAGCTGGTCAGAAGTGAGTGGATCACGAGGACTCCCAAGGTTGCAGCTGGTATCTGTGCCCTTTACTTGTGAGGTCTGCTCTAGCTCCAGGTGCTCAGAGTCAGAGGAAGATGCTGCATGTGTACCTGGTGTCAGAACAAAAGTGGAACAGAATTGAATTGATAGTAGGTAGATTTGGGTTGATCAATAAATATTTGGAGTTAGAGAAGTGGGAATTGATTTGAGCTTTTCCTACATGTAAATATATCAATGTATCCAGAGGCACTCATTGTTGTGTCACAGGCCATGTTTATCCAAGTTGCCTTACAGTATTGTCTCATTATTTCATTTATGTACACAAAACAGCACAACACTAAATACCTGTATAATAGATGTAAACTTTGTATTTAAATTATATACATAGTTTAAATACCTTACAAAATTCCCTTTCTTCTTCCTAAGGCTAGTTTGTGCCTTTGAAAAGTGAGTTTGATCACTTGGGCTAATGATTTCAAAATGGTTAGACTGCATATAAGACATTAAAGAATGACAAAATGGAGTTCTATGTGGCCAAAATGTGAGGATCTCTACGGACTGCTGTTGAGTTATTGCTAGGAAAAATTGTTTATGTGAAAAAAAAAAGCAAAACAAGAAGTGCAAAAAAAGTATACAATATTCTACCTTTTCTTTAAGAAAGGAGAGGATAGATATATTTGTACTTATTATTAATACATGCTTATTTTTCAGGAAGGTTAAGCCAGAAGGTAACAAAAATGTTTTCTTCTAGGGAATGTGGTTTAAGCTATAGAAGTGGTGGTGAGGCTTTGCTAAATATTATCTTTTTTTATATAATTTTGATTTTTAAATGATGTGATGTTTTACATTTTCAAAAAAAGAAGAAAAAGAAAACACTACAATTGGTAAAAGTGGAACCAGTTAAATTTAACTGTATATCAAAATGACAATACAATCACACAGAAAATAATCAAGTAGATTTTAAATGCAGTTCTCTGTGATTCATAGTGGTGTATATTCTTATGTCAGAAGAATCTGCAAAGAAATTTTGAACTTTGCTTTGCAGATTTATTGTTGATAGTCATGTTGATGGAATAATTTGGAAACAATTTTGTGTGTATTATAGGATAGCACACATGAGTAAATGTATTAAAAATTGTTTGGAATCAGGGTTATCAACACGAGAGAGAAGAGACAAAAATATGGACCAGGGGAAGTTGAGGGATAACCTCTTGGTGCTGGATTGGGATTGAAAGTGTCAGTATAAGCTCATGAATTAAATATGAATATTTGCTCACCATGTCTACTTACGGAGCCTAGAAGCAATGTTGCCTAGGGGCTACATCTTTGTTGTGAATGCCATTTGCCACCAAAACAACCAGATTCCTTGGAGAAATGGGTGATTTTGGAAAGTTGAACTTGGAACTTCTTGTGACAGAAAGGAAGAATGTGCTCCTTGATTCATGGAAACACGTAAAAAAATCACAGGCACCAGCTTGAAAAGATCCAATCTGGTCGAAAATGAGAGAATTTGAGCATCAAAAACAATAATAGTAATGGATAATAACACATTGACCTAATAAAAAGAAGCCATGAGTTCATAGAATCTAAGATTGGGGAGGGAAGTGCTATAATAAAATAAGATTGGGCGGAGGGGAAGCTCTAAATGAAAAGCCTTGACTAGAGAAAACTGCACTCCTACTGATAAAAAATAGTCCTGCATCCCCTCAGATTGTGGCAGTGTATTCTGATATTCAGGTGGCCTGCATTAGTGTGCGGAGAAGAAAAGGCCGAGAGGAGGTAGGAGAAGCAGCAGCAAGGAAAGAAGAAAAGGAAGAGAGAAACCGGGAAAAGTTTAAGAACTGTGCAGTTGGGAGAGAGGCACATGGCCCCACTCACTTAGCAGTTTAAGCCAATGTTTTCATGTACTTATGACAACTGAAATCTCATTCATGTCAGTGTTTGAATAATTGAGGGTAATAGAGTTAAAGGCAAGTCTATCTATAACTAAGGTGTGAGTAGGCCGACAGACTTATTTCTGTGCATTTGATGGGCTTTGTTTTTATTCTTTGAATTTTTTGGTTTTTCTATGACTGTATCTAGGAAAGACTTAGGGTGTGGTAGCTTTATTTTGGAGCCCTGATGGCACAGGGGTTAAGAGCTCTGCTGCTAAGCAAGAGGTTGGTAGTTCAAGTCCACCAGCGGCTCCTTGGAAACCCTAAGGGGCAGTTCTACTCTGTCCTACAGTGTAGTTATGAGTCAGAATTGACTTGATGGCATTGTGTTTTTTGTTTTTTTTTTTTCTGGTTTTAGCTTTGTTTTATTTCTAGAAGGCTAAAATATGGTTAATTTTCCTCAAACAATATTATTGAGTGTCTATCATGCAATTTCCAATGAAAACTTCTCAATTTAATTAAAAAAAAAACTATTTTATTTGGTCAGGCATGAATCAATTCACTAAAGCACTGTTTTTCAAACTCATCTGCTGTCTACATGCGTCAGAATCATCCAGATAGCTTGGTAAAAAGTAAAGATTCCAGGCACAAGGATTGGTCTTCATTTGCCTGCAGCAACAAAGGAAGAAGGAGAGTCAGAAATAGGAGAATAAAATAGAATGGGTGGCTAATTGCCTCCATGAACAACCACCTCCTTTTTATTGAGACGGGAAGAAAAGGATTGTGCCTAGCTATATTGTACATTTTGATCAAAGATTCTATGAAAGAATCCTGATCAAATGGGGGAAAACATAGAACAGAATTTCAAATTCTCCTGGAATCAGATTTTCTGGAACCATGGAGGCTGGACGAACCCCTGAAACTATTACCCTCAAGTAATCTTTAAACCTTCAATAAAGATATCCCCTGAAGTCTTCTTAAAACCAAAAAATAGCTTAGCTCAACCAGTAAAGAATGTCTGCCTTGAGCATTATGCTCTTTTCAGATCTATTTATATGGATCAAACTGGCAATAGCCACTTAAAAGATTAGATAGGAAACTTGGGGGGCAGTGAGTTAATGTTAATGGGGAAGGAACAACTCAGAAAGGAGGGTTGCACAACTTAAAGAATGTAATCCATGTCGCGAAATTGTACATGTAGAAACTGTGGAATTGGTACATGTTTTGCTGTGTATATTCTCACCACCACCAACAAAAAGTAAAATAAATTATTTAAAAAAAAAAAAAAAGCAGATTCTAAGACCTAAAGGCTATGAAATCACTGGAAGAGGAGCCCAGGAATTTTCTCCCAAAAACACTCCGGTAATTCCAGAGCACATGAATTAGAGAACTGTGTGGACTTTCGTATAATATATGGTTTGGGGAGCAAAGACCGCATTCTTCAACTTACACCTCAATCACTAGAGTGTGACCTTTTCGAAGGCAGTGATTGTATTGCCATCTTTGTACCCTCAGACTAGAATCTGGCCCAGGACTGGGAAATAAGGTAGGAGGGGAAAAAAAAACTCACAATTACTTATTTACAAATAGTTTGCCTTAAAGCCAGTAAAAGGGCTAAACTATTTACCTAGTTCCCTTCCATGTTGAACAGGTAACTATAGTACTATCAGGGCAGGCCCACATTTCTAGGTGCGTTAGGGACCAGCGATGGCTTTACTTCCTGCTTGGCTCCAGGTAGATAGTTTGCACAGCGGGAGTGTATGAGTCTTTACCTATCAAATTCTGTGAGAGTCCCCTGTGCAGGGTCCAAAAAGTGTTAGCAAGGCTGCTACCTCTATGATTTAAAAACTAAATCGGAGCTAAATAGCATAATCATGTGGAAAAAGTATGCATCAAAACAGGTAATAAGTGAAAATACGGGAAGATGATAATAAACAGAAGGGGTGTTCGTAAGTCATGAAGGGGCGGTCATGATTCCAGGGAGGATTGTAATCATACCATTTCTAGGAAAGTGTCTTTCAGCCAGAAAATAATACTCTTAGATATTGCTTGTAGATCTGACACTGACTAATGCTGAAAAAAACTTACAGACCTTTTTTACAGAAGACAGAAGCTGGATTCCTGCTGATTTGAAGGAGCAAAAGCAGCCTTACCTCGTGCACCCAGCCCTTTCCTTCACCCTGGAGAATATGCCCAGAAAAGGTGGATTTTGAGAATAGAGCCAATAAAACAAAACAAAAACAGAAGTGCAACTCTAGCTCAACCCTATGATCCTGTAATTAAGATCTCAAAACCTAAGGTCTGAATGGACACAGGTTTCTGAGTTGAGGAGATCCCTGCACTTTTACCAGGAGAAGCCTTTGCCTAAGTTCAGAGACCAGGAAAATGGGATTGTGTTGATGAAAGTGTGAACCTGACTGTAGAGGAAAACCTGAATTCCTGACTGACTGGGTGTGGGATGAGAAAGACCTATGTCAAAGAGAACTATCACCATCGGTTGGAATTGACACCACAACAACCGATTGGTTTGGTTATTTTGGGGGATGGGAGGATGATGGATTTGGCATCAACTAGTGGGGGAAAATTTTAGGTGCAGCAATTTTAGGGGGAAGATCTGAAGTTCGGTTCAGGGTTCCCACTTCCCCCACTCCAGAGCCCTGCTGGAAAGCGATTTCGATCCAAGCTGTCTCCTTTTCTGCATCCGAGTCCTTTTTGAGTTTGGAGGTAATGGTCTAGGTGCTGGGCCTTCACTTTCTTCTCATCCAGGGCGCCTCCTCTCCCACCTCTGGCGGCAACCTCACACGCTGCCAGGCTGCGCGGCGCGCTCTGCACCTGCTGCAGAACAAAGGTGCATCTCTAGGTCAGGTCTGAGGTGCCCGGCCGGGACTAGCCAAATCGCTCCAAGACTTGTGGGCCTGATGTGCCCCTCCGGGGCCGACTGGCGGGCAGACCGCCAGGCTTTTCGCGTGCTGACTCCTTTTTTGATGGAAAAAAAAAAAAATGGAAGCAGGGAGGAAACGCTCTGTGGGGAGTGCAGGGAGGGCTGCTTCTGGGAGCCAGGGCAAGCAACACAATTCCCGGGCCTTCATGCAAAGGATATCCTCACCCGAGGGGTCGTACTCAATTGTTATCCTTTATTTTGAATTCTGTCAATAAAAAATTTTGTGCAAATTCGCTTCCTTCTTGTGTGAGTACCTACATAATATCCTTGATTTTGCCTCTTGGCCTGCAAAGCCCAAAATATTCACTGTCTGGTCCATTACAGAAAAAAAGGTTGCTGACCTCTGCACTAACAATGCCCAACACTCCACAGGAAGGACACCCAGAGATCTCTTTTGCCCATATCCAGGTCTTGACCAATTTTTTTCTGAAAACCAATAGAATTCCTTATTTGTTTTGTTCTGTGGCATCCCTAGGGCTGCTGTCATCTAGTGTGGTAACATCTCTTTATTGTGAAAATATGCACGACACATTTGCCAGTTCAACATTTTTCAGGTGTATAATTCACTGCTCTGAATTAGGTTAATCATTATGTGCAACCATCACCCATAATCCTTGCCAAGTCTGTCATCATCACGAACAGAAACTCACTGCTTCCGAAATAGTGACTCCCTTTTGCCCCCTCCGTCACACCCTGGTAACTACTAATAAACTTTAGTCTCTATCCATTTGCCTAGTTTTGTTATTTCACGTAGGTGTGATCATACACTACCCTTTTGTAACTGACTTATTCCACTCAGCGTAATGTTTTCAAGGTTCACTCATGTTGTAGCATGTATCGGGACTTCCTTTCTCTTTTGGCTGAGTAGTATTTCACTGTATGTATATACCACATTTTGTTTATTCATTCATCCATCAAAAATGAAAAATTTTTTTAATAAAAAATTTAATTAAAAAAATTAAAACTGAACATTATGTCAAATGACTATGCTGGTGCAGCGGTTAACCAAAAGGTTGGCAGTTCGAACCTACCAGGTGCTCCTTGGAAACTCTATGGGGTAGTTCTACTGTGTCCTAAAGGGCCACTATGAGTCGGAATCCTTTCGATGGCAACAGGTTTTTTTTTTTTTTTATGTGATATTTACTCCAGTTTGGGAAATTCAAATAATTCAGGATGTTGAACTAGTCTGGGATGCTGACAAAAAAAAAAAATTTTTTTTTTAAGCTCCCCCAAAATCAACCCTGGAGGAATTATAGGATCAAGAGGGAAATATTATTTCCAGGAAGTATAAAGAATTGTAAACTTTTTGAGAGACTGCAAAGAAGCCCTGGTGGTGCAACGGTTAAGTGCTCGGCTGCTTAACTGGTCAGTGGTCTGCTCCCGTAAAGATTAAAGGAGAACTAAACCCGTTCCACAAAGACTTTCTTCTGACTCACAGGGTAGAACTGCCCCCATAGGGTTTCCAAGGCCACGTCTTACTTCTAAGGAGCGGCTGGAGGGTTCCAACTGCTGACCTTTTGGTTGGCAGCCAAGCACTTAACTACTGTATCACCAGGGTTCATTCCATAAAGATTATAACCTAGGAAACCCTATGGGCAGTTCTACTCTGCCATTTGGGGTTGCCATGAGTCGAGATCGTCTCCACAACACCCCTCAACTACAACTACAACAACAAAGAGACTACGGGCTATTTTGAACCACTGCGTGAAAGGTCAGGCGCAGAGGTAGCGGACATAGGACAAGATGGAGAAAAGCATTTGAAGTTCTGTGCTTAAATCTCACTCCAACGGCCTGGGTCAATCACTTCTTGCCCCTTCAAGAAAGAATCAGGTTCACTGAAACCACCAATGTGGTAGCTCTGATAAGATATCTGGGGACCATACAAGCTTTGCTGAAGAAAAGAGTTGATGAAAAAGTTGTGGACAAACCACATGGCCCCAGGTATTCCTTTTCCAGAATCTCCTGCTTCAAACCCCCAGAGCCAAGGATTGCCATGGCCTCCTCCCAATGCTGCTTAACCATAAGCATTAAAAACGATACCCTGACGTGCAGATTTACCCGGTGGAGTATATAACAAGCAGGAGTGAGAAAAGTGATTTTCCTGTACATGTTGTTCTCCACTTACACCTCCTTTTTGTCCTTAATTTTACCAAGAGCAGCAGAGCTTCAGGAAGGAAGATCTCGGGCCCCTCCGCACAGCTCACCTCATCTTGAGAATTTCCTCTGCCACAAGCCTCCCTCTTCTTTGGGCACCAAAGGCCTCCCCCACAGGGGTATCTGCCCAGCGCACAGCTTCTCTGCTTTCAGGAATTTCATTTCTTGTTCTCCACTCCATAGTGAGACATGGCCCAGTGGTCAGTTCAAGTTCTAGGACTTGAATCAATGACCAAATGACACTTTAGATTCCAGGGATTAGTGAAGAGAAGATATAAAAGTAACAATGGTTTGAATTTCAAGTACATAAAACCCCAGAGACCCACTCACCTCAATTGTCATTTCAAAGACTGGGTCTGGCCATGTGGTTGCTGCCCTGCATGCCCAGTACTAACCCCTGCAGGATCACCGCAGGTCCCAGTTCAGATGGACCCAAAGTGGCAGTTCACATTGACTCCTTAAAGTCTTCTACTCTAGAAATAATGCCAGATGTACAGTTCGCATTTTCCTTCCTTTCCCGTTCCTGAGCCGGAGGGCAAAATGACCTGTGCTGCCCGTGTAACGGGTAATCCAGCAGAGCAGGACATGGAACAGTTTTGGGCACATGAAGGAGGGAGTGGGGCGGGGGCGGGGAGAGGGAGGAAGCTTTGCCTTGGCCGGGAGTAGAACCCAAGTCTCCTGCATGGGAGGCAAGAATTGTACCACTGAACCACCAATGCTTCTCTGGGGACACTTTTCCTACTGACGGTGCTGTGGCTATTCAGAAAACGACTCCGGCAGGACTTGGAAAAAGCAGTTCTAAAATAGGTTTAAACAGTGTTCTCTTTGGAAGAAATAGCTAAGACCTATAAAAGATGCCCAGGACACAGGGTTTCAGGCAGCACTCTAAAGTTATTGCATTCAAATAAAATGATTTGACTTGAAAGAGGCTAATTCAGAAATTGGCTCTTTCCAAATGGATAATACCCGTTGCCATCGCATTCTGACTCATACCAGAGCAACTCTTTAGGACAGAGTAGAGCTGCCCCGTAGGGTTTCCAAGGAGTAGCTGGTGGATTCAAATTGTGGAATTGGTTACCACCCAAGCTCTTAACCAGTGCGTCACCAGAGCTCCAGCTGGGCAATACGCCTTGTCTTAGTTTCCTAGTGCTCCCGTATCAGGAATACCACAAGGAGAAGGTGTTCACGGACAGCAACTTATTTTCTCATAGTTTCAGAGGCTAGAAGTCCAAATTTAGGGCCCTGGTTCTGGGAGAAGGCCCTATCAGCCCTGGGAAAAAATCCTTGTCTCTTTCAGCTTCTCTTCCTTGCTTCCTTGGTAATCTCCGAGTGGCATCAATCTTTCTCCATACGTGCTTCCGTGCTTTTATGTCTAATTTGCTCTTTTTAGATCTCAAAATTGATTGGCTTAAGACGCAACCTATACCAATTCCACCTCATTAACATAACAAATAAAACCCTATTCCCAAGTGGAATTACAAACACAAGTATAGGGGTTAGGCTTTATACCACGTATCTTTTAGGAACACAATTCAATCCATAACAAACCTCAGTACAGAAACATCAGAAATCATTGAGTCCCTTGTCTCTGGCCCTAAATCTGCATGAACCTAAGAGAAGGTCATTTATTCACTGGCTGATGCAACCTCTTTGCCCTCTGATTGCTTGGTGCCTCCCATCGCTTTCCTTCCAACCTTAAGATGGGTTCCAGTTCTTTCCCAGACAGGTTCAGGAGGCTGGATGTTTGGGGATGTGTCTGAGGTACTCCAGGAGGTCTAGGTGATTCTTGAGCTTCTCTTCTATGAAGTCTCTTTTGAGTCCCTGGAAAAGACCAAAGATTGAAAGTTCCTGTTTTTGGGAGCCGTGTTAACTGACACAGGAAATACAGGGTGGAGAGGAGTGTGCTGTCACATTGTAGGGAGAGCAACTAGGGTCATACAACCACGTACGTTTAAGTTTTTGTATAAGAAACTGATTTGAATTGTGAACTTTCACTTAAGGCACAATGAAAAAAAAAAGGTCCTGTTTTTAAACTATTATGTGTTACAGAGACCTACAAAAAAGCAAGGAAGTGAAAAGTCACTCCAAGATTTCTTCCCTTTAGCACTCCTCTTTAGTCACTCAAGGATGTCAGTTCAGGGAAAAACAAGGCTATTGGGATTGTTATGAGCTATGGAGGCAACCTTGAGTTTGGAACACTAGTGGTTCAGCGGTAGTACAGGAACACCCAATTTTAATTCCTGGTCAATGTGTGGTTCCTATTCTTTCCGTCACAGTTCATTTACTGCCTCTGGGTGCCACTGCACAAGTTTTTATTGTGCGTACCAGACCAGAGCAGCAACCCTTTTTCTACTTCTGCTGGACTTGTTATTCCATAGGCAAATCTGGTCTACACTGACATCCAGCAGCCAGGAGCAACCCTGCTGTCAATGAGGAAGTGTGGAGAACCGGGTAGTGATACTGGAATCAAAAGTGTTCAAGAGTTTGCCTATACAGTAGTTTGGCAGCCTAGGGGACCAGGATGTGATCCTAAAGGAATTAGTGCTTGACCTGAGGTGCAATAACCACCCTTGCAGCATGTCTTACAAGCTGGGAAGTAAGTTCTGCTGTGTTACAATATTATGAAACTTAGAAATAATGTTCTTGTCACATTTGCCTGTTCTCCAGGGAGATGCAAGGAGCCCATGCAAAGAATAATAATGTCACTGTTACTCTGTGATTCGCATGCTGGGCCTTAGACTAGGCACTGTGCTCGCCACACTGTGGGGAATCAAGCAACTGAGCCTCCAGGAAAGAGAGTAGCTTTGAGGTGGTACAGACACCCAGTGGTTGTAACGGTGTTAGAGACTATGGCCTTAGGGGTCAGAGAGGGCTGAGGATTGTGGGTAATAATCAGACGCAGTCAGTAGGACCCTTAGACCAGAGCCTGGATGAATCGAGAGCCTGTTATCTTCAACTACACCAGCTTTGTGTGCTCAGCTGCCCTCAGCAGAGTCATCTGATGCCAGAGAGCAGTGGGGCATCCAAGGAGGAGCGAAGCTGAGCAAAGCGCTGGCATCTGCAGTGGCCCTGATCTAGACAGAAATAAGAACGTATAGAGACAAAGCAGAAGAGAAGGGTGGGCAGAAGCAGTGAGACTCTGCCTGGATCTGTGCACCACATATCAAGATTGCATTTATTAAAACTGTCAGCTTATGTTTGGAGGTAGAAATGTAAACTAGGCTTTTAACTGGAGTAAATACAAATAATGACTTTAAGAAAGGTATGCATTAGTTGCTGTGGAGTCGATTACGACTCATGGCAGCCTCGTGTGTGCAGAGTAGAACTGCTATGTAGGGTTTTCAAGGTTGTGACCTTTGAGAAGCAGATCATCTGTCTTCTGAGACGCCTCTCGCTGGACTTAAACTGCCCAGTTGAACACTTAGCTCTTTGCACCAACCGGAGACTCCTTTAAAAAAACCAAAATGATGAGGGTAGGTCAAAGGGACACAGGAGTTGATTGAAAGAGCTCCCAATGGCCAAACTAAAATAATTTTAGCAACAATATAAATACAGTAGTATTAGATTGGAAACCCTGGTGGCGTAGTGGTTAAGTGCTATGGCTGCTAACCAAAGGGTCAGCAGCTCGAATCCTCCAGGCGCTCCATGGAAACTCTATGGGGCAGTTCTACTCTGTCCTGTAGGGTTGCTATGAGTCGGAATCGACTCGACGGCACTGGGTTTGGTTTTGGTTTTTTAGTATTAGATTAACCAAAGTATAAAATACACATTCACAAGTTCTTATTAACATAAACAAAGGATTGACTAAATAAATATAAATGCCCCTCATTGGCATAAGAATAGACTAACATCTCTTGCAGAAGAATGCCAAATAATTTAGGTACTCTGGGCTCAAGGAGGTGTAGCACAAAACCCACTACTTAAATGTGGCTAGTTATAGTGACTTCCTTCCAAAGAAAGAAGAGCACCTTTAGAACAAAGACCTGAGGAACACTACCTCAAACAGATGACCAAAATTAACATCGACAGTGGTAAATCACGTTGATATGATGTGATGGAATAGCGTTTTACCTTCCCAAACACATACCCCCAGTCTAATCATGAGAAAAACATCACACAAATCTTAATTGAGGGACATTCTTCAAAATACCTGACCAGAACTCCTTAGAATTGTCAAACCATCACACACAAGGGAAGTTTGAGGAATTGTCACAGTTAAGGGGAGCTTAAGGAGACATGACAATTAAATATAATGATGTCCTGGAAGAGAAAAAGGATATCAAGCAAAAGCTAAGGATACCTGAATAAAATATGTACTTCAGTTAATAAGAATGTATCAATATTGGTTCATTAATTGCATCAAATGTGCTAAGATATTAGTAATAGGGGAAACTGGTTGTGAAATGTATGTGAAAGTTCAGTGCTACTGTCTCAACTTTTCTATATGTATAAATGTAACCTAAGATAAAATATTTATTTTAAAAGTTAAAAAAAAGTTAAGCCAATTAAAATTGAAGAGGCTCTCTTCACAAAAGAAGATTTTTTAATACCCAAAAGGCATAAGAAAAAACCTTCAACAGCATCACTCATAATGGAGACAAAAATTTAAGTCACCATGTGTCTTAGTCATCAAGTACTGCCATAAAAGAAATACCACAAGTGGATGGCTTTAACAAAGAGAAATTTATTTTCTCACAATCTAGCAGGCTGCGAGTCCAAATTCAGGGTATTGGCTCCAGTAAAAGGCTTTCTCTCTCTCTCTGTCGGCTCTGGAGGAAGGTTCTTGTCCTGAATCTTCCCCTGGTTGAGGAGCTTCTCAGGGAAAGGGACCCTGTGTCCAAAGGACGCGCTGTGCTCCTGGTGCTACTTTCTTGGTGGGATGAGTTCCCCAACTGTCTGCTTCCTTCCGTTCCCTTTTATCTCTTGAGAGATAAGAGGTGGTGCAGGCCACAACCCAGGGAAACTCTCTTTACCTTGGGTCGGGTGGTGACCCGAGTAAGGATGGTTTTACAATCCCACCCTAATTCTCTTAACATAAAATTACAATCACAAAATTGAGGACAACCACACAATACTGGGAATCATGGCCTAACCAAGTTGATACACATTTATTTTTGGGGACACAATTCAATCCATGACACCATGGTATGCCATCCTACACCCATCAGAATGGGCAAAACATAAAAAACAGGGAACACCAAGTGCTGACAAGAATGTGCATCAACGGTAGCTCTTGTTGCTATTAAAGCGGTGAAATAGCACAACCAATCTGGAAAACTCCAAAACCCAGCGATTCCACTAATAGGTACATACCCAGAAGAAATGAATGCACATATCCACAAAAAGACTTGTACAAGAATCTCCATAGCACCCTTATTCACAATAGCCAAAACTAGAAATGACCCAATTGTTCATCAACTGTCTTTTATTCACACATTGAAATTACACTCACCAATAACACCAAAATAATACACACACTTGCATGCAGCAACATGGATATATCTCAGAAACATTGAAAAAAAAAATTTAGGTTCAATTAAAAAAAAAAGACAATCACAAAAAAGTATAGTCATTTATGTAAATTTCAATAATAGTCAAAACTATGGAGATAGAAAACAGAATGGTGATTGCCTAAGTGGGAGTGAGTTAAAGATTGACTGGAAAAGTGTTCAAAAGATCTTTGTGGGTTGATGGAAACCTGTAACTTGATCTAGGAGATGGTTATGTTTGTCAAGATTCATCAGACTGTGTACATAAGATTTGTGCATTTTACTCTATGTGAATTATACTTCAATAATTTACTGTTATAAAAAAGGGGAGACTTTGACGGCATCAAGTTTAGATTTTCTTGTATTTATTACTTTTTATTGCAAAATTTCCTGTTGCAGTGGGAATTCTTATTTCTATTTTTGTCTGTAAGGTCCACACTGATATTTGAAAAAACTTGACCAAAAAAAAAAGGTGGGGGGTTATGACTACACATTTCATTAGTGGAAACTATGGACAGCCTTCACCTTTTGGGATAGTTTGTGCACATGCTCAGACATTAGGCAAGCCCGGGGTTTCCAGATGACCACGATGCAGGTGTGTGCACTGTAGGGTTTCCTTCCCCTCTTGGGACAGCGGATTGCTGGCGGAAGGCAGCACTAAGGCAACCTCTGTGGCCTCAGGTAATGGGCACAGCCAGCACAGAAATGAACAAGTGAAAGGAAAAGATAAGCCAGGCTCAGCCATGGTAGACACCAGACATTGCCGTGACTTGGATTCAAACTGAAAACTTGCTACAGCCAAGATGCAGAGTACTAACCGCTATACGATCACGGTGCGCCACAAGCTCCTGGCAACCTCTCTGTTTCCTTTAATATTATTGAGGTAAAAACCTTTACAGTATGTTGCTGATTTGTTCTTGGACAGATAGGTCCTCCTGCTTTTCTCTCTTTCATGTCTTCTCTACGTTTCTTCTGCCTCATTATGCTACACAATGAAACTAATGTTCTCTGTGGCCGTTGGCTGGAGGAGAGTGGTTATTGCCTAAAAGTTTTCTGTCTTGCTAAGCTGTCCTTTTCCTACTCTTAGATAGGACAGGATTTTGTTGGAACTTTTTTTGTATTCCAGTTTGCCGGCTTCATCAGCTCCAAGTCAGGGATATGTGATATCCCGTTTCATTCCTGACACTGGTGATTTGTATCTTCTCTCTTTTCTTTGTCAAGTTTATGGATCTTTTCACAAAACTAGTGTTTGTTCCATTGGTTTTCTCTGTTGGTTTTTTTTTTTGCTTTTTTATGTCATTGGCTTCTGCTCTTATCTTTATTTCCCGTTGCGTTTGCATTGGGTTAATTTTACTCTTCTTGATTCTTGAGGTGGCAGCTTAAGGTTATTGACTTGAGACTCTTTTCAAATATAAGCATTTAGTGCCATGAAATTCCCTCCCAGCACTGCTTTAGCTGTTCCTCACAAATTTTGATACGTTGCATTTTTATTCAATACGCTTATACCAAGTACTGGAATGGCTGGGTAGTGGGATAGGTGCAAGTTTCAATTCACCAGAAGGTGCCAAACAGTTTTCTAGAAGGGAATTCTAATCAGCAGTAACTTACGCCACATCTTGGCAGGACTATTGTGTTCTCTGTCTTTTAAATGTTGCCTATGCTGGTGGGTGTGTAATGCTATTTCATTGAGGTTTTTTGTTTGTTTGTTTCATTCTAGGTGATTTTTAAATTTTATTTGGTTGTTGTTGAGCGTATACACAGCTAAACAGGTGCAGGAGCTCTGGTGGTGCAGTGATTAAGCGTTCAGTTGCTAACCAAAGAGTTGGCAGTTCGAATCCACCAGCCATTCCTTGGAAACCCAATGGGGCAGTTTGTACTCTGTCCTATAGGGTTCCTTTGAGTCCGAATTGACTCGATGGCAATAGTTTTTTTGTTTTTGGTATATGCAGGTGTATATATATATATATATGTAAGTGTATGCATCCATCCATATTCATATATACAATAAAGCACATAGGTGGCACAAACACGGGTACTTATTAAACACCTCGTGGGATTGGTTTATGGGGTCTGAAGGCTTAGGACCATATAGTCTTGTGGAACAACTCAGTCAATTGGCATAATATAGTACCTTAAGTTTTTGTTCTACGTCCTAGTTTGGTGAGTAGCGTCTGGGGTCTTAAAAGCTTGAGAGCAGCCATCTAACATACCACTATTGTTCTCTATGCATGTGGAGCAAAAGAGAGTAAAGGAAACCAAAGCTCAGAGAAGAAACCAGTCCACAGGACTAGTAGTCTACATAAACTAAGACCTCATCCACCCTGAGACCAGAGGAACTAGATGGTAGCTAGCTACCACTACTGACAGTTCTGATCAGGAGCACAACTGATGGATTCTGATAGAATGGGAGCAAAATGTGGAACAGAACTCAAGTTCTTAAAAAGTCCACACTTACTGGACTCCCATGATTATTGCCCTGAGGTACTCTTAAACCATGAAACAAAACTATTCCATGAGGTCATTGTCTAGTTAATAATACATTGGCTCATAAAATGAACAATATCACCTGTGCATACCATACTCCTTAAAAAATAAAAATACATCATCTGTATGAGTCCAAAATGTCAACACTTACTCTAGAGTCCAAAAGGTCTACACTTACTCTAAAGCAAAGACGATAAGGCAAGGCGGCAGGGAAATTAGATTACTGGAAACTGAACAACCCGATGGAAATAATGAGAAAGTTGACATGCTGTGTAAAATGTAACCATTGTTACTGAACAAATCATGTAGAAATTTTTAAATGGGAGCTTAATTTGCTGTATAAATTTTAACTGAAAACACAATAGAATATTATTTTTTTAAAAAAAGAACATAATGCTCAAGGCAGATATTTTTTACTAGTTAAGCTAAAGTATTATTTGGTTTTAAGAGGACTTCAGGGAGTGTTTTTGGTTTAAGGTTTAAAGATTATCTCAGGGCAATAGCTTCAGGGGTTCATCCACCCTCCATGGCTCTACAAAAGCTAGAGTCCATGAAAATTTGAAATTTTGTTCTGCATTTCCCCCCTTTTGATCAGGATTCCTCTATAGAATCCTGGATAAAAATTCAGTAATGATAACCCAACACCATCCAGGTCTTCCAGTCTCATGGCAAAGGCGGCAGTTGTTCATCATTGAGCTTTTAACTTGTGTTTCCATAACGAGTTATGATGTTGAATATACTTTCTTGTGTCTTTTGGCCATTAAGAAATCTCCTTTCATGAAGAAAGCCTACTCAAGTATCTTACCCACTTTTAATTAGCTTGGCTCTTTATTATCGATTTCTAAAAATTCTCTATACACTCAAGATTTGAGTATTTATTCAGGTAAGATGTTTTCCTTATTTCTAACCATAAATTTGCAAACACACATGTTATTTAAAATTTTCTGTTTTTTTCTAGGAAGAAAGAGTTCTACTAGTGTCCCTAATTTGCTACACTGTTGGGTATGATGTTGGAAATTAAAAGTTGAGGGAGGGTTGACTTTTTCTGCCCATGTAAGAAGATGCGGGAAGAGGTTGAGATACAGAAAAATAGGCTAGAACAAGAAAATTGATTTTAGGGTTTGGTAGTGAATGTCAGATTTTGTTTGGTTGTCATTTGTGTACACATAATTTTTCTTTACCATGTTTGTAATATGATGCAGGTGTGCTTGATTTACTTGTTAATTTTTTTTTTTAATAAAATGCATATACATGACTAAATAAAATGACTGCTATACTTCAAATATTCATTAGTGGACCTCCCAGACTCATCTAACCTAGACTCACCTAAGGTTCCACAGATTGTGCATTGGGCCCATCTAGGAGGTCTAGTGGAAAAGTGGAATAATAATTAAAGGGATGGAAGGGATGGGACAATCTCAACAGTAATTGCTTTCCCTACTGTGGTGGTTTTCACATTTCCTTCACACCTAATTCTTTCTTCAAATAAGAGTAATTGAAAAAAAAATTGGTTTCATGTTTGGAACCCACAGAAATTTGGGGTAGGGAAGTTCAAGTGCTACTCAACTGGGAAAACCTGGGGATTGCTTAATGCTTTGGCAACTGGAGATGGGATTCACTAAATGCCTGTAAGGACAAAATATACCATCTTCTGTAGGGAAAGTCCTATATGAAAAATATTCTTTGCAAGGAGAATACGAAGGATATTTTTAGAGTTTAATGCAACCCAGAAATCAATATTAGCCCATAAATTCCCCAAAATTGATCAGAAGCCTATGAATTAGGAATAAATATGATCTGATTTATTGTGCTTTATCTGACTACTTGTGTAATCTATTTTCCTTTTAATTCCTTTTATTGGAAAATTAATTTTTTCCTGACACTCTTGAGTAGGTTAGATGAAGGTAAACATTTAATTTTTTTTAATGCTCTGGCCTGGAGAACCAAGAAGGAAGAGTCAATAGGAAAATGAAGGTGATGATATTAGAAGGAAGTAGGTGTGTGTGTTTGTATGATTTTAGAAACGTAGTCTAAGAATCTTGGAACTTGATATTTATTCCTGAATTTCCTGCCTCATTCAGGCCTGGGGACTCTGGTAGTGACCTTTGTGGATGTCATCAACAGTGGTGCAGTGCTTTGTTTAGAGAATGCGGTGACAACTTGGACCTGACTTGAGAACTCGGGAGCCATGCAGAAGGCAACCAACCACTACAGCGAGCAGATGGCTCAGTGCTTGAGGCTTCCTACAGACACACTCCAGGAGCTTCTGGATGCTCACATGGCCTGTGAGAAGGAAGTCATCGCAGTCTTCATGGAGCACTGCTTCAAAGATGAAAATCACGAGTTCCAGAAGATGCTCGTGGTACTTAATCATAATATTTACCTTTTGTGACACTTCTCATTAAGGAATGAAGCCTACAGGTGCCTTTATTGTCCCCATGGCTTATTTCTAACTTGAAGAATAAAGTAGTCTGAGCTATAGGGGGCTATATTTTCCCTAAAGTTGGTACACTTTATCTAGAAATCGAGATGATCACTGAACAAGATCAATATAGATATCACCTTATGTGAATAATTCTATGGATTCAAAGCCTGCACAAAGCAGCCAAAAGTCATTCCTGAACTTGTTGCTTTTCTGAACACACTCTCTCATTCCTTAGGACCAACATTTCTCTTATCAGAGCCTCATTTCAGGCTATCCTTAAACTTTAGTGCTCTTGTATCATTGAAGATAGAGTCACTGACTGCTATAGGTGCAAAGAATCATAGAGGTTATTTATTGCCACCCCATCATTTCATGGACAAGGAAACTGAGGCCCAGGCAGGTTAGGAAAATTTTCAGAGTTCGGAGTAGATTAAGTCCCCTGATTCCTGATTCATTGCATGCCCTTGTTGTTGTTGTTAGGTGCCATTGAGTTGATTTTTACTTATGTCAACAATCAACAATTCTGGTTTCTTTAAAATTTTATCTCCCCAGTTCCTTTCTTCTGATGAGTTTCCTCTGCATTTCTCTTGCAGGAAATCATAGAAAACAAAAAGGAGGATTTCTTGCTGCAGAATGAAGAGGAATCTGTAGATACTGTTGGGATAGGCTGAAGCAGCTTTCAAAGGCCCTGGTGGAAAGTATTTCAGCTGGAATTTTCTTTGTCCCTGGAGGGCACAAGTTCTACATAGAAGCAAAGAAAAAGACTGAACAAGACTATTCTCAAGTGCCTGGGAAAGGAGTAAAGGTGAGGAGCAAGGGGAGCACAAGGAAGCCTACAGAACAGAATCAAGGGGTCCCTGAAACCTGATAATGCAACACCATCTGTAAGGAAGAAGCATGGTGATATCATAAAACCTTTAACTTTCAAAGTCCATTATTTATTTACTCTTGTATATAAATGTTTGGCAATAGAAATGTTCATTTCCAAAGAAAGAATACGGAAATCAGAAATCCAGGAGAGACAGAACAGAAATTATTCATTCCCTTCATCGAACCAGGAGACAGACATTGTGCCAAGGGCTGAGGATTTACAAGTAAAATCAGAGTCTTTGCACTGAGGGTGGATCGAAAGTGAGAAAGAGTCAAATAAATAGACAACTGCATACATTGCATACAGAGCTCTCAGCTATGAACCTGTGGTCCTGAACTGCACCAGTCATGGTACGAAATATGAGGGTAAAAATACAACTAAAATAAATACATTGAAGACTTTTTTTCCTCATGTGACAGGCAATGATAAGCACTTTGCCTGGAGGTTTTAATTTAATCTTCCCAATAAGGTTAAGAAGCATCTACTCATACTCTCCACGTTTTACAGATGGAAGCTGGGGAGGCACAGGCAGGCTAAATACCTTGCCTAGAGTTACACAGCCAGCAAGTGTCAGGGGAGAGCAGCAGCAAGGATTACAGGCAGTGTTTCCCATTGATTGAGAAGATGGTCTAGGAAACCTTCCGGAAAAGGAAGGTAACGTAAATTTTGAAGTATTTGTACATGTTATCAAAGTTGAGATGTTACATGAAGGGAGAAGCCCTAGGTAAAAAAAAAAAAAAAATAGGTAGGTGTATAAATATGTAAAAGCACCTGAGGGTGTGTGTTTGTACAACTGTGCATGGTTCTGACTGGCTAGAACCTAAGGCGGTGGTGGGGAGCAGCACTGGAGGGGGGATTGAAGGAAGAGAGGAAAGGGATTAGGAGGGTCTCTGCTTACACGAAGAAGCTTGGACTTTGTAGGGGTATGCTGGAGGCTTTCAGCAGGAAGCAAAAATGACATGGGCCGACTTGCTTATGCAGCACTAATCTCCTCAGTGGAAATTTCTTTGGTCTTTCTTGGTTCCTCAGGCAAATGAGGTCCTCCAGAACTTCCTGCAGTCTCAGAGGCAAATAGAAAATTTTATTCTGCAGTCAAAGCCCTCACAAATGCAGAGAAGGCCATAGCAGGTACAGTGGCAGGGCTTAGCCCACAGTGGGTGGGGAGGTTCCTGCAATGCCCTCTGAGGAATCTGAGAGAAAGATCTTCCTGAGACAATGAGCTTCCTTTCCTTCTGTGGAACACGCACTCTGCTGAATCTGAAAATAAGGAGATTGTGGCTGTAAGTCCACCCGGACAGGCAGGGTCTTTCTGATCATATTTTCAAACCTGCTCTTGATGTCCAAATTGATATTGGATGAATTCAGGATTTCTCACCTCTCTTTCAAATTTTGTTTGGTCTCTGATTTCAGGCAGGTAGAGCTCAGGCCTGAACTACTATTTTCTTCCCTTTCTAAAATCTTCATGGGCAGTGGAGCAAACCAAGAAGGAGGCAGCTGAAATAGAACAGGAACTTCTAAGACAGAAACAGATGGAGCAGCAGCAGCAGCAGCAGGAAGAGGCTCAAGAGAGGAGTTTAGAGGAAAACAAGTGGCAAATGAAAGAGAAACTGGAGAAGGGAAGAGAGAACTATATTAGAGAGATACAAAGGACAATGGAGCATAAGCTGGGACCTTGGTAGTGCCTGAAGGTCATTGCCCTGGTACCCCAGGAAGGTTAGAGCAACATAATGAAAGGAAGCTTCATGGTCACCTACTGCATGACCCACTAAAAGCTGTGAATCCTTCCAGTTTTTCAAGAGGCCTTTGAGTTCTGCGGCACACTGAACCTCTGAAGAATCCAGAATAACTTTGGCCCATCCAAGTCTTTGGAGAATATAAGTAGGTTTGAACTGCTGTTTTGGATGATTCTAAACTGATCTCACAAGGCCATATGTTTCAACTAGGTGTATGTAAAATAAGTAGCAACTGGTTTCCTTTACCAAGGTCACTGCCAGTTATCAGGAACTCAAAGACCCTGAGTTAGAGCCACGCTGACCTAAAACTATCAGATAAGTCCTAATTAGAATATATAGAAAATTAGAAATATAGGCAACTGTTAGCGTCTAACCTCTGGTGAGGATAGCCTGCCCAGGTCACAACATAGCACAGGGGAGCTCTCTCTTTTTCCGTCCGGGAGTATTTATAGGGTTTTCTAGATTAACTAATCTAGGTTCCTATTATTCTTAAGATACAGATGACCATGCCATCCCAAGTCAGACCTAGAATTACTACAATCAGACCAATGACTTCCTCCCAACTGGCATTTTTTTGGTTGGAACTTACTACAGTATTTGTTCTCATGCCTAGTTTAGTGCCCTAGCAAAACTCAAATGGTGTGGGTGAATGTTAGCAATTTTGTGAACAGTGCTTTCTCTCAATGTCCAGATCCAAGGCAGAACATATTCCTTGTTGCCAATATTCTCCTCTCATGATGTAGTAAGAGAGAACACTACTAGGAGTAAAACATAGACAGCTTCACAAAGTCCTTAAATGCAAAAATGTAATTCTTTTAAAAATTTCAGATTTAAAAAATTTTACTCCCTTCCCATCTTTTGTGTTAGAACCAAGAGGATCTGCTTAATGAAGGATTTAAGAGAAATCTGAAGAGATGGTGGCAGAGATAAATTATTTGAAAAGTATTGTTGATACTACTAAAAATGATAATCCCTTTATTTCACAGGCCCTTGACACATTTGCCAAAGAAATCAGTTCATCCTGTGTGCACCTGGTAAATTTTTTGGTAATGTTGTGAAAAGTTTCAACTCACTGTTTAAAGAGAATTAGCTGCGGAGCATAAGCTGAAGGTTAAGCTGGCCAGGACCTTTGTAGGGTCTGAATTATGGAATGTGGATACATCCTCTGACCTATATTTGGTGTATTAGTTTTTCATTTCTATCCAGCAAAGTCTTAAACATAAAAAGTATCTACTAGAGGACATTGTGCCACATTAGATAGAATAAATATTGATTTTATTAGTTAATTTAAAGATGAGACAAACAGCACTTTAGCTTTGGTGTTTGCCAATTCTGGCCTGTGGGCCAAATCAGGCCTGTTATCTGATATTATAAAAAAGTTATATAAGAACACTGCCATGCTCATTTGTCTATGGTTGCTTGGGTAATTAAAACACTGTATGGTCCAAAAAGCCCTAAAATCTTTATTGCCTGGTTCTTGAGAAAAAAAGTTCGCTATCACCAATTCAAAAGATGGAATAGAGAACAAGATCAAATTTGGTATAGTAGTAAAAAAATACTTTATATAAGTTTATCAAGAATGCTACTGTAAGCCACAAAAGGAATTATATGAAGTATGCATATTCAAGTCAATTTTCTCTAATTCATCTGTAAATTTAATGTGCTGTGAGGTAAAATATCAAAGAGATATTTTTATGAAGTTAGACATGCTACCTTCATGAAAGTCTAAGTTGAAGTGCTTACTGTGTTTCTAAAAATTTCCAGGATAATGCAGAAGAAGAGCGAGGAAAGACCGTATCTGCTCCGTATGAAAACCTATTGCAGAGCTGTGATAATCGGCAGTGCAGCACTGGGACTTCACAATGCAGACCAATCAATAGAGCATCTTTAAAGTCTAGACAGAGAACCAAATGCCTGCAGGAACTGTTTATCTTAAAGGTTTTATTTCAGATCAGTGGAAAAGACGAACTGTTTGATAAATTATCTCAGACAATAAGGTAGTCATCTAGAAAAAACATCATGTATCTTGTAACGAAGTAAATTCTAGAATGTCCATAGACTCAAACATAAAGATTAAAACCATAAAATTGGCAAATACCAGATAATTAAAAAAAAATCTTGGAACATGGAATTTCTATCTATGTATGACATAAACCCAGAAGACATGAAATGCGTATAAAACTGCATGAAAATACAGTAAATCCTCTTTGTCAAAATGACAAAGTCAAAGAAAACAACACTCTGGAAAGATATTTTCAGCTATTATTGCAGAAAAAGAACTATTTTATTTAAGATTTATACCAGAAAGAGTTACTCAATATATATGAGTAGGTAGTTCATAGAAAATAATTAAAAGATACTCAACTTTTAATTATTAGAAAACAAAACTAAAACATAATTTTAATGTTTATATACTTTGGTTTAGCGTGTTCGCTTTTAGTAAATACACATGTACAAAATCATACACGCAAACCCAAGATGTCCATCGAGGCATTGCTTTTAACACTAAAAGATTGGAAAATATTTAATAACCTATTTACCCGGGATTTGGTAATATAAATTTTAGTACAAACATATAATGAAGTACTATGTAACCACTAAATAAATAGTGGTCCTCAATTTGTACTAATATAGAACAATCCTGAAGATAATTTTATGATGAAAAAATGAGGTACAAGAAAGTGCTCAGTGTGATCACTGTAAAAATACAATAAGGATATGCACCCATGCATACAGACACATAGAATATCTCTGGACAGATTCATGGAAACTGGTAACATTGATTCCTGGTGGGGGGAACTAGGTAGGCGCAGCGGTTGGAAGGATATTTACTTTCTGTTATATCTTTCTATCTTTTGAACTTTGTAAAATGAGCTTGTATTATCATTCAGAAACAAATAAGAAAAGAAATGTAATGTTTAATATTAATAATGATAATACAAGGCATGGCAATTAACCATTAAATGATTCTGCTGCTCAGTGTTCCCAGAAACGGCATCAGTCAGCTCCATGAGGAGCTCTAGGAATACGATCAGAGTGCTGGAAACCACAAAATTTGCATCCAGTCTTGTTTCATTTTGGTGTTGGTTTTTAAATTCCTTTATTCACTTCAAAACTAAGCCTTAATGTTTCCTGTGATCCTTCGAAATCTCAGCTAGAGTGGCCTCAACTTTCTATTTCTGAATTATAGTTTTAAGGTGTTAGAAGCAGGAATACCAAACAATAACATGCACTGGTGAAAGAAATACCAGTATCCTTAAAAAGTTCAGTGGTGGCCCCTCCTCTGTAGTCCAGGGCACACGGAAAATGTGCCATTGCAGAGCCAGACACACTGGTAGTGTTGGGGATGATAGACCCTGGCACAATGGAGGCCAGATGGTGACACTTCATTATCAGATGCCAAGTAGATACAATTATAGTAAGCAGCAGCACATTTGGAGTGGCAGCCAAGGAGGCCTGGCCAGTGGGGAATTCTGAAAGTGGGGAATAGAAGAGCGCACTGGTTGGGTAAAAGGGACGGGGAGTCAAAAATTAATGAAATCAAGGGTGGTTTATCAAAAGGTTGAGAGGCTGTTGTTGTTGTTAGGTGCCATTGAGTCAGTTCTGACTTATAGTGACTCTACTTAGAACAAAATACTGCCCCGTCTTGCACCATCCTCATGATGGTTGTTACACTGAAGCCCATTGTTGCAGCCACTGTGTTGATCCGTTTTGTTGAGGATATTCTTCTTTTTCACTGACCCTCCACTTTACCAAGCATGATGTCCTTCTCCAGGGACTGGTCCCTCCTGATAACAAGTCCAAAGTATGTGAGACAAAGTCTCATCATCCTTGCTTCTAAGGAGCATTTTGGCTGTACTTCTTTCAAGAGAGATTTGCTTGTTCTTTTGGCAACCCATGGTATATTCAATATTCTTCTCCAACACCACAACTCAAAGACGACAATTCTTCTTCAGTCTTCCTTATTCATTGTCCAGCTTTCACATGCATATAAGGCAATTGAAAACACCATGGTTTGGGTCAGGCACACCTTAGTCCTCAAAATGACATCTTTGCTCTTCAACATTTTAAAGAGATCTGTTGCAGCCAATTTGCCCAAAGCAATGCATCTTTTGATTTCTTGACTGCTGCTTCCATGGGTGTTGATTGTGGATGCAAGTAAAATGAAATCCTTGACACCTTCAATATTTCTCTGCTTGTCATGATGTTTCTTATCAGTCCAATTGTGAGGATTTTTGTTTTCTTTATGTTGAGGTGTAATCCATACTGAAGCCTGTAGTCTTTGACCTTCATCAGTAAGTGCTTCAAGTTCTCTTTGTTTTCAGCAAGCAAGGTTGTGTCATCTGCCTATTGCAGGTTGTTAATGAGACTTCCTCCAATTCTGATACCCCATTCTTCTTCATATAGTCCAGCTTCTTGAATTATTTGCTCAGCATACAGATTGAATAAACATGGCGGAAGGATACAGCCCTGATGCACACATTTCCTGATGTTAAACCACGCAGCATTCCATTGTTCTGTTGGAATGACTGCCTCTTGATCTATGTAGAGGTTCCTTACGAGCAAAATTAGGTGTTCTGGAATTCCCATTCTTCACAATGTTATACACAATTGTTTATGATCCACACAGTCTAATGCCTTTGCAAACTCAAGAAAACGCAGGTAAACATCTTTCTGGTATTCTCTGCCTTCAGCCAGGATTCATCTGACATCAGCAGTGATTCTCGTGTTCCACGTTCCTCTTCTGAATCCGGCTTGAATTTCTGGCAGTTTCCTATCGAGGTACTGCTGCAACCACTTTTGAATGATCTTCAGCAAAATTGTCCTTGTGTGTGATATTAATGATATCGTTTGATAATTTCAGCATGTGGTTGAAACACCTTTCTTTGGAAAGGCACAAATGTGGATCTCTTCTTGGCATAGACGAATGAGCACTTCCAGCACTGCATCAGTTTGTTGAAACATCTCAAGTGGTATTCTATATATTCCTGGAGCTTTGTTTTTCACCAATGTCTTCAGTGCAGCTTGGACTTCTTCCTGTAGTACCATCGATTCTTGATCACATGCTACCTCCTGAAATGACTGATTCTGTGTATTCCTTCCATCTTCTTTTGATGCTTCCTGCATCATTTAATATTTTCCCTGTAGAATTCTTTAATATTGCAAATTGAGGCTTGAATTTTTTCTTCAGAGCTTTCAGCTTGAGAAGTGCTGAGTGTGTTCTTCCCTTTTGGTTTTCTAACTCCAGCTCTTTGCATATTTCACTATAATACGTCATTTTGTCTTCATGAGCCACACTTTGAAATCTTCTGTTCAGCTTTTTATTTCATTATTTCTTCCATTCACTTTAGCTACCTGTTGTTTAAGAGGAAGTTTCAGTCTCTTCTGACATCCATTTTGGTCTTTTCTTTTTTTTCCTGTCTTTTCAGTGACCTCTTGCTTTCTTCATGTATGATATTCTTTATATTATTCCATAGCTTGTCTGGCCTTCAGTCATTAGTATTCAATGCACCAAATCTATTCTTGAGGTGGTTTCTAAATTCAGGTGGGATATACTCAAGGTCATACTTTGACTCTCATGGACTTGTTCTAATTTTCTTCGGCTTCAATTTGGTCTTGCTTATGAGCAATTGACGGTCTGTTCCACAGCCAGCCCCTGGCCTTGTTCTGACTGATGATATTGAGCTTTTCCATCTTCTCTTTCCACAGATGCACTCAATTTGATTCCATTTGGTGAGGTCCGTGTGCATAGTCACCATTTATGTTGGTGAAAAAGGTATTTTCATTGAAGTTGTTGGTCTTGCAAAATTCTGTCATGCGACCTCTGGCATTGTTTCTATCACCAAAGCCAAATTTTCCAACTACCACTCCTTCTTTGTTTTCCAACTTTCGCATTCCAATCACCAGCAATTACCAATGCATCCTGATTGCGTGTTTGATCAATTTCAGACTGCAGAAGTTTGTAAAAATCTTCAATTTCTTCACCTTTGGCCTTATTGGTTGGTGCATAAATTTGAATAATAATCTTATTAACTGGTCTTCCTTGTAGGCGTATGGATATCATCCTATCACTGACAGCATTGTACTTCAGAATAGTTCTTGAAATGTCCTTTTTTGATGATGAAAGCAATGCCATTCCTCTTCAAGTTGTCTTTCCTGGCATAGTAGACTGTATGATTGTCAGACTCAAAATGGCCAATAGCAGCCCATTTCAGCTCGCTAATGCCTAGGATATCTATTTTTATTTGTTCCATTTCATTTTTGACTTCTTCCAATTTTTCTAGATTCATACTTCCATACATTCCGTGTTCCAATTATTAATGGCTATTCGTAGCTGTTTCTTCTCATTTTGAGTCATGCCACATCAGCAAAAGAAGGTTCCGAAAGCTGTGCTCCCTCGGCCTCATTAAGGTGGACTCTACTTTGAAGGAGGCAGCTCTTCCCCAGTCGTCTTTTGAGTGGCTTCCAACCTAAGGGCTCGTCTTCTGGCGCTATATCAGATAACGTCCTGCTGCTCTTCATAAGGTTTCAATTGGCTAATATTTTTCAGGGGTAGACCACCAGGTCCTTCTTCCTGTTCTGTCTTAGTCTGGAAACTCAGCTGAAACCTGTCCACCATGAGTGACCCTGTTGGTGTTTGAATACTGGTGGCTTAGCTTCCAGCTTCACAGAAACATGCAAGCCCCCAGAGTACACCAAACTAACAGATGTGTGGGGGGCTTAGCGGTAGCCCCAGTAAAATGCTTAGCCTTGACCTGAGCCAGTTTTAGACCTGGAACCCATTGCCTTGAGGAGAACCTAGATCCCCAGAAAAAAGGAAACTGCAGCTCCAGGACAAGGATAAATGATAATGTTTCCATAGTGTAACCCCAAGGGGACCGCTGACCATTTACTCAAGTATCTGTGCAATAGGGAAATGGGAATACCCAATCCTTTCAAGGATTCTTGGAATCAGGATCCAAGTTGGCATCGACATCCAGATACCAGAAGGACATCATAGACCTCCTGTCAAATTAGGGGCACATGAGTACCAGGTAATAAATATATTCCTGGCCCAGGTTGACCGACTGGTGTTCAGTTTTTGCTTTTCTTTATATAGTAAAATTCATTTCAGGAGAGAGACTATTCGCTTTTCTGTGCCTTCCCTCAGAATATGTTTAGCCATGGAATATGCTAAATAAGCATCTGCTGTAAAAACAAAACCATGATGGATACATGAGTGTTTGCAATTGCCATAATTCCATGAACTCTCCATAGGTTAGAGATAATAACTTGGATTTTATGCACAGTATTAAGTTCTCTAGCAGGTAATTTAAAAACTAGCATAACAAAAGAACATCTCTGGTCTAGTCTCCTCCACTGTGACCTTGTCACCTTTTGTCACCGTCTGTGAGGGTTTGACACATCTGCACTTTTAAACTGCTCTATCCAGCCATGTTTTCAAGTGTTTAGAAGGAAGAACAGATTTACCTTTAGAAGAGAGAAGCCACACAGTCATGAATATGTGAATAATAATGAGACTGTTTAACTAAAGGGCAAGCTATTCTAGTCAAATATTTGCTTTCAATGAGAGTTTGAAATAAATTGACCTAGAGTAGAGATATCTTCTGTGGTAGGCTATATAACAGCTCCCCAAAGATGTCCATGTTCTAACCTCAAGAACCTGTGACTACCTTACTTGGCAAAAGGGACTTTGAAGTTGGCACTAATTTTAGGATTTTGATATAACTAGATTATCATGAATATCTGAGTGGCCCAAGTAATCACAAAAATGCTTATAATAGGGAGACATGAGGGTCAGAGTCAGAAACGACAATGTGATGAAGAAAGCAGAGAACGCAAGACTCAAAGATGCTATGCTGCTGGCTTTGAAGATGGAGGATGGAGCCATGAGCCAAGGAACCCAGGACGCCTTTAGGAACTAGAAATGGCAAGTAAATGAATTCTCCCCTATTGCCTCCACAATGAAAGCAGTCTTGCCAACCTGTTTTTGACTTTTAATTTCCAGAACTCTAAAGAAATATATTTGAGTTATTTTACTCCACTAATTTTGTGGTAAGAAGCCTTTGTGGTGCAGTAGTAAAGCTTTCAGCTGCTAACCAAAAGATCAATGATTTTAACTCATTAGGTGCTCCACTCATTAAGAAACACTTTGTTGTTGTTGTTGTTAGGTGCCGTCGAGTCGGTTCCGACTCATAGTAACCCTATGCACAACAGGACGAAACACTGCCCGGTCCTGCACCATCCTTACAATCGTTGTTATGCTTGAGCACATTGTTGCAGCCACTGTGTCAATCCACCTCATTGAGCGTCTTTCTCTATTCCACTGACCCTGTACTCTGCCAAGCATGATGTCCTTCTCCAGGGACTGATCTCTCCTGACAACATGTCCAAAGTATGTAAGATGCGGTCTCGCCATCCTTGCCTCTAAGGAGCATTCTGGTTGTACTTCTTCCAAGACAGATTTGTTCATTCTTTTGGCAGTCTGTGGTATATTTAATGTTCTTCGCCAACACCACGATTCAAAGGAATCAACTCTTTCTCGGTCTTCCTTATTCATTGTCCAGCTTTCACATGCATATGATGTGATTGAAAATACCATGGCTTGGGTCAGGTGCACCTTAGTCTTCAGGGTGACATCTTTGCCCTTCAACACTTTGAAGAGGCCCTTTGCAGCAGATTTGCCCAATGCAATGCGTCTTTTGATTTCTTGACTGCTGCTTCCATGGCTGTTGATTGAGGATCCAAGTAAAATGAAATCCTTGACAACTTCAGTCTTTTCTCCATTTATCATGATGTTGCTCATTGGTCCAGTCGTGAGGATTTTTGTTTTCTTTATGTTGAGGTGTAATCCATACTGAAGGCTGTGGCCTTTGATCTTCATTAGTAAGTGCTTCAAGTCCTCTTTACTTTCAGCAAGGAAGGTTGGGTCATCTGTATAACTCAGGTTGTAAATGAGTCTTCCTCCAATCCTGATGCCCGTTCTTTTTCATATAGTCCAGCTTCTCGTATTATTTCTTCAGCATACAGATTGAATAGGTATGGTGAAAGAATACAACCCTGATGCACACCTTTCCTGACTTTAAACCAACCAGTATCCCCTTGTTCTGTCCGAACAACTGCTTCTTCATCTATGTAAAGGTTCCTCATGAGCACAAGTAAGTGTTCTGGAATTCCCATTCTTTGCGGTGTTATCCATTGTTTGTTATGATCCACACAGTCGAATGCCTTTGCATAGTCAGTAAAACACAGGTAAACATCCTTCTGGTATTCTCTGCTTTCAGCCAGGATCCATCTGACATCAGCAATGATATCCCTGGTTCCACGTCCTCTTCTGAAACCAGCCTGAATTTCTGGCAGTTCCCTGGTGATATACAGACCAATGAGGAGTATATGGCATCCAAGCAGCCAGAGATATAAAATGCTTCAAGAATAAAGGGATGACCATCTTTGTTAAATGTTGCTGAAACGTAAAATAAGATGAGAACTGAAAATTGATCAAGTGGAGAAGGTCTTGAGAGGGGCTGATGTGAGGGATGCTTGATATCATAAATTGTAAGTTCAAACCTAGGTAAAAACAACTTAAGGATGTACGTTGCTTTAACAAAAGGAGAATTTTATTCAAGTCCTTAATCACCCTGCATCTCCTAGTCCCTCAGTGTCAAGCAAAACCACAAATCTGGGATAAGGCACACACAACATTCAGGCTCCTGTGGCTTGGGACTACACTGTGGAGCCCAGAGGGAACCATATGAGGGGGAGCGGGGCTGTAAGCTGCAGATGTAACAACAGGAAATTCTGGGAATCTCTTGGTATTTGAGAAACATGAAATAAATATAAAGAAACTTTAAGAGGTAGCAGACCCCAACCAGTATTGGCACTTTATTATCCCCACAGAAATGACAAAATGTCAAACAATTTAGTTTGAACATTTTGGATCAGTGGAACTTAATATTATCACTATGAATACCATAATAAAGAATGGGGCCAAAGATGGGAGAATCCTGAGTCCCCAGGAAACTCCAAGAAGCAGAGGTTCCCATCCCTACAAGTTTGCACAAGAGTAATAAATCAACTTTTTTTGTGTTAAGCAACTGAGATTGTAGGGTTATTCATTATAGCCTTTAACCTACGCTGATATATAGGAGTACTATTGATATTTATAACATGATATT
Source organism: Loxodonta africana (assembly GCF_030014295.1). Taxonomy (NCBI): domain Eukaryota; kingdom Metazoa; phylum Chordata; class Mammalia; order Proboscidea; family Elephantidae; genus Loxodonta; species Loxodonta africana. Next base: position 135,286,850 of record NC_087344.1, read on the forward strand.
GCATTTGTTCGCTTCAATTTTTTTTATTGGCTCCAATAACCTTTCAATTGGGATCTCTTGGGTTTTCAAGGTGGGAACTGTATCACTTTTCTTCTAATATTCTTTTCCTTGAAGACTCCCTAAAATTTGCCTTCTTTAGGAAAATCTGTATCTGTATGGTCAAATTGAATCTGAAAGAATGGAAGTGCTATTAGTTTATTTTGAAATAAGCCTACTGATATGAAATCAGCTCTATTTAACTCAAATAAAATTATTTCTTTGTTTACATTTATACAAATTTTCTATATCAAGTTGGTGGAAAATAAATCCAATAAGTTGTCCAGACACAACTTAAACTAACTTGTCCAAAAACAACTCAAACTGTTTTTTAACTTTCAGTACATGAGATCTGGATTTTTTTTTTTTCTGTCTTCATTTATCTGAATGGCTAACTCTGAGTAGACTTGTAAAAAGTAGTTAATAGTCAATCATATGTTCTCCTATTTGTATAAAAATATTTAAATATGTGTAAAACAAAGCCAAAAAGATAGGCATAAAAATATTATGGTGCTATAATCCTTTTACCTAAGTAGTGAGATTACATGTGGCTCATTTTTCTTGTACAGGAGTTTTATATTTTAAACAATTGGTATGGGTTCATCTTGTAATCAGGAAAATCTATAAAGATACTTCTGTTTTGAAAAAGAGAATCCATTTTATTTAAAAACACATTTACTAAGTATCTTCTATATCTCAGATATTGCAACACAATTGTTCATTTGGTTGATAGAAAGCTATTTACTAAATACTAACTACTTATATATAATTACGGTTGTTATATTAAAGGCCAGTAATTTCAAGGTAGGACAAGCAGGAAAGGCTTTGAGCCACTCATTACAATGGACCCCTGGAGTGGGACGAAAAAAAAAAAAAAAAAAGAGCTGGCATGACTAGAAGAGAAAAATAGTTTAGTTTGATGAACAGGTCAAGAGATTATGACAGTAGAAATTTGCACTTCAGGCAAGCAAAAATCCTACTCAAAAGGATGGGAAACAGAGTGATGAAGAATGAAGGTAGACCTTCAGCATTTGGAAGGTCTTGTATACCAATCAGGGCACTGACCTCGGAGCAGAAATCATGGTCAGGCTATAGTATCTTGTGAGTTGGCTAATGTGAAACAGTTCAGGGTGCAGCACAAGAGGTAAGGAGATCCTGTGCAGTCATTTGCATAAGAACTCATAAATGGAGGCCATAGTCACCCAATCATAAGACGTGGGATATTCAGTGGATTATAGGAATTCAGGAATGACATCAGAGTCAACTACAGCATACTGGTCTTTTGAGATGGTTTTCCACACAATGCGAGAGTATACTTTGAGACCTAGCGGTGGGACTGAGTACAAACGTGGGGGTCAACTGACCCAGCTCAAGGAAGTTCATGTTGTAGGAGGGAACACTGTGAACCTGGAGAACAGGTCTTCACAGTGAGACCACTTTATCCAATATCCTCTTTCACAGACAGGGATACTTAGACAGTAAGTAAGCCCTTTCTAGTGTAGTTGAACATCGACCAATACTTTTTGGTACAGGGACTCTATGTATTCCTTCCATCTTCCTTTGAAGCTTCCTGCGTCATTCAATAGGTTGTGCATAGACTCCCTCAATATTGCAACTGGAGGTTCAGTGCTTTTCTTCTGTTCTTTCACCTTGAGAAAATTCCAAGCGTGTTTTTCCCTTTTGCTTTTCTAATTCCAGGTCTTTCCTAACTCCAGGACGTTCAACCATTTCACGAGGTAGCATATGATCAAGAACCAATGGTATTGAAGGAAGAAGTCCAAGCTGCACTGAAGGCATTGTCAAAAAACAAGGCTCTAGGAATTGACAGATTACTACTTGAGATGTTTCAACAAACAGGTACAATGCTGGAAGCACTCACTTGTCTATACCAAGAAATTTGGAAGACAGCTACTTGGATGATTGACTGGAAGAGATCCATGTTTGTGCCCATTCTAAAGAAAGGTGACCCAACAGAATACAGAAATTATCAAGCAATATCATTAATATCACACACAACTAAAATTTTGCTGAAGATAATTAAAAAATGATTGCACCAGTACATCAACAGGAAATTGCCAGAAATTCAAGCCATTAAGAAGAGGATGTGGAACAAGGGATATTGCTGTTAATGTAAGATATATCCAGGCCAAAACCAAGAATATTAGAAAGATGTTTACCTGTGTTTTATTGAGTATGCAAAGGCATTTGACTGTGTGGATCATAACAAATTATAACATTGCGAAGAATGGAAATTCTGGAAGACTTAACTGTTCTCGTGAGGAACCTGTACATAGACCAAGAGGAAGTTGTTAAAATAAAACAAGAGGATACTGCATGGTTTAACATCAGGAAAGGTGTGCATCAGGGTTGCATCCTTTCAGCATACTTATTCAATCTGTGTGCTGAGAAAATACATCCAAGATGCTGAACTATATGAAGAAGAATGTGGCATCAGGATTGGAGGAAGACTCATCTGCCATATGCAGAAGACACAACCTTGCTTGCTGAAATCGAAGAGGACTTGGAACACTTATTGATGAAGATCAGAGACTACAGTCTTCAATATGGATTGCACCTCAATGTAAAGAAAAATCCTCACAACTGGAACAATAAGCAACAACATGATAAACAGAGAAAATACTGTGGTTGTCAAGGATGTCATTTTACTTGGATCCACAATCAAGGCCCATGGAAGCAGCAAACAAGACATCAAACTACGTATTGCATTGGGCAAATCTGCTGCAAAAGATCTCTTTAAAGTGTTAAAGAACGAAGATGCCACTTTGAGGACTAAGGTACGTCTGACCTAAGCCATAATATTTACAATTGCCTCATACGCATATGAAAGCTGGATGCTGAATAAAGAAGACTGAAGAAAAATTGATGCCTTTGAATTATGGTGTTGGTGAAGAATGTTGACTATACCATGGAGTGCAGAAGAATGAACAAATCTGTCTTGGAGGAAGTGCAGCCAGAATGCTTCTTTGAAGTCAGAATGGGGAGACTTTGTCTTACGCACTTAGGACATGTTATTAGGAAAGACCAATCCTTGAAGAAGCACATCATGCTTGGTAAAGTAGAGGGTCAGCGAAAAAGAGGAAGACCCTCAAGGAAATGGATTGACACAATGGGTGCAACAGTGGTCTCAAACACGGCAATGATTGTGAGGATGGTGCAGGACCAGGCAGTGTTTTGTTCTGTTGTACACAGGGTTGCTGTGAGTAGGAACCAACTTGATGGCACCTAACAACAAATAAGAATTCTATTACGACCTCATGTTAATTAAACTGATAATATCTTCAAAGATTCTACTTCCAAACTAGGTCACATTCACAGATATGGGGGGTTAGGAATGTGACATATCTTTTGGGGGGACACAATTCCATCCATAATAATCATTATTTACTAAGTAGCTATTTCAAGTTAGGTGTCATTTGACGTGCTAGAGATACAGTAGGGAACAAAATAGGCAGAAAGGAATATCACATGGAACATTCTAATGGAATAAGATAGGAAATAAATAAGTAAAATACATCAGTGTGATGATAAGTGGTAAGGGAGAAAAGAGGAAAGTTATAGGAATTTGGGTTAAAGGACATAGGAGGTTTGCAAATTTAATTACAGTGTCCAAGGCAGGTATGATAGACCTTTGATGTTAGAGGAAAGGCTTGAAAGAAGAGAGGGAGTGGCCATGCAGATATCTGAAGGAAGAACTTTGCAGGTAGAAGAAACAGCAAGTGCAATGTCTTGAGCTGGAAGCATATTTGGCACGGTCAAGGAGGCAGTAAACGTGCAATAAGTGATGAGATGAGAGAGAGAGAGCAGGAGCCAGATTTACTGAGCCACTATCAAGACTTTATTTTCTTTTTCAAAGAATTTTATGAAGATTTTTAAAAAATCATTGAGAAATTTTGGGCAGTGAAATTACAGGATCTGATTACATTGTAAAAATGATCACAGTGGATGCTGGAAGGGGCCAAGAGGGATAGAGGGAAAATGGAGAGATCTGTTGGAGCTTCCTACAATAATCCTGACTTTTTTTTAGAGATGATGATGGCTTGTACCAGAGAAGCACTGCAAAATGATCAGATTCTGGATCTATTTTGAAGGTAGAACTGTCACTTCCTATATACATGTCATTAGATAAATAAGCACATAAACCAAAACCAAACCAAACCCAGTGCCGTTGAGTCGATTCTGACTCATAGTGACCCTATAGGACAGAGTAGAACTGCCCCACAGAGTTTCCAAGGAGCACCTGGCAGATTTGAACTGCCAACCCTTTGGTTAGCAGCCATAGCACTTAACCACTACACCACCAGCGTTTCCAAATAAGCACATAAATGTCCAATATGTATATCAAAGTTGTTACTAAAAGTGAAAAAAGTTGGAGACAGAAAAAGGAAAGCAGTAAGAGAAGAACCTGGACTCACTTTGATGAAGTTTGTCTAACATTGTTTTCTTGGATATTCAAGAAAATAAATTCCTGTTTTCTTAGCTTTAGCTTCCCTGAGAGCACAGCCTGGAATAAAGGCTTGCATGAAGGTAGTTTAGTTGGGAATATGATACCAGAGAGCAGGAATGAGGGGTAGAGTTAACCAGTGAAGGAGGGAAATCCAAGAAAAGAATGGGTTATCAATTTGGTCACTAATGTGAGAGAACTGTCTGATTTCACTGGAATTTTCTGAGGAATCTTACAAAATGCATTTCAGAGCTCTTCCCCCAAGAAGTTGAAAAAGGAAAGCATTTGTCCATCAGCTCCCACCTCTTATTAATGAAGGATGGTCCCACAGGCATTATCTTCCATTTTGTGCCAGAATGGGGGCTGAGCAGGTCCTAATGGCAGACCTATGATGAGATCAGGAGATCAGGAAAGCCCCAGGGCAGAAAGAAAATAGCATAGAGTATTGGTCTGAAGAAAAGTTCTGGCCAGAATTTGATTGTAGCTCATGAGTACATAATTATGTAGGTCAGATGTTTAGGACAGGCTTGTCTGGCTGAAACTTGTGCTCCACGTGGCTTCAACTGAAGACCTTGGATGGTATTCAACTGACAGACTTATCTGAAGGATTCAGGGTAGGCCACACTCACATGTCTGTGGCTTCTTTGGAGATAGCTGGAGAACCTGGCCTATCTGGGAATGCCAACTGGAATACCTACACTAGCTGTCTCCAGCATGACGGTCTCAGGGGAACTGAACCTCTTACATGGCAACTTAGGGATCTTGTTAATCCCATTATTTTCTTTCTCTTTTTCAAAGATTTCCAAGCAATTAACAGTCAGCCAACTGCAAAATCCGCATAATTACCCCACATCCATACTGTTTAAAGTCCCACAGCATAACCCAGTGCTTCATTTTCCACCTACCCTTTATCCTGATTCACTAACATGTGGAAAATTATTTCTTACAGCTTCTGTCTTTATGGACTTTAATTTCCTTACACCACTGGGTTGTACATGAATGAGTGCCAAGACAATTACTGCTGGAGCCTCATACTGCAGAAACAGTGAAGAAATGAAGCACTGACTCAGGTGAGAAGCCACCCAATGACACCTGTACAAAGCTGCTAAAATGTTCACTACAGCAGAGGCTAGAGTAAAACATGAGAACAAGAGAATTTTGAAATCTTGTACAAGAGGTTTTCAGTACATTGGAGAGGGGTCAGCTCAGGGTATGAAATTATCTGGCTGTTCTAACTCCAGTGTTTGGGTTTTCCTATTTGTAGAAACCAAACTGAAAATGTATTGCCACTGCTTCTAGTGATGGCCTTGAACACAGTAGTGATGAATAGCCTTCCCAGTGGGTAGAGTTTCAAGCAGATTAATTGGTCATCAATTTTGTGTGAAAGAAGTGGCCTGGAGTGAGGGTATACGCAGAATTCCTGAGCAAGGACGAATGATTTGTCTGGTTAGCCAGGGCTTGGAAGGGGCATGGCTGGATGCCTTCAGTAACAAGGAAATCTGTGGATGAATCTATAGGAGTGAGTAGAAACTGTTTGGATCTTTTTATCTCACATCCTGTCAATGCTCACCAGAGATTATACACTTCAGAAAGTAATTGAATCATCGAGTGACTGGAATTAATCATTCAGTGGGTTTGATTCACCTTCTGTCATCAGCCACCCAGTTTTTGCACAGAGTAGACTTCGTGGCAGGGATGGAAACTTTGCACAGATCCATCAATCAGGGATCCCTCTGACCAATGCTAATCTCACTATATATTAAGTCTTTAACCTTAAGACAACAGAGAATGATACTGAAACTTGATGGATACCATACTTTGAGGAGACCACTAGATGGCAAAGTGATCATACCAGTGGCTTTTCACCCTGAAGGAGGTAACACTTTTTCCTTTCTGAGATTGATGTGAATTCTGGGTGTGGTTTTTCCTCCCAAGCCAGCACTTATTTAACAACTTTGTGTTTCATTTGCTGTCATGGGATTAGGATCCCATCAACTTGGATCAGTTCCAGAGTTCTCCGTAGAGAGGTACAACAATGTGAATGTGACCACAGGCTCCACTGGTCCTTCTTTATATATCATCAGGAAGCTGGCAGCCTGATAAAACAATGCAAAGATCACTTAGAGATGCAGCCAAGACACATTGCAAAGTCGGAGTATTGCCATTCAAGAAGCAGTATATACTTAGTGAACAGCTGAAATATATGAGTCTGGGAACCAAGAAGTGGAAGTAGAAGTCTCCACCCACCCCAGAAGTCTCCACCTACCCCAGTGACTCAATTGGGAGTCTGTGTCCTAAAAACTTCTGTTTTTGTTGAGTTAGAAGGCTTGGTTCTCAAAATGTGGGTTAGCAGTACTTCTACCACGGTCACTGTAAGTTTCCAGTAAACATAAAACTATAGCTGCTGCCTGTTCATTTTGGGGAATTCATGCTAGTAGACCAGCAAGCCATAAAAGAGATTGCTCTACTGGCAGGGTTAAATGACTGTGATTTTCATGAGGAAATAATACATAGTGGAGTAGGTAGGAGTAGGTCTGGAACTCAAAGTACTAACTGGAATATTCTTGGTGCTCCCATGACCTGTAAACGTGCAGTGGCAGCAACCACACCCTAATGAGTTCACAGAAACAAGCTTTCCAATTCCTCAGGAATGAATATCTGTGTCTCCCCACCGGGAAAACAACCTAGACCAGTGCAATGCCAAGTATGGGCAGAGCCTAGACTGGGTGGTAGAGGAGGAAGATTTCAAATATCCGTTGTGACCATGAGATCTGTTGCAGCAGCAAGGATCACGTGTGTGTTTAAAAAAATTGTGACTTGTCACCAAACTGAAGAAGTGATGATGAGGAGAGTGAACTTAACATGGGATATCAGGAGATGAGCAGTGTAAGAGACGCCCTTAACAGATGCTGTTGGTTTCCCATCCACATCCTTAGGCACTCAACCTTCTTACACGTTCTAATGGCATCCTCGTGCAAATAGGTGAGACCCTCCATCTGAGGATCTCAACCCACATATGGGCCAGACCAGGAGTGCTGGAGGTTATGCTTCCAGGACCCCCATCCAGTTACTGAAAAAAAGTTGGAGGAAAAGCACCTCAAATTTATCACTCCTCTGGTGGAGAGCTCAAAGGCAGGATCTGTACTGTTTCCTAGAATTTCCACAGGAGGTTTGAGCTCTGGGTTCCCACAGTGGGAACCTGCTGGATAAGGCACCATTGATTTCCTTCCTTCTCTACCAGGTTTCACTTCCCCACTCTCCTACCATGCTTCTTGGTATCACCTTCCAAATAAACCCATTGAACTCAAATTCTTGTCTCAGGGTCTGCTTCTGAGGAAGCACAGCCTAAGACCACCTCTGTTCATTCTAAATTAGGAATAACAACATATATCTTATTGGATTGTTGTTAGGAGAAAATGAAATATTAAAGTGTCTTAACCAGTGACCAGTTGCTGTCAAGCTGATTGCGAGTCACAGCATCCCCATGTGTGTCAGAGTAGAACCGTGCTTCATAGGGTTTTCAGTGGCTGATATTTTGGAAGTAGATCACTAGGCCTTTCTTCCAAGGTGCCTTTGGGTGGACTCCAACCTCCAACCTTTTGGTTTAGCAGCTGAGTGTGTTAACCATTTGCACCATCCAGGGAATCCTTTAAAGTGTCTTAGAATCCAAATATTCTAAGATCTTACAATCAGATTATTAAAAAGCTGTTGTGATGATTATTCACTCAGCAAACACGAGTAGTATAATGCAGTGGCTCAGAGTGTGGGTTCTGCAGCAGGACTACTTGGATTTGAACCTTAAGATCCATTTACTAGTAGCTCTGTGGTTCTGTGGAAAACGTGGTGGCGTAGTGGTTATGAGCTATGGATGCTACCCAAAAGGTCAGCAGTTCAAATCCACCAGGTGCTCCTTGGAAACTCTATGGGGCAGTTCTACTCTGTCCTACAGGGTCACTATGATTGCAAATTGGCTTGACAGCAACAGGTTTGCTTTTTTTTTTTTTTGTGGTGACTCTGAGTTTGAACTCTCTGTGCCCAGTAAAATATTTCTTATAGGAGTTAACCTGGAGTAATTCATGTAGTGAGCACTGCTTGGGGAGCTTATCAGGTGTTTATTACATAATATCTTCTTTATCATTCATGCATAGTAAGTATGGAGTACTTTGTCCTTTCTTGTGGGTTAGTATAAACCCTCAGTTACTGCTCTTATTGGAAAAGCAATACCTCCTATGTGAGGTCCAAACACTTCGCCCTATTTGAAAGTATCTAATTCCTCACAAAGAATATTAGGCTTCCTTCTGCCTTGCTTCTAAACTGGAGATAGGTATCACTGTATTTCAAACTACATTTCAAAACTGGGAAATGATCTTCAAAATTTCTCCCAGTAACAGCATGCGATTTCTGAGAAACCAGGCCCAATGCATGCAGTATATTAGCCAACATTCGGGAAATCCCCTTCCTATTGCCTAGTCATGGAGTTTGCTCTTTGGTTTCAGTTTCCTTACAGAGATTTCCAAACTTCGGCCCTTCTTTCCTTGGTTTCCATTTCATTTTCCAGTCTTCTGATCTCAGGCAAAAAATAGCGGAAATCCCCACGTTGGATAAGGAAGAGATACGGCAGAAAGCCCACACCTAAACTAAGGGACAAGAGTTAGGACTCCTACCACGTTCTCAGCGTTCTCATCAAAGCAGCTTTCTTATCAAGAAAAAGGACCTCTGCTGGGAGTTTCACGGTTAAGGTGAGATTGGGGCCAGGGTGGGAGGAGATTGGCAAGGGGCAGCGCACTGCAGAAACATTCCATCAGGACAGGATGCTGCAGAGCCTGATGCGGAATATCAGGCCTCAGTGAGGGTTCAGCTGTGGTTTTATCAGGTGGTCAGGAGGATTCTGAAAGGCCGGCTTGCTTTGCTTAATGCTCAATTACACACAAGCATGTATGGAGAATAAACTGAGAGACTGAAATGTCTTAAAGCTTTTTTTCTTCCTTTTCCACCTTATGACCTATCTGGGAGCATAATTACCACTTGTTACCTTTATCTTTGATAGAATCTGATTAAGCTGGCTCAAACTGCAGACTTACTGGACAATGATTGCCTTATTTTTATGAGAAACAACAATAATGAGAAGCAGCGTAATTAGCACGCTAACATTCCTAAGTTGGTGTGGGGGGGTCCCTGAGTGTGGCAAATGGTTAAGTGCTTGACTACTGGGCAATTCGAACCCACCCAGAGGAGCCCCAGAAGACAGGCGTGACACTCTGCTTCCAAAAGGTCACAGCTCTGAAAATCCTATGGAGAAGTTCTACTTTGCACACAGCAACAACATGGTTAGGTACAAAAAATAAGAAAAAAGAGGAAAGTTGAAACCTGGAGTAAACAATGAAGAGGTTTCCTGAAAACAGCTACATAGTTTTAGTCATAGTGTTGTACTTTATTTGAAGGTCAATTTTTTCTTTTAGAAATAGTTCTGATATAAGTGGTTTCAATTTCTCCATGCCCTTAGCCCCTTTTGTGTTGGATCCTGCTTGACTACTGTACTTCCTCTATAGTATAAATCACTTGATTCAACAGTTGTTGCCTGACTTGACCCCTCTGACAATATCTGGCAATTTTGCTTACTCCTTGGAACTCTCTCCACCATATAACACAAGTTTTATGCATCTCTTGTTTGATTTCCATTTATCTCCTTGTTAAGTGCCTTTTTTCTTAAACCACAATCAACACAAAACAAAGCAAATAACAACAACAAAACACACAGGACACAAACTAGTATAGCCAAAAAAAGAGATATTTTCTTTCAGAATCTCCGTCTCCAGCACTCCTGAACATTTTCTCCTGTATTTCTTAATGTTTTCTTTATTTGCACTTTTTTTTCTCTCCTGCAGCTTTGTCTTTATTAAGCTAGCAGTTTTAATGAGCGCATCATTGAATTTTACCTCCAACTATTTACTTATTTATCCTTTTTTTTTTTTAAAGAGAAAATAGGCTTAAAGACTTGAGTGAAATGTCGAATGTCAGGTAGCTAGCCAGTGGCAGAACTGGGATTAGAAATCAGGTCTGCTTTACTTCAAGGCCAAAATGTGTATTCCTTTTTTGTATCTCAATTCATTCTTGCATTGCCTTCATTTATAAAAGGTTATGGTACAGTAACAGAGTTAGGGAAAATGTATCCCAGAACACACAGCACTGGCTGAGTTATGAATGGCAGAGCCATGGTTGAATCTGCAATGGTGTTTTGGAGCTTGGGCTCTCTTAAGGAGCAGTAAAGATGTTATCCAGTTAACATGTGGGGACAATGCATAAAATAATATTATTAGTATAGATATATAGCAGTAGTGTTATTTCTGAGGCTTGAAAACGTGGACAAATTAGTTCCCCCCCCGCCATTAATGACATCAGCCCAAAGCACAAAAGCTGGCTGCCCCAATATCTGCGTATATATATTTGGTTCTCCTAGCTAACTGTTATAGAACATCACTGCCAGGTCTTACATCTTTCTAATCTAAAAACAATTATGGCCCTTGCTATAAATGAGTCAGGCAACCAGAACTGTACAACTATAAGGCACCAATACTGCTTAGGGAGTGAATTAGAATAGAAAGAGACTTGTCATTTGAGTTTCTAAAATCATTGTGCAATCCCTTCTTTCTGGATAAGACTCGAACTTGGCATTTCTGATTCCCATGCCTGGTGATGTGCCATGTGCCATGGATTTCTACTGTCTACTTCGAAGCAGTTTCTGTTTTGATCTGTCACCTGATTCATCTTTGGGTCCTTGGCTATGAGAAAGAAGTAGAAGGGGGAATGTGTCCTTAGAATTGTTTTAAAAAAACCCATTTGTTTTTGCAATCTGCTAATAAAGAGGTTAGGAATCCAAATCTTTTAGTCGCAAGATAAAGGAAGTTGCAAGTTAAAGGAAGAGTCAGGCAGATGGTGGATTTTTTTACTTCTGTAGTAGATACTCACTTTTAAAACAGAAGTAAATTATTCTTTACAGTAAGGGAAGGTAGAAAAGTGTGCATTTTCTTGTATCTCATATGGCCTAAAAAATATTTTATCAAGGACTCTTTGGGCTATAGGAATTAATGCCCAGAAGTTAGAAAATAAGTGGTTAATCATAATTAAAGGAAATATTTTTACTCACTTCCTCATCCATAAAAAGGTCATGTTTGAAGTGTTATTGAAGAAGCTATATCAATAACTGTATATAAAACTTACTGAAACAACATAGCTCTAAGAAGAAAACAACTGTAATGTGTTAGATAATGCTATGTAAAGAACTGGCAGGATTTAATATAATACAGATTGACTGGACATAGCCCTAAATAAGAGAAAAGCAAGTTGAAATGAGGTAAAAGAAAGAAATGCAGTATAAGATATAATGGTCATAAAGAATCAATCTAGTGATGCAGGGAGATAAAAACTAGGAAACAAAAGTAAGCCAAAAATCAATGGAGTAAGATTCAAACTAGCGGTACTAAGTTAGACTGAGGAAATAGATTTTCTATGCCCATCAAATATTTAAGAGCCAGTGGGGTAGCCTGTAAGAGACCTTAAAGAGCCTCAAGACTTATTTTACTGTGGTTCTCTTTGCAATCACTTTTTAAAAATATTTATCCAGAAATTTAGGCCATGCTGGGGAGTAGTACGATACCAAACTCCAGAAGTAAAATGACTTCTTCTGCTTAAACACCAGACATTTCAGGTCATTCCACCTCTTCTCTTGCAGACAAGGTAACACCCTGGACATGGCCTCAGAGATCCACATGCCAGGCCCAATGTGCCTCATTGAGAACATTAATGAGCAACTGATGATTAATCAGGAAGCTCTGAAGATCCTGTCTGCCATTACTCAGCCTGTAGTGGTGGTGGCTATCGTGGGCCTCTACCGCACAGGCAAATCCTACCTGATGAACAAGCTGGCTGGCAAGAAACACGGTAAGTGCCACCAACAAAACTGTACTGAATCCCCTGTCTTCACTCACGCTGCCCACTCCGTAGTTAAGATGATTTCAGAAGATAAAGTTTAGACAAAAAGATGCATGTTGAAAGCTAGTGTCTGGGCTCCGATCTGGGAGTTTAAAGTCTGCTCCCAATTTCTGGCATACCACTTTTTTTGCCTTACTGTTTCCTTGGAAAAAGTATTTTATCCTCTTATTTCTCATAAGGAGTAAGAAAGCAATGAACTAACTTTGGTTTACATAATTATACCATGAATGTTGTTAATAACATGATATTCTTGTAAAAAATATCATATTTCAAACCTATGGTATCTGCTGTTGTCATTTCCCATTTCTGTAGTTGTAGTTTAGATTGCTACCGGTTGTACTTTCTGCTGTTTCCTCATCCTGCTTTCCTTAAATCCTAGCTCAGTTATCAAGTCCCCTATTTCCAGAGCCCCTCTGCTATCACAACCTTCAGTCACCCCCGCCCCTTCTGCAGGGTTCTCTGTTGGATCTACAGTGCAGTCTCACACCAAGGGTATCTGGATGTGGTGTATGCCTCACCCGGAGAAGTCAAATCTCACACTAGTGCTGCTTGACACTGAGGGCCTAGGTGATGTAGAGAAGGTAAGGAAGGAGGATTTGGTTTTGATTAACCTCCTCACCTCTGAACATTCTTTACACAGGTAGGTTTTACATAAATTTGTACTTCCACTTGACCAGAGTATACCTTATCTTTTTTCCTATTTTAAGTAGTCAAGGTTTGGAATCGTGAAGTGAGAAAAAATATTTATATGCCAGAATCATGACTAGATGTTACTACACAGATGTTGCCAGGTGGTTATTGCAGATATATTAAGATGATGCAAAAAAAAAAAAAAAAAAAAAATCACTCAAGAGTCTGTTCCTGTAGAGATGGTGGTTAAGGCCTTGGGCTCTGGGTCAGGTGAACGTGTGTTCAAATCAGGGCTCTGGCACCTGTAGATCTCTGACTTTGACAAGTAAGAGAAAGAATATTTCAATGCTTCTTAGTCTATACGGAGTTCAAGTGTTCCAAATCATTTATTTTCTCTTGGTCTCATCCAACTCATCATTTGATTAGTAGCTACATGGGTTTTTCGCAATGGTGTGGTGATAAATGCTTAATGATGAGCTTACTGGGGGAAAAAAACAAAGCCTTGATTTGTAGCACTCGTGCATTTCCTAAATACTGCCTTCATGGCTGATTTCAAGCTGGGAAGAGACATACACAATCTGCTCTCGTATATTGTTATGAGTTGGCTCTAGTGCATCACTGGATCACTTGAATTTCCTTCTTTTTAAAATTTTTTTCATTTTGCTTTGATTTACCAGAGTTTAGAGATGGTTAGCCTCAATTTGAACCTTGGTTTCCTTATCTGTAAAATTTATCTCACAGTGTTGTTTTGAGTTTAAGATCATGAATGTGAACTCTCTGGTGCATAACAGCTAATCAATAAAATAGATATATATGGGTTTGCAATGAGTTGAAATTGACTCAGTGGCTGCTAACAACTGCAACATTATGCTTATAGGCAAACTTTGTTTTATATAATAAAAAACTTGATTTTAAGAGCTTTGGTTGATTTACTAACTTCGACTCCCTATTTTGCAAATATCTAACAGTAGTTACAAGAGGGATTGATGAATTGAAAATATATAGTTCTGTATAAAATTATCAATGCTAATGATAGAACTATTCAAAGTTCCTATGCATGTGACAATCATTTTTATTTATGTCTTGTTTGATATTTGCAATTCACAGGTCTATTTTTAACAATTGCTCATCTGGGGATGCCATGGGACATGACATAAATCTGTTTTCACTTCTAGGTTGATAAGAAGAATGATACCCAGGTCTTTGCTCTGGCAATGCTACTGAGCAGCATCTTTGTATACAATACCATGAACAAAATCGACCAGGAAGCTATCGACCTACTGCAGTATCCTTTTATGGTTCAAGAAAGCACCAAAACCAGAGAGGAATCCTATATTCATCAGCTGTATGTCTATGAATCATTTGAAAGAAGCCTAAAAATGAAAACATGATAAACACTGAGAGTACAAGGAAAAAGTCTATATCTTTGCTGGTGAAGTGATGAATTGGTTAAGGCCCAAGGGGAAAATAAACGTTCAGAGATACATGGAATTAAATATAGGCTTAGATGCAGTCCTATTTCTACCAGTTATCCTTAATTGCATTTCAGCAAAGTGACAGAACTGACAAATCTGCTCAGGGAAAGATCCTCATCTGATCTTGACGAGGTTGCAGATTCAGCTGACTTTGTGAGCTCCTTCCCCGACTTAGTGTGGACTCTGAGAGATTTCTTCCTTGAGCTGGAAATCGATGAGCAAGTCATCACAGCAGATGAATACCTAGAGAATTCACTAAGACCGAAGCAAGGTAACAGGGACTTCAGTTTTGGAAACAGAGGGAAAATAACACAGGAAATTACCTGTTTTGTGTAGGTGGTTAAATTTATGGTCTCCTGTATGTATGTAATCAACTAGTGGTTAAGTGCTATGGCTGCTAACCAAAGGGCTGGCAGTTCAATTCCAGCAGGTGCTCCTTGGAAACTCTATAGGGCAGCTCTACTCTGTCCTATAGGGTTGCTATGAGTTGGAATTGACTCGATGGCACTGGGTTTGGGTTTGGGATTGATATGTAATCAACTAGCTATCCTACCAAATTAACAAGTACTATTAATTTTTTTTAATTAATTTAGACCCTGGTAGTGTAGTGGTTAAGTGTTATGGCTGCTAACCAAGGGTTCGGCAGTTCAAATCCACCAGGTGCTCCTTGGAAACTCCACGGGGCAGTTCGCTATGAGTAGGAATCAACTCGATGGCACTGGGTTTGGTTTTTTTTGGTATTAATTTAGAATAAACTATGAGACTCGGTACTAATTTGTACTACTCCTAGGTTCTCGGAGAAAGTTTCTTTTTTTTTTTCCCCCCCTAATTATTTACCTTATATCTTTTTGCTTGGAGCCCTGGTGACATGGTGGTTAAGAGCTCAGGCTGCTAACCAAAGTTGGCAGTTCAAATCCACCAGCTGCTCTTTGGAAGCCCTATGGGGGCAATTCCACTCTGTCCTATAGGGTTGCTGTGAGTTGGAATTGACTCAACGGCATACATCAACGACAATCTTTTTGCTTAGAGCTTGTGAAGATATATTGAAATAAATAACAACAGATAGAAAGAATATTTATTGAGGGAAAGAGATTAAAATTAACATAAACACCATATTAAATAAATCCTAAGGTGCCGTGGTGGCACAGTGGTTAAAATGCTTGACTGCTAACCAAAAGGTCGGAAGCTCAAACTCACCAGGCACTCTGCTGGAGAAAGATGTGGCAGTCTCTGCTTCTGTAAAGATTTACAGCCTTGGAAACCTTATGGGACAGTTCTTCTCTGTCCTATAGGGTCGTTATGAGTCAGAATCGACTTGACGGCAAAGGGTGTTTTTTAAATAAATCCTACTTTTCCATCTCTAGGCACTGATCAAACAGTTCAAAATTTCAACTTGCCCCGCCTATGTATACAAAAGTTCTTTCCAATGAAGAAATGCTTTATCTTTGAGTTGCCTAGTCATCGGAAGAAGCTTGCCCAACTTGAGACTCTACGTGATGATGAACTGGATCCTGAATTTGTGCAACAAGTTGCAGAATTCTGTTCCTACATCTTCAGCCATTCTAAAATAAAGGCTCTCCCAGGAGACATCAAGGTCAATGGACCTCGTGAGTATCTTTTTTAGGATTTTCCTTCAATTCAACATAATAAATAAGGAACTTTGTTATAAGATTCCCTCTCCCAGTGTCAGTGTTGACAAATATGTAGTCAATTACCATCAAGCAAATCATATTACGATATTTGTTAAGTTCAAGTGGGTATCAAAAATATTTCTAGTGCTTTTTCAGTTATGCTTCCAAAGTAGGATAAAATGGGAGCATAGCCTGAAGAAAGGGCAGAGTTAAAGAAATTCTACCCATAAATGGTCCACTGTTGAACTAGAGTAAACCACATGGGTTGGAAGCATTTGTTCCACAGATTTATTGGATACTTATTATGTGTCACAGCCTGTGGTAAGCACAAGGTGAGCAAGTCCTATAGAAATAGAATTTAATCAATGCAAACATAAACAAACAGAGGCTCACGATGTCAAGAACACCAAAAGAGTCTGAGCAGACTTCTCGGTCCAGGTGTTTCTAAGGGTTCTATGTCTAGAACTTTGTAAATTTTTGCAGTGTTATTGAAGGAAGTTGAATATAAACAAAAACTGTGCCAAGAATAAGGAAGGAAAACATGAAAATTCCAACAAAGTTAAAGGAGACCTGTTCTAATTTGCTCATTTGTTGTTATTCTGTGGAAGGTAACTCTTATATCACCCTTACTGAAGTGAAAGAAAAGGGAATATTGAAGAGAATAGACACCTGAGGAAGAGGGAAAGAAATGGAAGGGTAAAGAGGCAAAAGGCCTATAGCATTCTAATGAAATGAATACATGTGACTTTTACATAATCATCTCCACATTTCTCCACGGGAGTAGGAACCATGTTCCCTTTGAACATGGTTTCTTTTCCCAAAGAATGAAAGATCAGACTTCTTGGTCACACAGTTTCCCAAAGGAACTTATCTGGGCCACTGAAGCACTGTACCAAATGCTGGAAAAGTTTAGGCAATGCAATGTTAAATTAACATTCTCAAAATAACTCAGTATAGAGCATGCCCTTTTTACCTACAAATAATAAGAGTACCTTTCCCCCCGTGAAGGTCTAGAGAGTCTGATGTTGACCTACGTCAATGCCATCAACAGTGGTGATCTGCCCTGCATGGAGAACGCAGTCCTGGCCTTGGCCCAGATCGAGAACTCAGCTGCAGTGCAAAAGGCCATTGCCCACTATGATCAGCAGATGGGCCAGAAGGTGCAGCTGCCCACAGAAACACTCCAGGAGCTGCTGGACCTGCACAGGGCCACTGAGAGAGAGGCCATCGAGGTCTTCATGAAGAGCTCCTTCAAGGATGTGGACCGAAAGTTCCAGAAGGATTTGGTGGTAATTTTTGTTGTCATTCTAGTTCATGGAGATTAGAGTCAGTATAAGGCAAAGTATTGCTATGAAAGGAAAAAATGGAGACTTAATTAAGAAAAGCAATTCTTACTAGACTAGAAAAAATGATAATCATTTATGTGGCCAAGGTATCATTGTTATTTTGGAAAAAAAAAAAAAAAGTAACTGCTGTGGGCCCTATAGATTTTGAAACTTTCATATGCATATAATCCACTTTTTCCATGTTATTCCCATGGTCCCATTTTTTTGAATAATATTATTCTTTTAAAAATTGTATTTTTAAAAGTATTAACTTTTTATTTTTATTAATTAAGCAAGCAAAACTCCCAGTTACATCTTCTAAAAATTCATGTATTTGGGCTTTGTACAGTAAGTAGGCTGATATCATTCCAGGCCAAAGCTAAGAAATTGATGTCATTAAAAGCCAGAGTGGCATTAGCTGTACCACAATTATTCTAATAATCACCTCCTTATTTGAAATCCCAAGTCCAGGATAATACTGAAACCAGGAATGTGAAAAAAGTAATAGATGCATTTAAAACAAGGGCATGAGACTAGAGATCTGTGATCTGCTCCTCACAGCTAAGGGAGAAATAACAGCAGAAAGGCACTTAAGGAGGTTTCTAACTTTCTAGAAAAAGTATAGATTCTTTTTGAGAATCATTGCTAGAACTGCTGCTGTGTTTCTTTGAAGACCCAGCTAGAAGCAAAACAGGAAGACTTTTGTAAGCAGAATCTGCAAGCATCATGGGATCGTTGCTCAGCTTTACTTCAGGGTATTTTCGGTCCTCTAGAAGAAGAAGTGAATCAAGGGATTTATTCTAAACCCGGGGGGTATCGTCTCTACATTCAGAAGATGGAAAGGCTGAAGAAAAATTACTATCAGGAGCCCAGGAAGGGAATACAGGTATTCCTAATTTACCAATTAATTCTGGAAAATTGCTGGGTAGTGGGGAAGGGGGTCTTTAAAAATTCAGGGAGAACAGGAGGAAAGGCATATACAGGCACACAGATGAGATTTCTGTCTCTGCCTAGTAGTTACACTTTCATTCAATAAGCATGGATAAAAAACCTACTCTGTGCCTCCTATTAGTGTTCCTGGCACAAGATTATGCTGTAATGACAGCTGTGAAATTAAATTGAAATATCAGCAAAATCATCAGACTTTTATTGCAACATCTATTATGGTAAGATCTTTTTGGTTGCATAGGACAGAAACCTAACAACTAAAACTAACTTAAGAAAAAACAATAGTTTATTGGCTCATAAAGATTAAAAACAAAAGATTTCATTTAGTTTTAAGCACAACTACATTCCGAAGTTTAAATAATGTCACCAATTCTCCTTCCTATTTTCCACCCCCACCCCACTTCATTTTTTTGTCGTTGTTATTTCTTTTCCCTCCTTTTTGGCTTTATTCTCAGCCAGGCTCATCCCAGATGGCAGCGAAAACACCAACAGCTCCAAGCTTAGCTAGTCCTTAGTGCCCTCAGTCTCAGGAAAGAGAGCATCTTTTTCCCAGAATCCATGTCAGTCTTTAAAAAACTCAGGTTGCAGTGTTCCCCTGCCTGTGAACAAGTGCTTTGTATCTAGTGGCCTTGTAACCGATTGGCCAGCCTGGAGAAAGTGCCCACTCCTGTGACAGAAGAGGCTTGTTTGACAGTTCCACCAGCGTGGGCTGTGCACTTCTGGGGATGAAAAGACGCTGGGAGGACACAGAAATGAACATGTTTACATTTCTGACCATCGTTTCCTGTTCTAACTGCATGTTTTGGGGGTTCCTAGGCTGAGGAAACTCTGCAGAAGTATTTAATGTCCAAGGAGTCTGTGAGTGATGCAATTCTACAGACAGACCTGATTCTCACAGCAAAGGAAAAGGAGTTGGAAGGTGAGAAGAAAATGGAAGATAGACCAGAAATATCTCCAAGTTTGAAGTTAACTTGGCCTGGTCCACCTGGGATCATCAAATTAGGGCAGGAATGCTGAAGATGTTTCTTACTTCCTGAGGCTGTATCTGGGTATGGCACATATAATCAGCTGTATTAAGGCTACCTGGAAGGAAAAAAGGGCCCCAGGGAATTTTCTCTATAACAAGAGTGGAAGGTAGAAGGGAGTAACACTTCAATCTTAGAGAATTTTGTTTTTTTCCTTTGTCCTCAGAGGCACGCATGAAAGCAGAGGCTGCACAGGCTGAAGCACAAAAGTTGGAGGAGATTCGAAGGCAGAATCAGCTAATGATGGAGCAAAGGGAGAGACTCCATCAGGAGCAAGTGAGACAGATGGAGAGGGACAGAGCAAACTGGCTGGCAGAGCAACAGAGGGCCCAGGAGCGTAAAATCCAGGTATGTTGCAATTGTATCATGCTAGGATTGTAGTCTTCTCCATTTAATGATGAGCCCAGGCAGCAATGACAAGGCAGAAAAGGCAGCATAATATTGTGACCCTGGATAAGGACTCTGGAGCCAGTCTACTCAGGTGTGACTCCCATTTCCACTATTTACTAAATGTATGATTTGGGCAACTTATCTAACCCCTCTGTTGCTCAGTTTCCTCTTCTGCAAAATGGAGACAGTACTAATACCTATCTTATAAAATAGGATTGTTTTAATAATTACATGAGTTAATATTTGTGTTTGCAATGGTGCCTGGGACAGAGTAAGCACTATAATTTATTAAACAAAAGTGAAGGATATTTCTAGCCTACAGTTATTATTCTTTTCTGTTAACTTATTAACCTCTCTGGACAATCTTTTGCTTCAGTCATAGATTAACTAATTAATTTAATATTACTGTTTTTATGACCCTAACCTTGACTTGGGAAACCCTGCTGGCGTAGTGGTTAAGTGCTACGGCAGATTCGGCAGTTTGAATCTGCCAGTGGCTCCTTGGAAACTCTATGAGGCAGTTCTACTCTGTCCTATAGGATTGCTGTAAGCCAGAATCAACTCGACAGCAGTGGATTTTTTTTTTTTTTGGTTTCTCAACCTTGACTTGATCATCCCTGGTTCTGAAGGTCTTTAACTGGCAAACTTTGTTTCATCCCATCCTTTTTTATTATTATGATTATGAGTCAATAGGCAGTAGTTCTGATTTATCAAGCATTATACAAACACTTGGCATGCATTGCCTCATCTGCTGTGTTCACTATGAAGCTGAACTGTTATGTGCCCATTTTCAGAAAACAGACTCCAAAGACATAACTAAGTGCCAGCATTCCACAGCCTAGGAAATTATCAGAACTGTCTTCCCCACAGAATGAGGTCCACAATTGCTTCTGCAAACCTGGTATAAAATTTCTGTGTGAGTCCCCTTATGGGACGAAGGACATTCTACCCCTCCCCTTGGGTGACCAGTCTACCTGTGTATAATAGTTTTCCACGTGGTAGTCCAAGACATTTTTAAGATTGCCACTCTGTTCTGAAGGACAGTATGGTCAGTCTGGGGTCTTTGATTTCGTTCTACTTCTGCTACCAAAACTGCAGAGACATGGAACAGATTCCCTCATGTAAGGCTCAGACACCTCACCTGATTCTGGGCACCCTGCTGCAGGATCAGCTTCCCCTTTTAGAAATATGTGAGACATTCATCTGTGTAGCAATGAGGCTTGAAGTTAAGATGTGACTAAGATTTCCTAATGAGATTGTTTAGAATGAAGGGGCAGGGAGTCTCAGAATGGAATTCTGAGATAACAGCATTTCATGGACTGAGAGATGATGATGTTTCTGGAGCTACAGCAAGAGACGTATAGATGCTTACAGAAGTAGGATATCCAAGAGTGAGAGAGAAAACAGGTATGAATGGAAGAGAGGAATTCAGTAATTGTTGTTACTGATAGATTAAAATAAATAAGGAAAAAAAGATTTGTTTGCGTGTTTCCCCCACCGATTTGGGCACTACTATAGGGCCACTATGAGTTGGAATCAACTTGACAGCCCTGGGTCTGGCTCTATTCCCACAGTAATTAGTCCTTTCTGCGAACTTATTAACCCCAATGTTTTTATTTCTCACTCATTAGGAAGAAGCCAAAAGGCTCGAAGAAAGATTAAAAGCTGAAAACAGAAGGCTTCAAAAAACATTACGGCGTCTTTTTAGGTAATACATGTGTCTTACTGTAAAGAGCTAAACATCAGAGCTTCCTTTTATTGCTCACTCTCACTGAGGGCACGACTGGCCCAA
This sequence comes from Loxodonta africana, assembly GCF_030014295.1. Taxonomy (NCBI): domain Eukaryota; kingdom Metazoa; phylum Chordata; class Mammalia; order Proboscidea; family Elephantidae; genus Loxodonta; species Loxodonta africana. The sequence continues at coordinate 135,308,553 of NC_087344.1, forward strand.
GCAACTACAGAACTTAAGACAATTACCATTTACGTGAACTTTATAATTGTTATGAACATATCTGCCAAAAGAATGAACAAATCTGTCTTGGAAGAAACACCGTCAGAATGCTCCTTAGAAGCAAGGATGGTGAGACTATGTCTCAAATACTTTGGACATGTTATCAGGAGGAATCAGTCCCTGGAGATGGACATCATGCTTGGTAAAGTAGAGGGTCAGTGAAAAATGGGAAGACCCTCAACAAGATGGATTGACACAGTGGTTGCAACAACGGTTGTGAGGATAGTGCAGGACTGGGCAGTGTTTCATTCTGTTGTCCGTAGGGTCGCTATGAGTTGGAACCAACTTGACGACACCTAACAACAACAAACCAAAAAACCCATTGCCATTGAGTCAATTCTGACTCAGTGACCCTACAGGACAGAGTAGAACTGCCCCATAGAGTTTCCAAGGAGTGCTTGGTGAATTTGAACTACCGACCTTTTGGTTAGCAGCCATAGCTGTTACCCACTACACCACCAGGGTTTCCTAACAACACCACCATAATTATTATATTAAGCATTTGTTTAAAGTTATGGTGCTAGTAATTGGTAACATGTGCATCCTAATAGTCCAATAATTAAAAAGATGCTTACTTCCTTAAGGAGATTATAAATTGTATAATAGAAAACATTTTACCACTACCTCAATTTTGGGGTGATATGTAGCATATTCCAAGAGAGAGAGCTTTCTCTTCCACCCAAATGCCGCCAGTCTAGTTTTCCACTTCTGTCTCAAAAGATAGCAAGTGACCTGTGGGTATTATCCACATGACTAAGTCAAATGGAAGTTGACCAAAATCTTAGGCTTAGTTGGACATCACTCCTGTCAGGTGGTCATGTGCTAGTTGCCAGCAGATGGAGGCGCCAATGGTAAAGACAACTAACCTAGCTCCCTAGTTGAGACAATATACAGTTCTCAACTAGGTGGCAGTTTTTCAGTCTATAGTCAGCAGCATGACACCTGGGCACTGTCAACAGACAGTTTGCATGGACCAAGATGAAAGCAAATAACCTCATAAAATCTAGATCCTCCAGAACATGGAAGGTGCTATCAGCATGGAGTTGAAGATGTATCATAGGCTGAAGGACTAAAGAAGAAACCTTCTCTTTCTTGTTCACCTTCACCCAAGACATAACTTAAATAGTACATTGTAGAACTTGAAACAGTTGACACTGGACTATATAATTGTGTTGCATGTTTATGGTTCTTATAGCTTGTAAATATATGGTATAAGTGATGTTAGATGCAGTGTCAAAAATTTGATGGGGCTAATGTAATTTTATACTTCTTTATAGTTTTAAAGTTAAATGATCTCAGTTCTTTGCAGTCATGTTTGAAACTCTGCTGGTGTTTCCTAAAAACATTATGGATTGAATAAAAGTATTTATTTGTACATATTTAATCCGTAAACTTCCATTAAAATTTTTTGAAAACCCGAACTCTCCTTTTTACTTAATTTTTTCCTCAATTTTTAAAAATCAATAGGGAAACCATTTGAGTTTCCATAAAGAGGTTAAGAATTACACTAAGGCAGGAAATAAAGCAAAAATGTCTTATTAGACCCTTAATATTTTTGTTTGTTTGTTTACTCCTATAAAGTAAGGTTTTGAAATTATAGAAACATTACCAAATCTGCATTTTGCCTCCCTCGTAATTGCTTAACTGTCCAAGGAATCCTCAGATTGGGTTATATTGAGGATCTTGAAATTTTTTAGCTGCTCAAAATATGATTTACTTATTTGCAGAAAAAAAAGCGTATCTATTTTAGTGTCCCTAATTGAAACAATTATCACTGACTGCGTCATTAGAAAATTCCCAAGTTCAGAATATTTATGACTTCTTGCAAAATCTAAAAATTCAAATACTACCTACCTACTGCTTGCTGTCAAGTCAATTCCAATATTAAAATAGATCTAAGATATTTGAGAAAATAGGAAAATGGTAATACCTCTCAAATAATTTTGAGGCTAATATTACCATAATTTTAAAACTGATTAGAGCAAGTAAAAGAAAAGAAAATCATAGATCATCTCATTTATGAACATATTTCTTTACTTATTAATTCAATAAATGTGTGTTAAAACTATTGCCATTGAGTTGATTCTGATTCATAGATACTCTACAGGACAGAGTAGAACTGTTCCATAGGCTTTCCAAGGAGCAGATGGTGGTATGAACTGCCAACCTTTCAGTTAGAATCTGTGCGTTTAACCACTGTGCTACCAGGGTTCCAAATGTGTATCAGGTACCTACTATGTTCTAAAAAAAAAAACATGTTTAATTACTAGAGAAACTGGTGAAAATGTATACAGAGTTTTTAGCCCCTTGAACTTAATTCTCTTCTAGAGAAAGTCAATATACACATTTTAAAATAGGTATAATAAGCCATAGGTGCAAAATCCTAAATAAAATATAAATAACCAAATATAACTCTGTATTAAAAATATCACAAACAGACTTTAAAACTGGAATGAAGGTATGATTTATCAACAGAAAATGTAAAAATAACCTTTAATCATGTTTATTGTTAACTTTTATATTATATGTAATTTTTCCCCTTTTTTTACTGTGCTTTAAGTGAAAGTTTACGAATCAAGTCAGTCTGTCATACAAAAACTCATACATACACTGCTACTCCTAGTTGCTCTCCCTGCAATGAGACAGCACACTCCTCCTCTCCACCTTGCATTCCCTGTGTCCATTCAGCCCGCTCCTGTCCCCTCTGCCTTCCCATCCCAACTCCAGACAGGAGCTGCCCACACAGTCTCATGCATCCACCTGAGCCAAGAAACCCACTTCTCACCAGTATCATTTCCTGTCCCACAGTCCAGTCCAATCCCCATCAGAAGAGTTGGCTTTGGGAATGGTTCCAGTCTTGGGCTAACAGAAGGTCCGGGGACTGTGACCTCTGGGGTCTCTCCAGTATCAGTCAGACCATTAAGTCTGGTCTTTTCATGAGAATTTGGGACCTGCATCCATGGCTCTCCTGCTCCCTCAGGGGTTCTCTGTTGTGTTCCCTGTCAGGGCAGTCACTGGTTGTAGCTGGGCACCATCTAGTTCTTCTGGTCTCAGGCTGATGGAGTCTCTGGTTTATGTGGCCCTTTCTGTCTCTTGGGCTCATAATTACCTTGGGTCTTTGGTGTTCTTCATTCTCCTTTGCTACAGGTGGGTTGAGACTAATGATGCATCTTAGATGGCTGCTTGCTAGCGTTTAAGACCCCAGACGCCACTCACCAAAGTGGGATGAAGAATATTTTCTTAATATACTTGTTATGCCAATTGACCTAGATGTCCCCTGAAACCATGGTCCCCAGACCCCCGCCCCTGCTACTCCGGCCTTCGAAGCATTCAGTTGTATTCAGGAAACTGCTTTTGGTTTAGTTCAGTTGTGCTGACCTCTTCTGTATTATGTGCTGTCTTTCCCTTCACCTAAAATACTTCTTGTCTACTATCTAGTGAATACCTCTCTGCCTCCCTCCCCACCCTGTAAATATCAGAGAATATTTTCTTCAGTGTTTAAACTATTTCTTGAGTTCTTAAAATTTAGAGGTCTCTTACAATATTTGTCCTTTTGCAACTGACTAATTTCACTCAGCATAATGCCTTCCAGGTTCCTCCATGGTATGAAATGTTTCACGGATTCATCAATGTTCTTTATCATTGTGTAGTATTCCATTGTGTGAATATATCATAATTTATTTATCCATTCATTCATTGATGGGCACCTTGGTTGCTTCCATTTTTTGCTGTTGTAAACCGTGCTGCAATGAACATGGGTGTGCATATATCTGTTTGTGTGAAAGCTCTTATTTCTCTAGGATATATTCTAAGAAGTGGAATTGCTGAATTGTATGGTAGTTTTTCTATTTCTAGCTTTTTAAGAAAAAAAAAATTTTTTTTTTTTTAAGGAAGCACCAAATTGATTTCCAAAGTGGTTGTACCATTTTACATTCCTACCAGCAGTGTATAAGTGTTCCAGTCTCTCCACAACCTCTCCAACATTTATTATTTTGTGTTTTTGGATTAAGGACAGCCTTGTTGGAATGAGACCGTATCTCATTGTAGTTTTGATTTGTATTTCTCTAATGGCTGATGATCGAGAGCATTTCCTTATGTATTTGTTAGCTAAAAGAATGTCTTCAATGGTGAAGTGCCTGTTCATATCCTTTGCCCATTTTTTAATTGGGTTATTTGTCTTTTTGTAGTTGAGTTTTTGCAGTATTATGTAGATTTTAGAGATCAGACACTGATTGGAATCGCAGAAGCTAAAATTTTCTTCCCAGTCTGTAGGTAATCTTTTTACTCTTTTGGTAAAGTCTTTGGATGAGCATAGATAGGTGTTTGATTTTTAGGAGCTCCCAGTTATTTAGTTTTTCTTCTGCATTGTTAGTAATGTTTTGTATACTGTTTATGCCATGTATTAGGGCTCCTAGTGTTGTCCTTATTTTTTCTTCCATGATCTTTAACATTTTAGATTTTATATTTAGATCTTTGATCCATTTTGAGTTAGTTTTTGTGCATGGTGTGAGGCATAGGTCCTGTTTCATTTTTTTGCAGATGGATATCTAGTTATGCCAGCACCATTTGTTAAAGAGACTGTCTTTTCCCCATTTAACCGACTTTGGGTCTTTGTCAAATATCAGCTGCTCATATGTGGATGGATTTATGTCTGCATTCTGAATTGTGTTCCATTGGTCAATGCATCTGTTGTTGTACCAGTACCAGGCTGTTTTGACTACTGTGGCAGTATGATAGGTTCTAAAATCAGGTAGAGTGAGGCCTCCCACTTTGTTCTTTTTCAGTAATGCTTTAGTTATCTGGGGCCTCTTTCCCTTCCATATGAAGTTGGTGATTTGTTTATCCATCTCATTAAAAATATCATAGGAATTTGGATCACGATTGTGTTGTATCTATAGGTCGTTTTGGCTAGAATAGACATTTTTGCAATGTTGAGACTTCAAATCCGTGAGCAAGGTATGTTTTTCCACTTATATAGGTCTTTTTGGTTTCTTACAGTAGTGTCTTGTAGTTTTCTTTGTATAAGTCTTTTATGTCTCTGGTTAGATTTATTCCTAAGTATTTTATCTTCTTGGGTGCTATTGTAAATGGTATTGATTTGGTGATTTCCTCTTTGACATTCTCTTTGTCAGTGCAGAGGAATCCAACTGATTTTTCTATGTTTATCTTGTATCCTGATACTTTGCTGAACTCTTCTATTAGTTTCAGTAGTTTTCTTGATTATTCCTTAGGGTTTACTGTGTATTAAATCATGTCATCTGCAAATAGAGATACTTTTACTTCTTCCTTACCAATTTGGATGCCCTCTATTTCTTTATGTAACCTAATTGCTCTGCCTAGGACCTCCAGCACAATGTTGAATAAGAGTGGTGTTGAAGGGCATCCTTGTCTGGTTCCTGTTCTTAGGGGGAATACTTTCAGACTATCTCCATTTAGGATGATGTTGGCTATTGGCTTTATATAAATGCCCTTTATTATGTTCAGGAATTTCCCTTCTATTCCTATTCTGCTGAGAGTTTCTTATCAAGAATGGGTGTTGAACTTTGCCAAATGCCTTTTCTGCAACAACTGAATAGATCATGTGGTTCTTGTCTTTTGTTTTACTTATATGACAGAACAGATTACATTAATTAGTTTTCTAATGTTGAACCATCCCTACATAGCTGGTATGAATCCCACTTGGTCGTGGCGAATTATTTTTTGATATGTTGTTGAATTCTATTGACTAGAATTTTGTTGAGGATTTTTTTTTTTATCTAAGTTCATGAGGATATAGATTTATAATTTTCTTTTTTTATGGTGTCTTTACGTGGTTTTGGTATCAGGGATATGCTGGCTTCATAGAATGAATTTGGGAGTATTCCATCCTTTTCTATGCTCTGAAATACCTTTAGTGGTAGAGGTGTTAACTTTTCTCTGAAAGTTTGGTAGAATTCTGCAGTGAAACTGTCAGGGCCAGGGCCTATTTTTCTTGGGAGTTTTTTTATTTACCTTTTCAATCTCTTCTTTCATTTTATGGGTTTATTTAGTTGTTCTATGTCTGTTTGTGTTAGTTTAGGTAGGCAGTATGTTTCTAGAAATTCGTCAATTTCTTCTAGGTTTTCAAATTTGTTGGAGTACGATTTTTCATATTCATCATGATTCTTTTAGTTTCAACGGAGTCTGTTGTGATATAGCCTATTTCATTACTTATTTGGGTTATTTGTTTCTTCTTCTGATTTTATTTTGTCAGTTTGGCCAATGGTTTATTGATTTTGTTAATTTGTTCAAAGAATCAGCTTTTGGTCTTGTTAACTCTATTGTTTTCTGTTCTCTATTTCATTTAATTCTGCCGTAATTTTTATTTGTTTTCTTTTGGTGCCTGAGGACTTCTATTCTTGCTCTCTTTGTATTTGTTCAAGTTGTAGGGATAATTCTTCAATTTTGTCTCTTTCTTCTTTTCGGATGTGTGCATTTATTGTGCTAAATTTAACTCTGAGGACTGCTTTAGCTGTGTCACAAAGATTCTGATAGGAAGTGTTTTCATTCTCTTTGGATTGTATGAATTACTTTATGCCATCTTTAATTTCTTCTATAACCCAGTTGTTTTTGACCAAGGTGTTGTTCAGTTTCCACGTGTTTGATTTCTTTTCCCTGCTTTTTTTGCTATTGATTTCTACTTTAATGGCTCTATGGTCAGAGGAGATGCTTTGTAATATTTCAATGTTTTGGATTCTGTTATGGCTTGCTTTATTACCTAACATGCGGTCTATTCTAGAGAAAGTGCTACGTGAGTTGGAAAAGAAAGTATACTTGGCTGCTGTTAGGTACAGTGTTCCCTATATGTCTATGAAGTCAAGTTGCTTGATTGTGGCATTAGGTCTTCTGTGTCTTTATTGAGTTTCTTTCTGGATGTTCTGTCCTTCACCAAAAGTGGTGTGTTGAAGTCTCCTACTATTGTCGTGGAACTGTCGATCTTGTTTTTCAATGCTGTTAGAGTTTGTTTTATGTATCCTGATGCCCTGTTTTTGGGTGTGTAAATATTTAATGAAGTTGTGTCCTCCTGGTATATTGTCCCTTTAATCATTATATAGTGTCCTTCTTTGTCTTTTGTGGTGGATTTAATTTAAAGTCTATTTTGTCAGAAATTAATATTTCCACTCCTGTCTTTTTTTATTTTTGTTAGATTGATATTTTTTTTTTCCCATCCTTTAAATTTTACTTTGTGTCTTTAAGTCTAAGGTGTGTCTCTTATAGGCGGTATATAGATGGATCTTTTTTTTTTTTTTGTCCATTCTGTGACTCTCTGTCTGTTTATTGGTGCATTTAGTCCATTTACATTCAGCGTAATTTTCAACAAGTATGAGTTTAGTTCTGTCATTTTGATATCTTTTTTTGCGTGTTGCTGACAGTTTCTTTTTTCCATTTAATTTTTTGTGCTAAGTAGTTTTTCCTTATATATTGTCTTTTCCTCTTTTTCATTGTCGTTGATTTTGTTTTTCCTGAGTCTATGTTTTTCTTGTATTTTATTTTGATGTGTGGGATTGTTAGCCTCCTTTGTGGTTACCTTAATATTTACCCCTATTTTTCTAAATTTAAACCAGATTTTATCTCTTTATGTTGCCTTGACTTCCTCTCCATATGAAAGATCTATGGCTACATTTTTGAGCCCCTCTTTGTTGATTTATAGTTGTCATCTTTTACATTATGATATTGCTGTTTCGAGTATTTTTTTATCTTGATTTATTTTTGTGATTTCCCCATCTGGGTTGATATCTAGTTGCTCTGTCCTACGTTCTAGTCTTGGGTAGTTATCTGGTATTATTGATTTTCTAACCAGAGTATTTCTTGCAATTTTGGTTTGGTTTTTACAAATTCCCTAAACTTCTGTTTATCTGGAAATGTCCAAATTTTGCCTTCATATTTGAGAGACAGTTTCACTCGATATATGGTTTTGGTTGCAATTTTTTTTTCCTTCAATGCTTTATATATGTCATCCCATTGCCTTCTTGCCTTAATGATTTCTGCCAAGTAGTCCGAGCTTATTCTTATTGACTCTCCTTTGTTGGTGGCTTTTTGTTTATCCCTAGCCACTCTTAAAATTCTTTCTTTATCTTTGGTTTTGGCAGTTTGATTATAATATGTCTTGGTGACTTGCCTTTCGGATCTACCTTATGTGGGGTTTGATGAACATCTTGAGTAGATATTGTCTCATCTTTCAAGATATCAGGGAAGTTTTCTGCCAACAAATCTTCAACAATTCTTTTTGTATTTTCTGTCTCTCTTCCTGTTTCTGGTACTCCAATCCCTCATCAGTTATTTCTCTTGATAGAGTCCTACATGATTCTTAGTGTTTCTTCATTTTTTAAAATTCTTTTCTCTGAATTTTCTTTGAATATATGGTGCCAAGTGCTTTATCTTCAATTTCACTAATTCTGACTTCCATTTCCTCAGTTCTGCTCCTGTGACTTTCTATTGAGTTTTCTAATTCTGAAATTTTATTGTTAATCTTCTGAATTTCTGATTGCTGTCTCTCTATGGCTTCATGCAGCCTATTAAATTTGTCATTATGTTCTTAAATAACCTTCTTAATTTCCTCTGCTACTTTATCTCTATATTCCTTGGTTTGATGTGCATTTTGACTTATCTTCTTCCTGATCTCTTGAAGAGTTCTGTATATCAATCTTTTGTATTCTGCCTGTGGTAATTCCAGGAATATATCTTCATCCAGAAGATTTCTTGGTTCTTTGTTTTGAGAGCTTGTTGAAGCGATCATGGTCTGCTTCTTTATATGGTTTGATATTGACTGTTTTCTCAGAGCCATCTATAAGTTATTGTATCAATTTATTTTATGTTTGCTTACTGTATTCTAGCTTCTTGCTGTGTTTTGTTTTGGTATGTGCAGATAGGCTGCTTGAGAGATCTAGCTTGATTATTTGCACCTTTGAAGCTGTAATGTCCTACCACCGGATAGTCAGAGCTGTTACCAGGTATATGAGCGTAGGAGTCCATTTACTTTTCTTGTGTGGATTCAGCTCAAGAGCCCAGGTATTCAGTTACCAAGTGTGTGGTGCAGGCTCTATCCTACAGTCTTTGAGGGGCAGGAGTGATTGGTGAAGGCACAGGTATCTGTTTGCAGTAGGGGGTCACTCTCTGAGCAAGGCAGGGGGCTAACAGCTGTCCCCGAGTGTCTGTGAGGTAAGCACACCCTTTTTCCCTAGGAATGCACAGGTGAGTGGGTCCTGAAGCCAAACCATGGGCGCCCAGTTCTTTTGGTAGTAAGGACTGGGAGGCACCACTTATCCTTGGACCTCTGTCACGTGTGGCTAGGTGGCATGGGTGGAGCCACCAGTCCTCAGATCCCTGATGTGGGTAGGTAAAGACCCCAGTTGCAGTCTTCCAGCTATGGCCTAAGCTCCTGAAATGGGCCCACACAGGTCCATGGAGGTGTGAAATGCATTCAAACCCTGTGGACTGTTTGTTCCTGGACAGGAGCCATTTCTGCCCTGAGTTCCTAGCTTAGGGGAATCAGCAGATTATCGTTTCCCCCAAATGTTAATTTATTCCTTCTCCAAGGCCGGGAGAATGGCTTAGGGCATGCAGGAGTACCTAGCCCAGGCCCAGTGAAATCGACCACCACTGAAGCCAGCTTGGTGGCTGTGGGAGTGCTAAATTAGACTCAAGTACTTAGCTTTTGTCGAGAGTGCTGTTCTAATCCCAGGGATGTGAGTAGACTATGCAGGTCATTGTCTCTCCCTGAGGAACTAATTTCCCAAACACCACCAGGGGATCATGCCTGAGGGGCTCTGGTTCCTGCCAAGTCAGGTCCGACAACTCCTTGCCAGTTCTGAACCGTCTCTCCCTCCCCCCTTCCATGCAGTCCGACTTCCTAACTTTGCCTTTGATGTTCACAGCTCCTAACCAGTCATATATATAATCCCTTCACTTGTTTTTTTCTGGTCTTTGTTGTAAATGGGATCATCGGAAGCATCTGACTACTCTGCCATCTTGGCCCCGCCTCTGTAAATATTTGTATAAAAACCAGAGAACCTGGCCAATGATAGAAGACAAGATAAAAGAAAATGGAAATAAAAAGAAAGGAGGGAAAAACCAAAATCTTTGAAGATATGCTCACCAACATAGAAAAGTCAACATAATTTATAGACAAAGTATTAGAATTCCCCAGGCATTGTATAAAACCTAAATATTAATGATACTTTGCTTCTTTAGACATAAGCAACCAGACAATATAATAGAAAAAAGGGCAACCATTTACAATAACAATACAATTTCTCTGTGAGTTACTTTAATGAAGAAAGCACAAGTCCATTATGGATAATTTTGTTTGTGCTTTAGTTGAAAATTTACAGCTCAAGTTAATTTCTCACGCAAAAATTTATACACATATTGTTATGTGACCTTAGTTGCAGTCCCTATAATGTGACAGCACTCTTCCCCTTTCCATCCCACATTTCCCATGCACATTCAACCAGCTCCTATTCCTATCTGTCTTCTCATCCCGCCTTTGGACAGGAGCTGCTCATTTAGTCTTGTGTATCTACTTGAACTAAGAAGCGCACTCTTCATGAGTATTTTTTTACATTTTATAGTCCAGTCTAATCTTTTTCTGAATAGTTGGCTACTGGAATAATTTTAGTTCTGGGCCAATAGACAGTCCAGGGGCCATATCTTCTGGGGCTCCTCCAATCTCAGTCAGACCATTAAGATTGGTCTTTTTACTAGAATTTGAGTTCTGCACCACACATTTCTCCTGCTCCATCAGGGACTCTTAGTTGTGTTCCCTGTCAGGGCAGTCATTGTTGGTAGCCAGGCACCAACTAGTTCTTCTGGTCATAGGCAGATGTATTCTCTGGTTTATGTGGTCCTATAGGGTCGCTATGAGTCAGAATCGACTTCTCAGCAACGGGCTTTGTTTCTTAGAAACCCTGGTGGCGTAGTGGTTAAGTGCTGTGTCTGCTACTCAAAAGGTCAGCAGTACGAATCCACCAGGTGCTCCTTGGAAACCCTATGGGGCAGTTCTTCCCTGTCCTGTAGTGTCTCTATGGTTGGAATTGACTCACTGGCAATGCTTGTTGTTTGTCTCTTGGGCTAATATCTTGCTTGTGTCTTTGGTGTTCTTCATTTTCCTTTGCTCCAAGTGGGCTGAGGCCAATTGATGCATCCTGGATGGCTGCTTCTTGCACTCTTTTAAGACCCCAGGTACCGCTCACCAAAATGGGATGCAGAACATTTCCTTAATAAATTTTGTTATAGCTATTGACCTAGATGTCCCCAGAAATCATGATCCACAGACTCCCACCCCTGCTACTCTGTTCCTTGAAGCGTTTGGTTGTGTTCAGGAAACGTCTTAGATTTTGGTTTAGTCCAGTTGCGCTGACTTCCCCTGTATTGTGTGCTGTCCATCCCTTCGCCTAAGATAATTCTTATCTACTATGTGGTTAGTGAATTCCCTTCTCCCTCCCTCCCCACCCTTGTAACCCTCAAAGGCTGTTTTCTTCTGTGTTTAAACCTTTTCTTAAGTTCTTATAATAGTGGTCTCATACAATATTTGTCCTTTCGGACTGGCTAATTTCACTCAGCATAATTCATTTCAGATTCATACATGTTGTGAGATGTTTCATGGATTCATCATTTTTTTTTTAATCTTTGTGTAGTATTCCATTGTATGAATATACCATAATTTTGTTTATCCATTCATCTGTCTATGGGGACCTAGGTTGTTTCCATATTTTTTTGCTATTGTGAACAGTGCTGCAATGAACATGGGTGTGCATATATCTATATGTGTGATGGCTCATATTTCTCTAGGACGTATTCCAAGGAGTGGGATTTCTGGACTGTATGGTAGTTCTATTTCTAGCTTTTAAAGGAAGTGCCAAATCAATTTCCAAAGTGGTTGTACCATTTTGCATTCCCACCAGCAGTGTAGAAGCGTTCCAGTCTCTCCACGACCTCTCCAACATTTATCATTTTGTGTTTTGGTGGATTAATGCTAGCATTGTTGGGTGAGATGGAATCTCATTGTAGTTTTGATTTGCATTTCTCTAATGGCTAATGATCGGGAGCATTTCCTCATGTATCTGTTAGCTGTCTGAATGTCTTCTTTAGTGAAGTGCTTGTTCATATCCTTGGCCCATTTTTTAAATTGGGTTATTTGTCTTTTTATTGTTGAGGTTTTGCAGTATCTTGTAGATTTTAGAGATTAGACCCTGATCGGATATGTCATAGCCAAATTTTTTTTTTTCCCAATCTGTAGGTTGTCTTTTTACTCTTTTGGTGAAGTCTTTGAATGAGCATAAGTGTTTGATTTTTAGGAGCTCCCAGTTATCTAGCTTCCCTTCTAGTGTTTCTGCATGGTTAGTTATGTTTCGTATTCTGTTTATGCCATGTATTAGGGCTCCTAGCATTGTCCCTATTTTTTCTTCCATGGTCTTTCTTGTTTTAGGTTTTATTATTAGTTCTTTGATCCATTTTGAGTTTGTTTTTTTACATGCTATAAGGTATGGGTCTTGTTTCATTTTTTAGCATGTGGATATTCAGTTATGCCAGCACCATTTGTTAGAGACTGTCTTTTCCCCATTTAACAGACTTTTGTTCTTTGTCAAATATCAGCTATTCCTAGGTGGATGAATTTATGTCTGAATTCTCAATTCTGTTCCATTGGTCTATGTGTCTGTTATTGTACCAGTACCAGGATGTTTTGACTACCATGCGGGTATACTAGGTTCTAAAATCAGGTACTGTGAGGCCTCCCACTTTGTTCTTCTTCTTTAGTAATGCTTTACTTGTTCAGGGCCTCTTCCCTTTCCATATGTAGTTGGTGATTTGTTTTTCCAACTCATTAAAAAATGTCATTGGTATTTGGATTGGTATTACCTTGTATCTATAGATAGCTTTGGGTAGAATAGACATTTTTACAATGTTGAGTCTTCCTATCCATGAGCAAGGTATGTTTTTCCACTCATGTAGGTCTTTTGGTTTCTTGCTGTAGTATCTTATAGTTTTTTTTTTGTGTGTGTAGGTCTGTTACATCTCTGGTTAGATTTATTCCTAAGTATTTTATCTTCCTGAGGGCTATTGTAAATAGTACTGACTTGGTGATTTCCTCTTCGACTTTCTCTTCTTTGAAGTAGAGGAATTCAACTGATTTTGTATGCTTATCTTGTATCCTGATACTTTGCTGAACTCTTCTATTAGTTCCAATAGTTTTCTTGTGGATTCTTTATGGTTTTATGTGTATAAGATCATATCATCTGCAATTAGGGATACTTTGACTTCTTCCTTAACAATCTGGATGTTCTTTATTTCTTTTTCCTGCCTTGTTTTTTTGGCTAGGGCCTCCAAACACAATGTTGAATAAGAGTGGCGATAAAGGGCATCCTCGTCTGGTTCCTCTTCTCGAGGGGCATGCTTTTGGGCTCTTTCCATTTAGGGTGACATTGATTGTTTTTCTAATGTTGAACCATCTCTGCACACCTGGTATGAATTCCATTGGTCGTAATGTATTGTTTTTTGATATGGTGTGGAGTTCTATTGGCTAGAATTTTGTTGAGGATTTTTACATCTATGTTCATGATGGATATTGGTCTGTTATTTTGTTTTTTTGTGGTGTATTTACCTGGTTTTGGTATCAGGGTTATGCTGGCTTCATAGAATGAGTTAAGGAGCAATCCTTCCTTTTCTATGCTCTGAAATACCTTGAATAGCACTGATGCTAACTGTTCTCTGAAGGTTAGGTAGAATTCTCCATTGAAGATTCCAGAGCCAGGGCTTTTTTTTTTTTTTTTTAATTGTTGTCGGGAATTTTTAAATTAGTGCTTCGATCTCTTTTTTTGTTATAGGTTTATTTAGTTGTTCTGTCTCTGTTTGTGTTAGTTTAGGCAGGTAGTGTGTTTCTAGAAATTTGTCCATTTCCTCTAGGTTTTCAAATTTATTGCAGTACAATTTTTCATACTATTCTTGTTATGATTCTTTTAATTTCAGTTGGACCTGTTGTGATATCACCTATCTCATTACTTATTCTGGTTATTTGCTTTCTCTCATATTTTTCTTTTTCAATTTGGTCAACGGATTATCAGTTTTGTTCTTTTTAAACAAGAAGCTTTTGATCTTGTTAGCTCTTTCAATTGTTTTTCTATTCTATATTTCACTTAATTCTGCTCTAATTTTCATTATTTGCTTTCTTCTGGTGCCCATGGGTTTCTTTTGCTGCTCTCTTTCTATTTGTTCTAGTTGTAAAGTTAATGTTTTCATTTTGGCCCTGTCTTCTTTTTTGGATGTGTGCATTTATTGCTATAAATTGACTTCCGAGCATTGTTTTTGCTGTGTGCCAAAGGTTCTGGTGGGATGTGTTTCCATTCTCATTGGATTCTGTGACTTTTTTATTCTGTCCTTGATTTCTTCTATAACCCAGTGGTATTTGAGCAAGGTGTTGTTCTGTTTCCACGTATCAATTTTTTTTTTTCCCTTGCTTTTTCTGTTTTTGATTTCTACTTTCATGGCTTTATGGTCAGAAAGATGTTTTGTAATATTTCAGTGTACTGGGTTCTGTTAAGACTTGCTTTGTGGCCTAATATGTGGTCTATTCTAGAGAATGTTTCATATGCACTGGAAAAGAAAATATACTTGGCTACCGTTGGGTGGAGTGTTCTGAATATGCCTATGAGGTCAAGTTGGTTGACTGTGACATTTAGGTCTTCCATGTCTTTATTGAGCTTTTTTTCTGAGTGTCCTGTCCTTCATCAAAAGTGATGTGTTGATGTCTCCTGCTATTATTATGAAGCTGTCTATTTCTCTTTTCAGTGCTGTTAGAGTTTGTTTTATGTATTTGGAGCCCTGTCATTGGAAGCATAAATATTTATTATGGTTATGTCCTCCTGATGTATTGACCCTTTAATCATTATATAGTGTCTTTCCTTATCCTTAGTGGTGGATTTTGCTTTGTCAGAGATTAATATTATTTTGTCAGAGATTAATATTGCCACTCCTGCTCTTTTTTAGCTGTTGTTTGCTTGATATATTTTTTCCACCCTTTGAGTTTTAGTTTGTTTGTGTCTTTGAGTCTAAGGTGTGTCCCTTATAGGCACCATATAGACAGGCCATGTTTTTTAATCCAGTCTGCCACTCTCTGTCTCTTTATTGTTGCATTTAGTCCATTTACATTCAGTGTAATTATTGATAGCTATGAGTTTAGTGCTGTCATTTTGATGTATTTGTGTGTGTGTTGTTGACAGTTTCTTTGTTTCACTTAATTTTTTGGGCAGAGTCATTTTTCTTTATGTATTTTCTTTTCATCTTTGTCATTGTTGTTGATTTATTATTTGCTGAATCTTTATTTTTTTTTTTGTTCTTTATTTTGATGTGTAAGATTTTTAGTTTCCTTTGTGTTTACCTATAATATTTACCTCTATTTTTCTGAGTATAAACCAATCTTTTATTCCTTATTATTGCCTTGACTTCCTCTACATATGAAAATTCTGTGCATACTTTATTTAGTCACCCTTTTTTGTTTTAATGTTGTCATCTTTTTCATATTGTCTTCTGTGTTTCTCTATTTTAAGTGTTTTAGCTTTGACTTATTTTTGTGACTTCCCTATCTGGGTTGATATATGGCTGTTCTGTCCTGTGTTCTTGCCTTGGGTTGTTATCTGATGTTATTGATTTTCTAACTGGAGGACTCCCTTTAGTATTTCTTGTAATTTTGGTTTGGTTTTTAGAAATTCCCTTAACTTCTGTTTCACTGGAAATGCCCTAATTTCACCATCATATTTGAGAGAGTTTTGCTGGATATGCAATTCTTGTCCGGCAATTTTTCTTTCTTTAAATATTTTGGGTGGGTTTTAAGTCTTTATATATGTAATCCTGTTGCCTTCTTGCCTGCTTGGTTTCTGCTGAGTTGTCAGAGTTTAGGATTATTGACTCTTATGTGTAGATGACTTTTAGTTTATCCCTAGCTGCTCTGAAAATTCTCTCTTTATCTTTGGTTTTGGGATGTTTGATTATAATATGTCTTTGTGACTTTCTTTTGGGCTCTACTTTGTGTAGGGTTTGATGAGCTTCTTGGATAGGCATCTTGTCCTCTTTGATGGGGGAAGTTTTCAGTGAACAAATCTTCAACAATTATCTTTGTATTTTCTGTTGGCCGCCCCCCCATTCTGGTAACTCATTCACTTGTAGGTTATTCCTCTTGATAGAGTTCCACATAATTCTTAGGGTTTCTTCATTAAAAAAAAGTCTTTTATCTGATTTTTCCTCAAATAATTTGGTGTCAAGTGCTTTATCTTCAGTCTCATGAATTATGGCTTCCGTTTTCTCAATTCTGCTCCCCTGACTTTCTATTGAGTTGTCTAATTCTGAAATTTTATTGTTAATCTTTTGGATTTCTGTTTGCTCTCTCTCTGTGGATTCTTGCAGCCTGTTAAATTTGTCATTATGTTCTTGTATAACCTTCTTAAGTTTCTGTGTTGTTTTGTCTGTGTGTTCCTTGCCTTTGTCTGCATTTTGCCTAATCTCCTTCCTGATCTCTGTATATTAATCTTTTGAATTCTACCTCCAGTAATCCCGAGCGGTTCTCTTCTTCCAGAAGGTTTCTTTGTTCTTTGTTTTGGTTGGTTGCTGAAGCCAGCATGTTCTGTCTTTTTATGTGATTTGAAATTGACTGTTGTCACCAAGCCATCAATAAGTTATTGTATTTGTTTTTTATTTTATGTTTGCTTTTTTTTTTTTAACTGTGTCCCAGCTTCTTGTTTTGTTTTGATATGATATGCCCAAACAGGCCAGTTGTATGAGCTACTTTGATTATTGACATTTTTGAATCCCTCACATCCTGTCACCAGATGGTTAGAGCTGTTACTAGGTACATGAGCCATGAGCCCATTTACTTTTCTTGTATAGATTCAGCTCAGGTGCTCCGGTCATCAGTCAGCAAGTGTGTGGTACAGGCTGTCACCTATAGTTCTAGATGGACAGGGGTGATTGGAGTAGGCACAGGTATCTGGCTGTAGTAGGGGGTCATGTGCTAAGCAAGGCAGGGGGATGATGCTACCCCTGAGTGCTTGGGTGGAAGAGGTGTTCCTGTCCCATACAGCACTTGCGTGGGTGGGTTTTGCAGCCAGCCTTTGGGCACTGAATGCTGTGGGCTGCAAGGACTGGGAGGCACCACTTTTTCTCAGACCCCTGTTGTGGGTGGCTAGGTAGAGTGGGTGAAACCACCAGTCCTCAGGTCCCTGAAGTGGGTAGCGGAGACTCTACTTAATGGGCAGGGTGGTGTCAAATGTCACAAACCTGCCAGTCCCCTTAGCTGTTGCAGTTGAAAATAGGCTTCAGGTATACACCCTGTTGTACTGTGCTATTGAAGGGCTATGCTGTTGAAATGGGCCCACACAGGTCTAGGCAGGGGTGAAAGGTATTCAAAGTCCATGGGCCTCTTACTCCTGTGCCTAGGCAAAGGGCTCTGCCTGCTCTGAATTCCCAGCTTAGGGGAGCTGGCAGATTATTTTTTACTGTTTGTTAAACTGGGAGAATTGCTCAGGGAGTGTCGTCCCTCTTCTGGCCCAGGGGGCACAGCAATCACTGAAGCCGGTTGGACTGGGACTGGAGCAGAGCAGAGCAGAGATGGGATGGGTAAGTGTAAGAGTTACTTCCCAAAGGCGGGAAGGTTTTTTTTTTTTATTATTATCCTGTGTGGTAGATGAGACCTATGAACTTTTCTTTTGTAGATTCAGTGCCGCTTTCCCCTGACTCAAGGGACTTGTGCAGACTTTCAGCCACTCAGTTTCCCCTGGTGTGGAAAAGGCTTCCCAAGTGCTAGTGCTTGCCTCAGCCTGAGCATGTTGGCCAATCCAGCCTGTAGGGCACCTGCCAGCTCAGTTCTGTCAAATCCTTGCTGTGTCTGAACTGTATCTCCCTCCCCCTGCTGCTTTGTCTGACTCCTCAACTTTGTCTTTAATGTTCAGGGCTCCTAGATTTTCATACATAATAGATTCACTTGTTTATTCAGGTCTGTGTTGTAAGAGAGACAACAGGAAGCATCTGACTACTCCACCATCTTGGCTCTGGCCTCCATTATGAGTAAAAAATTTTAACTCCATGAGACGATGTTAAAGACCTACATAACAGATGAATATCTCACCAATGGGAATAAAATCTTATTCTCAGCAAAATTATCATTGAAGTGTTAGAATAAAAAAAAAAAAGAATCTCATGGAAAGAACTAAATAATGTATTTCAGCAAGAAGAGAAATATTTCTAAAAGGAATATTGCCAGAAAGTAATGTTGAGCAAAGAAATAGTAAAAGGTGTTGGTTAATCTAGAAAAGCACAGAATGAGAGGTAGTGAGAGTAGTAGTAGTAGAAGTGGCTGCAGTATTAGGAATTAAAATATATATATTTTTGTTTTTAAACTAAGAGAAATTAAAAATTCCAACAATACAGCAGTGGCTCTTAATGGGAGACTTTGGAGAGAAGATAAAGAATTTCTGAGGTAGGCAGAATAATGGACCCTCCCCAATATGCCCCACATCTTAATCCCTGAAACATATGAATGTGTCCCGCCACTTGTCAGTCAGTTTGTTGTGCTGTGGTGGCTTGCATATTGCTATGATGCTAGAAGCTATGCCACCAGTATTTCAAATACCAGCAGGTTTACCCATGGTGGACAGGTTTCAGTTGAGCTTTCAGACTAAGACAGATTGGGAAGAAGAATCTGATGATACACTTCTGAAAAAATTGCCCAGTGAAAATATTTTGGACAGCAGCAGAATATTGTCTGATATGGTGCTGAAAGATGGGTCCCTCAGGTTGTAAGCCACTGAAAATATGACTAGGGAAGAGCTGCCACCTCAAAATAGAGTCAATCTTAATGATGTAGTTGGGGTCAAGCTTTTGGGGCCTTTATTTGCTGATGCAGCATGACTCAAAATGAGAAGGAACAGCTGCAAATATCCATTAATAATCAGAATGTGGAATGTACAAAGTACAAATCAAGAAAAATTGGAAGTTGTCAAAAGTGAAATGGAATGTTTGAAGATCTATATTCTAGGCATCGGTGAGCTGAAACAAACTGGTGTCAGCCATTTTAAATTGGACAATCTACTTCGCCTAGAATGACAAATTAAAGATGAGCAGTATCTCATACTCGACAAGAACATTTCAAGATTTATCCTGATGTACAACGCTGTCAGTGAGAGGATAAGATCCATACGCCTACAAAGAAGACCAGTTAACACCACTGTTATTCAAATTTACACACCAACCACTAATGCCAAAGATGAAGAAATAGAAGATTTTTTGCCAACTTCTGCATTCTGAAACTGATCAAACATACAATTGAAATGCATTGATAATTACTGATTATCGGAATGGGAAAGCTGGAAACAAAGAAGAAGGATAGGAAGTTGGGAAATATGGCCTTGGTGATAGAAATGACTCAGGAGATCGCATGATAGAGTTTTGCAAGACCAGTGACTTCTTCATTACAAATACCTTTTTCAACAATATAAACAGTGACTATAGACATGGGCTTCAAACGGAATACACAGGAATTAAATCCACTGTATTTGTGGACAGAGGTGATGCAGAAGCTCAATACCATCAGTCAGAACAAGGCCAGGGGCTGACTGCAGGACAGACGAAAATTAATTGCTCATATACAAATTGAAGTTGAAGCTGAAGAAAATTAAAACAAGTCCATGAGAGCCGGAGCACGACCTTGAGTATATCCTACTTCAATTTAGAGCTCAACCCAAGAATAGATTTGGAGCTTTGAACCCTTATGACCAAATGCCAGAAGAGTTGTGTGATGATATCAGGTGCCTAATACATGAAGAGAGCAAAAAGTTATTAAAAAGAAAGAAAAAAAAAAAATCAAAGAGATGCCAGAAGAGCCTCTGAAACTTGCTCTTGAACTTAGAGTAGCTAAAGCAAATGGAAGAAATGATGAACTAAAACAGCTGACCAGATTTCGAAGGGCAGCTTGTGAAGACAAAGTACAACGAAACGTGCAAAGACCTGGAGTTAAAAAACCAGATGGGAAGAACACATTTGATATTTTTCAAGCTAAAAGAATGGAAGAAAAACTTGAAGCCTCGGGCCGCAGCATTGAAAGAGTCTGTGAGCAAAATGAGCCCTGGTGGCACAGTGGTTATAAGTTCAATTGCTAGCCAAAAATGTCAGCAGTTCGAATCTGCCAGCTGTTCCTTGGAAGCCCTATAGGGCAGTTCAGCTCTGTAGTTTTTTTTTTTTTATGAGTTGGAATCGACTCAACTGTAACTGGTTTTTCTTTCTTTCCTTTTTTTTTTTTTTTTTTTACAGAGACAACTGCACTATTGAGAG
Source organism: Loxodonta africana (assembly GCF_030014295.1). NCBI lineage: Eukaryota > Metazoa > Chordata > Mammalia > Proboscidea > Elephantidae > Loxodonta > Loxodonta africana. The sequence continues at coordinate 135,328,944 of NC_087344.1, forward strand.
ATTTCTTATGAATCAGACTCACAAAATGAATACTGGTTCAAAGTACCAAGGAACCACAGGTTACTACTTAGCTCCTACCAATCAAATACAAATTGATGTAATGTCTGTTCTGCCTGTTGTTCTGATAACTGTGAGTTTGGTTAATTCCACTGATCTATCTCACATTTTCTAATTTTTTCCTTTACTATGTACATATTCAGTCTTCTGTTTAGTCCATTAAAGGAATTCATCACTGATACTGTGCTTTTCATTTATAGTATTTCCATTTGACTCTATTAATAAAAAAACCCATTGCCATCGAGTTGATTCCAACTCATAGTGACCTCCAAGGACAGAGCAGAACTGCCCAGTAGGGTTTCCAAGAAGTACCTGGTGGATTTGAACTGCTGATCTTTTGGTTAGCAGCCATAACTCTTTACCACTATACCACCAGGATTTCTTGTAAATGACTCTATTAATAGTTTCCATTTTTCTGTCAATTTTCCATGTATTCAAGTGTGTTGGTTACCCTTCTACTACATCCTTTGACATAATAATCATAGTCATTTTAAAGGTCCTCTGATTACTCCAAATTTGGATCTCTCTGTTTTTGTTACTTGCTTTATGGTTAGCTTTTAATTGATTTCTTTATCTCTCACAATTCTTTATTGATTGTTAGGCATTGCTTAAAACAAATTAGTTACTGAGATAATAATATTTATGGTTTAAGATGTTTTCGGTGAGCATCAATTCAATGCAGTTGTAATTCAGCTGGATTTGAATTTTGTTGTTACTATAGCTACATTCACTGTACCATTAGCTTCAAATTCCACCAGTGGAGTTCTCTCACTATATTGTTCTTTATGCAAGGCCTGGAGTTCCAGAAATTTTGTCTCAGTATTCCAGTTCCTCCTGCAGCTTTTAGCAGACCCTTCATAACTGTCACATAGATGCTTTCAAATTTGTCTCAGTACTCCTGTTCCTCTCTGAGCTTTTAGCAGACCCTGTATAACTGTCACATGGATGCTTTCTTTCTCCGTGCTCTTGTTCCTGTCCCAGTGATAGGCTGCTATTAATTGTTACTCAATGCAAGGCTTCTGGTGAAGGCATGAGTGTTTCTCTGAAATCTAGGTAACTTCTGCTGCAAACTCAAACCTTAGAATTCCCAATGTGCACACCCTGACAAAGGGGCTCTCTCTTCTTTCTTGCCCTGTGATTAAGTGGAAAGTTGTTTATGAATACATGTGCATTTGCTTTGTATTTGGTGCTTTTGGAAATTCTAAATTGTCAGGCTAGCACCTTCATGTTCTTGCTATGTTGCTGTTAGGTGCCATCCAGTCGGTTCTGACTCATAGTGACCCTATATACCACAGAACGAAACTCTGCCCGGTCCTTCCCCACGTTCGCCATCGTTACGCTTGAGCCCATAGCTGCAGCCAGTGTCAGTCCATCTCATTGAGGGTTTTCCTCTTTTCTGCTGACCCTGTACTTTGCCAAACATGATGTCTTTCTCCAGGGACTGATCCCTCCTGACAACATGTCCAAAATACGTAAGACGCAGTCTTGCCATCCTTGCTTCTAAGGAACCTTGCAGTTGCACTTCTCCCAAGACAGATCGGTTTGTTCTTTTGGCAGTCCATGATATATTCAGTGTTCTTCACCAACACCACAATTCTAAGGCATCTATTCTTCTTTGGCCTTCCTTATTCATTGCCCAGCTTTCATATGATGCAATGGAAAATACCATGGCTTGGGTCAGGGGCACCTTAGTCTTCAAGGTGACATCTTTGCTTTTCAACACTTTAACGAGGTCCTTTGCAGCATATTTGCCCAATGCAATGCATCTTTTGATTTCTTGACTGCTGCTTCCGTGGGTGCTGATTGTGGATCCAAGTAAAATGAAATCCTTGACAACTTCAATCTTTTCTCCATTTATGATGATGTTGCTCATTGGTCCAGGTGTGAGGATTTTTGTTTTCTTTATGTTGAGGTGCAATCCATACTGAAGGCTGTGGTTTTTGATCTTCATCAGTAAGTGCTTCAAGTCCTCTTCACTTTCAGCAAATAAAGTTGTGTTATCTGGATAAATCAGGTTGTTAATGAGTCTTCCTCCAGTCGTGAGGCCCCATTCTTCTTCATATAATCCAGCTTCTCAGATTATTTGCTCAGCATAGAGATTGAATAGGTATGGTGAAAGGGTACAACCCAGAAACACACCTTTCCTGACGTTAAACCACGCAGTACTCACTTGTACTGTCTGAACAACTGCCTTTTAATCTATATAAGGTTCCTCATAAACACAATTAAATGTTCTAGAATTCCAATTCTTCACAATGTTATCCATAATTTGTTATGATCCCCACAATCGAATGCCTTTGCATAGTTGATGAAACACACGTAAACATCCTTCTGGTATTCTCTGCTTTCAGCCAGGATCCAGCTGACATCAGCAATGATATCCCTGGTTCCATGTCCTCTTCCAAATCTGGCCTGAATTTCTGGCAGTTCTCTGTCAATATGCAGCTGCAGCTGTTTTTGAATCATCTTCAGCAAAATTTTGCTTGTGTGTGATATTAATGATATTGTTCAATAACTTCCACATTCTGTTGGATCACCTTTCCTGGGAATAGGCATAAATATGGATCTCTTCCAGTCACTTGGCCAGGAAGCTTTCTTCCATACTTCTTGGCATAGACAAGTGAACACCTCCAGCGCTGCATCCGTTTGTTGAAACATCTCAATTGATATTCTATCAATTCCTGGAGGCTTGTTTTTCACCAATGCCTTCAGAGCAGCTTGGACTTCTTCCTTCAGTACCATCGGGTCCTGACCATGTGCTACCTCTTGAAATGGTTGAACATCGACCAATTCTTTTCAGCATAATGCCTCTGTGTCTTCCTTCCATCTCTTTTGATGCTTTCTGCATCATTTAGTATTTTCCCCATAGAATCCTTCACTAATGCAAGTCGAGACTTGAATTTTTTCTTCAGTTCTTTCAGCTTGAGAAACGCCGAGCATGTTCTTTCGTTTTGGTTTTCTAGCTCCAGCTCTTTAAACAAGTAACTATAATACTTTACTTTGTCTTGTCGAGCCAACCTTTGAAATCTTCTGTTCAGTTATTTTACTTTGTCATTTTTTCCTTTTGCTTTAGCTGCTCAATGATCAAGAGCAAGTTTCAAAGTCCCTTCCGACATCCGTTTTGGTCTTTTCTTTCTTGCCTGTCTTTTTAATGACCTCTTGCTTTCTTCATGTATGATGTCCTTGATGTCATTCCACAACTCATCTGGCCTTTGGTCATTAGTGTTCAATGAGTCAAATCTATTCTTGAGATGGTCTCTAAATTCAGATGGGATATACTCAGGGTCGTACTTTGGCTCTCGTAGACTTGTTCTAATTTTCTTCAGTTTCAGCTTGAACTTGCACATGAGCAATTGATGGTCTGTTCCACAGTCGGCCCCTGGCCTGGTTCTGACTGATGGTATTGAGCTTTTCCATCATCTCTTTCCACAGAGGTAGTTGATTTGATTTCCTGTGTATTCCATCTGGCAAGGTCCATGTGTATGGTCGCCGTTTATGTTGGTAAAAAAAGGTATTTGCCATGAAGTTGTTGGTCTTGCAAAATTCAATCATGCAATCTCTGGCATCGTTTCTATAACCAAGGCCATATTTTCCACCTAACAACCCTTCTTCTTTGTTTCCAGTTTTTGAATTCCAATCATGAATAATTATCGATGCATCCTGATTGCATGTTCCATCAATTTCAGACTACAGAAGCTGATAAAAAATCTTCAATTTCTTTATCTGTGGCCTTAGAGGTTGGTGCTTAAATTTGAATAATAGTCATATTAACTGGTCTTCCTTGTAGACGTATGGATATTGTCCTATCATTGACAGCGTTGTACTTCAGGATAGATCTTGAAATGTTCTTTTTGATGATGAATGCAACACCATTCCTCTTCAAGTTGTCATTCCTGGCATTGTAGACCGTATGATTGTCCGATTGAACACGGCCAATACCAGTTCATTTCTGCTCACTAATGGGTAGGATACTGATGTTTATGCATTTCGTTTTTGATGATTTCCAATTTTCTTAGATTCATACTTCATACTGCGTTCTGATTATTAATGATGTTTGCAGCTGTTTCTTCTCTTTCAGTAGTGCCACATCAGCAAATGAAGGTTCTGAAAGCTTTACTCAATCCACCTCATTAAGGTTGACTCTACTTTGGGGAGACAGCCCTTCTGGAGTTGTCTTTTGAGTGCCTTCCAACCTGGGGGGCTCATCTTCCGGCACCATATCAGTCAATGGTCCGCTGCTACTCATAAGGTTTTCACTGGCTAATTCTTTTCAGAAGTAGACTGATGGGTACTTCTTCCTACTCTGTCTTAATCTGGAGTTCAGCTGAAACCTGTTCTCCATGAGTGACCCTGCTGGTATCTGAATACTGGTGGCATAGCTTCCAGCATCAGAGCAGCACACAATCCCCCACAGTAGGACAAACTGACAGACACATGAGGGTAATGAATAAGATCAATTATAAATCAGCAAAAAATAAAAATAAAAAAGAAAGAAAATTGCACTTTTAAAATGGGCAAATATGTAAGAAGAAATTAAAAATGTTGAGATTCATTGAAAATAAGAGATCTGCAAATTAGAACTATGAGGTACTTTTCCATTTCTAAGATTGGCATGGAAAAACACATCTGAAGAGACAATGGGTTGGCAATGGTTTGTGGAAACAGGAAATCTCTCATATTTGCTATAACCCAACCAACCAGTGCTTTGAGTCGATATTTGCTATAGAGAGTGCAAATCGGTACACTTATATAGGGTTAAGCACTTGGCTGCTAACCAAAATGTTGGTGGTTGGAACCTAGCATTGGCTCAACAGGAGGAAAGACCTGGTGATCTGCTTTCCTAAAGATTTCAGCCTAGGAAACCATGTGGGGCACAGTCCTCTAGGAATTGACTGCATGACTCCAACAACAACATGTATCAAAAACTTAAATGCTCAATGCTTTGATCCACATAGTTCACATTTTGAAATTTATGTTATAGATTTATTTACCTATGCCCAAAATGCCATATATATTAGCGTATTTGTCGCAGCATTGTTGTATGGCAAAAGATAGAAACAATCCTAAAGTCCCTCCTTAATGTACTGGTAATGTAAATCATGAGACATACTTACAATGAAAGACTCTGGAGTCACGAAAATGACTATACTAATATGAGAAAATCTCCAGGATTTATCATAACATGAAAAAAAATGTAGAAAAATTATAGGGTTACTACCACTGAATTTAGAAAATAATGAATATACATGTACATATATGTATGTATGAAATTATCTATCTCAGGAAAACTACTCAATAAAATGGTAGCCATGGTTACAACTGGAACCTTGACCTGAGTAGATGAAGTAAACTTTGCATCATATAGTCTTCAATGTCTTTTGCCTTTTTTGTCTTATGAATTTAATACATACTCTGAAATAGATAAATACAATTACTATAATTAATGAAATAATTCATGAAACGGGAACATTTTCATGACAGTATGAAAGTATTTAATGCTACTAGAAGTGGCAGAAGACAGCTTGATGACAAGAATCTGCTCATTACAATAAGGAACTGGAAAGGACACGGCGTGTATCCTAACCTTGCTTCATTACGGCATTTTAATGAGTCCTTAATGTTCTAGTTCCTGATTTATTTTCAGATACAAAGTCGTCTGGGCTGCTGATTACAATGGCCTCTAAATTCCAGTTCTACATTTGTAAAGTCGGTGAGTTAGAAGGTAAGTTTGTTTTCAGGGTCTACTCAACTTTTTAGGAATTCCTTCTAGCTGAAGGGTGCTTTAGACTGCTGTGGTTAGATTGAACTCCTTGTAATTTCACAAGCTAGATGTGTTATCTCTTGACTCTGGACCTCTTCACACAGCATACAGACTTCTGAAAACAACCTTGCTTCCTCACCCTGTACCCTTTATTTGCTAAACTCTGTTTTGCCTTAAGGTCTCTTACTTCCTGACTTCCTGAGACTGGATAAGGTGTCCTCCTCCACACTGCTGTTTCACCATGATGTTGTTCCTACCATAGCACCTTTTATGTAATTGTAAGAATTGAAATGGCCTGTTTACAGCTGTCTTGATCTCAGGTACCTTATATTCATCATATCTTTAGCTCCTAGCACACAACCTGCCACATAAACTCCAGGTGTTGAAAATATGTTGGTTGAATAAATATGTGAGCTGCCATCTAATAGGACCTCAATATACCATGTGTTCGCTGTATTAACTGCTCTCTAGAGTTCTCAATATAAAGGACAGTTTAGGAACTTTGGCTCACAGGCCAATTATTATATTGAAAATAGTAAAGAAACGCCAGAATTATGAACCTCTCATTTCCAACATAGTTATATCATTTTAGGGGTCTTCTCCTAAAATAAAACCATGCATTTTATATGCCAATACATTTCTTTCCGAATGTGATACGCACAGGCTGGTAGAGTGGTGGAATCTCTACATTGCCCAATGAACCATCAGGTAGTAACACTGTCGTCAGTCTTCATTTCTTGCACCCTTCTAAACCTTAAAGGCACAGCTCTGTGAGTTAATACTTGGTTTCCTTCCAGTTTCCCCAACCAAAGCCACTGGAATAGAAGCCTGGCCACTGAGCAAGTCCCCAAAGACCCATTGGGATCCCACAGATACCCACTCCTCGTACTGCACAGCTGGGTGGTCTGGTAAAGGGGATCAGGGTTAGGGATAAGCCCTGCTTCCCTTCAAATCCCCGTACACACATGACCAGCAACTGCAATACACACAAACTCCTTATAACTGAGCTGCTTCATCTTTCAGGAGATATTTTTGTCAAGTAATACCCGAAAGTATAGGACACTTGGTTGTTCTTGTTGTTAGTTGCCATTGAGTCGATTTAGAGTCATGGCAACCCCATGTGTGCAGAGTAGAACTACTGTATAGGGTTTTCAAGGCTGTGATCTTTTGGAAGCAGGTCGCCATACCTGTCTTCTGAAAAGCCTCTGGGTGAGTTTGAACTACTAAACTTTCTTTTTTTTAGATTTTAATTTATGGTTTATCTGGCTTCATTTATTTTTATTGTACTTTAGATGAAGGTTTACAGAACAAACTAGTTTCTCATCAAATAGTTAGTATACACATTGTTCTATGACACTGGGTAACAACGCCACGACATATCAACACTCTCCCTTCTCAACACTGGGTACTGTATTACCAGCTTTCCTGTTCCCTCCTGCCTTCCAGGCTCTTTCTCAGGGCTGGTGCGCACCGTTAATCTTGTTTTGCTCCATGGGCCTGTTCAATCTTTGGCTGAAGGGTGAACTTTGGGAGTGACCTTATTACTGAGCTGAAAGGGTGCCTGGGGGCCATACTGTCAGGATTTCTCCAGCCTCTGTCAGTCCAGCAAGTCTGATCTTTCTTTTTGAGTAGAATTTTGTTCTACGTTTTTCTCCAGCTCTGTCCAGGACCCTCTGTTATGATTCCTGTCAGAGCAGTCCGTGGTGGTAGCCAGGTGCCATCCCATTGTTCTGGATGCAGTCTGGTGGAGGCCGTGGTAAATGTGGTCCATTAGTCCTTTGGACCAATCTTTCTCTTGTGTCTTTAGTTTTCTTCATTCTTCCTTGCTCCCAAAGTGGTGAGGCCAGTGGAGTATCCTAGATGCCCGCTCACAGGCTTTTAAGACCCCAGATGCTACTCAACAAAGTTGAACTACTAACTTTTCACTTAACCATTTGCCACTCAGGGACTCTGAGTCACCCAGGATGCTTGGTAGCTGCAGTTAGAGGACAATCCACAGTGGCAATAGGAATATGAAACAGTCAAAAAGAGAATATTTACATGAAATGATAGCAGTTTAGAGATCAGGAAGGGATTAAGAGTGAGGTAAAGGATGATAGAAGAGTAAAAAGATTCTTCACCCACTCTGAAGTTCAGCCATAGGTTGTCACATGTATTAATAAAGTGTATAAGCATCCCAAGATTAGTCTTCAGGAAAAAAGGTCTCTCACATAATTGAACATTAATAAATAATTGTTGAAATAGGAGCTCTATTTCAAGCACTTTTCCAGCAATTTCATCAGAAGTTACTTTCACAACTATTCTTGCACATGGTATTTTGGTGCAGTAAGATAACAGCTGTCAGGAAATAAAGTTTCAGATTGTGTCCAAATGGACAGCAGAATCTGTACTTTCATGAGGAAGGTGTAGGTAAACTTTAGCTCATATAATTTCAAAATATTAATCAGAGATTGAGAAGAGTACAGAGAGCAAGAGGAGAAACAGGCAGAATCTGTGTCCTTGTCCAGTTTCATTCAGGTGAAAGTTGAATCTGTACCCCAGTGTGGCCTCGAATTGGCACACTGACTCGTCATTTTATAATCTAAGCCTATTGTCCTGAAAGCTTGGGTAAGAATCTTAACTTTAGATCTTGCTTTAAATTGTCCAGTGATTTCATAAAATATATCAAATTCTGTTGGCTAACTGTAACATTAGTTAGGAATATCTATCTTAAAAATGATGGGTCTCTGTTTGGATGACTCTGTCATAGGTCAGTTCTGATGTAAGTCTAGTATCTAATTTTTTTTTTTTAGTTTTCATTATTACTGCTTTTTATTAACAGTATCTTTATAAATTGGGTCTTTATTTGTCTTTGGTGTCTGGAAACATTACATATAAACTTACAGATATATTTAAATACACACATATTAAAAAATACACAAAAATTTAACGATGAAGAAAAATTGGATGACATTGGCATTTCATCAGTTGCCATAATAACTCCACTTGTGAAAGGCTCTGGAACAACTGAATTATCCCTGGAAATGGGGATGGTGTTTCCAATCAGAAAATTAGAGTTGTCTCTATGGTCCTGTTCCTTTTTTCTTCACATATTTCATGATAACATTTCACTGCTTCCTGAATATGCCTGTCAGACTTAGCTATGGGATGAGGATTTGGTTCCATCTTTTCAAGCAACTGAAGCCCCTGATTTAGTTTAGAAAAAGCTCCAGCTAATCATTTCACTATAAATTTTTTGGCAACTTCTCTCCTTCCTCTTCCTCATTATTTCTTTCTTCTTCAGCATTTCTTTCCTCTTCAAAATCCATTAGGTTCTGATCTGTCAGTTCCCTTTCTTTGTGATCTATGAAGTATTCCACATCAGTGACATTGATTTCAAAATTAGCTCTCTTGCTGTATGGATGTTTTTTCCACCAATCTCTCCCATCATATTATCCTGATCAAATGCTTGGAGTGTGTTCACATAACTCAGCAATTTTTTTCCAAATCCCCTGCATGCATTTCTCCGTAAACTCCTCCCTGGAAGATGCAAAGTTTCAGATACACTGATGGTCATAAGTGCAGTATGTCATAACTCGAATTCACCTTAAGTCAGAGACTAGCTGTACGTTTATTTTCTTTCAATTTATTTTTGAAACAAATCATTTATAAATAAAAGCCCCAAGTCACCTTTTACTTGGTATAAGGACTTCTGCCAGAGATTTTTTTTAAAACTTTTTAATTGAAGTGTATGTTGTTGTGTGCTGTGGAGTTGATTTCAACTGATAGCGACCCTAAAGGACAGAGTATAACTGCCTGGTAGGGTTTCCTAGGCTGTAATCTTTATGGAAGCAGATCTCCAGGTCTTTTCTTCTGCAGAATGACTGATGGATTCAAACCGCTTACCTTTCAATTAGCATTTGAGGGCTTAACCATTGTGCCACCAGGGCTCATATAAATATAGGAACTGAAAAATGCTCAGCACACAAGTGTACAATGTCACAGAATTCCACAGAATGCTATCACCAATGCCGCAGAAACTTTCTTGTGTCTCTTCCAATCAGTAACCCTCTCTTCTGCTTGAAGATAATCACTCTTTTGACATTTACCATCAAAGTTAGATTTGACTGTGAACTTTAAAAAAATTGAATTAAACAGTATATAGTCTATAACTTCCAGTTCATTTTGCTCCACATTATGGCTGTGTTATATGTTGTATTGTTTGGTGTAAATGTAGTTTGGTCAAGTTAATTGCTGTAAAACATTCCATTGTACAAATATAGCACAATTTATTTGGCAACCATACTGGGACAATCTGGCTTTTATACTGGGACATTTGGGATAATTACCACTTGGAAACCCTTTGGATATTAATAAATTTAAGAAAAGCAGGGCTATATCCAGAAACCAAAACTGGCTTAAGATGAGCCATCCTGAGGAGGTAGGAGAGCTGTGAGGATGGTGTTGGGGATCTCCTTGGGCACTCTATGTGAGTGGCAGCAAGATAAATAGCTCGTGGGAAGATAACTAGCACAGGTCAGTCTGGAACTTCTGGCTGATCTGATTCCAGTGAAGTGGACCTTGGTACGCCCCTTCTTTCCTCTAGAAAACAGGGAATTGATTATACCACATGATCTCATTGATTGTTTAAAGTTCTACTAGTTCCAGAGAGGCTGATTACTTAGTTGACATTGATCTCTCTCCAGTATCCCACCTTGCAACCAAATTCCCACAGCTGAGCTACATGGTCGAGGACCAGGTTCTCAGGACTCATTCTCATCCGAAGCAAGAGAGTTCACCCAGTCAAGACCAACATTCTGAGGTTTGAATTTACCTTCGTCCACGTTTAAGAGTTCCTGTCCAGGAAACATACCTAATACCTATTCCCTTCTAAGAACACGGTCCACTCCTTTAAGCCAGCTGTCTCCTACCACCTCCCTCTCAGGTGAAGTCCTGATTGCATTGGTTGGGCTCCCCAAGGCTCTTGAACTGATTCAGACTCTGTTTCACACTGTTTCTGACACACCACTAGGTTCTCTACCACTTCACCTTGGTCCTTTGCCTTTCGCTTGTGTTGACAAAGCCAGGAGGCCCTTTGGCAGATGTTTGGAGTTTTTTGTTAACATTGGTAGCCCCTAGCTGTTAAAACTCTGAAGAGTCAGAGATTCCAATAAAAAAAATTTTTTTTTTTTTTTAAGAAAGTCACTTTATTCTAATTAATTCACAAACAATAACATCACAACAGCTAGTTTAAGGAGGCCACGGGAACATTTGCCCAGCCCCAAACTTGACATCATCTCAGTACAATAAGAACACCCTCATCCATGATGATTCTGAAGCAAAGAAGCTGTTTGTGATGGGGGAGAGGTTTAACTGGTGCTTGTATACTTTATATTGTCACTAACAACTACAGTCCTTGTGCCAAATTAACTTGGTCATAACAGCAGATTTTCCATTTCTTCTCTTTGAACTTCTTGATTATGCTAATCTATTTGCAAATCTGCACTGCTTCAACACCTTGCTGAAACCCTCACAAAGGTTGAGGTCAATCTGGTTCTGGGCACACTCCCAAAACTGTTTCATCTCATAGTGGCAACGGCCAAACTGCTGCTTCTGGTATGCTGGTTGGGCTGTCTGAGGCTCCTGGCAAGTGATGTCAGCCCTTGGGGGCTCAGCTTTATTTACTCCACTGAAGCCTGCAGTGATGGCATGGTCCAGCCTGTGCTGGACAGCAGAGCCCAGAGAGACATGGTCGGCATGGTTGCCATCTGGGTCACCAGACCTGGCTGCTGAGGGTGCAGCAGCAGGTGAGCCAATAGCGGATGGCAGGGCTGGCCTGGAGGCGGCTGTCATCTGATTCGCCTGGCTGGCAGGAGGGGCCCCTTCAGGAAGTGCAACACTGGCTTCCATGCAGCGTTGTAACTCCAAGGCAGACTGGCTTCTAAATGTGCGAAAAGCTGAGGAGACAGCCCCCAGTCTCAAAAACTTGATAACAGGTTTTTAGTTACATGAAAAAGAAAAGCCATGGATTAAATTCTGTCAGACATTTAACAGCAAGGAGGTACAAAATAGTCATACAACTTGTTTGTAACCTATGGAGGTCTCTCCTCTGAAGCAATGCACACTCGAAGGTGAAGGTGCTGAGGTTCTGTGCCTGGCCTTGAATTCAGACCATATTCTGAAATCCTCTGGGTAGCGAAGTTAAGCAGGGCAATGGATTCACAGCTTGGAACATACACAACTGATGTAGGCTTCAGGCTTACCAAGAGTCTTTTTTTTTTTTCCTAAGCAATCACCTGTCTTAAACACCACTGACTTCATTATTTCTACCACCCCTTATGGCAGTTGACAAAGACTCTGGTGTTGATTCAGAGAACAAAATTCCCTCTTAAGGGGATCATCCCACATTGGGCAATTCATACGCTTATCGTTTAGAATGTAAATTGAAGTCAATTTGTAAACACATCGTTCTGATTATTCCGAATTATTTTCAGGTAGTTACACACAGACAACATAATAACTTGCCGTTCTCAACCTGCTATTGCCATAACTTGATTTGGTCACTGGGATAAAAATACCTGCAGCTCCATCATTTCCCCAATTCCTCTCTGTCATGGATTGAATTATATTCCCCCAAAATATGGGACAACTTGGCTAGACCATGATTCCCAGTATTGTGCGGTTGCCCTCCATTTTGTGATCTGATGTAATTTTCCTTCGTTAAAAAAAAAAAAAAAAAAAATTTTTTTTGTAAATCCTAATCTCTGCCTGTGGCTAATGAGAGAAGATTAGTTTACGTTAAAGAAGATCAGGGTGGGGTGCAACACCCTTACTCAAGTCACAGCCCTGATTCTATGTAAGGGGAGTTTCTCTGGGGAGTGACCTTTATCTTAAAAGAGATAAAAGGAGAGAGATGTAAGCAGAGAGAGACAGAAGGACCTCATACAACCAAGAAAGAAGAGCTGGGAGCACAGCATGTCCTTTGGACCCAGGGTCTGTACTCTGAGAAACTCTTAGAACAGGGAAAGATTGATGACAAAGACCTTCACCCAGAGCCTACAGAGAGAGAAAGCCTTCCGCTGGAGCTGGTGCACTGAAATCAGACTTCTACCATCCTAAACAGTGAGAGAATAAATTTCTGTTTGTTAAAGTCATCCACTTCTGGCATTTCTGCTATAGCCACACTAGATAACTAAGACGCTGTCCAAAACCAGTGAACCAATAAAACCCCTCATTCCAAACAGCTTTTTCTCTCTGCTTCATCTTGTAAATAAATCACAAGCTTATTAAACTAAATGAATTCTCCTAAAAATGAAAATTGCATCAATGTGATGTTTGTGGCTGTGATTATAAAAAATGCAATCATTTAGAAGTTATCTAATCAGAAAGATATTTTTTTTTTAAATCACTTATAATCCTGTCAGTGAGATAGAAATACTGCTAATCTTTTTGGCTGGGGGGTGTATACTTGTAGGGTTTTATCTAACTAAACATATACATGTGCACATCTTTCTCATAACTGTAATCATAATACGTATAATATACAAACACTGAATGAAATGTCTTCTTGACTAACATTTACTGAGTTATCTAAAGCCATTAAAATTAGATTTCCTAGAAAAAAAGGTGTCATTTGAGGTTGTCATAAATTTTTTTTCCACTTATAACTGTTGCTCTTGTACACAAATCACTGGTGTACAAATTCCTGGAACTGGATTTGCTGGATCACAGGATATGTGTGTCTTTAGTCGTTACAGATAATATCAAACACATTTTCAAAATTTTGTGTAATTTATATTCTTATTAGTAGTAATTGAGAATTTTCAACAACCTTAAAAAATTTGCTAGTGGAGGACTTTTCAACTTTTGCTGATCTGGCTACTGTATAAAACTCAAAATTAAAGCAGTTGCTGTCCAGTCAGTTCCAACTCATGGCAATCGCACGTGTGCCGGAGTAGAACTGTGCTCCGCAGGACTTTCCATGGCTGATCTTTTGGAGGTAAATTGCCAAGCCTTTCTTCCAAGGTGCCTCTGGGTGGACTCAAACCTCCAATGTTTCAGTTAGCAGCCTAGCACTTAACTGCGCAAGTTTGCCTCACTATAAGGAATGTTGAGCACCCTTTCAAATATGTCTTTGCCATTTATGTTTCCTATTTTGTGAAGTCTTTGTTTTCCTGCTGGATGGTTTCCTTCAGTTGTTATTGATTTTCAGAGAATTCCTCATGATCTGTCCCTGAAGACCTTGAAGCCATTTTTTTTTTTTTTTCTAACACCTCACTTCCTCTTAGCACAGCTAGGGATTGACACTCAGTCCACTAAACTCTCAGGAGTTTCTGTCTCTGTCTTTTTCTCTTTGTTTCTCTCTTCCTTCCTCTTTCCATCCATCCCTTCTGCTCTTTCTCCTTATTTCTCTTTTTCCCTTGAATTTTTCCTGTCTCCTTCTTTCCTTTCTCCATTTCCCCTTCTTTTTTGAACAAGCCAATCTTCCCCTTGGCTTCTAAGCAAACATTTTGTCTTTATTTTTATTTTAGGGGAGTTTGTGACCATCAGGAAGAGGGGACACTTTTCCTTGCATGACCCAAATAAATTCATAGTGATTTTTTGTTGATGGATTACAGTTCAGAACTTCAGGAGACAGATTTCAACAACATCCTTTTATTTTCTACTAAAGATAACATCAAGTCATAACCAGATAATTTCCCAGGACTCTGCTGAGGAAATCCCTGACCTCAAGGTGTTTTAAAATTTCTGACTTGTGACTCTACCACCCCACCTGAAGAACAGAAAGAAAGAGATTCATTCCAGGTCTAAGTCCATGAGCAGGACCAGGTCACTACTTCTGGTTTCTTGGCAGTGATTTGCTTTGTTTTTTTTTTATACCTCTGTTGACTAAGAGTGATGACCTTCAATTACACCTTGTACTTCCTCATTGGAGCCCTGGAGTTGGGCTTACTCTGTATTAATTAACAAATATGAAAAATTATCATGATGTAGAAGAGTGCAAAGGAGCCATGGTGTTTAAGTGCTTGACTATTTACCAAAAGGTGGGTGGTTTGAACCCACCAGCCATTTCATAGGAGAAAAATGTGGCAATCTGCTTTTGTAAAGATTTATGGGGCAGTTCTACTCTGTCCCATAGGGATACGATGAGTCAGAATCCACTCGAGGGCAATGGTCAATGGGTTTAGAAGAGTGCAAACCAGTCCATCCTTTTATATTCATTCACACCGGGGAGAAAACATGGGATGGGGAGTTTGAATGGCCTGGGTCATGCTAAACCATGATCCCCTAGGTGTTTCATCACTACCATTTCTAGACTCAGTTGAAGGAAGCATTACGTATGACAGATGGTCAAAATTTTAGGCTTTTTTACAGGATATATCATCCACAGGTTCTTGGGCATAGCCCTCCAATCCTATCTCCCTGTGGGTTTAAGCCACTGGAAAGAAAATCCAGCAAGTCTGAAGGGTCTTTTCTGTTTTCCCCTCTGTTATATCCCCCTCCTAAAGCAATGGAAACAGAACCCATCATTTTCTTGAAGAGGAGAGAGGAAAATACAGGGAGAATGGGGAGGAGGATCAAATCCAACAGATGACTCACTCAAGGGATAATGAAGAGCATTTAATGGCGAGACCTTTACAAGGGAAGAGACAGGGCAATGGGCAACAACGAGGGATGGCGAAGCACCTAGACAAGTAGTAATAGCAATAGCAGTGTAGCCATTGTCATCTCTAGGCCTGAAGAGGCAAGCAAAGAATAGATAGCAGAATGTGGCAGGGCCAGAGTTATTGGATGAGGCTGAGTGAAAGGAGCTGTGACCTGAGGTAGAGGAAGAGAGCCACTGGGATAGTGCATCCCAACAGGGAGCGAGGTGAGAGAGCACATGCTTGCTTTCTGCCCTCCTACGGTATCTCCCGCAGGTTGAACTCCACCAGAAGCCAGAGGCCAAAGAAGCCCTTATGATAGAAGACATAAAGGTCCGTGCCCTAGGGCACAAGCCAGGATGCAGAGCAGAAAAGATTTAATCTAATGGGGGAAAAGGGGTGTGAACAAAGACAACTAATTGGTATATCAAAATCTTATTTGCATGCTGGAAATTATAACACTTTCCCACCAAGTTATGAAACCTTGGCATGCTCTGACTCTTCCCTCTTCAATTTCTGTCCCATCCTCTTCTTCTCTAGATTTATCAAATCCTTTTATTCATTTTGTTGCTGGGTGAAAACCCAGGTTTTACTTAGTGTGATTTGTTAAAGCCAGCAAGCAAAAGGCCAAGGTAGGAGATCAGAAAGACATCTTTATTTCCTTGAATATACAAGGAAAGGAGCAATCAGGGCTCTTGCCTCCAAGACTGTTCAAAGTCAGCTTGAAGAGGTGGGCTTTTACAGAAAGCAGACAAGGAAATGCAAATTCATCACAAATATTCAGGACTGACCTTCGCACAGGGCTCAGGGCTCAGGGCTGATCATGCATTTTCTCTAGACAAGGGTTCAATTCCCTGGCAGGGTGCTTATATGTATTTTGCACATAATGAGCTAATAGGTCTTTTGACCTATTGACAACATTGCTGATGTCAGATGGACCCTGGCTGAAAGCAAAGAATACCAGAAGGATGTTTACCTGTATTTAATTGACTATGCAAAGGCATGTGGGTGTGTGGATCATAACAAGTTATGGATAACACTGCAAAGGATGGGAATTCCAGAACACTTAATTGTGCTCATAAGGAACCTGTACATAGATCAAGAGGTAGTTGTTCAGACAGAACAAGGGGATACTGAGTGGTTTAAAGTTAGGAAAGGTGTGCTTCAGGGTTGTATCCTTTCACCATACCTATTCAACCTATATGCTGAGCAAGTAATTACAGAACCTGGACTATATAAAGAAGTATGGGCATCAGGATTGGAGGAAGTGTCATTAACAACCTACCTTATGGAGATGACACAACCTTGTTTGCAGAAAGTGAAGAGGACTTGAAACACTTACTGATGAAGATCAAAGACCACAGCCTTCGGTATGGATTATACCTCAGCATAAAGAAAGCAAAAATCTTCACAACTGGACCAATAAGCCACATCATGATAAACGGAGAAGAGATTTAAGTTGTCAAAGATTTCATTTTACTTGGATCCACAATCAACACCCAAGGAAGCAGCAGTCAGGAAATCAAGATGCATTGAATTGGGCAAATGTGCTGAAACGACCTCTTTAAAGTGTTGAAGAGCAAAGATGTCACCTTAAAGACTAAGGTGTGCCTGACCCAACCCATGGTATTTTCAATCACGTCAAATGCATGTGAAAGCTGGACAATGAATAAGGAAGGCCAAAGAATTGACACCTTTGAATTGTGGTGTTGGTGAAGATTGTTGACTGCCAAAAGAACAAACAAAGCTGTCTTGGAAGAAGTAGAACCAGAAAGCTCCTTAGAAGCAAGGACGGCGAGAGTACATCTCACAAACTTTGGACATGTTATCAGGAGGGATCAGTCCCTGGAGACGGACGTCATGTTTGGTAAAGTACAGGGTCAGCAGCAAAGAGGAAGACCCTCAATGAGATGGATTGACAGTGTGGCTGCAACAATGGGCTCAAGCATAACAATGATTGTAAGGATGGCGCAGGACTAGGCGGTGTCTTATTCAGTGGTACACAGTGTCGCTATGAGTCAGAACCGACTTGATGGCACCTAACAACGACAGGTCTCTTGAAGTGTTGAGATAACATAGAAATCTTGCTAAGACTGGTTCGGGCCCACTGTGGCTGTTCTGTGGTTATCTTGTCAAGGGTAGTTTTTGGCCCATTCTATAGCTATCTTATCAAGGACAGTTTCCGAATGTGTAGCCTATTTTTCTGTGTGTAGAACGATAAACTAGAGCAGGTGTCTCTCAGAAGGGTTGCACTCTGAGGTTGCCTGCTTCAATTTTTCTACTACTTGCAGTCTAGTTAGTCACCTTATTACATCAGACTATCGATCTGTTTGCAGGGTCAGTGTAACCCACAGGGAAACAGGCTGGGAGTCAGGGGGCCTGTCTTAAGTCCAGGCTGTATGTCTAAGTAGGTGTGCCAATCAGTGACAGTTCCGGGTGTCAGTTTCATCATTCACAAAATGATTGAGTTTGACAAAATCATCATTTGACTTTTTCCCGGCTTTAAAATTTTAGAAACCTCCTAATGGTTCCAGGATCTCAATTCCGAATTACTCCTGTATTTTAATACTACACTGATTTTGGTAAATTCTTCTGGTCCTTCTGGACACTGAGGACCTGGGCTATGTGGCTAAGATAAGGCAGAGTCATGGAGAAGTCGTCTTTACTCTTGATTCTCTACTTACCTTTTAATTTGCCACATTAATTCAACTTTTGTGACATAGTATTATAATCAAATTAGGGATAATAAGTTAAATTTTGTTTCTTTGAACTTACTTCCTTTGCATGCTTAAATATTATTGCTTTATTAGGGATAGATCTTCTTTTGTTTAACACTGGGATGAATAAAAATATTAATAAACACTTTCCGAGCAGTTGAATTTCAGGGCTCTGTGCTAAGTGTTGTAGGTACAGAGTGAATAAGGCAAAGGCCCAGAGCCTAGTTGGAGACTCAACATGTACAAAGTGCGATCAGTATCAGTTGTCATGAATGCATGGAAATGAGCCCCTAACAAAGATCTATGGATTAGGGGAAGCTATGACCATGGGATCAATGGGAGCTACCACTTAAAGAATGTAGAGCTGATGGGGTTGGAGGTAGGAACCATGAGATTAGGGTTTCAGTGAAGTATTCTACGTAAACAACCTTCAGAAAAGCTTCAGCCACATGAGGAATATTCATAACAATTTTGGTCCAAATCCCTGGGCTTTGGAGATTAATTCTCTGCTAGCTTCTCTATAAAACCATGAGCTTGACCCACAGAAAACATTGCAAATGGGATGATTTTAGGTAGTCTGTCTTCATAATATTAAGTGCAATGAAACATTTCATTTTATTTAATTTCTCCTTGTTCGTTACTATGAGTCTAAATTGAAAGTAGATCTTTGGTTTTCATTACTGCCAACAACAACAACAACAACAATCAAAAATACAGGGAGAGTTTAACCTGAATCTTGTTTCCAGACTCAGCTTTCAATCCTATACACCTACCCCCTACTTCAGTCAAATGGGATAACTCTAGAATACCTCTAAATGACCCGTACTTTCTAACATTTTTTTTTAATTCTGCTTTTTACAAATCAAGTCAGTCTCTCATACGAAAACTTT
The DNA here is from genome assembly GCF_030014295.1 of Loxodonta africana. Classification (NCBI taxonomy): domain Eukaryota; kingdom Metazoa; phylum Chordata; class Mammalia; order Proboscidea; family Elephantidae; genus Loxodonta; species Loxodonta africana. The sequence continues at coordinate 135,347,992 of NC_087344.1, forward strand.
TTGTTTTTTTATATACTCCTAGTTGCTCTCCACCTAATGAGACCGCACATTCCTTCCCTCTACTCTCTATTTTTGTGTCCTTTTGGCCAGCTTCTGACCCCCTCTGCCCTCTCAGCTCCCCTCCAGACAGGAGCTGACCATATACTCTCATGTGTCTACTTGATCCAAGATTCTCACTCTTCACCAGTATCATTTTCTATCCCATAGTCCAGTCCAATCACTGTCTGAAGAGTTGACTTTGGGAATGGTTCCTGTCTTGGGCTTACAGAAGGTCTGGGGACCATGACCTCCAGGGTCCTTCTAGTCTCAGTCAGACCATTCAGTCTGGTCTTTTTACAAGAATTGGGGGTCTGCATCACACTGCACTCCTGCTCCCTCAGGTGTTCTCTTTGTGTTCCCTGTCAGGGCAGTCATGGGCACCATCTAGTTCTTCTGGTCTCAGGCTGATATACAGTCTCTGGTTTATGTGGCCCTTTCTGTTCCTTGGGCTCATAATTACCTTGTGTCCTTGGTGTTCTTCATTCTCCTTTGCTCCAGGTGGGTTGAGACCAATTGATGCATCTTAGACGGCCACTTGCTAGCATTTAAGACCCCAGATGCCACTCTCCAAAGTGGGATGCAGAATATTTGCTTAAAAGATTTTTTTTTATGCCAATTGACTTAGGTGTCCCCTGAACCCATGGTCCCCAAACCCTGCCCCTGTTATGCCAGCCTTCAAAGCTTTCAGTTTATTCAGGAAACTTCTTTACTTTTGGTTTAGTCCAGTTGTGCTGACCTCTCCTGTATTGTGCGTTGTTTTTCCCATCACCTAAAATAGCTCTTATCTACTACCTAATTGGTGAAAACCCCTTTCCCCTACTCCCTCCCCGCTCTTGTAACAATCGAAGAATATTTTCTTCTCTGTTTAAACTATTTTTGGAGCTCTTAATTTTTTTTTTTTTTTTAATACTAGTGCCCTTATATAATATTTGTCCTTTGGCAACTGACTAATTTCACTCAGCATAATGCCTTCCAGATTCCTCCATGTGATGAAATGTTTCACGGATTCATCATTGTTCTTTACCAATGTGTAGTATTCCATTGTGTGAATATACTATAATTTATTTAACCATTCATCTGTTGATGGGCACCTTGGTTGCTTCCATCTTGTTGCTATTGTAAACAATACTGCAGTGAACATGGGTGTGCATATATCTGTTTATGTAAAGGCTGCTATTTCTTTAGGATATATTCTAAGGAGTGGGATTGCTGGATCATATGGCAGTTCCATTTCTAGTTTTTTAAGGAAGTGCCAAATCGATTTCCAAAGTGGTTGTACCATTTTACATTCCCACCAGCAGTGTAGAAGTGTTCCAGTCTCTCTACCACCTCTCCAACATTTATTATTTCGTGTTTTTTGGATGTATGCCAACCTTGTTGGAGTGAGGTGGAACCTCAGTGTAGTTTTGATTTGCATTTCTCTAATGGCTAATGATCCTGAGCATTTCCTCATGTATTTGTTAGCTACCTGAATGTCTTCTTTAGTGAAGTGCCTGTTCGTATCCTTTGACCCTTTTTTAATTGGGTTATTTGTCTTTTTGTAGTTGAGTTTTTGCAGTATCATGTAGATTTTAGAGATGAGGCAGTGATCCAAAATGTCATAGCTAAAAGCTTTTTCCCAGTCTGTAGGTAATCTTTTTACTCTTTTGATGAAGTCTTTGGCTGAGCATAGGTGTTTGATTTTTAGGAGCTCCCAGTTATCTAGTTTTTCTTCTGCATTGTTAGGAATGTTTTGTATACAGTTTATGTCATGTGTTGGGGCTTCTAGCATTGTCCTTATTTTTTCTTCCATGATCTTTATCGTTTTAGATTTTATATTTAGATCTTTGATCCATTTTGAGTTCATTTTTTGTATGGGGTGAGGTATGGGTTTTGTTTCATTTTTTTGCAGATGAATATGCAGTTATGTCAGCACCATTTGTTAAAGAGACTGTCTTTTCCCTATTCAACTGACTTTGGGCTTTCAGCAAATATCAGCTGCTCATATATGGATGGATTTATGTCTGGATTCTCAATTCTGTTCCATTGGTCCATGTATCTGTTGTTCTACCAGTACCAGGCTGTTTTGACTACTGTGGCGGTATAATAGGTTCTAAAATCAGGTAAAGTGAGGCCTCCCAAGTTGTTCTTCTTTTTCAGTAATGCTTTTACTTATCTGAAGCCTCTTTCCCTTCCATAGGAAGTTGGTGATTTGTTTCTCCATCTCATTAAAAAATGTAGTTGAAATTTGGTTTGGAATTGCATTGTATTTACATATGGCTTTTTTTTTTTTTTGGTAGAATAGACATTTTCATAATGTTATGTCTTCCTATCCATGAGCAAGGTATGTTTTTCCACTTATGTAGGTCTCTTTTGGTTTCTTGCAGTAACATCTTGTAGTTTTCTTTATAAAGGTCTTTTACATCTCTGGGAAGATTTATTCCTCAGTATTTTACCTTTTTGGGGGCTATTGTAAATGATATTGATTTGGTAACTTTCTCTTCAATGTTCTTTTTGTTGGTGTAGAGAAATCCAACTGATATTTGTGTGTTTATCTTGTATCCTGATACTCTGCTGAACTCTTCTATTAGTTTCAGTAGTTTTCTTGAGGATTCTTTAGAGTTTTCTGTGTATAAGATCATGTTATCTGCACATAGAGATACTTTTACTTCTTCCTTACCAAACTGGATGTGCTTTATTTCTTTATCTAGCCTAATTGCTCTGCCTAGGACCTCCAGCACAATGTTGAATAAGAGTGGTGACAACAGGCATCCTTGTCTGGTTCCCGATCTCAAGGGGAGTGCTTTCAGACTCTCTCCATTTAGGATGATGTTGGCTATTGGCTTTATGTAAACGCCCTTTATTATGGTGAGGAATTTTCCTTCTGTTCCTATTTTGCTGAGAGTTCTTATCATGAATGGGTGTCGAACTTTGTCAAATGCTTTTTCTGCATCAATTGGTAAGATCATGTGGTTCTTGTCTGTTTTATTTCTGTGATAAAAAAATTGTGATAGATTACATTAATTGTTTTTCTAATGTTGAACCATCCCTGCATACCTGGTATGAATCCCACTTGGCCATGGTGAATTATTTTTTTGATGTGTTGTTGAATTCTATTGGCTAGAATTTTGTTGAGGATTTTTGCATCTAAGTTCTTGCGGGATATAGGTCCGTAATTTTTTTTGTGGTGTCTTTACCTGGTTTTGGTATCAGGGATATGGTGGCCTCATAGAATGAGTTTGGGAGCATTCCATCCTTTTCTATGCTCTGAAATACCTTTTAGTAGTAGTGGTGTTAAGTCTTCTCTGAAAGTGTGGTAGAACTCTGCAGTGAAGCCATCCAGGCCAGGGCTTTTTTTTTGTTGGGAGATTTTTGATTACCTTTTCAATCCCTTCTTTTGTTATGGGTCTATTTAGTTGTTCTACCTCTGTTTGTGTTAGTTTAGGCAGGTAATGTGTTTCTGGAAATTCTTCCATTTCTTCTAGGTTTTCAAATTTGTTAGAGTACAATTTTTCATAGTAATCTGATATGATTCTTTTAATTTCAGTTGGGTCTGTTGCAATATCATCCATCTCATTTCTTATTCAGAGTATTTGATTCCTCTTTTGTTTTTCTTTTGTCACTTTGGACAACGGATTATCAATTTTGTAAATTTTTTCAAAGAACCATCTTTTGGTCTTGCTAACTCTTTCTAGTGTTTCTTTGTCCTGGATTTCATTTAATTCTGCTCTAATTTTTATTGTTTTCTTGTGGTGCCTGAGGGTTTCTTTTGTTGCTCTCTGTTCCAGTTGTTGGGATAATTCTTTGACTTTAGCACTTGCTTCTTTTTGTATTTGTGCATTTATTGATATACATTGACCTCTGCGCACTGCTTTCGCTGTGTTCCAAAGGTTCTGATGGGAAGTGTTTTCATTTTCATTAGATTCTATGAATTTCTTTATTCGATCCTTGACGTCTTCTGCAACCCAATCATTTTTGAGCAGGGTATTGTTCAGTTTCAAAGTGTTTGATTTTTTTCCCCTGCTTTTTCTGCCATTGATTTCTACTTTTATGGCCTTATGGTCAGAGAAGATGCTTTGCAATATTTTGATGTTTTGGGTCCTGGTAAGGCTTGCTTTATGACCCAATACATGGTCTGTTCTAGAGAATGTTCCATGTGCATTAGAAAAGAAAGTATACTTGGCTGTTTTTGGGTGCTGTGTTTTGTATATGTCTACGAGGTCAAGTTGGTTGATTGTGGCATTTAGATTTTCCACGTCGTTATTGAGCTTCTTTCTGGATGTCCTGTCCTTCACCAAAAGTGGCGTGTTGAAGTCTCCTACTATAATTATGGAGATGTCTCTCTCACTTTTCGATGCTGATAGAGTTTGTTTTATGAATCTTGCAGCCCTGGCATTGGGTGCATAAATATTCAATATGGTTATATCCTCCTGGTATAAAAAAAAAAAAAAACTTTTTTTTTTTGACCCTTTAATCATTATATTGTGTCCTTCCTTATCCTTTGTGGTGGATTTAACTTTAAAGTCTATTTTGTCAGAAATTACTATCGCCATTTCTGCTCTTTTTTGATTGTTGTTTGCTCGATATGTTTTTTTTCCATCCTTTGAGTTTTAGTTTGTATGTGTCGCTGAGTGTAAGGTTTGTCTCTTGTAGGCAGCATATAGATGGATCGTGTTTTTTTTATCCATTCTGCCACGGTCTGTCTCTTTATTGGTGCATTTAGTCCATTTACATTCAGCTTATTTATGGATAGGTGTGAGTTTAGTATTGTCTCATTTGGATGTCTTTTTTGTGTGTTGTTGACCATTTCTTTTCCCACTTAATTTTTTGTGCTGAGTAGTTTATCTTTATATATTGTCTTTTCCTCTTATCTGCTGTATTTGATTTTGTTTATGCTAAGTCTCTATTTTTTTCTTGTATTTTATTTTAATGAGTAGGACTGTTAGTTTCCTTTGTGGTTAACTTAATATTTACCCCTATATTTCTGAGTTTAAACCTAACTTTTATTTCTTTGCATCACCTTGTGTTACTCTCCATATGAAAGATCTATGACTACATTTCTTAGTCCTTCTTTATTGTTTTAATGTTGTCTTCTTTTACACAGTGACATCACTGTTTACCTGTTTTGAGCATTTTTTAAATCTTGATTTATTTTTATGATTTCTCTACCTGGTTTGACATCTGATTGCCCTCTCCAGTGTTCTAGTCTTGGGTTGATAAACCAAAAAAAAAAAAAAAAAAAACCCACTGCCATCAAGTCATTTTCAACTCGTAATGACAGTATAGGACAGAGTAGAACTACCCCATAAAGTTTCCAAGGAGTGCCTGGTGAATTCCTACCGCCAACCTCTTGGTTAGCAGCCGTCGTACTTATGCACTAAGCCACCAAGGTTTCCCTTGGGTTGATATCTGATATTATTGATTATCCATCCAGTTAACTTCCTTTAGTATTTCTTATAGTTTTGGTTTGGTTTTTCCAAATTCTCTAAACTTCTGTTTTTCTGTAAATGTCTCAATTTCGCCTTCATATTTGAGAGACAGTTTTGCTGGATATATGATACTTGGCTGGCAATTTTTTTCCTTCAGTGCTTTATACAAGTCATCCCACTGCCTTCTTGCCTGCATGGTTTCTGCTGAGTAGTCTGAGTTTACTCTTATTGACTGTCCTTTGTAGGTGACTTTTCATTTATCCCTAGCTACTCTTAAAATTCCACCACCACTCTTAAAATTCTCTCTTTATCTTTAGTTTTGGCAAATTTGGTTATAATATGTCTTGGTGACTTTCTTTTAAGATCTGCTTTATGTGGAGTTCAATGAGCATCTTGGATAGATAGTTTCTCATCTTTCACAATATCAGGGAAGTTGTCTGCCAACAAATCTTCAACAATTCTCTCTGTATTTTCCATTCTTCTTCCTGTTCTGGTACTCTAGTCACTTGTAGGTTATTTCTCTTGATAGAGTTCCACGTGATTCTCAGGGTTTCTTCATTTTTTAAAATTCTTTTATCTGATTTTTCTTCAGATATATTTGTGCCAAGTGTTTTATCATCAATCTCACCAATTCTGCCTTCCATTCACGGAATTCTGCTCCTCTGACTTTCTATTGAGTTGTCTAATTCTGTAATTTTATTGGTAATCTTTTGAATTTTTGAATGCTGTCTCTCTACAGATTCTTGCAGCTTATTAAATTTTTCATTATGTTTTTGAATAACCTTTTTGATTTCTTCAACTGCTTTATCTGTGTGTTCCTTGGCTTGTTCTGCATATTTCCTGATCCCCTTCCTGATGTCTTGAAGAGTTCTGTATATTAATCTTTTGTATTCTGCATCTGGTAATTCCAGGAAGACACCTTCATCCGGAAGATTCCTAGAGCCTTCCTTTTGAGAGCTTGTTGAAGTGATTATGTTCTGCTCCTTTATGTGATTTGCTATTGGCTCTTGTGTCTGTGCCATCTATAAGTTATTGTATTAGTTTATTTTATGTTTGTTTACTATACCCTAGCATCTTGCTTTGCTTTGTTTTGATATGTCCAAATAGATTGCTTGAGTGAGCTAGCTTGATTATTTTCACGTTTGAAGCTCTAACATCCTGTCACCAGATGGCTAGAGCTGTTACCAGGTATTTCAGCCTAGGAGTCCATTCACTTTTCTTGTATGGATTCACCTCATGTGTTCAGGTAGTTGGTCATCAAGTGTGTCATACAGGCTCTGTTCTACAGTCTTAGAGGGGCAGGGGCAATTGGTGTAGGTACAGGTATCTGGTTGCATCAGGGGGTAATGCTCTGAACAAGGCAGGGGGCTGAGCACTGTCCTCTGAGTGTCTGTAAAGAGAGCATGTCCCTGCTCCCTAAAGCGCACAGATCGCTGGGTTCTGCAGACGGACCTGGGGAACCCAATGCTTTTGGTTTTAAGGAATGGGAGGTATCAGTTATCCTTGGAACCCTGTCACAGGTGGCTGTGTGACCTGCATGGAACCACCAGTCCTTAGGCACCTGATGCGGGTAGGTGAGGACCCTGTTTAAAAGGCAAAGTGGTATCAAACTTCAAACACCCCTCTCTCCACTGCACAGCTGAAATAGTTGCAGTCTGCCAACAAGGGCCTATTCTCCTGAAATAGGCCCACACAGGTCCTTGCAGAGGGGAAAGGTATTCAAAGTCCACGGACTGTTTATGCCTGGATGGGAGCTGCTTCTGTCCTGAGCTCCCCAGGTTAGCGAAGCTGGGAGATTATCTTTTCTCCCAATTGTGAATTTATTCCTTTTCTAGGCTCTACTTCTGGGTGCAAGCAAAGAACTTTTATTCCTATATCTTTACCCATGCAAAGACCAAGACCCTGAGAAAGGGAATCATTGTCACCAGGGACTGTGAGTCACCTTTGCCCCGAAGCATGTCTTTCTGCAGATCAGTGCGTGTGGTGAAGCTGTGATTGTTCTGTGAGTTTGTCTGTAATTCTGCGTTTGTATATGAATGTAGAGAAGCAGATGTTCATGTCACACATAGTAATGCGTGTTTCTTAATTATTTTCTCTCTACCTGAGGGTTTATTGAGGCCAAATATATCTCAAGAAAATAATCCACTAATCGTATAGACACAAACTGCTATTAAGGAGAGAATATCTGTGTTGCGTGGAGAAATTGTATGGGATACAAATGCTTTTCAGGGTAGAATATATACTTTGTAAAATTACACAAATCAGAACATACATAGCGGGCCATGAGTCCCTCCAAGTCCATTGAGATTTTGAAAAACAAAGTTAAATATAATCTACCTGCAAGGCGGTCTTCACGAGCATGTGACCTGTGCAGTTGTGCAATATCTCTGCTGAGATGTTTCCACACTTTGTTTAATGCTCTGTGTTGCCATCTTGAATTTTTTTTCCAGAAAGAACTTGTATTTTCTTTTGGAATTGACCCCACAAATTATGTAATTACTTTGCCTATCTAATATACACTTTTTATTTTATTTAAATAGGAAAGTATCTTTCCAGCAAACACTGGAAAAGATATTAGTTGTGATCAATACTCCAATTTTATGTAGTCACGAAATGGAGAATCATTAAAGAAAGAAAAAATAGGAGGAAAAGTGATGTTACTTGAAGGAGATGGATTCATAAAAAAAGAAAAAGAAGGGAAAGAAAAAGAAGAAAAGTTCACATTAAATTTAGAATGCTGATCACTAAAATTTCTAAAACAGTGAGAGAGAACTTGGTACTTATCCCTAAATTTGTTAATTTCCTGGCTCATTCAGGGTTGGGGACTCTGGTGGAGACCTATGTGGGTGCCATCATCAGTGGAATGGTGCCTTGTTTGGAGAATGCGGTAACAACTCTGCACCAGCAGGAGAACTTGGTGCCTGTGCAGAAGGCAGCTGACAACTACAGCAAGCAGAATGCTCAGTGCATGAAGCTCCCCACAGACACGCTCCAGGAGCTGCTAGACATGCACACAGCCTGTGAGCGGGAAGCCATTACACTCTTCATGGAGCACTCCTTAGGATGAAAATCAGGAGTTCCAGAAATAGCTCATGGTACTTGTTTAGCACTTATCATTCCTGATTCCTGTTCACTTTTTTAACTCCATGTTTCATGTGTTTCATGTGGTAGAAGAAGCCTAGATTGCAGGGAGTGACAGAGCTCTACAGGGCTGCCATTCCCTTTTTTTTTCTAGAAGATGTGCACTTCATTTTTTATTTCTGTACAACGAATTACTATGACCTATTTTTTTAGCATTCATACACTTATCACCTCACAGTTTTTTATTTCAGAAGGTCAGTAAGAGTGTATGGGTTCTGTGCTCAGGGTATCACAAGCTAAAATTAGGGTGTCTTCTGTGCTTTGCTCTCAAATGGAGGTTCTGGGAAACCCCACTTCACCTTCATATCAACAATGATTCATCAGATCCTTCTCTTGTCTTGAATCTCTCCGACTTCCTCTTCTAACAATAGCTGGAAAACTCTACTTTTGAAAATCAGAAACCCATTGCAATTGGTGCAATTCCAACTCATAGTGACCCTATAGGACAGAGTAGAACTGATTGATGGGGTTTCCAAGGAGCAGCTGGTGAATTTGAAATGCTGACTTTTTGGTTAGCAGCCGAACTCTTAATCACAATCAAATTCTAATTAAGAGAATTCATAAAGGTTTCCAAAGTCAGCTCAGAGTGCATTTAAGTCATTACCGCATGGGCTGCTTTTTCATGATAACATTTTCATCCACAGCCACCCACGTTCTCTGAGGAAACTCTCCTTCGGGCCAAATTGACTTTTCTATTACTCATTGTGATTGCTGGATCACTGTTAACCACACTATACAGCTAGAGAAACCATAAAATTCATGTCGTCCACACCCACCATTTTATATATGCTGAACTTGACCCATGTCTAACACAAATCTCCTGGCTCCACTCTGAGGCTGTCAGCCTGCTTCTTCTAAAAGAACCATAGTTGGTTCATCCCTTCTAACAGCTTCTTTCTATTGTGTTTCTTGACATTTCCCTGCAGTGCACAATAGAGAAAAAGAAAGAAGACTTTGTACTGCAGAATGAAGAGGCATCTGTGAAATACTGTCAGACTGAGCTCAAGCAGCTTTCAGAGCCCTCGATGGAAAGTATTTCGAGAGGAACTTTCTCTGTTCCTAGAATATACAGTCTCTACTTAGACATAAAAAAAAGGTTGAACAGGACTATGAGCGAGTGCCCAGGAAAGGAGTTAATGCGAGGAAAAAGGCAGAGGAGGGAAGATCAGGAGAGTGGAGGCAGGAGGTCTTTGTCCTACTGAAAATCTAAGACCACAGCATCTGTAGTGGGGCAAAAGCATTGCATGGTGATTTCTTTACATTTTTAGTTTTACATCTACAATTAGAAACTCTTGAAGAAACCACAAAAATTTATTTCCAAAGAAAGGAATTAGAATCAGGAATCCAGATGACATAACATTACTCTCATTTTCAAACAATGTGATTATTTTGTGCTAAGTGCCCAAAACCAAACCAGCTGCCATCAAGTCGACTCCAACTCATGGTAACTCCATGTGTGTCAGAGGAGAACTGCTCCATAGGGTTTGCAATGGCTGTGATCTCTCAGACCACAAGGCCTTTGTTCTGAGGCACCTCTGAGTGGATTTGAACCACCAAACTTTTGGTTAGTAGTTGATCGCTTAACTGTTTGCACCACTGAGGGACTCCACGCTAATTACAGGAAATACAATATTAGAGAAACAATCTTTGTTCTCAAGAAGCTCATGATCATTTTGAGATAGAGAGATAGTCAGTTGGATATGGTGTGATAAGGGTCACCATAATGTTCTGCACAGATAGTAACAAGGATGAGGATGATGATTATATAGTGGCTAGCACGTACTGAGCACTCATGTCTTAGACCAGGCATGGTCTTAGAGGCTTTTGTTGGATTATAAATTAATCCTCAGGTTAATACTTTTCTCATTATATATATATAATATATGTATATACAAACGTATATATAATATATACTGTATAAAGACCTGGTGATCTGCTTCTGTAAACATTACAGCCTAGAAAACATTGTGGTGGGGCAGTTCTACTCTGACACATGGGGTTGATATGAGTCAGAATCCACTCAATGACACTTAAGAACAACAACATTGTTATAGTATCACTACTATTATCCACATTATACAGTTGAGAAATATGATACACAGGGAAGTTTATAAGTTGCTCAAGGACACACAGAAAGGAAGTGTTGGAGCTAGGAGGGCAGCTCAGTGTACTTGGCATCTATTCCAAACTGGGAATGCATCCTAGGAAAGCCCCCTCCAAGAGGAGATAGGTGATACAAGTTGAAGTATTGACAGATGTTATCCTAGTTAAGAAAGTATAGAACAGCATCCAGGTAGAAGAAAAACAATGTGTAAATATATGAAAGCAACATATGTTATGTGGTTGTACAACTGCACACAAGTCTGGTTGGCTATTACCTGGGTGGATGGTGCCCAGCACCACTGGGAGAAGAGGCTGGAGATCTAGGAAGGAGGCTGTGATGAACGGTTTTCACGCCCCCCAAATGGACTTGGAATTTATACTTTGGTCACAGAAAGAAAGGAAGCTCTGGGGAACCTAAGCTTGTTTTAAACTATTCATGATCAGATTTGGGGTTTTATGGAACACTAATTTCCCATTAAGGGACTAGACCTCTGCTGCCTGCCATGTCTTTGATCCTCCTTGTTTCCTCAGGCAAACGAGGTCTTCAAGATCTTCCTGCAGTCACAGGTGGCAATAGAGGAATCCATCCTGCAGTCAGACAGAGCCCTCACAGCTGGAGAGAAGGCCAGAGCAGGTACAGGGGCAGGGCTCAACCCACAACCAGGTGGAGAGACTCCTGCAATACCGTGTGACTGACCTGAGATGAAGATGTTCTGAAATAACGAGCTTTCTCTCTTCTGTAGAACACACTGCTGAGTCTGAAAATAACAGGAGGGAGTAGTGGTTGTATGCCCATTCCAGTAAGTAGGGCCTATCCTATCACATTCAGAAGAGTATCTTTGATGGTATAGATACAGGGATAATTCAGAGAGTTGCACTCTCCCTTTTTCAAGTCACTTTGATCTCTGAGCACAAAAGGATAGAGCTCAGGCATGACCTGCTGTTTCCTTCCCTCTCTACAACCCTTGTGGTACAGCGGAGAGGGCCAAGATGGAGGCAGTTGAGAAGGAAAAGGAGCTGCTGAAACAGAAAGAGAAGGAGCAGCAGCAAAAGATGGAGGCTCAAGAGAGTTTCTTCAAGGAAAACATGGAGCGATTGAAAGAAAAGATGGAGAGAGAAAAAGAAAACATTCTGAGACAGCAGGAAATGATATTGGAGCATGAACTGAAGGTAAGTGTGTCCTGGACCTGAACAGGGTCTGAGGGACACTGCAATGGTACCCAAAGGAGGGAAGGGTCAAAATTTGAAGCAAAAACATGGTCTCAGAGGGAAACACATAAGACATTTGGTTTACTAAAATCTGAAATCCATCTGGATCCTGCTGAACTCCTTAAATCCCCAAAACTCCAGCACCTTCTTTAGTGTTAGATCCTGTAGAGGACAAATAATATCTCCCAGAGCATGGGCTGCCATTTGCTGTGATTATAGGTTAGTATGATTGTGCCCTTGTTGAATATGACCTTAGTCCCATAGTCATTAGGCTTCCTGGTACAATATCAAAGAGACTTGAAACAGAGCCATCAGGCCTTGAAAGATTAAATTTGGCCTGATATGAAATAAAGGGTGAAAAAGCTCTAATACTTGCTACATTTGTTTCCAAATCTGCCCGAGTCACCCCATGCAACCAGGAGTGAAATGCATTCATTGTCCTGACCTGGATCTTGATAAGCAGTTTTCCATACAGGGTCAGCAGTTCCCATTATTTGTTAGACTTGTGTGGCCAAGCTCGCTCAGTTGGAACTAAGAATTAGCATCAAACATACATTCCCTCCCAAAGGGCGTTCTTTAGGCAGGAATACATTATGCCCTAGCCACAATGCTCCCCACTCTCAGTGAGATGGTGGTGAGGGAATTTTTGGAAGGTTGCAACCATGGATACTATCAATATATGGGTTCAAACGTGTGAAGAGAATGGGAAAACTCATCCAAGAGCTCTCTAGGGTGGGAGAGAAATAGACACACATGCTTACACCTGATGAAATTGTTAAATGTGAAACCATGACTCTTGCTAATTGTGTTTTAAAAAATACCCTTTATAGGTCCAATAAGACCTGCTTAGAGAAGGATTTGAAAAGAAATCTGAGAAATTAAATAAAGAGATACATCGACTAAAAGAAGAGATTGAGACAACTAAAGAGGAATGCTCAGGATTTTCAAAGTTCTCTGATCAACTTGGCAATGTGTTAGGAGGAGCACTATTGGGTACTAGTTTTTCTAAACTATTCAGGGCAAGGATGAGACTTTTCAGGTCACATAAGAGATAGGGTGGAATTTCTGTTAGGGAAATCATAAAACGAGGCTTCCTTTATACAGTGGCTCATTAAAAAAAAAAAAATCATACTAGCTTCATTCAAGGAAAGTATGAAAGTAAAGATTACCAACGTTTGTGTTCCTCAAACTAAGTTTTGATTTAATTAAATACGAAATGGGAAACAAGTTGAAGATAATGAAATTATTTATAGAAAAGGTACAGGCAAAGCAAAACCACAAATGGAAAGATGAAGAAAATAGTAGTAGTTTATATCACATAAAAACCCATTGCCGTCGAGTCAATTCTGACTCATAGTGACCCTGTTGGACAGAGTAGAACTGCCTCTTAGGGTTTCCAAGGAGCGCATACATGGCGACAATTTCTTTAGCTTATTATGAGCACTTAAAAACCAGTGATAAAAAGAACAACAGAAAAACCAAACCTGTTGCCTTCGAGTAAATTCCGACTCATAGCAAACCTATAGGACAGAGTAGAACTGCCCCATAGAGTTTCTAAGAAGTGGCTGGTGGATTTGAACTGCCAACCTTTTGGTTAGCAACCTTTGGTTAGCTCTTAACCACTGTGCTACCAGGGCTCCAAATAGAACAACAACCCCATTCTAAAAACAGGCAAATGTATTGCAAGTTTAATTTTGCTCATAATAAAGATGTGCAAAGTAAAATTATGAGGTACCTGTTTCACCTCTAGGAAAGGCAAAGAAGACCATTTTTGACAGGGCATGGAGTTGGCAAGTGTTTGGTGAAACAGGCAATCTCTCATATTTGCTTGTGAAAGTGTAAGTCAGTGCAATTATATATCAAAACGTTAAATACACATGCCTTTGATTCAGCAAGTCTACATCTAGGAATTTATGTTATAAATTTATTTATCCAGTAGCAAATGACATAAGTTCTAGGATATCTGTTGCAGCATTGTCGTAGTGCCAAAAGACTGAATCAACTCTAAAGTTCCTCTGTAGGGTACAGAGCACCTGGTGGATTCAAACTGCTGACCTTTTGGTCAGCAGCCACAGCACTTAACCACAACACCACCAGGATTTCCAGTAGGGTTGTGACCCTAATAGTTCCCAGCATGTTTTCTCCTTTTCATAATGGGTGGCTGGGAGCTTGACATAACTAACACCAGGATGAACCTATAAATTCTTCTCCTCCCTCTGCCTGCCTCCTCCTTCACTTACCTTTGTTAATTACTTTCTTTTGACCTAATGCTAATGACTTTGTTCTTTGTTATGATCTGATGCAAACAACTTCGTTTTGTTCTGTCCAAGCACCTGTGATTTACAACCTCCCACACGGAAATCAGTTTACAGGGAAATCAGAGCCTAGCTATCTGACAAGTATATCTTTAGCCTGATAAGGAGATGACTGGCACGTATCTCTTTAGTCTGATAACGAGTCTCTTTTCAGTATCTTCTAATTAATAACTCCTCCAGCCATGCCATCTGCAGGCTACAAAAACACTTCTGTTACTAGGGATTCCAGCCACCTGCCGCAAAGCCAATACTGAGACAGGAGGGAGGGTAAGCAGCAAGAAGGCTTTAACTGAATACCGGTATGCAAGAGATGGAAACCCTGGTGGTGTAGTGCTTAAGTGCTATCTATGGCTGCTAACCAAAGGGTTGGCAGCTTGAATACTCCAGATGCTCCTTGGAAATTCTATGAGGCAGTTCTACTCTGTCCTATAGGGTCGCTATGAGTCGGAATCGGCTCGACGGCACTGGTTTGGGTTTTGGGGTCTTGATGCAAGAGACAGAGGGGATAGGTTCCTCCCAAATTCTGTCTGCCCCAAAAGGGCCAGCTGGAGGGTTTTATAGGGAAAGAAAGGCTAAGTCCAAGGAATCTGGAGAACTTTTAATTCCTCTTTGAGGTAGTCTTGCAAACCAGCTGCCAGATGAGCTTTTCAAGGTATTCTTAGGGTCCCTTCTGGCATCATCGAAGTTTGTTCTTCTGATATCACTGTCTCCTGACTCCTGGGTTCCCAGATCATATCACTTGTTTTCATCTTTAGAGAGAAAACATAGGTTAATCTTAAACTTTTACAACGTCATGAGAGAACAATCAGAGAGAAAAGAATCCCAAGGCACGCTATGCTATAGTTCACAGGAGTTTCACCAGTCCCCATAAACGTTAACTATTCTACCATCTGGATGTTCAAGCAGTATTTTCCCGTTTCACTTCTAACCCTTGTAAAAATTCTGTATAAGCTGTAAAGCAAAATTGCTCTTTAGGACTCCATAGAGACAGTCTGTGTTGCTGTTGGGTCTCTGGTGGTGCGTATACATCTCCTAAATAAACTTTCTCACTCTTTCTGACTTGGAGTGTGTTTCATTGGCTCTACTGCTCCAGGGCACAGACCCTAACTGGGCAACAGGGTACTAGTCATATAAATCATGAGACAGGCTTACCAAGGAGGGCACTACAGACACTAATGTGAAAAGGGGAAGCTTTGTACTAATTTGGAAACCCTGGTGGTGTAGTGGTTAAGAGCTATGGCTGATAACCAAAAGGTTGGCAGTTCAAATCCACCAGGTACTTCTTGGAAACCGTATGGGGCAGTTCTACTCTGTCCTGTAGGGTCACTATGAGTCAGAATTGACTCGACAGCAATGGGTTTGGTTTTGGTTTGGCTTGTACTAATTTGAGAAAATATCTGAGATTTATCATAACATGAAAAATATAAAGATGCATAAAATGTGTATAGTTGTTTCCACTGAATTCGGAAAATAATGAAGGTGTGCATATGTTATTATCTATCTCAGGAAAAATACAAACTAGTAGCTGTGGGGTGGACCTGGGTAGTTGATCTGAGGAGTGGGAGGATAACTAATTTTACACTGTGTATCTTGTTCATTTTACATTTTATACAGTATTAATTTATTACTTACTCCAAAAATAAGCAGTTGCTAAAATTAAAACTGAAAGAATAATAATAGAAAGGGAACATTTCTGTGACATAATGAAGGTGTTTAATGCCACTAGAAATATGGTCAGTCATCTCAACTAGAAGACTGCTCATGACAACAAGGATCTGGAAAGTTTGACATATGCGTACTTTGTCTTCATTACGGCCTTTCAGTAGGGCTTTGACACCCTATGCCTAATAAATTTATAGATACAAAGTCTGTGATTTTGCTGGAATGGCCTCTAAACTCAATCCCCAAAATTACGACATTGGTGAATTAAAAGCAGAATTTGTCTTTAGGGTCTACTTAACTTTTTAGGAATTTCTGTAGAGTGCTTTAGACTCTGCTGTGGCTAAAAGGAACTCCTTGTAATTCCACAAGCTGGACATATTACCTCTTGACTCTGGGCCTTTTCACACAGTATAGAGATGTCATGGGTTGAATTATGTTCCCCCAAAAATGTGTGTATCAATTTGGCTGGTCCATGATTCTTGGTATTGTGTGACTTTCCTATATGTTGTAAATCCTGCCTCTACGATGTTAATAAGAGAGGATGGGCGGTAGTTGTGTCAGTGAGGCAAGACTCAAATCTACAAGATTGGATTGTGTCTTGATGGAATCTCTTGAATTATAAAAGAGAGAAGCTAGCAGAGAGACGGGGGACCTCATACAACCATGAAAACAGTGCCTGGAGCAGAGCGTGTCCTTTGGACCCCGGGACCATGCGAGGAGAAGCTCTTAATCTGAGGGAAGTTTGATGAAAAGGAGGACAGAGAAAGAAAGCCTTCCCCTGTAGTTGACGGCTTGAATTTGGACTTTTAGCCTACTTTACTGTGAAGAAATAAATTTCTCTTCGTTAAAGCCATCCACTTGTGGTATTTCTGTTACAGCAACACCATATAAATAAGACAACAGACATCTTAAAACAACTTTGCTTCCTCACCCTGTACCATTGTTTGCTAATTTCCATTCCTCCTTACAAAAACCAAACCCGTTGCCATCCAGTTGATTCATAGCTACCCTATAGGACAGAAGAGAATTGTCCCATAGGCTTTCCAAGGAGTGGCTAGGGGATTTGAACTGCCAACTTTTTGGTTAGCAGCTGAGCTCTTAACCAGGACACTACCAGAGTTCCTCTCTGTTCCTCCATTAGGCATCTTATTTCCTGACTTCCTAAGACTGGATGTCATGTCCCTCAGTGCTGCCATTGTGCTATGATGTCGCTTCTACTGCAGAAATTTGTATATAATTACAAAAACTGACATTATCTATTTGGAGCTGTCTTTACTTCCACCGTTTGATCCCTCTGTCGTCTTCTTCCTCGTATGATTAGCTCCTAGCATAGAGCTTATTACATAAAAATCAGGTGTTTAAAAAAAATGTAAGTTGACCAAATGCATGAGATGCCATCCAACAGCACCCCAATTTACAGTGTGCTCATTGCATTAGCTACTCTCTAGGGTTTGGAATATAAAGGACATAGTTTCAGGAATCGTGCAGAAGGAACCTGGTGAAGCAGAAAGGACAGGCAGACTCCTCTGAACCTGTTGCTGTATTCCTTCAGAGGTACTGGACACACTGTGTGCTTGTGCGCCTCAACGTTCCCATCCACAAAAATCAACCGGGAATAAAAGTTACCACCTTTGCTCACAGGACAATTATGAAGGTTAAAATAGTAAAGAATGTGAAAGAATCACGCACCTCTTATTTTCAGCACAGCTCTATCAGTTCAGGGTGCTTCTGAAATAAAGCCATGCTTTGGCTCTGAGGATCAATTTCTTACTGAAAATGGTACCCTCAGACTTGCAGAATTGTGTAATCCACACATTGTCCAAAGAGTCATCAGGCATCATCCTGGTGATCAGTCTTCATTTCTTCCATCTCTCTCAATCTTAAAGGTACAACTCTGCATTTTTTTAAGGTTGTGAGACAATGCTTAGTTGCCTCCCAGTGCTACCCCCCAAACAAAACAAAACAAAACAAAACATTGGAATGAGAAGTCCTGCAGCTGAGCCAGGATCACCCAGAGGAATGCTCCTCATACTGTGCATCGGGATGGTACGGTGAAGGGGTTGATGGGCTGGAATAAGGTCTACTTTCCATTCAAATTTCCCTACACACATAACCAGCAATATGAATATGAAACAATCAAGAAGGGAATGTTGATGTGAAATTATATCTGTTTACAGATCAAGAAAGGAGCCCTGGTTATGCAACGTTAAGTGCTCAGCTGCTAACAGAAAGATGGGTGGTTCAAATCCACCCAGTGGCTCTGCAGTAGAAACACCTGGCCTTCTGCTTCATTAAAGAATACAGTCAAGAAAAGTCTATGGGACACTTCTAGTTTGTCACACGGGATCCCTATGAGTCAGAACCAACTCAGTGGCACCCAACAAGAAGGAGGGACCAGGAATGAGGTATAGGACAATAAAGTAGCTTCCTTACCTATTTTGAAGTTCAATCATAGGTTGTAATCTGTTATAATAAAGTTTATATCCACCACAAGATAAGGCTCCAATTAAAAAAGCCTCTCACATAAATGAAACTTAATAATTATTGAATTGTTGAAAGAGTAAAAAGATCTATTTCAAGCAGTTTTTCAACAGCTTTGGAGGAAGGCAGCTTAACATCCATTCTTTCACATGGTATTTTGGTACAGTAAGACCTCATCAGCTTTAGCCATTTCTACATTCCTTTCTCTATTTCTCAGATTTAGTCTATAGCCTGCTTCACTGGTGCTGCCTCTCACCTGTTAGGTTGACTAGCCCTGGCAGAAAATTTTTAAAAATTCAAAGAACATAGATAAGGCCGTCTTTAACAATACCGAAAACAGCTTAAGGAAGTAGGAGGGCTGACCAGACAGTGTCAGGTGGTCTCTTCAGTGCCTGGTTGGGCAGGAGAAGTGTAGAAATATAACCAGCACAGGGATGTCTTACTACAATTGGCTGATCCATTTTCCAATACAAGCCATCTCTGAGATCCTGACAGGATCCTAAAAGCCTCAGGGCTCAACTGCTTCTTCTAACTATAGGGTGTTGACTGGAAAAGTTGTGTGTATCGGTTCTGCAAAATACTAATAGTTTCAGAAAGCCTTGTTTGTTAGTTCACAATGATCACCCTCTGCCCACACTTCCAAAATCTCTCCCCATATCCCCAAAGCTATAGGTCCATGGGCCAGGACTAGGGTCTCAAGATCTCTCCGCACGTGAGGTAACCCTGTCAAAACCAACACTTGTGACATGGGCTCTACTTTTCCACTTAGTGTTTGGCTTTAACCTTGATACTGTAGAGTTTCTGTTCAGGGATCTTATCTAATACCCTTGTAGAACTATGGGCGTGACTTCTCCAAGTCAACTACTCCCTCAAAAACAGAGAAGCTGATCTAGAACTCCACTGACTTGAAGCCCTGACTGCATTGACTATTGCATCGACTGGGCTCCCTAAAGCTCTTGACCTGCTTTGGATTCTGTTTCACACTGTTCCTGATATGCACAGGACTTTTCTTCATTTCTACCCTTGGTCTGTTTCCGAAAGGCAGGCAATTCAAACACATCAGTGGCTCCATGGAGTAAGATGTGGCAGCCTTGTTCTGTAAAGATTTACAGCTTTTGAAACTCTTGGGGTAGTTCTAGTCTGTCCTATAGGGTCTCTATGAGTCAGAATCAAATTGACAGCAGTGTTTTTTTTTTTTTATTCTGGCGGGGGTGGTGGTGGAGGGTGGGCTTTGAAGCCAAATGTCATTTGGTAGATGTCAGGTACAGTTGGTAACATTGGTAGTCCCTGGTGGTTTGAAAAGAGGTTTGAGTTACAATGAAAAAAAAAAACCTCATATGAAATTCTGCCACTTATAAGTACACTGAATATAACAAGTAGGTAAGGACATATAAATAACATGACTGAAGCCTGGGGAGGTTCCTCTCTATGAAGCAAAGGCTCACTCCAACATGGATACAATAAGATGGTGTGGCAGGACCTCTGGCATTGAAGTTACATCAGGTGGCAGACTTCTGTCTTAACAGTCTGGTGGAGCAATACTTCCACACAAGCCTGGAGTGGTAGGACTGTAACATGTCTTCTAAGCTATAGCAACAGCCTCTTAAACGATCTCTCTCTCCAGTATCCTCATTTTATTCTCTTGTTCCTGCTGCCATAGGATGGATGGAGCCCACGACAGCTCTGAGTACACCTAATGATCCTCAAAATCTCTACATGATTGTGGAGTAGAGTGCATGACGCAGATCCCAACTGATCTTTCAATCTTCTCTTCAGTAAGCCTGTTACACTGGCAGATACTCAGCATTCTTGTTGCACCATTTCACCATTATATGTCTGGGCTATAATATTGGGCATTTTATATGTTACACTAGGCCCCTGGGTGGTACAAAGATTTGCACTTGACCTAAAGGTTGGCAGTTCAATCCCACCCAGCACCTCTACAGAAGAAAGGTCTGGAGATCTGCAAAGATTATAGCCAAATATCCCTGTGGAGCACATCTCTTTTCTATATTACATGAGGTCGCTTTGAGTCAGAATCAGTACTACAGCAACTTTTTTTTTTTTTATGCATCACACAGACATATATGTATTTTTGTGGTTAATGAAAAATATACATTGGAAAGAGAATAGAAAAGAAATGAGCAAGTAAAAAAATTTAAAAAAACCCAAAAAACAGAACAACAAGAACAAAAACCTCTTCCCTGTTGAAGTACCCCTAAGAGACAGGCTTTTGAAATAGTCTCATCCTCCTGTTAACTTTGTTAACATTCATGAGGCAGGCAGCCTCAGAGCCCAACTCTTGTAAGAGACACCTGCTGTGACTTATCCTCCTATACCCAGCAAAATAAGCTGTCCTTTCTTGTGAAATTGTCCCTGACAAGATAACAACAGAACTGGCCCTAGATAGCCTCAACCTGCCTCTGGGAGGAGACTTAACATCCTAATGAAGAAAAATTCATCCCTTCTTCCAGCCTGGGGGATCAAAACCTTGTTTAAAGAAAATGCATAATCATCCCCAAGCTCTGAGAGGTCAATCGTGGAGGTCAATCATGAATATTCATGATGAATTTGCATTTCCTTGTCTAGTGGGTTTGTCTACTTTCTGTAAAAGCCCGCCTCCCCAAAGTGCCTGCAAGCACTCTAGAAGGCAACAGCCCCCAGTGCTCCTTTCCTTGTACAATGGAATAAAGGCTTCTCTCTGATCTCCCACCTTGGCCTCTTGCTTATTGGCTGTAACAAGTCACACCGAGCAAAACCTGGGGTTTTTATAGGGCAACATTCATACCTGGTGTCCTATATTTATTGTAGGAACCAAGGACACCTATGTCAACTGTGAAAGAGGGAGGAGGCTGGATTCCAAACCAGGGTGTAGAGAAACTGGGGACTTATCACCGGCCACGCGCACACATGCTAGTCTCTAGAGTCAGTAAAAACAACTGTTAACTCCAAAAAAAGGGCACGTATTTTCAGTTTCAGGTCTTGTACTGACCCTTAACTTGATGGCTAATGTTCAGCTGGCTTTTCAGCTTCTGAAAAGAACAATCTCTCTTCCTAAGGAGTCACTGGCAGGAAGAGGGCTCAAGAGGTAAGCAGGTGCAGCTGAGACATTCTCGTCTGGCTTGTAGCCACAGTGCCAGGTAAGTTCTTTCCAACATTTCCACATTTCCAGTAAGTAACTAACAACAGCAATAACAACAAAACACTCCCAAGCGCAGACTCCACACTGCGCAGTGGCCCTCGAGCAGTGGGAGGAGGCGCAGTGGATGAACAGCATCAGGCCCAAGGGAGCTTTGCTACCAGCAGATCAGTGTCTGGGTTTGCACAAGAGGTGGCTGTGAGGCAATAGCCTGTGTGCCACGGGCTGCTCTTCCTGGGACATCCACCCAAGACCCTAGATGGGGGATGGAAGAGTGTATCCTTCCCTCATCTTTAGAAAGAAAGCAGGACTGAAGTCCTTTCTCAGATGAGGGACCAAATTCCAGTCCCCTAGCAGAAACACTGCTGTGGGATCACTTCTTCCCATTTCTCTCCTACCTCCCTCAGGCTTTTGCAGACTGCCCTCTCCCCTGCAAAAGAGGAACAAAGAAAAAAGATGGTCCTTATCTTGCAGACAATTTAAAATCCCAGAAGATTATTTCTTGCTTATTTTGATATTCAGCATATTTAATATTCCAATGATTCTTCAAAGCTGTATTTACATGGGGTACTTCATCCTCACTCTAATCAACTATTAAAAATAACTGTGAGATCTAAGCCTGTTAATCATGCACTGTTTCTAAAAGCTTGTAGTTCTGTCATTAATGGCATCAGATAACCTGTGATAGTTACTGAGAACATGGTTCTTGGGTGTTTTGAACCATCACTGCACGTGATTCTTATGAACAGTAACTTGGAAACCATTGAAGCTCTGCCCAATCTAATTGAACTATCTCATTCTATTTGTTTAATATGGAATTAAAAGCTTCTTGGCTTAGATGTCTCTGTTTGGCATTAGAAGAAAAAAAAATGCACTTCTTATCTAATCCTCCTTAAAAGTTTTAAAATATTAAATCTAAGGAATAAATGATATGATTCCTCCTGCTTACAAGATAACAGTAAAAGCCTCATATTTAAGTCGTCCAACTCTGTTCCCCACCACCTATGGAAAAAAGAAGAGAAATCATATGGTAGAAGTATGTTAAGAACCAAATTGCTGATTTTTCTGATGAAAAGGATTTAGTTACCTTAGTATTTTTTGGTAACTTCCAGATTATAACATACTGACACGTTTGACTGCATGCCCTATCTTGCTCCTTGTATAAACAGTATTTAAGCCTAGAAAATGAAAAATACCTTGAGAGCCTATATATTATTAGCTTGTACAGCAATGCATCAAGTAGGAATTATTGTTCTATCCATAATGCTGATAAGAAAAATGAGGCTTAGACAGGTAAGTTCCTTCCTATAATTCTCACAGGCAGTAATTATGCTAGGATTTCAACCCAGGCAGCCGTTCCAGAGTCTCTGCTCTAACACCTCAGGACTGCTCTGTGTTCCTTTTGTCTGACTCATCCCCCAAGGTGCCCTCCCTATAAGCCCTTCTACTGCATCTACTCAGGCTTGCTTGTCCTCCTCAGGGGACACACCCTCCACTGGCTCGCCCTGGAAAGAACTGCCACTGTTTCTGTGCATACCCAATCCCCACCTTCACAGACGCTTAAACCCTGTCTTCTTAGACACTCAAAATGTTTAAGCAGTTCTTATACAGCATTTACTATGTACCAGGAATGATTTTAAGTACATTATAAATAGTGTGAGATATCAAAACTAGGAGATAGTTAATATTAGTCTTTCCATTTTATAAGAGAAGAAACCAAAGCACAGAAGATTAAGTATTTTTCTATGGTCATACAGCTGCTAAAGTATAGGAAGAAAGGAGTGTTACATAGTGATGTGTTAGATAAGAGAATAAAGGGGCAGTCAAATCTTGGTCTCAGCCTTTTGGGGCCAGAAACTCTCCACTAATTTTGAGGAAAACAAAGAGGGGTCTCACCCAGATGAGGGAACCCTGTCAGATATGGGCAGATTCCCAAACACCCTGTGTACTAGCTGTCTTCCCTATCAGCCTATAAAGAGTTAAACAAACTAATTCCTGGACCAGTATCTTTGTCTAAGCACTATAAAGAGCTTTCTTTTCCATTTTGAGAGAGTGCTACATTCTTTATGTCTCCTTTCTCCTCTCAGGATCATTCCTCCATCTGGTCTGGCTCCTGCTCCCCCCGGTTCACTAAATTTACCCTCATCAAAGCCAATGATCGTCTCTATTTGTTTCTTTCTCAGGGAGGCCTTCCCTGGTCACCCCACATATAAATACAACCCCCAAAACTCTCTATCACTTTTCCCTGCTTATTTTTCCTCCAGAGCACTCGCATGCATATATATTTTTGGTCCTTTGTTTTAGTTATTGTCTGTCTCCCCCCCTAGAATAAAGGTTGTATGAGGAGGAATTTGTATCCATCTTGTTCACAGCTGACAGTGCCCCACACACAGTAGGTAATCAATATATATTTGTTGAAATAATGAGAGACCAAGTTCTCCGGGAACTCCTAGAAACTTTTCTGACTGCTATTTCTCCTTTCCTTCATGTCCCACTCTGCCTCTATTCACCCACCAGTTGTTAATGTTCACAGGGACTCATTGTCTGTCCTTTCTTTTCGATTCATTTTATGCGTCAGCTGGGCAAGTTTCTTTTAGAGCTCTTTTATGGATCAATAATGTAATGTACATAAGGCATCCAGCTTCTTGTATTATTTGCTCAGCATACAGATTGAAAGAATACAACCCTGATGCACACCTTTCCTGACTTTAAACCAATCAGTATGCCCTTGTTCTGTCCAAACAACTGCCTCTTGATCTATATAAAGGTTCATCATGAGCACAATTAACATTCTTTGCAATGTTATCCATAACTTGTTATGATCCACACAGTTGAATGCCTTTGCATAGTCAATAAAACCCAGGTAAACATCCTTCTGGTATTCTCCATCTGACATCAGCAATGATATCCCTGGTTCCACATTCTCTTCTGAAACCGGCCTGAATTTCTGGCAGTTCCCTGTCAATATACTGCTGCAGCTGTTTTTGAATGATCTTCAGCAAAATTTTGGCATCAGGATTGGAGGAAGACTCATTCACAATCTGCATTATGCAGATGACACAACCTTGCTTGCTGAAAGTGAAGAGGAAGCACTTACTAATGAAGATCAAAGACCACAGTCTTCAGTTTGGATTGCACCTCAACCTAAAGAAAACAAAATCCTCATGACTGGACCAATGAGCAACATCATGATAAATGGAGAAAAGATTGAAGTTGTCAAGGATTTCATTTTACTTGGATCCACAATCAACAGCCATGGAAGCAGCAGTCAAGAAACCAAAAGACTCCTTGCATTGGGTAAATCTGCTGCAAAGGACCTCTTCAAAGTGTTGAAGAGCAAAGATGTCACCCTGAAGACTAACGTGCACCTGACCCAAGCCATGGTATTTTCCAATTGCATCATACGGATGTGAAAGCTGGACAATGAATAAGGAAGACTGAAGAAGAATTGATGTCTTTGAATTGTGGTGTTGGTGAAGAATACTGAATATACCATGGACTGCCAAAAGAACGAACAATCTGCCTTAGAAGAAGTACAACCAGAATGCTCCTTAGAGGCAAGGATGGCGAGACTGTGTCGTACATACTTTGGACATGTTGTCAGGAGGGATGAGTCCCTGGAGAAGGACATCATGCTTGGCAGAGTACAGGGTCAGTGGAAAAAAGGAAGGCCCTCAATGAGGTGGATTGACACAGTGGCTGCAACAATGAGCTCAAGCATAGCAATGCTTGTAAGGATGGCTCAGGACTGAGCAGTGTTTCATCCTATTGTGCGTAGGGTCGCTATGAATCAGAACTGACTCTACGGCACCTAACAACAACAACATATAAGGCATGTATACCAGGCTTTAAAATGGAAAGTGTCTTGGTCATCGAGTGCTGCTATAGCAGAAATATCACAAGTGGATGGCTTTAAAAAGCAGAAATTTATTCCTTAACAGTCGAGTAGGGTAGAAGTCCAAATTCAGGGCATCAACTCTAGCAGAATACTTTTTCTGTCTTCACGTGAGGAAGGTCCTCATCATCAATCTTCCCCTGGACTAGGGGCTTCTCGGTGCAGGGATTCTGGGTCCAAAGGACACACTTTTCTTCTGGCACTACTTTCTTGGTGGTATGAAGTCACCACGTCTCTCTTCTCCCTTCTATATACCAAAAGAGATTGACTTCAAACATAACCTAATCTTGTAGATTGAATCCTGCCTCATTAACATAACTGCTGCTAAACTCATTGCATCAACACCATAGACAGAGGATTTATGACACACAGGGAAATCACATCAGATGAGAAAGTGGTGGAAAATCACACTGCTGGGAATCATGGCCTAGCCAAGTTGACACACATTTTGGGGGAACAGAATTCGAGCCATAGCAGGAGGCTACATACTTTCCTTACAAAATGTAAAAAGCTGTTATACACATTCCACAAGGAGAAAGCTGAAATGCATGTACCTTGAATAACTGTTAGATATGACATTAGGTCTTGCATTCTATTGAGTGTGTCTTCTGGATTTCAGATTACCATGGCTTCCAGGCCCATCATGACGGACCCCACTTGTTTGGTAGAAAATCAGAAAGAGCAGCTGACGGTAAATCCAGAAGCATTAAAGATTCATAACGAAATTTCCCAGCCTGTGGTGTTGGTGGCCATTGTAGGGCTGTATCGTGAAAGAAAATCCTACCTGATGAACTGCCTGGCAGGACAGAAGCATGGTGAGTGTTGTCCCAGGGCAGGAGCCATTAGTTTGGAACCAGTGATAAGGAAGACTGATCATGCCTCCTCTCGGGTCATATTAAGGAAGAGCCAACCTCTTCCCACTGGAAAAAAACAAAACAAACAAAAAAATGCTTCTAATTCTCATCACCAAACTTACAACTTCAAACTTATCTATCCACAAAATCTGAAAAAACAAGAGTTCTTTTCCCCAGTAATAAAGTTGAGTTCTTTCAACCCTATCCAAATATCCACCCCATGAGTTCTCTGCATCCCTCCACTCTCACCTGCCCAGGAACACAGCTCAGGCAATGATACTCTTTCTTTCTTCTACATCACATACATGTGATTCTCCTACATCGCAGGAACATGTGATGTAGGAGAAAGAAAAAGAAGCAGAATCTCTGTATATCTAATATCTTAATAACACTAGCATTTAATTTTTTTTGCCCCATATCATAGAAACTTTGATAAATTGTACCCTCTTACTCTATTTAGTCTTTTGTAATATGTGAAATATAACACATACATAAAAGTTCATAACACATAAGTGCACAATAAAATTAAGAAATATAAATGAACTCCTGTATAATCAATGCTCAGGTCAAGAAGTAAAACATTCTCAATGTGCAAAAGCTCCAATCTTATGCCCTCTCACACCCTCACTAGGAATCACCAATATTTTAGTTTTCATGGGATTTCATCTCTTGATTTTTAAAGATGGTTTTAAAATCTATGCATACATTTCCAAAAAAGCGGTACAGGTTGACTTGCTTGTAAACTTTATTTAAATGGAATTATATTGTATTCATTCTTTTGTGTCTTGCTTTCTGGCTCATCAAGAAGTTTATCAGACTCAGTTTATTGTATGTATCTGCAATTTATTTATTTGTACTAAATTTATAGTATGCCGTTGTCTGAAGACACCACAATTTATCCATTTATTGTGGATGAACATTTTATTATATTCAGTTTTTATCTTTTATGAATAAGGTTGCCATGAATTGTTTTTTCTACTTATAACTGTTGCTCATATTCACAAACCACTTGTGTATAAATTCCTAGAACTGGATTTGCTGGATCAGAGAATATGCGTGTCTGCAGTCATTATAGATAATATCAAACACATTTTCAAAATTTTCATGCAATTTACATGCTTATTTGTAGTAACTGAGAATTCTCTCCAACCTTACAAAAATTTGCTACTGTAGGACTTTTAAACTTTTGCTGATCTTGTTACTGTATAAAACCAAAAACTAAAGCAGTTGCTGTCCAATCAGTCCCAACTCATAGCAATCCCATGTGTGCCAGAGTAGAATTGTGCTCCACAGGGTTTTCAATGGCTGATATTTTCGAGGAAAATTGCCAACCCTTTCTTCCAAGGTGCCTCTGGGTGGACTCAAATCCTTTGGTTAGCAGCCTAGCTCTTAACCGCCAGTTTGCTTCACTATAAGGGAGGTTGAGTACCCTTTCAAACACGTCTTTGTCTATTATATTTCCTATTTTTTGAAGTCTTTTTTTCCTAGTGGACTGTATCCTTTGGCTGTTATTGATTTTTAGAGAATTGCCCATGATCTGTCCATGAAGGCCTTGTAGACATTTTTTTTTCTATTTTTCTAATACGTTGCTTCTTCTCAGTACCACTAGGGATTGAAATTCAGTCCACTAAACTCTCAGCACCACCATGCTTATCTCTCTGTCTCTGTCTATCTGTTTCTCTTCCTCCCTCTCTTCATCCCTTCCTTTCTCCTTATCTCTTTTTGTCCCTCTCATTTTCCCTGTCTCCTTCTTTCCTTTCTCCATTTCCCCTTCTTGTTTCCCAATCTCCCACTTGGCTTCTAAGGAAACAATTTGTCTTTGTTTTTATTTTAGGGGAGTTCTTGGCCAACAATAAGGAAAGGAGGAACACTTTTCCTTGCCTGACCCAAATAAATTCATAGGGATTTTTCTGATGGAGTGCAGCTCAGAACCTCAGGAGACAGATTTCAACAACATTTATTTTCTACTGAAGATAACATCAAGCAATCACCAGGTGATTTCCCAGCACTCTGCTGAGGAAGTCCCTGACCTCAAGACGTTGTAAAATTTCTGACTTGTGACTCTACCACCCCACCTATATCACGGGAAGAACAGAAAGATATTCACTCCCAGTCAATGTCCATGAGCAGGATCAGGTCACTATTTCTGTCTTCTTGGCAGTGACTTGCTCTGTTTATTTTATACCCCCGATGACTAAGAGTATGACCTTCAATTACACCTTGCCCTTCGTCATGTGGGCCCTGGAGCAGGGCTTACTCTATATCAATTAGCAAACAAGAAAATTTATCACGATGTAGAAGAGTGCAAAGGAGCCCTGGTGGTTAAATGCTTGACTGCTAACCAAAAGGTGGGTGGTTTGAACCCACCAGCCATTCCATAGGAGAAAGACGTGGCAGTCTGCTTCTGTAAAGATTTATGGGGTGGTTCTATTCTATCCTATACAGTTGCTGTGAGTAGGCAATGGGAAATGGGTTTAGGAGAGTGCAGTCTAGTCCATGCTTTTATTTTCACCCCTTGGAGAAAACACAGGGTGAAGGAATAGGATGGCCTGAGCCATGCTAAACCATATTCCCCTAGGTATTTCATCATGACCAATTCTTGTCTTTGTTAAAGGAAGCATTGCAAATGGCAGGTGGTCAAAATTTTATACTCTTTAAGAGGATATATCATCCACAGGCATAACCCTAAAATCCTATCACCCTGTGGGTTTAAAGCATTGGAAAGAAAATTTGGCAGGTCTGAAAAGTCTTTACTGCTTTCCCCTCTGTTATATCCCCCTCTTGAAGCAATGAACACAGAACTCATCATTTTTCTTGAAGAGGAGAGAGGAAAATACAGGGAGAATAGAGAGGATTAAATCCAACAGATGACTTGCTCAAAGAGTAATGAAAGTATTTAATGGAGAGACCATTTACAAGAGCATAAATAGGGCAATGGGACCAATGAGGGATGGACAAGCACATAGACAGTGGTAATAGCAATAGCAGTGTAGCCATTATTATCTCTAAGACTGAAGTGTTAAGCAGAGAGTGGACAGCAGAATGTGGCAGGATGAGTTATTGGATGAGACTGAGTGAAAGGAGCTGTGACCTGAGGTAGAGGAACAGAGCCACAGGAATATTGCGTTCCAGCAGGATGGGGCATGAGAAAGCATATGCCTGCTTTTTGCTCTCCTGCAGTAGGTCCCGCTGGTTAAGCTCTACCAGAAGCCAGAGGCCAAGGGAGCCCTAGTGATAGACGACATAAAGGACCATGACCCGGGGCACAGATGAGGGTACAGAGCAGAAAAGAGTTAATCTGATAAGGGGAAAAGAGAGGTGAACAAAGACAACTAGTACATCAAAAATCTTATCTGTCATGCTGGAAATTATAATACTTTCTCACTAGGTTATGAAAGCTTGGCATGCTCTGACTCCTCCCTCTTCACTTCCTGTCACATCCTTTTCTTCTCTAGTTTGAGAAATCCTTTTATTCATTTTTCTACTACTTTCCCCCTAGTTGGCCACCTCATTACATCAGACTGTTGATCTGTGTACAGGGTCAGTGTAGCCCACAAAGAAACAGACTGGGAGTCAGGAGGCCTGTGTTAAGTTCAAGCTGTATGTTTAAGTAGCTGTGCTAACCAGTGGCAGTTCTGGGTTTCATTTTCATCATTCACAAAATGAGTGATTTAGACAAAATAATCACTGGACTTGTTCCCAGCTCTAAAATTCTAGAAGCCTCCTCACGCTTCTAGGATCTCAATTCCTAGTTACTCTTGTATTTTAATGGAAACCCTGGTGGTGTAGTGGTTAAGTGCTACGGCTGCTAACCAAAAGGTTGGCAGTTTAAATCCTCCAGGTGTGTCTTGGAAAGTCTACGGGGCAGCTCTACTCTGTCCTATAGGGTCGCTATGAATCGGAATTGACTCGAAGGCACTGGGTTTTGGTTCTTTTATTTTAATACTGCAGTGATTTTCATAAATTCTTCTTAATTTTTGATCATCCATCTCAAACTCTTAACTGACCTTCACTGTCTAACCAATCAGATCTCCTTGATTATGCATTCAGGCCCCCAAATCAAGAATTCCTCAACTATATTTCAGGCTCAGTTCTCACTACTCTCTGTTGGAACCTTGTCTCAGCAGAACTGGACTTGAGAAACTGCTCAGTGTTGTCCCTTACCATGTCAGGTTCTCCTCCAGTTCAGTGGTATTCTCTCAACATGAGACCAAATAAGGAAAAGGAAGCTCTACATAATGATAATCCAGAACAGAGTTCTCCTCTCAGCTCTCTCTCTAATTCCATGCATACATTTCATGTTTTTTCATTCCTCTTGAGCATCAGATGGAAAGACATGGATTAATAGAACAAAACCAAACCCTCTGCCATCAAGTCAACTCCGACTCACAGCGGCCCTATAGGACAGAGAAGAACTACCCCATAGGGGTTCCAAGGCTGTAATGTTTATGGACGCGGACTACCACGTCTTTCTCCTGTGGATGGCTGGTGGGTCGAACTTTTGACCTTTCATGTAGCAGCTAGTATTTAATAAGTGCACTACCAGGGCTCCTCAGTTTAATAGAGTTTCCATGAATTCTGTAATATGATGTGGTTTAAGTCTTTCAAGGAATAAGGTGAGCAGAGGACACAGAGTGTTTCTTGAAAAGGGACTTAATATATATAATAGTTTGATAAGTTTTCTTTGCTGAAATGGAAGAAACACCTCTCCCTGCCAGGCCCTTGCCATACTACAATTTTAATCCCTGTAGCTCCTGGGCAGTCTGGGCTATCTGCTATGACTGATGTTGCTTTCCTTTCTTCCCTGCAGGCTTCTGTCTGGGCTCCATGGGGGGGCCTGAAACCAAGGGCATCTGGACGTGGTATGTACCTCACCCTTCCAAACCCAAGCACACCCTGGTCCTTCTGACACTGAGGGACTGGGTGATATGGAAAAGGTAAGACAGACAGTCATGGAAGTCGTCCTTGCTCTTGATTTCCTACTTACCTTTTAATTTGCCACATTAATTCAACTTTTGTGACATGTTCTTATAATAAAATTAGGGATAATTAGGTTAAATTTTATTTCCTTAAACTTATTTCTTTGTATGCTCAAATATTATCGGTATATAATATACCAATATTGGTATATAATATAGATCTTCTTTTGTTTAACACTGGGATGAATAAAAATATTAATAAATACTTTATGAGCAGTTGAATTTCAGGGCTCTGTGCTAAGCATTTTGGAAACCATGGTGGCGTAGTGGTTAAGTGCTACGGCTGCTAACCAGGAGGTCAGCAGTTAGAATCCTCCAGGCGCTCCTTGGAAACTCTATGGGGCAGTTCTACTCCATTCTATAGGGTCGCTGTGAGTCGGAATTGGCTCAACGGCAGTGGGTTTTGTTTTGGTTTGGTGGTGCTAAGTGTTATAGATATAGAGTGAATAAGGAAAAGGCCCAGAGCCTGGTTGGAGACTCAACATGTGCAAAGTGTGATTAGCATCAGTTGTCATGAATCCTTGGGAAGTGAGCACCTAACCCAGACTTAAGGGTTAGGGGAAGCTATGACTCATGGGATCCTTGGGAGCTACCAGTTAAAGAATGTGGAGCTGATGATGATGGTTGGAGGTAGGAACCATGAGATTAGGGTTTCAGTGAAGTAATCTATTTAAACAACCTTCAGAAAAGCTTCAACCACATGAGGAATATTCATAACACTTTTGGTCTAAGTCTCTGGGCTTTGGAGATTAATTCTCCACTAGCTTCTCTATAAAACCATGAGCTTGACCCACCAAAAACATTGTAAATGGGATAATTTTAGGCAGTTTGTCTTTATAATATTATGTGCAATGGATCATTTCTCCTTACTTAATTTCTCCTTATTCATTACCATGAGTCTAAATTGAAAGTAACATTAGTAGATCATGGTTTTCATGACTGCCCAAAATATCAACAACAACAGCTAAAAACATGGGAAGAGTTTACCCTGAATCTTGTTTCCAGGCTTAGCTTCCACTCTGACACAGGTATCCCTGCTTCAGTCAAATGGAATGACTCGAGGATACTTCTGAATGACACGTGTGTCTAACATTTCTGACATGATTTGTGTTGGTTTTGACACCGGTATGATCCCTTTACCTCTACAAGTTCATATTCTATCAATTCTTAAAAGATTATTTGCAGTCTATTGAGCTATTTGCTTATTGCAGTCTATTGAGATCCTACCCCAGTCAGATGTATGTCTTCTCACTTACTGACTACCTCATTATCCGACATTTCCCATTTACCACCATGGTAAAACATCTACTATCTGACTATTTTGCACATTAACAATGTACATCTGGCAATAATGAATGCTGAGGTGTGAGGTAAGAGTAATGCTGGCCGTGATGGTTATCTGTCAACTTGGCTGGGCCATGATTCTCAGTGGTTTGGCAGTCATGTAATGATGTATTTTTTTGTTTTCTGGGTAATGATATTGTCATCCTCCATTTTGTGATCTGATATGGCCATCTTCCATTACTGCATAGTGCCAGTT
Source organism: Loxodonta africana (assembly GCF_030014295.1). NCBI lineage: Eukaryota > Metazoa > Chordata > Mammalia > Proboscidea > Elephantidae > Loxodonta > Loxodonta africana. Next base: position 135,380,757 of record NC_087344.1, read on the forward strand.
TGGTATAATGACCTGGCCTTTGGAACCTAACCATGTCAGTAAGTGAGGAAAGGGTGTAGTCATTTCTTGCTCTGAATCCACAGAGTTCTTATTCCTATTTATTGGCCTTATTCCTTTTTATTTTACACTGTAACTATTGGGCCACTCCTGACAGAGTATAATCTTGGTTGCATTTATACCTTTACCTCCAGAAAGTCGTCTTCTCGAGGTTAGGAACACCCATATAGGAATTTGTATTCATAAAACCAAAGAATGTGTCCAGAGTCTATGGAAGCCCAGTGAATGGTTGTTCAATTAAATGGAATAACATTCTGTCCTTAATATAGCCCTCAGCCAATTAAAAAAAAAATTGTCCACCTTTTACTGAACACTTCCTTTCATATAAACTATGCATTAAACATTTTACACATCTTGACAGTGTCATTCACTTAGTTTAAAAACTAAAGAACCTGAAGCTTTGAGAGGGATCAGTGTAAATACAAAATATGAGGTTTGAATTTAATATTATTTTTAAAACATAGATTATATTTCCTATTCAGCTATAGAACAGCTGAAGTCATGAATGCACAAATCAAATGAATGAATGAAGAGCAGACTTCTATGCTTCTGGCTCTAATGTGCTGTCTAGGCTGACGCTAAGAAGGACTCGTGGATCTTTGCACTGATTGTGCTTCTGAGCAGCACCTTTATCCACAACAGTTTGTCCGCCATCAACCACCGGGATCGGGAACAGCTATAGTATCCTTCCACAAATTCAACCGCCATGTCCACTGAGCTTCCGGGAATGGCAACTGAAACTATTTCTTTTTTCTTGGGACTCAGTTGTCAGGAGCGAGGAGGAGGGAAAACAGGGCAAAATAGAATGTTTATAAAATTTATTTCCAAGTGAGATCTGGGAATTGTGGTGTTGAATACTACTCCTTCCTTAGCTACGTTCCCAGCTATGTGACTGAACTAACGGAGCTAATCCGGGCACAATCCTCCTCCAGGTCTGATGAAGTAGAGGGTTCCACTAAGTTTGTGAGTTTCTTTCCAGACTTTGTTCGGGCTGTTGGCGATTTCAGCCTGGAGCTGAAGTTAGGTGAATGCCCTATCACCGAAGATAAGTACCTGGAGAATGCCTTGAAGTTGAATCCAGGTATCAGTGCATGGCTTGGGTGGTGGAAGGTTAAGTAGGGTGTGACACATAGCAAGTGAGCCCTGTCACTCAGAATTTGAAGTCAGTATATATTTGAGACTGGATTGAGGCCCAGGAAAATGGTGATTGAGAGGAGGGTATGATTTTAGTGGGTTATAATTACCTGAAAATATCCAGTGGCCAGAGTTTAAATTCATTGTGGAAATTTAGGGCCCAATGGTAGACCAAATGATTTCAGAGCAATTGATACCGTGAAAAAAATTATTTTTCAGATTACAATCAGTGCTATAACTTCTTAAGGCCCACATACCTGTGTTCCTTATTAAGCTCTCCTTCTGCTTTGAAAAAAAGAGTCCATGAAATTGGATGTTGTTAAACACAGAATCACAATGAAATCAACTGACTTAACTTTTAAAATATATTTCATATGGTATATGTTACTGAAGGAGCCCTAGTGGGGCAGGAGGCATTTCTACTCTGTTGCATGGGATTGCTATTAGTCTAAGTCAACTCAAGGGCACACAACAACAACAGCAACATATTTTTACTAACCTTGATAGTTACATACCTCAGAGAAAGATATTTATACAGTGAAACCTGTGAGAGCTAGAATGTGGCAGGACTGCCTTGTTTTTCCAGATCTTGCAAGTTTTCTGCCTTTGACAGGGTGCAATCTTACCGCTTTTCTATTGTTCGTTTTAGTGGAAAATACTTGAGTTTTCTTTCTCTCACAGGTTTCCGCTTTACACAGATTCTGGCTTTTGAAGACTTTGTTTTATATAAAAGTCAGAAAAAAAATTGAGATATCCTTTCAGAAAGACTGTCAAATCCTTTATCTTTTTCATAATATCACATACATCATTCTACATCCTTACATAATAAGTTATCATTTTAATATTATGAACTCGTTACATGGATTATAGTTAGGAGGGTGGCTAGCTGATAACATTAGAAGGAATATCCATTTTCATTTCTTCATTTCTTCAACAAACACTTATTAAAGGGCTGATATCTGCCACAGTATCTCTCTGCAAGACATGGTCAAGTCCTGTATAATGTGATGTAGAGAAGTTGTGAGGTTTCCAAATTACATATAGGTTAACCCTACTCCTTGAAGACTTTTGCAAAAAGAATACCTAAAAGTATTTATGGTGTGTATATTTTGGGGCTCCGATTCTAACCTTTTCTTTACTGCCCTGGGTATCACCTCTCCTCAGTATTTTCCTAGCCACATCTTACCCTTATATCAATCATTACTTTCTTTTTGAGCCCACATTTTATTTCTGACACAAGGGCAGTAAGATCAGAAAACACTTCTGATCAGTACTTTTTATGTGTCAGTCATTCAATAAACATTTATTAAATACTTATTCTACTGAACTCCGTACACAGTCTGAGGAAACCAAACATAAGTTTGTTCACTTGGAATAGATTCTGCCATTTCCTCTTCAGAACTGCTTCCTTGGCTCTTTGCTTTACCTACAAATGGATTTTCTTTTTTTTTTTTTTTTGCTTTGAGTAGATTGGCTCAAGGTTGATTTGCATGATTGGACAAAAGGAGATTTAAAGACGGAGAGTGCACTGATGCAAAGATTCCTGGAAATAAAATTCGACAGATACCTTTCCTGAAGGCTGCCCCTTGATCGATTGCTCTTTTTCTAATTTAGCAGATAATGAACTCCAAATCTTAAAATCCAACCCATGTAGAGAGTGTTTCAGGCATCTCTTCCCAAAACTGAAGTGCTTTGTCTTTGACCGGCCTACCAGTGACAAAAATCTTAGTCTGTGTTGAAGAAGTGCCGGAAGATAAACTGGAGTGTAATTTTCAGGTGCAAGGAAAAAAAGTCAGTTCCTATATCTTCACCTATGCAAAGACCAAGGGCCTGAGATGTGGAATCGTTGTCACTGGAAACCATGAGTCACCTTTGCCCCAAAGCATGTCTCTCTGTGGATCAGCATGTGTGCTGAAGCCTTGATTGTTCTGTGGGTTTCTCTAATTCTGTCTGCATTTGTATGTGAATGTGGAGAAGCAGACGCTCATGCCACACATAGTGGTTTATTGAGGACAAATGTATCTCAAGAAAATAATCCACTAATCATATAGACACAAACTGCTGTTAAGGAGGGAAGGTCTGTGTTGTGTAGACCAGTCCTATGGGATACAAGTGACTCATAGGGTAGAAAAGATACTTTGTAAAATTACACAAGTCAGAAAATACATAGCAGGCCATGAGTCCCTGCAATTCCATTGAGATTTTGAAAAACAATGTTAAATATAATCTATCTACAGGGCCATCTTCACAAGCATGTGACCTGTGCAGTTGTGCAGTGTCTGTGCTGAGATGTGTCCATACTTGGTTTAATGCTTTGTGTTGCCAACTTGAATTTTTTTTTTTTTCACAAAAACCTTTGTTTTCTTTTGGAACTGACTCCACAAATTATATAATTACTTTGGCTAGCTAATAAATACTTTTTATTTTATTTAAATAGGAAAATATTTTTTCCAGGAAACTGAAAAAGATACTGTGATGAATAATGCAATTTTACATAGTAATGAAATGGAGAGTCATAAAAGAAAGAATAAATAGGGGAAAAACTGATGTTACTTTAAGGAAATGGATTCACCCAAAAGGAAAAGAAGGAACAGAAAAAGGAAGAAAAGTTCACGTTGAATTTCAATGTTGACCACCAAAGTATTTTAAAGAGCAAGTGAGAACTTGATATTTTCCCCTAAATTTGTTAATTTTCTGGCTTACCCAGGGCTGGGAATTCTAGTGGAGACCCGTGTGGGTGCTGTCAACAGCGGAGCAGTGCCTTCTTTGGAGAATGCAGTGACAATGTTGACCCACTATGAGAACTTGGTGGCCGTGCAGAAGGCAGCCGATCACTACAGCAAGCAGATGGCCCAGCACGTGAGCTCCGCACAGACACACTACAGGAGCTGCTGGACGTGCACATGGCCTGCGAGAAGGAAGCCATTGCACTCTTCATGGAGCACTCCTTCAAGAATGAAAATCAGGAGTTCTAGAAACAGCTCCTGGTACTTGTCTTAGCACTTATCCTTCCTGATTCCTGTCACCCCTTTGATCCCATGCCTCATGACTTTCGTGTAGTAGGAGGAGCCTACATTGCAGAGAGTGACAGGGATCTACAGGGGTGCCATTCACTTTTGTTTTCTAAAAGATGTGTACTTCATTTCTTATTTCTGTACACCAGATTTGTTATGAACTTAGCATTCACACTTATCAGCTCATGGTTTTTTATTTCAGAAGTTCAGCTCAGAGAGTATGGGGTCTCTGCTCAGGGTATCACAAGCTAAAATAAAGGTGTCATCTGTGCTTTGTTCTCAACTGGAGCCTCTGGGGTACCCCACTTTACCTTCATGCCAACGATGATCCATCAAATCTTTCTCTTGTCTTGAATCTCTCTGGCTTTCTTTTCTGACAACAGCTAGAAAACTCTGCTCTTAAAAATCAAAAGCCCATTGCCATCTAGGCGATTCTGACTCACAGCAACCGTATAGAACAGAGTAGAACTGCCTGATAAGGTTTCCAAGGAGCAGCTGGTGGATTTGAACTGCCAACATTTTAGTTAGCACCTGAGCTCTTAATCACACTCAAATCCTGATTGACAGAATTCACGAATGGTTCCAAAGTCTGCTCAGAGTGCATTTAAGTCATTGCCATGTGAGTTGCTTTCTCATGTTTACATTTTCATCCACTGCATTGTTAAAAAAAAAAAAAAAAAAAGTTGCCTTCGAGTCAGTTCTGACTCATAGTGACCGTATAGTTTGCCATTGTTGGATCACTGTTAACCACACTATACAGCTAAAGAAACCGTAGAGTTCATGTCGTCCACTCCCACCATTTATATATGTTGAATTTGACCGATATCTAACAAATCTCCTGGCTCCACTCTGAGGCTGTCAGACTGCTTCTTCCAAGAGAACCACAGTCGGACCATCCTCTCTAACAGCTTCTTTCTATGGCGTTTCTCTACATTTTCCTGCAGTTCACCATACAGGAAAAGAAGGAAGACTTTGTGCAGCAGAATGAAGAAGCATCTGAGAAATACTGTCAGGCTGAGCTTAATCAGCTTTTAGAGCCCCCGATGGAAAGTATTTCGAGAGGAACTTTCTCTGTTCCTGGAGGACACAGTCTCTACTTAGACCTAAAAAAAAACGTTGAACAGGACTATGAACGAGTGCCCAGGAAAGGAGTTAAAGTGAGGAATAAGGCAGAGGAGGGAAGGTCAGCAGAGTTGAGGCAGGAGGCCTTTGTCCTACTGGAAATCTCAGACCACAGCACCAGCAGTGGGGAGAAAGCATAGCATGGTGATTTCTAGACATTTTTAGTTTTATATCCACAATTAATTAGAAACTCTTGAAGAAACCACATATATTTATCTCCAAAGAAAGGAATTAGAATCAAGAATCCAGATGACATGAAACACTTCGTTTTTCAAACAATGCGATTATTTTGTGCTAAGCGCCAAAAACCAAACCAGCTGCCATCAGGTGGATCCAGCTTGTGGCGACCCCGTGTGGGTCAGAGGAGAGCTGCTCCGTAGGGTCTTCAACAGCTGTGATCTTTCAGAAGCACATCACCAGGCCTTTCTTCTGAGCCACCTCTGGGTGGGTTTGAACCACCAATCTTTTGGTTAGTAGTTGAGTGCTTAACTGTTTGTGCCACCCAGGGACTGCACACTAAGTATGGGAGATATAATATTAAAGAAATGATCATTGTTCTCAAGAAGCTCATGATCATTTTGAGACAGAGAAATAAATAGTCAGTTGGGTCTGGTGTGGTAGGGGTCATCATAATGTTATGCACAGATAGTAACAAGGATGATGATGAGGATTATAATGGCTAGCACGTACCGAGCACTCATTTCTTAGACCAGGCATGGTCTTGGAGGTTTTGTTGGATTATAACTTAATCCTCAGAATTATATTATTCTCACTTTATGTGTACATCTACATATATATACACACACACATATATAAAATACATGTACCATAATATAATATACACTGTATAAAGACCTGGCGATCTGTTTCCGTAAAGATTACAGCTTAGAAAATCTTATGGCGGGACAGTTCTACTCTGTCACATGGGGTCGCTGTGAGTCAGAATCGACTCAAGGACACCTAACAACAACAACATAATCATAGTGTCACTACTACGATCCACGTTATACAGTTGAGAAATATGATATACAGAGAAGTTTTTAAGTTGCTGAATGTCACACAGAAAGCAAGTGATAGAGCTAGTAGGGCAGCTCAGTGTACTTGGCATCTATTCCAAACTGGGAATGCATCCTAGGAAAGCCCCCTGCAAGAAGAGATAGGTGATACAAGTTGAAGTATTGACAGACATTATCCTAGTTAAGAAAGTATAAAACAGCATCCAAGCAGAAGAAAAAGAATGTGCAAATATGTGAAAACAGCATATGTTATGTGTTTGTAGAACTGCGTACTGCAGGAGCACACAAGGCTGGTTGGCTCTTACCTGGGTGGGTGGTGGGCAGCATCACTGGTGGAGGAGGCTGGAGATTTAGGAAGAAGGCTGTGATGGAGGGTTTTTCATGTCCTCCAAATGAGCTTAGAATTTATACTGTGGTCGCAGAAAGAAAGAAAGTTCTGGGGGATCCTAAGCAAGTTTTAAACTACTTATGGTCAGATTTGAGGTTTTATGGAACACAAATTCCCCATTAAGAAACTAGATCTCTGCTGCCTGCCATGTCTTTGATCCTTCTTGTTTCTCAGGCAAGTGAGGTCCTCAACACATTCCCACTGCCAGAAGGCAATAGAGGACTCCATCTTGCAGTCAGCCAGAGCCCTCACAGCTGGAGAGAAGGCCATAGCATGTATAGGGGCAGTGCTCAGCCCACAGCCAGGTGGGAAGGCTCCTGCAGTGCCCTCTGGGGGACCTGAGAGGAAGATCTTCTGAAACAACGAGCTTCCTCTCTCCTATGGAATACACAGTCTGCTGAGTCTGAAAATAACAAGAGGGAGTTGTGGTTGTATGTCCAGCCAGATAAGTAGGGTGTATCCCATCTCATTCTGAAGAGTATCTTTGATGGTATAGATACGGGGGTAGTTCAGAGAGTTGGACTCTCCCTTTTTCAAAGTCAGTTTGATCTCTGAGCACAAGAGGGTAGAGCTCAGGCCTGACCTGTTGTTTTCTTCCCTCTCTACAACATTTGTGGAACAGTGGAGCGGGCCAAGCTGGAGGCAGTTGAGAAGGAAATGAGCACTGAAACAGGAAGAGAAGGAGCTACAACAAAAGATGGAGGCTCTAGAGAGGAGCTTCATAGAAAACATGGAACAATTGAAAGAGAAAATGAAGTGAGACATAGAAAACATTCTGAGAGAGCAGAAAATGATGCTGGAGCATGAACAATGGACAATGCCATGGTACCTAAAGAAGGGAAGGTCAAAATTTGAAGCAAAAACATGGTCTCAGAGGGAAACACATAAGGCATTTGGTTTACTAAAACATGAAATTCATCTGAATCCTACTGAAGTCCTTAAATCCCCAAGTCTCCAGCAACTCATTTAGTGTTAGGCTCTGGAGAAGGCAAATAACATCCCCCAGAGCATGGGCTGCCATTTGTTGTGATTATAGAGTAATATCACTGTGCTCCTGTTGAATGTGACCTTAGTCCTATAGTCCTTAGGATTCCTGGTACAACATCAAACCATCAAAGAGACCTGAAATAGATCCATCAGGCCTTGAAAGGTTAGATTTGGCTTGATATGAAATAAAGTGTGCAAAAGCTCTGATACTTGCTATATTTGTTTCCAAATCTCCCTGAGTCACCCTGTACAACTGTTGTCATGACATGGATGCTGAAAAGCAGTTTTCTGTACAAGGTCAGCAGTTCCCATCATTTGTCAGATGTGTGTGACCATGCTCCCTCAGTTGGAAGTGAGAATTAATTCTCATCAAAGGTACATTCCCTCAAAAAGGGCATCCTATGGGCTGGAAAGCATTATAACTTAGCCATAATGCTCCCCACTCTCAGTGAGATGGTGGTGAGGGAATTTTAGGAAGGTTGCAACCATGGACACTATCAATATACAGGTTCAAACGTGTGAAGAGACTGGCATAACTCATCCAAGAGCTCTCTAAGGTGGTAGGGGAATAGACACATGCTTAAACGAAATTTTTAAATGCGAAACCATGACTCTTGATAATTGTGTTTTTTAAAAGATACTCTTTTCCCTTTATAGGTCCCAGAAGACCTGCTTAGAGAAGGTTTTTGAAAATAAATCTGAGGAATTAAATAAAGAGGTACATCAACTAAAAGAAGAGATTGAAACAAGTTATCAACAAACGCTCAGTATTTTTAAAGATCGTTGGGGAAACTGGCAAAATGTTTACAGCAGCACTAATTGGTGCTGGTTTTCCTAGACTCCTCAGGGCAGGGATGGCACTTAGCTCACATATTAGATAGGTTGAAATTCCTTTTAGAGAAATTATAAAATGAGGCTTCTTTTTTTTTTTAATTTTTATTGTGCTTTAAGTGGAAGTTTACAGATCAAGTCAGTCTCTCATACAAAAATTTATATACACCTTGCTATATACTCCTAGTTGCTCTCCCCCCAAAAAGACAGCACACTTCTTCACGCCACCCTCTATTTTCTGACAGCTTCTGTCCCCCTCTGACTTCTCATCTCCTCTCCAGAGAGGAGCTGCCCACATAGTCTCATGTGTCTGCTTGACCCAAGAAGCTCACTCCTCACTAGTATCATTTTCTATCCCATAGTCCAGTCCAATCCCTCTCTGAAGAATTGGCTTTGAAAATGGTTCCTGTCTTGGGCTAACAGAAGGTCTGGGGACCATGACCTCCGGGGTCCTTCTAGACTCAGTCAGAAAGTTAAGTCTGGTATTTTTATGAGAATTTGGGGTCTGCATCCCACTGGTCTCCTGCTCCCTCAGGGGTTCTCTGTTTCGTTCCCTACCGGGCACCATCTAGTTCTTCTGGTCTCAAGCTGATGTAGTCTCTGGTTTATGTGGCCCGTTCTGTCTCTTGGGCTCATAATTACCTTGTGTCCTTGGTGTTCTTCATTCTCCTTTGCTCCAGGTGGGTTGAGACCAATTGATGCATCTTAGATGGCCACTTGCTAGCGTTTAAGACCCCACATGCCATGTCCAAAGTGAGATGCAGAATGTTTTCTTAATAGATTTTATTATGCCAATTGACCTAGATGTCTCCTGAAACCATAGCCCGCAAACCCCCGTCCCTGCTACGCTGGCCTTTGGAGCTTTCGGTTTATTCAGGAAACTTCTTTGCTTTTGGTTTAGTCCAGTTGTGCTGACCTCACCTGTATTGTGTGTCGTCTTTCCCTTCACCTAAAATAGTTCTGGTCTACTATCTAATTAGTGAATACTCCTCTCCCTCCCTCCCTCCCCTCTCTTGTAACCATCAAAGAATATTTTCTTCTCTGTTTAAACTACTTCTTGAGTTCTTATAATAATGGTTAGAATGAGGCTTCTTTTTGCTAATAGCACAATACGGTGGCTCCTTTTAAATAAATCTATGTCATCCTAGTTTCAGTCTAGAAAAGTTTAGAAGTAAAGATTGCCAAAGTTTGTGTTCTTCAAACTAAATTTTGATTTAATTAATTAAGAAATGGGAAACAAGTTGAAGATAATGAAATTATTCATGGAAAAGATACAGGCAAAGCAAAAACACAAATGGAAAGGTGAGGAAAATATTGGAGTTTATATTACACACATGGAGAAAATTTCTTTAGGCTCCTATGATTTCTTAAAAATCAGTAGTAAAAAAACAACAGAAAAACTAAAAAACCAAACTCTTTGCCACCGAGTCTATTCCAATTCATAACAACACTGTAGGACACAGTAGAACTGCCCCATAGAATTTCCAAGCAATGGCTGGTGGATTTGAACAGCCAATCTTTTGGTTAACAGCTGTAGCTCTTAACCACTGTGCAGCCAGGGCTCCAAAAAGAACAAACCCATTTTAAAAACAGGAAAATATATTGAAAGAAATTAAAGTGTTTAATTTTGCTCATAATAAAGATGTCCAGAGTAAAACTATGAGGTAACCTGTTTCACCTCTAGGGATGGCAAGGAAGAACACTTTAGTCAGGATATTGAGTTGGCAAGTGTTTGGGGAAACAGGCAACGTCTCATATTTGCCTGTGAGAGTGTAAGTCAGTGCAATTATATATGAAAATGTTAAATGTACACATGCCTTTGATTCAGCAAGTCTACATCTAGGAATTTATGTTATAAATACATTCACCCAGTAGAAAATGGCATATGTTCTGGGATATCTGTTGCAGCATTGTTGTAGTGCCAGAAGCCTGAATTAACTCTAAAGTTCTTCTGTAGGTACTACCAATATAAATCATGGGACGTACTTACCAAGGGAGACTCTACAGATGCTAAAGTGAAAAGGGGATTGTACAAGTATGAGAAAATGTCCGAGATTTATCATAACATGAAAAATAAAAAGATGCAGAAAGTGTGTATAGTTGCTTCCACTGAATTTAGAAAATAATGAAGGTGAGCATATGCTGTTAGGTATCTCAGGAAAAATACACCATAAACTATCAGCTGTGGTTAACATTGTGGGTGGACTTTGGTAGCTGATCTGAGGAGTGGGAGGATAACTAATTTTACATTGTGTAGTTTGTGCATTTTACATTTTATACAGTATTAATTTATTACTGACTCCAAAAATAAATAGTTGCTAAAATTAAAACTGCAATAATAATACATGGAATGGGAGCATTTCTGTGACAGAATGAAAGTGTTTAGTGCTACTAGAAATAGGGTAAGTCAGCTCAACTAGAAGACTGCTCATGACAACAAGGATCTGGAGAACATGACACGAGCATACTAACTTTGTCTTCATTGTGGCCTTTCAGTAAGGCCTTGACAACCTAATGCCTAATAAATTTTCAGATATAAAATCTGGGATTTTCCTGGAGTGGCCTTTAAATTCAATCCCTTAAATTACAACATTGGTGAATTAAAAGCAGAATTTGTTTCCAGGGTCTACTTAACTGTTTAGGAATTTCTGTAGAGTGCTCTAGACTGTGCTGCAGCTAAAGGAGCTCCTTGTGACTCCACAAACTGGGCATGTTACCTCCTAACTCTGCGCCTTTTCACACAGTATACAGACATCTTAAAACAACTTTGCTTCCTCAACCTGTATCCTTTACTAATTTCTGTTCCTCCATACCAAAAACCAAACACGTTGCCATCCAGTCGATTCATAGTGACCCTAGAGGACAGTATAGAACTGCCCCATAGGCTTTCCAAGGAGTGGTTGGTGGATTTAAACTGTCAACTTTTTGGTTAGCAGCTGAGCTCTTAAACACTGCACCACCAACATTCTTCTCCATTCCTCCATAAGGAGTCCTCTTTCCTGACTTCCTAAGACTCAATATGGTGTCCCTCTGTGTTGCCATTGTGCTATGATGTCACTTCTACCATAGAAATTTGTATATAATTACAAAAATCGATATTATCTATTTAGAGCTGTCTTTACTTCCACCATTTGATCCCTTGGTCTTCTTCTTCCTCATCTCTTTAGCTCCTAGGACAGAGTCTATTGCACAAAAATCAGATGTTCAAAAAAATGGTTGAATAAACACATGAGATGCCATCTGATAACACCCCAATTTATAGTGCGCTCATTACATTAGCTACTCTCTAGGATTTGAAATATAAAGGACACAGATTTAGAAATTGTGCAGAAGGGACTCAGAGAAGCAGAAAGGACAGGCACTCTCCTCTGAACTTGGTGCCCTATTTTTTCTGAGGTACTGGACACACCATGTGCTCTGTGCTCCTCAACCTTCTTATCCACAAAAATCACTGAGGAACGAAGTCATTGCTTTTGTCCACAGGACAATCATCAAGGTTAAAATAATAAAGAATGTGAAAGAATCATGCATCTCTCATTTTCAGGGTGAGCTCAGGGTGCTTCTGCTAAAATAAAGCCGTGGTTTTTCTCTGAAGATCAATTTCTTACTAAAAATGATACCCTCAAACATGCAGAGTTGTGAAATCTGCACATTGTCCAAAGAGTCATCAGACAGCATCGTGGTGGTCAGTCTTCATTTCTTTCATTTCTCTCAATTGTAAAGGTACAACTCTGCATTTTTGAGGGTTTTGAGACAATGTTTAGTTCCCTCCTGGTTCCGTGCACCCCTCCCCCATCTCGGGGAAAAAAAAAAAAAAATTGGAGTGAGAAGTCCTACAGCTGAGCAGGATCACCCAGAGGAATGCACCTCCTATTGCACATCTAGATGGTATTGTGAAGGGGATGATGGACAGGAATAAGCTCTACTTCCCATTCACATCTCCCTATACACATGGCCAGTGATAGGAATATGAAATAATCAAGAAGGGGAAGTTGATGTGAAATTATAGCTGTTTAGATATCAAGAAAGGAGCCCTGGTGGTGCAATGTTAAGTGTTCAGGTGCTAACTGAAAGATTGGTGGTTCAAATCCACCAAGTGGCTCTGCAGTGGAAAGGCCTGGCCTTCTGCTTTGTAAAGAAAACTGTCAAGAAAACTGAGTTCTACTTTGTCACACGGGATTGCTATGAGTCGGAATCCACTCGATGGCACCCAACAACAGCAGAGATCAAGAAGGCACCAGGAATGAGGTATAGAACAATACAAATGACTTCATTATCTATTTTGAAGTTCAATAATATGTTGTAATCTGTTGTAATAAATAAGGCTCCAAGTAAAAATCCTCTCACATAACTGAAAATAAATAATTATTAAATTTTTGAAAGAATAGATCTATTTCAAGCACTTTTTCAACAGATTTGGAGGATGGTAGCTTATCATCATTTCTTTCACATGGTATTTTGGTACAGTAAGACATCATCAGCTTTAGCCCTTTCTCCATTCCTTTCTCCATTTCCCAGATTTAGACCATAGCCTGCTTCGCTGGTGCTGCCTTCTCACCTGTTCTTGAGGAAACTCGTCAGTTTTGGGAGATGGGATAAGGCAGACAATTCCTTAAAAATTCAAAGAATGTAGACAGCCATGTCTTTAAGAATACCAAAAAGAACTTACGGAAGCAGGAGGGCTGACCAGACAGTGTCAGGTGGTCTCTTCAGTGTCTGGTTGGGGAGGTGCAGTGTAGAAATATAACCAGCACAGGAATATCTCACTACAGTTGGCTGATCCAGGTTCCAATACAAGCCATCTCTGAGATCCTGAAAGGACCCTAAAATTCTCAGGACTCAACTGCTTCTTCTAATTTATAGGGTATTGATTCAAAAGTTGAGTGGATTAATTCCGCAAAATATTCATAGTTTCAGAAAACATTGTTAGTTCACTTTGATCACTCTCTGCTCACACTTCCAGAATCTCTCCCCATATTCCCAAAGCTATAGGTCCATGGGTCAGGACCAGGGTCTCAAGATTTTTCCACATGCGAGTTAACCCTGTCAAAACCAACACTTGGAGAAGATCGTGATTGTGATATGTACTCCACTTTTCCACTTAACATTTGGTGTTAGCCTTGAACCTGTAGAGTTTCTGTTAAGGGATCTTACCTAATACCCTTATAAAACTATGGGCATGACTTCTGCAAGTCATCTGCTCTCTCAAAGACAGGGAAACTGATCTAGAACCCCACTGAGGTTAAGCCCTGATTGCATTGGCTGGGCTCCTTGAAGCTCTTGACCTGCTTTGGATTCTGTTTCACGCTGTTCCTGACACCTGTAGGAGCTCTCTACAGTCTTACCCTTGGTCTTTTCCCTAAAGGTCAGTGATTCAAACCTGCCAGCGTCTCTGCAGAAGAAAGATGTGGCAGTCTCCTTCCGTAAGGAGTTACAGCCTTGGGTACCCTATGGGGGAAGTTTTATTCTGTCCTATAGGGTCGCTATGAGTCTGAATTGACTCTACAGCAGTATTTTTTTTCTTTTTTCTGGGGTTTGTGGGCAAGTTTGAAAGCCAAATATCGTTTGGCAGATGTCAGGTTCATTTGGTAACATTGCTAGTCCCTGGTGGTTTAAAACCAGGTTTGAGTTGCAATGAAAACGGCCTCATATAAATTCTGCCATTTATAAGTACATTGAATATAACAAGCAAGTAAGGACATATAAATAACATGTCTGAAGCCAGGAGGCTCCTGTCTATGAAGCAAAGGCTCACTCCGAGGTGGATGCATTTAGATGGTGTGGCAGGACCTCTGGCTTTGAAGGTTGATCAGGTGGCAAGATTCTATTTGGAGTGGGGAGAAGTGGGACAGCAGGTTCTAATCCTGGATAATTGCATGGGTGGATGAACTAACCGGCTTGTCATATTGTATGTCCTGTTCATACATGAGCATAGGGTCTTGTTTACATCTTCTAACAATCACATAATTTCAACACCACTTACTTCATTATTTCTATTAACCCTTATGCCAATTAGCAAACTATTGTTAATTGGTGCCCAGGTGGCACAGTGGTGAAAAACTTGACTGCTAACCAAAAGGTTGGCAGTTGGAATCCACCAGCCACTCCTTGGAAACCCTATAGTGTAGTTCTACTCTGTCCCATGAGTCTGTCACTGAGTCAGAATCAACTCGAAGGCAAAGGGTTTGAGTTTGTTAATTAAGGAAAAAATGCTACATGTGCTAAATCACCAACTCTTAAGGGGATATTTCCAGATTAGGGAAACCCTGGTGACAGAGTGGTTAAGAGTTCGGCTGCAAACCAAAGGGTCAGCAGTTTGAATCCACCTTGGAAACCCTATGGGGCAGTTCTACTCTGTCGTGTGGTGTTGTTGTGAGTTGGAATTGACTGGATGGCTACAGGTTGTTTTTTTTTTCTACCAGATTAGGACAATTCATATAGTAATTAACCCCATGGGTGTAAATCGGAGTCATTTTGTAATTACACACATCACACTGCTCAGTTGGAAATGTTTTAAATTACCACTTGGGTAAAAGAATAACTTGCCCCAGTTCCACCTGTCATTGTCATAAAGCATTGTTTCCTTCATTTCCCCACCAGGATAAAACACTTTTTTTTGGTCCCTGTAATTATATCCAAAAGGAGCCCTGGTGGTGGAGTATTAAGCACTTGGCTGCTAACTGAAAGGTCATCAGTTCAAACCCACCAGCTGCTCCATGGGAGAAAGATGTGGCAGTCAGTTTCCGTAAAGATTTCCAGGTTTGGAAACCCTATGGGGCAGTTGTATCCTGTCCTGTATGGTCACTATGAGTAGGAATCAACTTGACAGCAATACGTTTTGGGTTTTTGAACTGTATCAGATGAGCCTGGTTTTTGTCCCAACCAAGGGGACCACTACAATCCCTCATTCCAAGCAGTCTGTCCTATCTAACCTGTGTTAATATAAATAAATCAGCTGTGCTCAAACACACACATGTGGCAGAGTTCATATGTAATCATTGCTTATTAAATACTTGTCTAACAAATAATATTTGTTAGACAAGTATTTAATAATAACCAATGAATTGCAATAGCTGATATCTAGTAGAAAATAATTCTTAAAATAAATGATTTTCTTTTTCACAAAAGGGAAATTACTTTATTATTGTGTTTTTCTTCGATTGTAAAATAATTCATAGTCATTGAAAAAATTTACAAAACACAGAAAAATATAAAACCAAAATATAATCTCTAGTCTCATCAATAAGCTAGAGATGTTAATTTTGGAGTATATATCCTTCTAGACTTTCATCTATTCATTATTGATTTTTATGTTTTTTTCATAAATAGAATCAGTTGTTACATACCATGAACTAAATTATTCTCAACCAACATGTCTAAATTTATCTACAGATAATAACTTTAATTCATCTGGAAAGAGGTTGGGAATGTACGGTAGCAAACGAAATTCTTTCATAATGTTGGCGAATTGAAGTCTAACCAACAAAGAAAATCTTCTCCATAACAATATAGAAAAGAAAGAACACTGTTTTATTATTGAATAAGTAGGATCAGGAACAGGCATACACATTCAAGCAGATACTATTCTTTTATACTACAGTATTTTTAGCCAGTATGTAACATGTTTCCTCAGTATCAATAGTATCCTGCTTTCCCATAAGAGAACTTGACAATATAATTTGCAGTTACATCCTCAACTTTTTGGACATTCCCCCATATAGTTCATCCTATGCTTACTTGAGAATTGAGGAAGCCATCTGTTTAGTTAATTGACTTTATCTAAAAGAACAATGAAACCTCTCCCATCTCCCTGACACACAAGCAGTTATAGCCTGGATAGATTTCTAGGTTAAGCTCCTAGAGTGTTAGGGAGCCTGCAGCTTTATTTTCCTGGGTGTCGACATTTCAAAATGGATGGAGCGTAGATCCCTGGAGACATCTCTGGACTATAAAGCTGGTAGTGATTTTATTTAGCCCTGGAGAGAGGTTTTTTTTTTTTTATTAAAACATTCAAAAGTTTAGACGGTGGGGCCAAGATGGCAGAATAGTCAGATGATTCCTGTCATCCCTCTTACAACAAAGACCAGGAAAAACAGGTAAATCAATTATATATGACAACCTAGGAACCCTAGTCATCAAAGACAAAGCTGAAGAATCAGACGGACAGGCTGGTGGAAAGAGAGACAGTTCAAAAGCAGTGTAGGAGTACAGATTGTGAGATTGCCAGAGCCCTGCTAGCTGAGACTGTGCAGCTCACACAGGCTGAGGCAAGTGCAACATCCAAAGAGGAGCTCCACCATATCAGGTGCAGCCAAGAAGCACTGAATCTGCGTGCACCTCCAGAACCAAGTGGGAGCAACACCGGACCTGTGAAAGTTAAGTGCAAGCTTCTAACCTACCATGCAGGGGCAAATAACCCCTCCCCCCAGAGTTTCACAGTGTAGAAGCATTTCCTTTCCCTCATCTATCCCCCTCCCTGCTCTGCTGGGACACCAGTTCCACAGTATTCAACAACGCCATGCCCCCTAAGCCCGGCAACACAGGGCCATCCACTCGCACACCAGTCACGTGGCATTAAAAAACACCATACCCCCTAAGCCGAGAACTCAGGGCTGGTCCGGAGGCCCTGCCCCTTTGCCCACCCACTGGAGTAGGGGGTTCATGGACTTGTAGCACCCTTCATGCCTACCCAGGCCTGTGTGGGCCAATTCAACACGGCACACTCTCCTTAGCATAAAACAGCAGGGAAGACACCTGAAGCCCATTTTCAACTGCAGCAGCCATGGGTGAGCTACAGGTTCATGACATTTGACACTGCCTTGGCCCCTAAGCGGAAACCCTGGTGGCATAGTGGTTAAGTGCTATGGCTGCTAACCAAGAGGTCAGCAGTTTGAATCTGCCAGGTGTTCATTGGAAACTCTATGGTGCAGTTCTACTCTGTCCTATAGGGCCGCTATGAGTCAGAATCGACCCAACTGCACTGGGTTTGGTTTTGGTTTTTGGCCCATAAGCAGGGGTCTCACCCACCCCGACCAGGGTCTTGAGGGCTGGTGGTACCACCCACTCCATCTAGCCACCCATGACAGGGGTCTGAGAATTACTGTTGTCTCCCAGTCCCCCAAGACAACAGCATTGGGTGCTCAAGAACAATACCCCCGCTACATGCTCTAGGGCTTAGGGACACAACTATCACCTATACACCTGGGGCAGCCGTCAGCCCCTTGCTTGCCCACACACAGAGAGCCCTCCACTGCAGCCAGATACCTGTGCCTGTTCCAAACACCCCCACCCCACCCTGCTGGCCTAGGACCATAGGTGAGAATCTGCACCACACACTCAGTGACCAATGGCCTGCATACCTGTGCTGAACCCCTGCAAGAAAAGTGAACAGACTCCTGGGCTCACACACCTAGTAGCCACTCTGAGACAGGATGTGAGAGCCTCAAAGACCGCAACAACGAAAGCACCTCCCACACCCAGCCTACTTGAGGATATCAAAACAAAACAAAACTAAACAAAAAAAAGTCAGGACACACTAAAGAAACAAATGTAAAATAAATAAATATAATAACTTATTGATGCCTCACAGGCAATAGCAAATCACATAAAGAAGCAGGTCAAGATGGCTCCAGTAAGCGACCGAAATAAAGAGCCAAAACACCTTCCAGGGGAAGATAAGTCAATGGAACTACCTGAGAAAGAATTCAAAATACTAATATATGGACCTCTCCAAGAGATCAGGAAGGCGATCTGGCAAAACTCATATCAAGCCAAGCAACACACAGAAAAAGCAATAGAAAAGTTTAGAAAAATAACACAAGAACAAAACAGAATAAACCATAAACTCAAAACAATACTGAGACAGCAACTAGAAATCCAAATGATTAACAATAAAATTTCAGAATTAGACAACTCAATAGAAAGTCATAGGAGCAGAATTGAGACAATGGAAGTCAGAATTAATGAGATTGAAGATAAAGCCATTGACAACAATTTATTTGAGGAAAAATCAGAAAAAAGAATTTAAAAAAAAAAAAGAAGAAGGAGAAGAAAGCCTAAGAATTCTGTGGAATACTATCAAGAAGAAAAACCTATGAGTGACCAGAGTACCAGGATGGTGGGGGGTTGGGGGAGAGAGAACAGAATTGTTGAAGATTTGCTGGCAGAAAATTTCCCTGATATCATGAAAGACAAGACGATATCTATCCAAGAAGCATGATGAACCCCATACAGGGTAGACCCCACAAAAAAGTCACCAAGTTGTATCTTAATCAAACTTGCCAAAACCAAAGACAAAAATAGAATCTTGAGAATAGCTAGGGATAAATGAAAAGTCACCTACAAAGGAGAACCAATAAGACTAAGCTCTGACTGCACAGCAGAAACCATGTAGGTAAGAAGGCAATGGGGTGACATATATAAAGCCTTGAAGGAAAAAAATTGCCAACCAGGATCATATATCCACCAATGTTGTCTCTCAAATATGGTGGCATAATTAAGTCATTTCCAAATAAGCAGAAGTAAAGGAGATCTGTAAAAAGAAACCAAAATTACAAGAAGTATTAAAGGGAGTCCTCTGGCTAGAGAAACAATATCAGACAAAAATCCAAGAGTAGGATACAGAGGAAGTTAAGGCAATACCAAGAAATAAGATTGTTCAAACTTAGAAAAATACAGGTAAATTTTAAGATAACACAAAGGAAGCTAAAAAACCTACCCATCAATATAAAAAGAAAAACATAAAGACTCAGCAAACACAAAATCAACAATATTGAAAAAGATGAAAAGGAAATACATAAAGAAAAAGAACTCAGTACAGAAAATTAAGTGGTACAAAGAAACTGTCAACACTGCACATGTGCAAAAAAATCAAAATGACAGCAGTAAACTCATACCTATCAATAATTACACTGAATGTAAATGGCCTAAATACACCAGTAAAGAGACAGAGAGTGGCAGAATGGATTAAAAAAAAAAACTGCCTATGTGTTATCTACAAGAGTGTATAGTATATATGTGTGTAAAGTGTCTTAGACACAAAGATATAAACAAACTAAAACTCAAAAACCCAGTAAAAAACTAAAGGATGGAAAAAATATATATCAAGAAAACAATAACCAAAAAGGTGCATGAGTGGCAACATTAATCTCTCACAAAATAGACTTTAAAGCAAATCTATGATAAAGGATGAGGAAGGACACTATACAACAATTAAAGGGTCAATACACCAGGAGGACATAACCATAATAAACATGTTATTGTTGTTGTTAAGTGCCATCAAGTCAGTTCTGACTCATAGCAACTCCATGTACAACAGAAAGAAACACTGCTCAGTCCTGCACCATCCTCATAATCGTTGTCATGCTTGAGCCCACTGTTGCAGCCACTGTGTCAATGCATTTCATTGATGGTTTTTCTCTTTTTCATTGACCCTCTACTTTACCAAGGATGATGTTCTTCTCTAGGGACTGATCCTTCCTGATAACATGTCCAAAGTATGTAAGACGGTCTCAACATTCTTGCTTCTAAAGAGCAGTTTGGTTGTACTTTTTCCAAGACAGATTTGTTCACATATAATAAATATATATGCACTCAATGATGGGGCACCAAAATACATTAAACAAGCTCTAATAGCACTGAAAAGAGAAACACAGGGATCCACAATAATAGCAGGAGACTTTAACACACCACTTTGGTGAAGGACAGGCCACCTGGAAAGAAACTAAATAAAGAAACGGAAGATCTAAATGCCACAATCAATCAACTCAACCTCAAAGACATATACAGAATACTCCGCCTGAGAGCAGCAAAGTATATTCTTTTCCAGTGCACATGGAACAATCTCCAGAATAGACCATGTTTTAGGCCACAAAGCAAGCCTTAACAAAATCCAAAACATTGAAATAATACAAGGCATCTTTTCTGATTATAATGCCATAAAAGTAGAAATCAATAACAGAGACAGCAAGAAAAAAAAAAAAATCAAATACATGGAACCTGAACACCAACTTGAATAAAAACTCCTGGGTTATAGAAGAAAACAAGGACAGAATACAGAAATTCATAGAATCAAATGAGAAAGGAAAACACATCAAAACCTTTGGGATGTAGCAAAAGCAGGGATTAGAAGTCAATTTATGGAAATAAATGCACACATTAAAAAAAGAAGAAAGGGCCAAAATCAGAACATTAAGTATAAAACTCAAGCAAATAGAAAGAGAGCAGCAAAAGGGGCCCTCAGGCACCAGAAGAAAGGAAATAATAAAGATTAGAGCAGAAATAAATGAAATAGAAAAACAACAGAAATTGTCAACAACACCAAAAGATGGATCCTTGAAAAGATTCACAAAATCGACAAACCACTGCCCATACTGACAAAGGAAAACAGGAGAGGAAGCAAATAACCCTAATAAGAAACAAGATGGGTGAAACCACAACAGACCCAATTGAAAAAGGTTGTAACAGAATACTAGGAAATATTGTACTATAAAAATTTGAGAATTTAGAGGTAACGGACAAAGTTCTATAAACGTACTACCTGCTTAAACTAACAAAAACCGAGGTAGAAAAATTAAATAAACCCATAACAAAAGAAGAGATTGAAAAAGTAATAAAAAACTCCCACCACCCCCTCAAATAAAATTAAAAAAAGCACTGGCCCAGACAGCTTCACTGGAAAATTCTATCATTCTTTCAGAGACGAGTTAACACCAACACTACTAAAGGTATTTCAGAGCATTGAAAAGTAATGAATACTCCTGAATACATTCTACGAAGCCAGCAGAACCCTGATACCAAAGCCAGGCAACGACAGCATAAAAAACAAAATTATAGGCCAATATTCCCATGAACACAGATGCAAAAATCCTCAAATAATTAGAGACCAATATTCCTCAAGAACATAGATGCAAAAATCCTCAACAAAATTCTAGCCAATAGAATTCAACAGCATATTAAAAAAATAATATATCTTGACCAAGTGGGATTCATGCCAGGTATGCAGGGATGGTTCAACATTAGAAAATCAATCAACACAATCCATAACATAAATAAAACAAAAAAATCACATGATTTTATCAATCAATACAGAAAATGCATTTGATAAAGTCCAACATCCATTCGTGGTAAAAAAAAAAACTCTCAGCAAAATAGCAAGAGAAGGGAAATTCCTCCACATAATGAAGGACATTTATACAAAGGCAACATCCAGCATCATTCGAAATGGAGAAAGACTGAAAGCATTCCCCGTGAGAAATGGAACCAGACAAGGATGCCATTTATCACCACTTTTATTCAACATTGTACTGGAGGTTCTAGCCAGAGCAATAATGCAAGGAAAAGAAATAAAGGGCATCCAATTTGGTAAGGAAGAAGTAAAAGTATTCCAATTTGCAGACAATATGATCTTTTTAAAATAAATTTTTATTGTGCTTTAAGTGAGAGTTTACAAATCAAGTCAGTCTCTCACGCAAAAACTTATATACACCTTGCTACATACTCCCAATTGTTCTCCTCCTAATGAGACAGCCTGCTCCCTCCCTCCACTCTCTCTTTTCATGTCCATTTCACCAGCTTCTAACCCCCTCTGCCCTCTCATCTTCCCTTCAGAAGGGAGATGCCAACATAGTCTCAAGTGTCCACCTGATCCAAGAAGCCCACTCCTCACCAGCAACCCTCTCCATACCATTGTCCAGTTCAATCCCTGTCTGAAGACTTGGATTTGGGAATGGCTCCTATCCGGGGCCAGCAGAAGGTCTGGGAGCCATGATGACCACAGGGGTCCTTCTAGTCTCAGTCAGACCATTAAGTCTGGTCTTTTTAGGAAAATTTGGCATCTGCGTCCCACTGCTCTCCTGCTCCCTCAGAGGTTCTCTGTTGTGTTCCCTGTCAGGGCAGTCATCGGTTGTAGCTGGTCACCCTCTAGTTCTTCTGGTCTCAGGCAGATGTTCTCTGGTTTGTGTGGCCCTATCTGTCACTTGGGCTTGTAATTGCCTTGTGTCCTTGGTATTCTTCATTCTCCTTTGGTCCAGGTGGGTTGAGACCAATTGATGCATCTTAGATGGCCACTTGCTAGCATGTAAGACACCAGACGCCACTCTCCAAAGTGGGATGCAGAATGTTTTCTTGATAGGTTTTATTATGCCAATTGACTTAGATGTCCCCTGAAACCATGGTCCCCAAACCCCCATCCCTGCTACGCTGGCCTTCGAAGCATTCAGTTTATTCAGGAAACTTCTTTGCTTTTGGTTTAGTCCAGTTGTGCTGGCCTCGCCTGTATTGTGTGTTGTCTTTCCCTTCACCTAAAGTAGTTCTTATCTACTATCTAAATAGTGAATACCCCTCTCCCACTCTCCCTCCCCCCTCATAACCATCAAAGATTATTTTCTTCTCTGTTTAAACTATTTTTTGAGTTCTTATAATAGTAGTCTTATACAATATTTGTCCTTTTGCAACGGACAAATTTCACTCAGCATAATGCCTTCCAGATTCCTCCATGTTATGAAATGTTTCACAGATTCATCACTGTTCTTTATCAATGTGTAGTATTACATTGTGTGAATATACCATAACTTATTTATCCATGCCCCCACGTGTCTGTCAGTTTGTTGTACTGTGAGGGCTTGTGTGTTGCTGTGATGCTGGAAGCTATGCCACCGGTATTCAGATACCAGCAGGGTCACCCATGGAGGACAGGTTTCAGATGAGCTTCCAGACTAAGACAGACTAGGAAGAAGGACCTGGCAGTCTACTTCTGAAAAGCATTAGCCAGTGAAAACCTTATGAATAACAGAGGAACATCGTCTGATATAGTGCTGGAAGATGAGCCCCCCAGGGTGGAAGACACTCAAAAGATGAATGGAGAAGAGCTGCCTCCTCAAAGTAGAGTCGACCTTAATGACATGGATGGAGTAAAGCTTTTGGGACCTTCATTGCTGATGTGGCACGACTCCAAATGAGAAGAAACAGCTGCAAACATCCATTAATAATCGGAACCTGGAATGTACGAAGTATGAATCTAGGAAAATTGGAAATCAAAAAAAATGAAATGAAACGCATAAACTTCGATATCCGAGGCATTAGTGAGCTGAAATGGACTGGCATTGGCCATTTTGAATTGGAAAATCATATAGTCTACTACCCTGGGAATGACAACTCGAAGAGGAATGGTGTCGCGTTCATTGTCAAAAAGAACGTTTCAAGATCTATCCTGAAATACAATGCTGTCAGTGATAGGATAATATCCATACGCCTACAAGGAAGACCAGTTAATACGACTATCATTCAAATTTATGCACCAACCACTAGGGCCAAAGATGAAGAAATAGAAGATTTTTATCAGCTGCTGCAGTCTGAAATTGATCCAACATGCAATCAAGATGCATTTATAATTACTGGCGATTGGAATGTGAAAGTTGGAAACAAAGAAGAAGGATCAGTAGTTGGAAAATATGGCCTTGGTGATAGAAACAATGCCTGAGATCGAATGATAGAATTTTGCAAGACCAACGACTTCTTCATTGCAAATGCTTTCTTTCACCAACATAAACGGCGACTATACACGTGGACCTCGCCAGATGGAACACACAGAAATCAAATTGACTACATCTGTGGAAAGAGACGATGGAAAAGCTTAATATCATCGGTCAGAACAAGGCCAGGGGCCGCCTGTGGAACAGACCATCAATTGCTCATATGCAAGTTCGAGCTGAAACTGAAGAAAATCAGAGCAAGTCCATGAGGGCCAAAATATGACCTTGAGTATATCCCATCTGAATTTAGAGACCATCCAAAGAATAGATTTGGCGCATTGAACACCAGTGACCGAAGACCAGACAAGTTGTGGAAGGACATCATCCATGAAGAAAGCAAGAGGTCCCTGAAAAGGCAGGAAAGAAAGAAAAGACCAAGATGGATGTCAGAGGAGACTCTGAAACTTGCTCTTGAGCGTCGAGCAGCTAAAGCAAAAGGAAGAATTGATGAAGTAAAAGAACTGAACAGAAGATTTCAAAGGGCCTCTCGAGAAGACCAAGTAAAGTATTATAATGACATATGCAAAGAGCTGGAGATGGAAAACCAAAAGGGAAGAACACACCTGGCATTTCTCAAGCTGAAAGAACTGAAGAAAAAAATCAAGCCTCGAGTTGCAATAGTGAAGGATTACACGGGGAAAATATTAAATGATGCAGAGAGCATCAAAAGAAGATGGAAGGAATACACAGAGTCATTATACCAAAAAGAATTAGTTGATATTCAACCATTTAAAGAGGTGGCATATGATCAGGAACCGATGATACTGAAGGAAGAAGTCCAAGCTGCTCTGAAGGCATTGGCAAAAAACAAGGCTCCAGGAATTGATGGAATATCAATTGAGGTGATTCAACAAACAGATGCAGTGCTGGAGGTGCTCACTCATCTATGCCAAGAAATATGGAAGACAGCTTCCTGGCCAACGTCAGAGAGATCCATATTTTTGCCTATTCCCAAGAAAGGAGATCCAACCGAATATGGAAATTATAGAACAATATCATTAATATCACACTCAAGCAAAATTCTGCTCAAGATCATTTAAAAACAGCTGCAGCAGTATATCAACAGGGAACTGCCAGAAATTCAGGCCAGTTTCAGAAGAGGACATGGAACCAGGGATATCATTGCTGATGTCAGATGGATCCTGGCTGAAGGCAGAGAATACCAGACGAATGCTAGAAGAATGCTTACCTGTGTTTTATTGACTATGCAAAGGCATTCAACTGTGTGGATCATAACAAACTATGGATAACACTGCGAAGAATGGGAATTCCAGAACACTTAATTGTGCTCATGAGGAACCTGTACATAGATCAGGAGGCAGTTGTTCAGACAGAACAAGGGGATACTGATTGGTTGAAAGCCAGGAAAGGTGTGCATCAGGGTTGTATTCTTTCACCATAACTATTCAATCTGTATGCTGAATAAATAATCCGAGAAGCTGGACTATATGAAGAAGAACAGGGCATCAGGATTGGAGGAAGACTCATTAACAACCTGCGTTATGCAGATGACACAACCTTGCTTGCTGAAAGTGAAGAGGACTTGAAGCACTTACTAATGAAGATCAAAGACCACAGCCTTCAGTATGGATTACACCTCAGCATAAAGAAAACAAAAATCCTCACAACTGGATCAATGAGCAACATCATGATAAATGGAGAAAAGATTGAAGTTGTCAAGGATTTCATTTTACTTGGATCCACAATCAACAGCCATGGAAGCAGCAGTCAAGAAAGCAAAAGACTCCTTGCATTGGGTAAATCTGCTGCAAAGGACCTTTTCAAAGTGTTGAAGAGCAAAGATGTCACCCTGAAGACTAAGGTGCACCTGACCCAAGCCATGGTATTTTCAATCGCATCATATGCATGTGAAAGCTGGACAATGAATAAGGAACCTGAAGAAGAGCTGATGCCTTTGAATTGTGGTGTTGGTGAAGAATATTGAATATATCATGGATTGTCAAAAGAAGGAACAAACCTGTCTTAAAAGAAGTACAACCAGAATGCTCCTTAGAAACAAGGATGGCGAGACTGTGTCTTACATACTTTGGATATGTCGTCAGGAGGGATCAGTCCCTGGAGAAGGACATCATGCTTGGCAGAGTACAGGGTCAGTGGAAAAGAGCAAGACCCTCAACAAGGTGGATTGACACAGTGGCTGCAACAATGAGCTCAAGCATAACGATTGGAAGGATGGCACAGGACTGGGCAATGTTTCATTCCGTAGTGCATGGGGTCACTATGAGTCAGAACCCACTCAACGGCACCTAACAACAACAACAACATTTATCCATTCATCCATTGATGGGCACCTTGGTTGCTTTCATCTTTTTGCTAGTGTAAACAGTGCTGCAATGAACATGGGTGTGAATATATCTGTTCATGTAAAGGCTCTTATTTGTCTAGGATATATTCCAAGGAGCGGGATTGCTGGATTGTGTGGTAGTTCTATTGCTAGCTTTTTAAGGAAGCACCAAATTGATTTCCAAAGTGGTTGTATCATTTTACATTCCCACCAGCAGTGTATAGTGTACCAATCTCTCCACACCCTCTCCAACATTTATTATTATTATTATTATTTTGTGTTTTTTGGATTAATGCCAGCCTTGGAAAGAGATGGAATCTCAGTGTAGTTTTGATTTGCATTTCTCTAATGGCTAATGATCGTGAGCATTTCCTCATGTTTCTGTTAGTTACCTGAATGCCTTCTTTAGTGAAGTGTCTGTTCATATCTTTTGCCCATTTTTTAATTGGGTTATTTGTCTTTTTGTAGTTGAGTTTTTGCAGTATCATGTAGATTTTAGAGATCAGATGCTGATTTGAAATGTCATACCTAAAAACTTTTTCCCAGTCTGTAGGTAATCTTTTTACTCTTTTAGTGAAGTCTTTGGCTGAGCATAGGTGTTTGATTTTTAGGAGTTCCCGGTTATCTAATTTTTCTTCTGCACTGTTAGTAATGTTTTATATGCTTTTTATACTATGTATTAGGGCTTCTAGCATGTCCCTATTTTTAAATCCATGATCTTTATCATTTTAGATTTTACATTTAGGTCTTTGATCCATTTTGAGCTCTTTTTTGTGTATGGTGTGAGGTATGGGTCTTGTTTCCTTTTTTTGCAGATGGATATCCAGTTATGCCATAAGCATTTGTTAAAAAGACTGTCTTTTCCCCATTTAATTGCTTTGGGGCCTTCGTCAAATATCAACTGTTCATATGTGGATGGATTTATGTCTGGATTCTCAATTCTGTTCCATTGTTCCATGTATCTGTTGTTCTACCAGTACCAGGGTATTTTGATTACTGTGGAGGTATAATAGGTTCTAAAATCAGGTAGAGTGAGGCCTCTCACTTTGTTCTTCTTTTTCAGTAATGCTTTACCTATCCAGGGCCTCTTTCCCTTCCATATGAAGTTGGTGATTTGTTCCTCCATCTCCTTAAAAAACATCATTGGAATTTGGATCAAATTGTATTAAATCTATGGATCCCATATGGTAGAATAGACATTTTTATAATGTTATGTCTTCCTATGCATGAGCAAGCTATGTTTTTCCACTTATGTAGGTCTTTTTTGGCTTCTTGTAGAAGTGTTTTGTAGTTTTCTTTGTATAAGTTTTTTACATCTCTGGTGAGATCTATTCCTAAGTATTTTGTCTTCTTGGGGGCTACCGTAAATGGTATTGATTTCGTGGTTTCCTCTTTGATGATCTTTTCGTTGGTGTAGAGGAATCCAACTGATTTTCGTATGTTTACCTTGTATCCTGATACTCTGCTGAACTCTTCTATTAGTTTCAGTAGTTTTCTTAGGGTTTTCTGTGTATAAGTCATGTCATCTGCAAATAGAGATACTTTGACTTCTTCCTTGCCAATCTGGATGCCCTTTATTTCTTTATCTTGCTTAATTGCTCTGGCTACAACCTCCAGCACAATGTTGAATAAGAGTGGTGATAAAGCATATGCTTGTCTGGTTCCTGATCTCAAGGGGAATGCTTTCAGGCTCTTTCCATTTAGGATGATGTTGGCTCTTGGCTTTGTATAAATTTCCTTTATTATGTTGAGGAATTTTCCTTCTATTCCTATTTTGCTGAGAGGTTTTATCATGAATGGGTGCTGAGCTTTGTCAAATGTCTTTCCTGTATCAAACGATAAAATCATGTGATTCTTGTCTTTTATATACGATGGATTATGTTAATTGTTTTTCTAATGTTGAACCATCCCTGCATACCTGGTATGAATCCTACTTGGTCTTGGTGAATGATTTTTTTGATACGTTGTTGAATTCTGTAGGCTAGAATTTTGTTGAGGATTTTTGCATCTAAATTCATGAGGGATATAGGTCTGTAATTTTCTTTTTTTGTGTTTTTTTTACCTGGTTTTGGTATCAGGGATATGGTGGCTTCATAGAATGAGTTTGGGAGTATTCCATCCTTTTCTATGCTCTGAAATACCTTTAGTAGTAGTGGTGTTAACTCTTCTCTGAAAGTTTGGTAGAACTCTGCAGTGAAGCCATCTGGGCCAGAATTTTTTTTTTTATTGGGAGTTTTTTGATTACCTTTTGAATGTCTTCTTTTGTTATGGGTCTATTTAGTTGTTTTACCTCTGTGTTAGTTTAGGTAGGTAGTGTGTTTCTAAGAATTCATCCATTTCTTCTAGGTTTTCAAATTTGTCAGAGTATAATTTTTTGTAGTAATCTGATATGGTTCTTTTAATTTCAGTTGGGTCTGTTTTAATATCACACATCTCATTTCTTTTTTGGGTTATTTGCTTCCTCTCCTCTTTTCCTTTTGCCACTTTGGCCAATGGTATATCAATTTTTTTTTTTTTTTTTCAGAGAACCACCTTTTGGTCTTGCTAACTCTTTCAATGTTTTTCTGTTTCCTATTTCATTTAGTTCTGCTCTTAGTTCTGCTCTAATGTTTGTTATTTGTTTTTTTTCCGGTGCCCGAGGGTTTCTTCTGTTGTTCTCTTTCTATTTGTTCAAGTTGTAGGGATAATTCTTTGATTTTGGCCCTTCGTTCTTTTTGTATGTTTGCATTTATTGATATAAATTGACTTCTGAGCACTGCATTCACCGTGTCCCAAAGGTTCTTATAGGAAGTGTTTTCATTCTCATTAGATTCTATGAATTTCTTTATTCCATCCTTAATGTCTTTTATAATCCAATCTCTTTTGAGCAGAGTATTGTTCAGTTTCCAAGGGTTTGATTTCTTTTTCCTACTTTTTCTGTTATTGATTTCCACTTTTATGACCTTATGGTCAGAGAAGATGTTTTGTAATATTTCAGTGTTTTGGATTCTACTAAGGCTTGCTTTATGACCTAATATGTGGTCTATTCTAGAGAATGTTCCATGTGCGGCAGAAAAGAAAGTATACTTGACTGCTGTTGGGTGGAGTAGTCTGTATGTGTCTATGAGGTCAGTTGGTTTATTACGGCATTTAGATCTTCCGTGTCTTTATTGAGCTCTTTCTGGATGTCCTGTCCTTCACCGAAAGTGGTGTGTTGAAGTCTCCTACTATTATTGTGGAGCTGTCTATCTCACTTTTCAATGCTGATAGAGTTTGTTTTATGTATCTTGCAGCCCTGTCATTGGGTGCATAAATATTTAATATGGTTATATTTTCTTGGTATATTGTCTGTTTAATCATTATATAGTGCCCTTTCTTACCCTTTCGGATGGATTTAACTTTAAAGTCTATTTTGTCAGAAATTAATATTGCCACTCTTGCTCTTTTTTGATTGTTGTTTGCTTGATATATTTTTTTCCATCCTTTGAGTTTTAGTTTGTTTTTGTCTCTCAGTCTAAGGTGTTTCTCTTATAGGCAACATATAGATGGATCCTGTTTTTTAATCCATTCTGCTACTCTCTGTCTCTTTTTTGGTGCATTTAGTCCATTACAGTCAGCATACTTATGGATAGGTATGAATTTAGTGCTACCATTTTGATGTCTTTTTTTGTGTGTTGTTGACAGTTTCTTTTTCCCACTTAATTGTATGTGCTGAGTAGATTATATATTATCCTTTCTTCATATTTGTTGTTGTTGATTTTATTTCTGGTGAGTCTCCATTTTTTTCTTGTATTTTATTTGATGTGTAGGACAGTTTGTCTCCTTTGTGGTTACCTTATTATTTACCCCTATTTTTCTAAATTTAAACCTAACTTTTATTTCTTTATATAGCCTTGTCTTCCACTCCGTATAGAAGACCTATGACTACATTTCTTTGTTGTTGTTGTTGTTGTTGTTAGGTGTAGTGGAGTTGGTTCTGAGTCATAGCGACTTTATGCACAACAGAATGAAACACTGCCCGATCCTGAGCCATCCTTACAATCGTTGTTATGTTTGAGCTCACTGTTGCAGCCACTATGTCAATCCACCTCGTCGAGGGTCTTCCTCTTTTCCACTGACCCTGTACTCTGCCAAGCATGATGTCCTCCTCCAGGGACTGATCCCTCCTGACAACATGTCCAAAGTATGTAAGATGCAGTCTCGCCATCCTTGCCTCTAAGGAGCATTCTGGCCACGCTTTCTTTTGGCAGTCCATGGTATATTCAATATTCTTCACCAACACCACAATTCAAAGGCGTCAATTCTTCTTTGGTTTTCCATATTCATTGTCCAGCTTTCACATGCATATGATGTGAATGAAAATACCATGGCTTAGGTCAGGCGCACCTTAGTCTTCAGGGTGACATCTTTGCTCTTCAACACTTTGAAGAGGTCCTTTGCAGCAGATTTACCCAATGCAATGTGTCTTTTGATTTCTTGACTGCTGCTTCCACGGCTGTTGATTGTGGATCCAAGTAAAATGAAATCCTCGACAACTTCAATCTTTTCTCCATTTATCATGATGTTGCTCATTGGTCCAGTTGTGAGGATTTTTGTTTTCTTTAAGCTGAGGTGTAATCCATACTGAAGGCTGTGGTCTTTGATCTTCATTAGTAAGTGCTTCAAGTCCTCTTCACTTTCAGCAAGCAAGGTTGTGTCATCTGCATAACGCAGGTTGTTAATGAGTCTTCCTCCAAACTTGATGCCCCATTCTTCTTCATATAGTCCAGCTTCTCGTATTATTTGCTTGGCATACAGATTGAATAGTTATGGTGAAAGAATACAACCCTGATGCACACCTTTCCTGACTTTAAACCAATCAGTATCCCCTTGTTCTGTCTGAACAACTGCCTCCTGATCTATGTACAGGTTTCTCATGAGCACAATTAAGCGTTCTGGAATTCCCATTCTTCGCAATGTTATCCATAATTTGTTATGACCCACACAGTTGAATGCCTTTGCATAGTCAATAAAACACAGGTAAGCATTCTTCTGGTATTCTCTGCCTTCAGCCAGGATCTATCTGACATCAGTAATGATATCCCTGGTTTCACATCCTCTTCTGAAACTGGCCTGAATTTCTGGCAGTTCCCTGTCAATATACTGCTGCAGCCATTTTTGAATGATCTTGAGCAGAATTTTGCTTGCATGTGATATTAATGATACTGTTCTATAATTTCCACATTCAATTGGATCACCTTTCTTGGGAATAGGCATAAATATGGTTCTCTTCCAGTCAGTTGGCCAGGAAGCTGTCTCCCATATTTCTTGGCATAGATGTGTGAGCACCTCCAGTGCTGCATCTGTTTGTGGAATCACCTCAATTGATATTCCATCAATTCCTGGAGCCTTGTTTTTTGCCAATGCCTTCAGAGCAGCTTGGACTTCTTCCTTCAGTATCATCGGTTCCTGATCATATGCCACCTCTTTAAATGGTTGAATATCAACTAATTCTTTTTGGTATAATGACTCTGAGTATTCCTTCCATCTTCTTTTGCTGATTCTTGCCTCATTTAATATTTTCCCCATGGAATCCTTCACTATTGCAACTCGAGGCTTGAATTTTTTCTTCAGTTCTTTCAGCTTGAGAAACACCAAGCGTGTTCTTCCCTTCTGGTTTTCCATCTCCAGCTCTTTGCACATGTCATTATACTTTACTTTGTCTTCTCGAGCCGCCCTTTGAAGTCTTCTGTTCAGTTCTTTTACTTCAACATTTCTTCCTTTTGCTTTAGCTGCTTGACGTTCAAGTGCAAGTTTCAGAGTCTCCTCTGACATCCATCTTGATCTTTTCTTTTTTTCCTGTCTTTTCAATGACTTATTTCTTCATGGGTGATGTCCTTGATGTTATTCCACAACTCATCTGGTCCTTGGTCACTAGTGTTCAATGCACCATACCTATACTTCAGACGATCTGTAAATTCAGGTGGGATATACTCAAGGTCATATTTTGACTCTAGCGGACTTGCTATGATTTTCTTCAGTTTCTGCTTGAACTTGCATATGAGCAATTGATGGTCTATTCCACAATTGTCCCTGGCCTTGTCCTGACTGATGAAATTGAGCTTTTCCATCGTCTCTGTCCACAGGTGTAGTCAATTTGATTTCTGTGTGTTCCATCTGGCGAGGTCCATGTTGTTTATGTTGGTGAAAGAAGGTATTTGCAATGAAGAAGTCATTGGTCTTGTAAAATTCTATCATTCGATCTCCGGCATTGTTTCTATCACCAAGGCCATATTTTCCAACTACTGATCCTTCTTAGTTTCCAACTTTTGCATTCTAATCACCAGTAATTGTAAACGCATCTTGATTGCATGTTCCATCTATTTCAGACTGCAGCAGCTGATAAAAATCTTCTATTTCGTCATCTTTGGCTCTAGTGTTTGGTGCATAAATTTAGATAGTAGTCGTATTAATTGGTCTTCCTTGTATGCATGTGGATATTATCCTATCACTGACGGCATTGTACTTCAGGATAGATCTTGAAATGTTCTTTTTGACAATGAACGCAACACCATTCCTTTTCAAGTTGTCATTCCCAGCATGGTAGACTATATGATTGTCCGATTCAAAATGGCCAATACCAGTCCATTTCAGCTCACTAATGCCTCGGATATTGATGTTTATGTGTTCCATTTCATTTTTGAAGATTTCCAATTTTCCTAGATTCATACTTTGTGCATTCCAGGTTCCGATTATTAATGGATGTTTGCAGCTCTTTCTTCTCATTTTGAGTCGTGCCACATCAGGAAATGAAGCTCCCGAAAGCTTTACTCCATCCATGTCATTAATGTCGACTCTACTTTGAAGAGGTAGCTCTTCCGCAGTCTTCTTTTGAGTGTCTTCCACCCTGGGAGGCTCATCTTCCAGCACTATATCAGACAGTGTTCCACTGCGATTCATAAGGTTTTCACTGGCTAATGCTTTTCAGAAGTATATTTCTTAGTCCCTCTTAATTGTTCTAATGTTTTCTTCTTTTACATAATGACACTGCTCTTTCCCCTTTTTGAGTGTTTTTTTAATCTTGATTTATTTTTGTGATTTCCCTGTCTGGGTTTACTTCTCATTGTTCTGCACAGTCTTCTAATCTTAGGTTGATACCTGATATTATTGATTTTCTAACCAAAGTACTCCCTTTAGTATTTCTTGTAGCTTTGGTTTGTTTTTTACAAATTCCCTAATCTCCTGTTTATTTGGAAATATCCTAATTTCACCTTATTTTAGAGACAGTTTTGCTGGATATGAGATTCTTGGCTGGTAATTTTTTATAGAAGTCATCCCATTGCCTTCTTGCCTCTGTGGTTTCTGTCAAGGAGTCTGAGCTTATGCGTACTGACTCTGCTTTGTAGGTGATTTTTTGTTTTTCCCTAGCTGCTCTTAAAATTCTCTTTTTATCTTTGGTTTTGGCAATTTTGATTATAATATGTCTTGGTGAGTTTTTGAAAAAATCTCCCTTATGTGGAGTTGGATGGGCATCTTGGACAGGTATCTTCTTATCTTTCACGATATCAGGGTAGTTTTCTTCCAACAAATCTCTCTGTATTTTCTGTTATTCTCCCTGTTCTGGTACTCCAGTCACTCATAGGTTATCACTCTTGATAGAGTTCCAAATGATTCTTAAGGTTTCTTCATTTTTTAAAATTCTTTTATCTGATTTTTCTTCAAATATATTAATGCCAAGTGCCTTATCTTCAAGTTCAGAAATTCTGCCTTCCCCTTTCTCAATACTGCTCCTCTGACTTTCTATTGAGTTGTCTACTTCTGTGATTTTATTGTCAATCTTCTGAATTTCTGACTGCTGTCTATGAATTTTTCCAGCTTATTAAATTTTTCATTAGGTTCCTGAATACTTTTTTAAATTCCTTCAATTACTTTATCTCTGTGTTCCTTGGGTTGTTATGCGTATTGTCTCATTTCCTTCCTCATGTCTTGAAGTGTTCTGTATATTAATCTTTCGTATTCTGCCTCTGGTAATTCCAGAAAGGCACTTTCATCTAGAAGATCCCTGGATTCTTTGTTTGGAGAGCTTGTTGAGGTGATTGTGGTCTGTTTCTTTATGTGACTTGAAATTGACTGTTGTCTCTGAGCCATCTATAAGTTAGCATATTATTTCAACTTATGCTTGCTTACTGTGTTCTAGCTTCTTGCTTTGTTTTGATTTGCCCAAGTGAGTTACTTGAGTGAGCTAGCTTGATTATTTTCACCTTTGGAGCTCTGACATCCAGTCCCCAAATGGCTAGAGCTGTTATCAGGTATATCAGTCTAGGAATCCATTCAGTTTTCTTGTATGAATTCAGCTCAGGTGTCCATGTAGCTGATCATCGAGTACGTGGTGCAGGCTCTGTTCTACAGTCTTAGAGGGGCAGGGGTCACTGGTGTATGTACCGGTATCTGGTTGCAGCTGGGGGTCACACTCTGAACAAGGCATGGCATTCAGAGTCATTCCCCGTGTGTCTCTGAGGAAAGCATGTCCCTGTTCCCGAAAGCTTACCAGTGGGTGGGTTCTGCAGACAGCCCATGGACACCCAATGTTTTGGGTTTTAAGGACTGGGAGGTACCAGTTATCCTTGGATCCCTGTCATGGCTGGCTAGGTGACCTGAGTGGAGCCACCAGTCCTTAGGCCCCTGATGCGGGGAGGTGTGGACCCTGTCTAATAGGAAAAGGAATATCAAACATCAAACACCCACCCCTCTACCACATAGCTGAAGTGGTTGCAGTGTGTCAGCAAGGGCCTATTCTCCTGAAATAGGCCCACGCAGGTCCACACAGAAGAGAAAGACACTCAAAGTCCACAGACCATTTATGCCTCTACAGGAGCCGCTTCTGTCCTGAGCTCCCCCAGTTAGTGGAGCTGGAAAATTATCTTTTCCCTCAATTGCAAATTTATTCCTTCTCCAGGGCCGGGAGGATGGCTCTAGGTGCTCAATAGTGTCTATCTCAGGCCCAGGGACATCAGCCACTGAAGGTGGCTTGGGGTCAGGGACGTGGTAAAATATACGCAAGTACTTAGCTTTTTTCGAGAGCACCATTCTTCTTTAGTTCCAGAGGTGTGAGTAGGCTGTGTGGCTGGCTGCTTCTCCCTGAGGAAACTGTGGCTTAATGCTATTACCAGCCTGCCACCGCTGCTCCCAGGAATGGTGCCTGAGGGCTCCCCAGATTCAGGTCCAGTAACTCCTCTCCGCTTTTGAACCGTCTCTTCCTCCCCCAACCCTCGGTTTGTTTTCCATGCTTGCCTTCGATGTTCAGGGCTCCTAGGTTGTCATAAATATACTCGTTTCACTTGTTTTTTTGGGTCTTTGTTGTAAGAGAGCTTGCCAGAAGCATCTGTCTATTCTACCATCTTGGTTCTGTCTCAGACGATATGATCTTATACACAGAAAACCTCAAAGAATCCACAAGAAAGATACTGGAACTAATAGAAGGTTTCAGCAAAGGGGCAGGATTCAAGATTAACTTATAAAAATCAATAGTATTCCTCTACACCAACAAAAAGAACTTCAAAAAAGGAAATCACCAAACCAATCCCATTAACAGTAGCCCCAAGAAGATAGAGTACTTAGGAATAAATCTAACTAAAAATGGGCACAAGGAAAACTATAACATATGACTAAAAGAAACCAAAAGAGACCTTGCTGTTGTTGTTAGGTGCTATCCAGTCACTTCTGATTCACAGTTACCCTGGGCACAACAGAAGAAACTCTGCCTGGTCCTGCACCACCCTCACAATTATAGCTATCCTTGAGCCCATTGTTGCAGCCACTGTGTCAATCCATGTCATTGAAAGTCTTCCTCTTTTTCACTGACCCTCTACTTTACCAAGCATGAGGTCCTTCTCCAGGGACTGGTCTCTCCTCACAATGTCTCAAGTTTGTGAGATGCAGTCCCACCATCCTTGCTTCCAAGGAGCATTTTGGTTGTACTTTTCCAAGACAGATTTGTTTGTTCTTTTGGCAGTCCATGGTATATTCAATAATCCTCACCAACACCACAATTGAAAGGTGTCAGTTCTTCAGTCTTCCTTATTCCTTGTCCCTCTTTCAAATGCATATGAGGAGACTGTAAACACCAAGGCTAGGGTCAGGCACACCTTAATCCTCAAGGTGACGTATTTGCTTTTTAACACCTTAAAGAGATCTCTTGCAGCTGATTTGCCCAAAGCAGTGCATCTTTTGTTTTACTGACTGCTGCTTCCACGGGTGTTGATTGTGGATTCAAGTAAAATGAAATCCTTGACAGCCTCAGTCTTTTCTCTGTTCATCATGATGTTGTTCATTAGTCCAGTGGAGAGGATTTTTGTTTTCTTTATGTTGCAGTGTAATCCATACTGAAAGCTATGGTTTTTGATCTTCATCAGTAAGTGCTTCAAGTCTCCTTCTTTTTCATCAAGCAAGACTGTGTCATCTGCATAATGCAGGTTGTTAACGAGTCTTCCTCTGATCCTATGCCCCATTCTTCTTCATATAGTAGAGCTTCTTGGATTATTTGCTCAGCATACAGATTGAGTAAACCAAAAAACCCACTGCCATCAAGTCCATTCAGACTCATAGCAACCCC
Source organism: Loxodonta africana (assembly GCF_030014295.1). Taxonomy (NCBI): domain Eukaryota; kingdom Metazoa; phylum Chordata; class Mammalia; order Proboscidea; family Elephantidae; genus Loxodonta; species Loxodonta africana. The sequence continues at coordinate 135,417,711 of NC_087344.1, forward strand.
ATAGGATAGAGTAGAACTGCCCCATAGAGTTTCCAAGGAGTGCCTTGTGAGTTCGAACTACACACCTTTTGGTTAGCAGCCGTAGCTCTTAACCACTGTGCCAACAGGGTTTCCATAGGTAGGGTGAATGGATACAACCCTGATGCACACCTTTCCTAACTTTAAACCGTGCAGTATGCCCTTGTTCTCTTCGAATGACTGCCTCTCGATCTATGTTCAGATTACTCATGAGCACAATTGAGTGTTTCAGAATTCCCATTCTCTGCAATGTTATCCATAATTTGTTCTGATCCACACAGTGGAATGCCTTAGCATAGTCAATAAAACACAGGTAAACATCTTTCTATTATTCTTTGCTTTCAGTCAGCATCCATCTGACGTCAGCAAAGATATCCCTGGTCCCATGTCCTCTTCTAAATCCAGCTTGAATTTCTGGCAGTTCCCTGTCCATATACTGCTGCAGCCTCTTTTGAATGACCTTCAGCAAAATTTTGCTTGTGTGTGATATTAATGATATTGTTCTATAATTTCTGCATTTGGTTGTATCACCTTTCTTGGGAATATATATAAATATGGATCTCTTCATGTTGGTTGGCCAGGTAGCTGTCTTCCAAATTTCTTGACATAGATGAATGAGCACTTCCAGTGCTGCATCTGTTTGTGGAAACATTTCAATTGATATTCTGTCAGTTTCCGGAGCCTTTTTTTTTTGCCAGTGCCTTCAGTGCTGCTTCAACTTCTTCCTTCAGTACTGCTTCAACTTCTTCCTTCAGTACCATCAGTTCCTAGTCATATGTTATCTCCTGAAATAGTTGAGCATTGACCAATTCTTTTTGGTATAGTGACTGTGTGTATTCCTTCCATCGTCTTCAGATGGTTCCTGTGCCTTTTAATAATTTCCCCAGAGAATCCTTCAGTATTGCAACTCAAGATTTGAATTTTTTCTTCAGTTCTTCCAGCTTCAGAAATGCTGAGCATGTTCTTCCGTTTTGGCTTTCTATCTCCATGTCTTTGCACATGTCAGCATAATACTTTGTCTTTTCCAGTTGCCCACTGAAATCTTCTGTTTAACTCTTTTACTTCATCATTTTTCCTTTTGCTTCAGCTACTTGATGTTCAAGGACAAGTTTCAGGGTCTATTCTGATATCCATTTAGGTCTTTTCTTTCTCTCCTGTTTTTTTAATGACCTCTTGCATTCTTCATGTGTGATGTCCTTGATATCATTCAACAACTCACCTGGTCTTTGGTCACTAGTGTTCAGTGTATCAAATCTATTCATGAGACAGTCTCTAAATTCAGGTGGGATGTACTCAAGGTCATACCTTGGCTCTCGTGGACTTGCTCTGATTTTCTTCAGTTTCAACATGAACTTGCATATGAGCAATTGATGGTCTGTTCCACAGGCGGCCTCTGGCCTTGTTCTTACTGACGGTATTGAGCTTTTCCATTGTCTTTTCCCATAGCCCATTTGATTCCTGTGTAGACCATCTGGTGAGGTCCATGTGTATAGTTGCTGTTTATATTGGTGGGGAAAGGTATTTACAGTGAAGAAGCCGTTGGTGTTGCAAAATTCTATCATATGATCTCTGGCATTATTTCTGTCACCAAGGCCATATTTTCCAACTGCCAACCCTTTTTCTTTGTTTCCAACTTTTGAGTTCCAATCACCAGTAATTATCAGTGCATCCTGATTGCATGTTCAGTCAATCTCAAACTGCAGAAGTTGGTAAAAATCTTCAATTTTTTCTCATCTTTGCACTTAGGTTGGTGTGTAAATTTGAATAATAGTCACATTAACTGGTCTTCCTTGTAGATGTGTGGATATTATCCTATCACTGACATCATTGTACTTCAGGATAGATCCTGAAATGTTCTTTTTGACGATGAATGCAACCACATTCCTCTTAAAGTTGTCATGCTCCACATAGTAGACCATACAATTGTCTGATTCAAAATGACCCATACCAGTTCATTTCAGCTCACTAATGCCTTGGATATTGGTGTTTATGTGTTCCATTTCATTTTTGATGATTCCAATTTTCCTAGATGCATATTTTGTAATGCCAGGTTCTGATTATTAATGGATGTTTGCAGCTGTTCCTTCTCACTTTTAGTCACGGCATATCAGCAAATGAAGGTCCTGAAAGCTTGACTACGTCCACATAATTATGATGGACTCTACTTCAAGTAGGCAGCTCTTCCTCAGTTGTATTTTGAGTGCTTTCCAACTGGGAGTCTTCTCTTCTGGCACTATATCAGACAATGTTCCACCACTGTTCATAAGGTTTTCACTGGTTAATTCTTTTCAGAAGTAGACCGCCAGGTCATTCTTCCTAGTCAGTCAGTCTGGAAGCTCAGCTGAAACCTGTCCGCCATGGGTGACCCTGCTGGTATTTGAATAATGGTGGCATACATTCTAGCATCACAGCAACACATAAGCCCCCACAGTGCAACAAACTGAAAGATGCTTTGGGGAAAAAAGAGACCTACATAAATGGAAAAACATACCATGCTCATGGATAGGAAGACTCAACATTGTGAAAATATCAATTCTACCCAAAGTGTTCTACAGATATAATGCAATCCTGATCCAAATTCCAATGGCACTTTTTAATGAGATGAAGAAACAAATCGCCAAATTTATATGGAAAGGGAAGACGCCCTGGATAAGTAAAGCATTACTGAAGAAGAAGAACAAAGTGGAAAGCCTCACACTATCTGATTTTACAATCTATTATACACCACATTAGTCAAAATAGCCTGGTGGTGATACAACAACAGACACATAGACCAATGGAACAGAACTGAGAACCTAGATGTAAATCCAGCCACCTATGAGCAGCTGATATTTGACAAAGGTCCAAAGTTCATTAAATGGGTAAAAATCAGTCTGTTTAAAAATTGGTGCTGGAGTAACTGAATATCCATCTGTAAAAAAATGAAACAGGGCCCATACCTCACACCATACACAGAAACTAACTCAAAATATATCAAAGATGCAAACACAAAATCTAAAATAATGAAGACCATGGGAAAAAAAAATGGGACAAGGCTAGGGGCCCTAATACATGGCATAAATAGCATACAACCCATAACAAACAATGCCCAAACACCAGAGAGAAACTAGATAATTGGGAGCTCTTAAAAATCAAACACATACACTCATCAAAAGACTTCATCAAAAGAATAAAAGGAGAGGGAGGCGGGGCCAAGATGGCAGAATAGGTAGATGCTACCTCGGATCCCTCTTGCAACAAAGACTCGGAAAAACAAGTGAATCGGTCACGTACATAACAATCTACGAACCCTGAACAACAAACACAGATTTAGAAACTGAGAATGAACAAATATGGGGAGGCAGCGACTATTTTTGGAGCCTGGAGCCAGCATCCCAGGCAGGTAACCTTGGCGCTCAGCTTAGGTCTGGGCCCAGGGGAGCTGACAGAGCAACCAAGGGGTGCAGCCCTACCCCCCTGAACTCACCCCGGGAGGGGACCCAGCTGGTCCACACGGGCAGTGGGAGAAGTCCCCGGGAGACAGCGACTGATTTTGGAGCCCAGAGTGCAGCGTCCCAGCCGGGGAACCTTGGCACTGGGCATTTGACTGGGTGCTGTCACGGCGCAAGCCAGGGGCACAGCCTTACTCCCCTGAACTAACCCCGGGGGGAGGCCCAGCCAGTCTGCGCAAGTGGCGCGGCGACGCGGCTGGCGGGACGAGAAGTCCCTGGGAGGCAGCGACTGATTTTGGAGGCGGGAGTGCAGTGTCCCAGCAGGGGAACCTTGACGCTGGGCGTTGGACTGGCAGCAGAGGATCTGACCGCGGCTTCAGTGGGCCAGACCCTCTGGGGCAATCTCCACACAGCCAGCACACATAGGCGACACGCCCTCAGGAATCTCAGATAAAATAGTCATTCCAAGCAAGAAAAGCAACTTTGGCTATATTCTGAGGTGCTACTCTCCTATTTCTCTGTACCCTCCCCCACCCTTCCCAGGCAGCTTCATTAACATTGGAATTTCCTGAGCCAGAGGGAGAACAGCTCCGGCTCTGTGGCGGCTTTGCTTCCCCCCCCCCTTTTTTTTTTTTTGGTCTTTTCCTAACCCATTCTTCCGGCCTAAGAGAAGGAACCACAAAAAAACCCACGGACCAAAAATCCATCCCTAATTGGACTAAAAACACAGAACCAGCTCCAGCCAAGCATATCTGATCCAAATCTCGGACTTTCATCCTTACAGGGAACAAGGGGGTGGTTATAATCCAAAGGCAGTTCTGATAGGGATCTGACTGCATTTTTTTTTAGTGGATTTTCTGGAAAAACAAGTTTCCCAGGTCTGATATCTCAGCTTATTCAACAGAGCCCTAACTGACCCACAACAGGGAACTGAGGGCTGAAGCTCCCCCCAGACCACCTAGCCTCTTGCCTTAGGGGTCTAAGGAGGGTGACATCTACCAATCAGTAGAGGTACTTGCATTGGGGGCCTAAGGTACAGCTGCAGTGCCCTCCCACCAAGGTGCTATAGGAATAGAGACACACCTACATCAGTGACACTTGGGGGGAGCCTGTCAGCATCTGTGTGAACCGCAGCTGCTAATAGAATCTGATGCACACAACTATCACCACTACTTCTCCAGATGGATAGGTGTTAGGGTGCAGGACACACTTGATGACCCAAAATCAGATTCTACTCAAGAATAGTGAATAGACTCAGGCATATATATCTGACAACAGCCCAAACCAGCTGGTAATAGGTCATAAGTAAGTCAAGGGCTACAACAATCAAGACAGCACAATCTAGTAGCCCATCCACATATACTGAAAGAAAACAAAACAAGATAAGACTCAGTGAGCAATTACAGAATAAACCACTTTTATATCTTAGTGATGGCTCGGAGACAGCAGTCGATATCAAACCACATAAAGAAGCAGACCATGACAGCTTCTACAACCCCCCAAACAAAAGAATCAAAATCTTTCCCAAATGAAGATACAATCCTGGAATTATCAGATACAGAATATAAAAAACTAATTTACAGAATGCTTCAAGACATCAGAAACGAAATAAGGCAAACTGCAGAAAAAGCCAAGGAACACACTGATAAGGCAGTTGAAGAACTCAAAAAGATTATTCAAGAACATAGTGGAGCAGACTCGAGCAATTAGAATGCAGACTGGGAAATCTGGAGGACCAAGGAATTAACACTAACATAGCTGGAAAAAATCAGATAAAAGAATTAAAAAAAATGAAGAAACCCTAAGAATCATGTGGGACTCTATCAAGAAGGATAACTTGCGTGTGATTGGAGTCCCAGAACAGGGAGGGAGGACAGAAAACACAGAGAAAATAGTTGAAGATCTGCTGACAGAAAACTTCCCTGACATCATGAAAGACGAAAGGATATCTATCCAAGATGCTCATCGAACCCCATTTAAGATTGATCCAAAAAGAAAAACACCAAGACATATTATCATCAAGCTTGCCAAAACCAAAGATAAACAGAAAATTTTAAAAGCAGCCAGGAATAAAAGAAAGGTCTCCTTCAAGGGAGAATCAATAAGAATAAGTTCAGACTACTCAACAGAAACCATGCGGGCAAGAAGGCAGTGGGATGACATATACAGAGCACTGAAGGAGAAAAACTGCCCGCCAAAAAAAAAAATATAGCAAAACTCTCTCTGAAATATGAAGGCGAAATTAAGATATTTACAGATAAACACAAGCTTCGAGAATTTGCAAAAACCAAACCAAAGCTACAAGAAATACTAAAGGAAAATGTTTGGTCAGAAAACCAATAATATCAGATACCAGCACAACACAAGGTCACAAAACAGAACGTCCTGATATCAACTTAAATAGGGAAATCACAAAAACAAATTAAGATTAATTAAAAAAAAATGCTCATAACAGGGAATCATTGAAGTCAATATGTAAAAGATCACAATAATCAAAAAGAGGGACTAAATACAGGTGGCATAGAACTGCCATATGGAGAGTGATACAAGGCGATATAGAACATTACAAGTTAGGTTTTTACTTAGAAAAATAGGCGTAAATATTAAGGTAACCACAAAGAGGTATAACAACTCCATAACTCAAGATAAAAGCCAAGAAAAACGTAACGACTCAACTAACATAAAGTCAAACACTACGAAAATGAGGATCTCACAATTTACTAAGAAAAATGCCTCAGCACAAAAAAGTAAGTGGAAAAATGAAATGGTCAACAACACACATAAAAAGGCATCAAAATGACAACACTAAACACTTATTTATCTATAATTACGCTGGATGTAAATGGACTAAATGCACCAATAAAGAGACAGTCTCGGACTGGATAAAGAAACACAATCTGTCTATATGCTGCCTACAAGAGACACACCTTAGACTTAGAGACACAAACAAACTAAAACTCAAAGGATGGCAAAAAATATATCAAGCAAACAATAAGCAAAAAAGAAGAGGAGTAGCAATATTAATTTCTGACAGAATAGACTTTAGACTGAAATCCACCACAAAGGATAAAGAAGGACACTATGTAATGATAAAAGGGACAATTGATCAGGAAGACATAACCATATTAAATATTTATGCAACCAATGACAGGGCTGCAAGATTCATAAATCAAATTTTAACGGAACTGAAAAGTGAGATAGACACCTCCACAATTACAGTAGGAGACTTCAACACACCACTTTCGGAGAAGGACAGGACATCCAGTAAGAAGCTCAATAGAGACACGGAAGATCTAATTACAACAATCAATCAACTTGACCTCATTGACTTATACAGAACTCTCCACCCAACTGCTGCAAAATATACTTTTTTTTCTAGCGCACATGGAACATTCTCTAGAATAGACCACATATTAGGTCAGAAAACAAATCTTTGCAGGATCCAAAAAATCAAAATATTACAAAGCATGTTCTCAGAACACAAGGCAATAAAACTAGAAATCAATAACAGAAAAACTAGGGAAAAGAAATCAAATACTTGGAAAATGAACAATACCCTCCTGGGAAAAGACTGGGTTATAGACGACATCAAGGAGGGAATAAGGAAATTCCTAGAATGCAACGAGAATGAAAATACTTCCTATCAAAACCTCTGGGACATAGCAAAAGCAGTGCTCAGAGGCCAATTTATATCGATAAATGCACACATACAAAAAGAAGAAAGAGCCCAAATCAGAGAACTGTCCCAACAACTTGAACAAATAGAAAGTGAGTAACAAAAGAATCCATCAGGCACCAGAAGAAAACGAATAATAAAAATTAGAGCTGAACTAAATGAGTAAGAGAACAGAAAAACAATTGAAAGAATTAACAAAGCCAAAAGCTGGTTCTTCGAAAAAATTAACAAAATTGATAAACCATTGGCTAGACTGACTAAAGAAATACAGGAAGGGAAACAAATAACCCAAATAAGAAATGAGAAGGACCACATCACAACAGAACCAAATGAAATTAAAAGAATCATTTCAGATTATTACGAAAAATTGTATTCTAACAAATTTGCAAACCTAGAAGAAATGGATGAATTCCTGGGAAAACACTACCTACCTAAACTAACACATTCAGAAGTAGAACAACTAAATAGACCCATAACAAAAAAAGAGATTGAAACGGTAATCAAAAAACTCCCAAGAAAAAAAAGCCCTGGCCCAGACGGCTTCACTGCAGAGTTCTACCAAACTTTCAGAGAAGAGTTAACACCACTACTACTAAAGGTATTTCAAAGCATAGAAGATGACGGAATACTACCCAACTAATTCTATGAAGCCACCATCTCCCTGATACCAAAACCAGGTAAAGACATTACAAAAAAAGAAAATTATAGACCTATATCCCTCATGAACATAGATGCAAAAATCCTCAACAAATTTCTAGCCAATAGAACTCAACAACGTATCAAAAAAATAATTCACCACGACCAAGTGGGATTTATACCAGGTATGCAAGGATCGTTTAATATTAGAAAAACCATTAATGTATTCCACCACGTAAATAAAACAAAAGACAAAAACCACATGATCTTATCAATTGATGCAGAAAAGGCACTTGATAAAGTCCAACACCCATTCATGATAAAAACTCTTACCAAAGTAGGAATTGAAGGAAAATTCCTCAACATAATAAAGGGCATACATCTATGCAAAGCCAACAGCCGACATCACTCTAAATGGAGAGAACCTGAAAGCATTTCCCTTGAGAACGGGAACCAGACAAGGATGCCCTTTATCACCGCTCTTAATCAACATTGTGCTAGAAGTCCTAGCCAGAGCAATTAGGCTAGACAAAGAAATAGAGGGCATCCGGATTGGCAAGGAGGAAGTAAAATTATCTCTATTTGCAGATGACATGATCTTATACACAGAAAACCCTAAGGAATCCTCCAGAAAACTACTGAAACTAATAGAAGAGTTTGGAAGAGTCTCAGGTTATAAGATAAACATACAAAAATCACTTGGATTCCTCTACATCAACAAAAAGAACACCGAAGAGGAAATAACCAAATCAATACCATTCACAGTAGCCCCCAAGAAGATAAAATACTTAGGAATAAATCTTACCAAGGATGTAAAAGACCTATACAAAGAAAACTACAAAGCTCTACTACAAGAAATTCAAAAGGACATACTTAAGTGGAAATACATACCTTGCTCATGGGTAGGAAGACTTAACATAGTAAAAACGTCTATTCTACCAAAAGCCATCTATACATACCATGCACTTCCGATCCAAATTCCAATGTCATTTTTTAAGGTGATGGAGAAACAAATCACCAACTTCATATGGAAGGGAAAGAAGCCACGGATAAGCAAAGCATTACCGAAAAAGAAGAAGAAAGTGGCAGGCCTCACTCTACCTGATTTCAGAACCTATTATACAGCCACAGTAGTCAAAACAGCCTGGTATTGGTACAACAACAGGCACATAGACCAGTGGACCAGAATTAAGAACCCAGATATAAATCCATCCACATATGAGCAGCTGATATTTGACAAAGGCCCAGTGTCAGTTAATTGGGGAAAAGATAGCCTTTTTAACAAATGGTTCTGGCATAACTGGATATCCATTTCCAAAAAAATGAAACAGGACCCATACCTCACACCAAGCATAAAAACTAACTCCAAGTGGATCAAAGACCTAAACATAAAGACTAAAACGATAAAGATCATGGAAGAAAAAATAGGGACAACCTTAGGAGCCCTAATACAAGGCATAAACAGAATACAAAACATTACCAAAAATGACGAAGAGAAACCAGATAACTGGGAGCTCCTAAAAATCAAACACCTATACTCATCTAAAGACTTCACCAAAAGAGTAAAAAGACCACCTACAGACTGGGAAAGAATTTTCAGCTATGACATCTCCGACCAGCGCCTGATCTCTAAAATCTATATGATTCTGTCAAAACTCAACCACAAAAAGACAAACAACCCAATCAAGAAGTGGGCAAAGGATATGAACACGCACTTCACTAAAAAAGATATTCAGGCAGCTAACAGATACATGAGAAAATGCTCTTGATCATTAGCCATTAGAGAAATGCAAATTAAAACTACGATGAGATTCCATCTCACTCCAACAAGGCTGGCATTAATCCAAAAAACACAAAATAATAAATGTTGGAGAGGTTGCGGAGAGATTGGAACGCTGAAGGACTAAAGAAGAAATATTTTCCTTCTTGTTCATCTTTACCCAAAACATAAGTTAAATAGTACATTTTAGAATTTGAAACAGTCGACACTGGATTATATAATTGTGTGTTGCATGTTTATGGTCTTTGTAGCTTATAAATACATGGTGTAAGTGATGTCAGATACAATGCCAAAAATCTGATGAGGCTAATATGATTTTATGCTCACTAATAGTTCTAAAGTTAAATGATCTCAGTTCTTCACAGTCATGATTGAAACCTTGCTGGCATTTCCTAAAAACAATGTGGATTGAATGAAAGTATCTGTATGTATTTCAACTCTAAATTTCCATTAAAATTTTTTGAAAACCCAAACTCTCCTTTTTACTTAGTTTTTCCTCAATTTTTAAAAATCAATAGGGAGGCCATTTGAGTTTCCTTAAAGAGGTTAAGAATTACACTAAGGCAGGAAATAAAAAAACAAAAACATTTTATTTGACCTTTTGTTTATTGTTTTTTTGTTTGTTTACTCCAGTAGAGTAAGGTTTTAAAATTATAGAAGCATTACCAAATCTCTTTTAAAACCTTACTCTACTGGAGTAAACAAATGAACAAAAAAAATAAACATAGGGTCTAATAAAAATTTATTTTTATTTTTATTTCCTGCATTAAATATCTGGGAACCCTGGTGGTCTAGTGGTTAAGTGCTACGGCTGCTAACCAAAAGGTCGGCAGTTCGAATCTTCCAGGCTCTCCTTGGAAACTCTATGGGGCAGTTCTACTCTGTCCTAGAGGGTCACTCTGAGTTGGAATTGACTCGACGGCACTGGGTTTCTGGATTACCAAATCTCTATTTTGCCTCCCTTATAATTGCTTATCTGTGTAAGGAATCCCCAGATTGGGTATATATTGAGGATCTTGAAATTTCTTAGCGACTCAAAATATGATTTATCTATTTGCAGAAGAAAAGCAGACCTATTTTAGTGTCCTTAATTGAAACAGTTGTCACTGAATTATGCCCCAGAAAATTCCCAAGTTTAGAATATTTATGAGTTCTTGCAAAGTCTAGAAATTCAACTACTACCTACCTAGTCATTTCTGAAAGTCAATTCCAACTTTAAAATAGATCTAAGATATTTGAGAAAATAGAAAGACAATAACGCCTCTCAATTCTATGAGGCTAATATTACCATGATTTTAAAACTGATTAGAGCAAGTAAAAGCAAAGAAAATCACAGATCATCTCATTCATGAACATATTTCTTTACTTATTAATTCAATAAATGTGTATTAAAACTGTTGCCGTCGAGTTGAGTCTGACTCATAGCTACCTTATAGGACAGAGTAGAACTGCTCCATAAGGTTTCCAAGGAGCAGCTGGTGGATCTCAACTGCCAAAATTTTGTTAGCATCTGTGCTCTTAACCACTGCACCACCAAAGTTCCAAATGTGTATCAGGTACCTATTATGTTCTAAGCATGTATTTAATTACTAGAGAAACTGGTGAAAAGGCATACAAAGTCTCTATCCCCTTGAACTTACATTCTAGTGGAGGGAAAGACGATATACACATTTTAAAATAGTTATAAAAATGACATAGGTGCAAAATCCTAAATAAAATATAAATAACCAAATCTAACTGTGTATTAAAAATAACATATCACAAACAAGTAGATTTTAAAAATGGAAGGAAGGCATGATTCATCAACAGAAAATCTAAAAATAACCTTTAATCATGTTTATTGTCAACTTTTATATTCTATGTAAATATTTTTATAATAGCCAGAAAACCTGGCCAATGCTATAAGATAAAGAAATAAGATATAAAATAAATATAACAGAAGAAGGGAAAAACCAAATTCTATAAAGATATGCTCATCTACATAGAAAAGTCAACATAATTTATAGACAAACTGTTAGAATTGCCCAGTCATTGTATAAAACATAAAAATCAATAACATTTTGCTTCTTTACAGGTAAGCAACCCAAAAATATAATAGAAAAAAATTCAACCATTTACAATAACAACACAATTTCTCCATGAGTAACTTTAATGAAGAAAGTGCAAGACCATTACGGATAAACATATTAAACTCCATGAGAAGATGTTAAAATCCTATGTAACAACAGATGAATATTTCGCCAATGAGAATAAAATTTTATTCTCAGCAAAACCATTATTAAAGTGTGAGAATAAAATAAAGTATCTTATATAAGGAACTAAGTAATGTATTTCAGCAAGAAAAGAAATATTTCTTAAACAATATTGCCAGAAAGTAACGTTGAGCAAAGAAGTGGTAAAAGATGTTGGTAAATCTAGACAAGCACAGAATGAGACGTAGTGATAGTAGCAGGAGCAGTAGAAGTGGCTGCACTATTGGTAATTAAAATATTTTTTGACTGTTTTTAAACAAGTAGGAACAAAAATTTCCAACTATACTGTAGTGGCTGTAAATAGGAGAGTCTGAAGTGAACTTAAAGCCTTTCTGAGGTAGGCAGAATAATAGACCCTCCCAAATATGCCCACATTTTGATCCCTGAAACATGTGAACGTGTCCCACCATTCATCTGTCAGTTTGTCACACTGTGGGAGCTTGCATGTTGCTGTGATGCTGGAAGCTATGCCACCAGCATTTCAAACACCATCAGGGTCACCCATGGTGGACAGGTTTCAGTGGAGCTTCCAGACCAAGACAGATTGGGAAGAAGGACCTGGTGACACAGTTCTGAAAAAATTGGCCAGTGAAAATCTTTTGGGTGGCAGCAGAACATTGATACAGTGACAGAAGGTGAGCCCCTCAGGTTGGAAGGCACTCAAAATATGACAAGGGAAGAGCTGCCTCCTCAAAGTAGAGTTGACCTTAATGATGTGGGTGGAGTCAAGCTTTTAAGACCTTCATTTGCTGATGCAGCATGACTAAAAATGAGAAGAAACAGTTGCAAACACCCATTAATAATCGGAAAGTGCAATGTACAAAGTATGAATCAAGATAAATTGGAAATTGTCAAAAATGAAATGGAATGCTTGAAGATCGATGTTCTAGGCATTAGTGCGCTGAAACAAACTGGTATCAGCCATTTTGAATTGGACAATCCTGTGGTCTACTTTGCCACAAATGACAAATTGAAAACAAATGGCATCACATTCACTGGCAAAAGGAACATTTCAAGATGTATCCTGAAGTACAATGCTGTCAGTAGTAGGATAAGATCCAGATGCCTACAAGGAAGACTAGTTAATGCCTCTATTAATCAACTTTACACACCAATCTCTAATGCCAAAGATGAAGAAATTGCAGATTTTTACCAATTTCTGCAGTCTGAAAATGATCAAACATGCAATCGAGATGCATTGATAATTACCAATGATCAGACTATCGGAAAATTGGAAACAAAGAAGAAGGATAAGTAGTTGGTAAATATGGCCTTGGTGATAGAACTGATTCAGGAGATCGCATGATAGAGTTTTGCAAGACCAATGACTTCTTCATTGGAAATACCTTTTTTTCAACAACATGAACAGCAACTATACACGTGGACTTCACTTGATGGAATGCAGAGGATCAAACCACTACATTTGCGGAAAGAGATGATATAGAAGCTCAGTATCATCAGTCAGAACAAGGCCAGGGGCTGACTGGGGAACAGACCATCATCAATTGCTCACATGCAAGTTCAAGTTGAAGGTGAAGAAAATTAAAACAAGTCCACGAGAGCCAAAGTACAACCTTGAGTATATCCCGCCTGACTTTAGAGATCATCTCAAGAATATATTTGAAGCACTGAACACTTACGACCAAACACCAGAAGAGTTTTGTGATGACATCAGGAATCTCACACAGAAAGAGAACAAAACGTCATTAAAAAGAAAGAAAAGATCAAAATAAATGTTGGAAGAGACTATGAAACTTATTCTTGAAAGTAGACTAGCTAAAGCAAATGGAAGAAACGATGAAGCAGAAGAGCTGAACAGAAGATTTCAAAGGGCAGCTTGTGAAGACAAAGTATTATAGTGAAGTGTGCAAAGACCTAGAGTTAAAAAACCAAAACAGAACACGTTTGGCACTTCTCAATAAAAGAACTGAAGAAAAAAATTCAAGCCTCAAGTTGCAATACTGAAGGATTCTATGGGCAGAAGGAGCCCTGGAGGCACAGTGGTTATGAGTACGGTTGCTAATCAAAAGGTCAGCAGTTTGAATCCACCAGCCGCTCCTTGGAAGTCCTGTGGGGCAGTTCTATTCTGTACTTACTGTACGGTTGCTATGAGTCAGAATCGACTCGACGGCAACGGGCTTTTTGTAAAAACAGCTGCACTGTTGAGAGTTTTTTTTATAAATCAGACTCAGAAAATGAACACTGGTTCCAAGTACCAAGGAACCAGAGGTTACTACTTAGCTCCTACCAATCAAATACAAATTGACGTAATGTCTGTTCTGCCTGTTGTTCTGATAGCTGTGAGTTTGGTAAATTTATATTGGTCTATCTCACATTTTCTCATTTTTTCCTCTATTATGTACACATTAAGTCTTCTGTTAAGCCCATTAAAGAAAAATTCATCACTGATATTGTGCTTTTCATTTACAGCATTTCCATTCGACTCTACTAACAGATTTCATTTTTCTGCTGAAATCCCACCTGTTCAAGTGTGTTGGTCACCCTTCTATTAGATCCTTTGACATCAAAATTACAGTTATTTTAAAGGCTCTCTCTGAGTATGCCAACATTTGACCTCTCTGTTTTTATTGTTTGCTTTATGTTTTTTTTTTATTGTTATTTCTCTATGTGTCATAATTCTTTACTGATTGCTAGACATTGTTTAAAACGAAATAGATATTGATATAATAATATTTATGGTTTAAAATTGGAACACCTCATTTATGTTAAGATGTTTTTGGTAAGCATCAGTTCAATGTGGTTGTAGTTCAGCTGGATTTGAATATTGTTGTTACTATAGCTACATTCACTGTACCCTAAGCTTCAAATTGCTCCCGTGGAGTTCTGTCACTGCACTGTTCTTTATGTGATAGGCCTGGAGTTCCAGACAATTTGTCTCGGTATTCCTGTTCCTCTCTCAGCTTTTAGCAGACCTTGCATAGCCGTCACATGGGTGCTTTCTTTCTCTGTGCTCTTCTTCCTGTTCCAAAGATAGGCTGCTCTTACTTGTTACTTAAACCAAGGCTCCTGGTGAAGGCATGGGTATTTCTCCAAAAGCCGGATACTTCTGCGGCACTCTCAAACCTTGGAATTCCCAGTCTGCCTGCCCCAGCAAAGGGGCTCTCTCATCTGTCTTGCCCTGTAACTAAGAGGAAAGTTTCTTGTGAAAACGTGTATTTGCTTTGTATCTGGGGCTCTTAGAGAGTCTACATGGTCAGGCTAGTACCTTCATAGTCTTAAAGAAATTCATTAGTCTTTAGCTGGTTTCTTACCTCCATCTTTTCTCAAATATTTAAGGATTTTTGTGGTCCACCATCTCAAAGGGGCTTGCTCTCTCTTACAATTTAGTATACCTGCTTGCCTTGTGAACTCAGCTTTCTGATGGATTAAAATTTAGAGTTATAGCAGACTTTTAGCTCTAAATATTGTATGCATTTTACAAAATGAGCTCATGGCAAACCAGCTAGAGATCATACCTTTTATAGCTGCTCTTATAGCTAGCTGTGGCCATGTATTTATATTTGTCAATGGAATATGAGCAGGAATATGTTTATGTCACTGTAGGTTTGTTCTAGAATTTTGAACCTGCATTCTACTAGTCACTCTTTCCCATTCCTACTATCACAGATGTGGTGCAGTCAAGCATTGACTTTGTAGATGGGTACAGTGCCTTAGTGGATACAGATCAAGATGGAAGGAAACTGCATCCATGACTGACCACGGAACAATGGTCCAGACAAGCCTAGAATGGTTGGACTGTCACATGTTTTCTGAAATGTACAACAACCTCTTAAATGATGTTTATCTCCATTCTCTCCTCCTGCCATCAGAGAGATGGAACTCAAGTACAGCCCTGATCATGCCTAACAACCTTCAAAGACTCTACTTGCTGCAGAATAAATTCCATGACCCAGGTTCCAATTGATCTTTCAACCTCATCCTCAATGAGTAAGCCCTGGCTAATCCACAGCATTTACTTCCTTCCATTGTATATTTGCTCATTCCCTTCCTTTGCTCTAAAATACATTTCCTCCAATCTCTTTTTGCTGAAATCTTAGTCATCCTTTAAGATCCAACAGAAATGGGTTTCCTCTGTAAAGCCATCTATAATCTTTTGAATTATTTGTTGCTTCTGTACAGAACCACCCACTTTACTTGTAACATTATTTTAACACTCATTTCTTATTTTATTTTGTAATATTTCCCCACTCAAGACATAGATTAGCCAAGAGTGAGAATTTTGCTTGGTTCATCTTTAAATACCCAGCAAAAATGGTTCCCACATTGGATTGTATGTTCCAATAAAATATGCCTCAGTGTTTCAGGAAAAAAAAAAAAAAAAAAAAACAAGCAAAACATTGCCCAATTTTAATACCATCAAGTAAAGACAAATGTAAAAACTGATCATCTAATTTCACCACAACATACAAGAGTACATTTTATAAAACCAACAAACAAACCCATTGCTGTCGAGTTGATTCTGACCCATAGCAGCCGTATAGGACACAGTAGAACTGCCCCATAGAGTTTCCAAGGACTGCCTGATGGATTCAAACTGCTGACCTTTTGGTTAGCAGCCATAGCTCTTAACAACTGCACCACCAGGGTTTCCACATTTTATAAAGAAGGCCTAAATAAATGGAAGGACATTTCATATTCATGGATTGGAAGGTTTAATACAGTCAAAATGTCAATATTATACGAAGCAATCTATAAATTCAATGCAATCACCATTAAAATTCCAACTGCCTTCTTTGCAGAAATGCAAGAGCCAATCCTCAAATTTATTTTGAAGGTCAATGGACCCTCAATAGCTAAAGCAATCATGAAGAAGAATCAAGTAGGAGGACTCAGACTTCCTGATTTCAAAATATACTATAAAGCTACGATAATTAAAACAGCCTGGCACTGGTATAATACTAGACATATCGTGGCATAGTGGTTAAGTGCTACAGCTGCTAACCAAAGGGTCGGCAGTTCACTTCCGCCAGGTGCTCCTTGGAAACTCTATGGGGAAGTTCTACTCTGTCCTATAGGATCTCTATGAGTCGAAATCGACTAGACGGCACTGGGTTTGATAGACCAATAGAATGGAAAGTCCACAAATAAATCCATACATCTATGGTCAACTGACTTTCAACAAGGGTGCTAAGTCCATTCAATGAGGAAGAGTCTCTTCAATAAATGGTGGTGGGAAAAGTGGATTTCCACATGCAGAGGAATGATTCAGGACCTATGCTCACACTGTACACAAAAATCAATTCAAAATGGATGGAGGATCTAAATGTGAAACCTAAAACCTAAAATTCTTAGAAGGAAATATAGGTGTGAGGTTGTGGGATCCAATGTTTAATGGTAGATTATTAGATATGACAACAAAAGCTTGAGCAGCAAAAGACAAAATAGATATATGGGACCTCATAAAAATGAAATACTTTCGGTCATCAAAGGACTTCATCAACAAAGTGAAAAGATAACCTACTGATTGGGAGAAAATTTGGGGGAACAGATAGTTCACCAGGGAGAATATTCAAATGGCTAAGAAGCACAGGAAAAGACCTTCAACATCATTATCCATTACCAAGAAAACAAAAAACTAACCTGTTGCTGTTAAGAAGCAAATCAAAACCACAACGGATACCACTTCATCCCCATTAGAATGACAATGATTAAAAAAAAAAGAAAATGGCAGGTGTTGGTGAGGTTGTGAAGAAACTCCTCATCCACTGGTGGTAGGAATGTGAAACAGTGAAGCCACTGGGGATAACAGTTTGACAGTTCCTCAGAAAACTGAACATAGTTGTTGTTGGGTGCCGTCAAGTTGGTTCCGAATCACAGAGACTGTACAGGGCCCAGCAATCCCAATCCTGGGTGTATATCCAGGGGAAGTGAAGGCAGGGATATAAACAGAAACTTGTACACCAATGTTCATTGCACCAATTTTTACAATAGCCAAAGGTGGAAACAGCCAAATGTCCATCAACAGATGGATAAACAAAATGAGAAATATACATACAGTGGAATATTGCTCAGCCATAAAGAGAAATGGAGCCTTGGTGTATGCCACAGCATGGATGAACTTGGAAAACATTAGGCTGAATGAAATAAGTCAGTCCCAAACGGACACTTTATGATCTCAATTATATCAAATAACCAACTATACAGAAACCAAAAATTATTAATGGTTACCAGGAATGGGAAGCAGGGAGAAAGGGGAGATTTTTGTTTGGAGGTCATTGAGTTTATGTTAAAGGGGGTGGAATATTTTGGAAAAGGATAGTGATAATGATGGTGGTGGCACAACTAGAAGAATGGAATTAACGTCATTGAATTGTAAATGTGGAAGTGGTTGTTATTGTGAATGTTTTGGTGTATATATTTTCACCATAATTAAAAAGAAAGAAAGAAAAAGAGTACATTTTAACATTTAATATTAGGAAGGACAATATACATACAAGCTCACACTGAAAGATAAACTTTCCCACAGAAAGGCATTTGGTAGCATAACATCACATATCAAAGGGAAATAGGGGATTTAGAAACTTCAGTATGAAATTCTACTTTTTTCTATTTATTTGGGTGCAAGTTTCTTATATTAGGAATCTAAAAAAATCTATAAAAAGTGAATGTATAACGTCTGGTTTTGGTGTTTAGTTTTTAACCTCCATTTTTGTCAGAGAGCCAATTTCATGCAAACGTATTGGTGAAAATGAAATTAACATTTAATGTCTTTTCAAGCTACTCAGAACAGTCTGGGCAGAGAAAAATAGTCATTGAACCCAAGCTCACATTGTTCCAGTAAAATAGCTTCAGAGGGCAACACTGATTTGATTATACAACCTAGTTTTGTAACTCAACACAACAGAATTCAGTATTAAAATCCCTTAAAATTGTTCCTGATAAGCCTCAAATTCATATTCGGGAATTATTGCTCATATTGACATTCAAATATGATAGGAGGAAATACCCCAAAAGAAGTACAAAGAAAAACTGAGAGAAAATGTTTTTAGCATTTATCAGCTTTTAAAAATTTGTTGTTCATTATGATTTCTTTGCTCATTTTAAATAAATATTCACTTTTAAATTTGTAAGGAGCCCTGGTGGTGCAGAATTGACTCAGTGGCAATGGATTTGATTTTCTTTGGGTTTAAAATTTGTACTTATTATGTATTATGTATTATTTTATTTAAAGCAGACCTCTAAATTATATAAGCTTCATGATCATCAAAATCTGGATGTACCCTAAAATAAACAGAGAACAAAACCCAGAAATATATAACAAAAAACAGTGATTATCTCTGAACTACATTAGGGGTTTTATATATATACAGGCACATACTAATTTTACTGAAATGAGTAGTTATGTTAATACAAGATTTTTTTTTTTTTTTAAGAGGATAAAGAGAAAAGAAATGAGCAGGTAAAAAAAGTTACAAAAACAAAATAAAATAAAACAAACAAACAAAAACCCAATCCTCTTCTCCGAGAAAGTACCCTTAAGAGAGAGGTTTTGAAATATTCTCAACCTACTGTTACTTTGTTTATATTCATGCCTGGTGCTCTATATCTACTTTGGGAGCCAAGGACACCCAACGTAACTGTGAATAAGGGACAAGGCTGGGTTTCAAAAGCCGAGTAGGAGAAGCAATGTATCTTCCACCCGCCTCACCCCACACACGCTGTTCTCCCGTGAAAACCCTCAACTCGGCTCCACAAGAGGCACGTTTACTTTTGGTTTTCGTTCTCTTCCGCCCCTTAACTGTATGGCTGAACTGTTGCCAGGTGGAAACTTCAGGTTTTTCTCTGTGTGACTGATCATAGTCAAAAAACAGGAGGTGGAGGTTGGAGATCAGAAAGGTACCTTTATTTCATTGTGCAAGGAAAGGAACAGTTGGGGGCTGCTGGCTCTAAGACTGCTCAAAGGCAGCTTGAGGAAGCAGGCTTTTACAGAGAGCAGACAGCAAAATATAAGTTTATCATGAATATTCAGGATCAGCTTTCACACAGGCACCCAGAGTTTGGGGATGACTACGCATTTTCTTTAGACAAGGTTCAATTCCCCAGGATGGAGGAACAGATCAATTTTCCTTCATTAGCATGTTAAGTCTCTACCCAGAGGTGGGGTGCTTATATGTATTTCACACTTAATGAGCTAATAGGTCACTTAATGTGCCAAGATGGCATTGAAAACCTGCTAAATCCAGTTCAGGCCAGCTATGGCCATTCTGTGATTATTTTGTCAAGGACAACTCTGCAGAAATGTGTGGCTTGTTCTACTCTGTGCAGGAGGATAAGCCAGAGTAGGTTATTCAAAGAAATGTTGGGCTCTGAGGCTGCCTGCCTCAGTATTATACAGCTTTTCAGCTTCCACAAAGAATAGTTGGTTTCCCTGAGAAGCCACACGAAATAGGAATGTGCAAGGGGTGAGTGAGGACAGCTGAGAATTATTGTCTCCTGGTCTGCAGCACCCATGCCAGGCAAGTGAGCTCCAAAACTTTGTCTTCCATGCACATCTTCATTAGCTAACTAACTAACAATAACAATAACACATTCTCAAGCGCAGATTCTACACTGATCGGTGGCCAAGGGCAGTGGGAGGAAGCACGAATGGTCCATAGTATGTCACCCATGGGCACTTTGCTCTGGGCAGCTCGGCATCTCTTTTTGGACCAGAAGCTGCTGCCACAGCGCCCATACCATGTCCTCAGGGAGCGCTGCTCCTCCTCCAACATCTACCCAGGGGTGCAACTGGTTTTCCTACGAGGAATTCTGAATGGGGAGATGGAGAAATAGATATGTTTAGACTTTATCCTTGTTTTTAATGGTTGACTCTGCAACATGAGATTGATATAATACAGCATTGTAATATCTAGGAATATAGTTTAGTAACAGTAGTTTAGGAAGAATGTGATTCTACCCTCATCTATCCTACCTACCCTCATTGTCAGAAAGGGGGCTGAACTCCTTTCTCAGATGAGGGACAAAACCTCAATCCTTTCACAGATGTGCTGCTATGGGATCACTTCCTTTGCCTCTCTCCTCCCTTCCCAAAATGTTTCCAGGTTGTCCCAAGCCTGGCATTAAAGAAGAAAAAGAGAGAAAATGTGGTCCTTATTTGAAAGGGGTCCCTGGGTAGTGCAAAAAGTTGATGTTCTCAGCTGCTAACTGAAAGGTTGGAGGTTTGAGTCCATCATGGAGGCCTAGGAAGAAAAGTCTAGCCATCTGCTTCTGCAAAATCTGCCATTGAAAGCCATATAGAGACAGTTTTACTCAGACACGTCTGGGGTTGCCGTGAAATGGAATGTACTCAACAGCACCTGGCTTGGCTCTTTTACCTTAGAGAAACTTAAATCCTAAAAGACTGAAAATTGATTATATTAATCATATTTAATACTCCTCAGATTCTAAAAACAAAAACAAAAAACTGTATGATATGAAATCACATTCTTCCTAATCTACTCCTACTAAACTATATTCCTAGATATTACAATGCTGTATTTTTTTTTTTTATTATATCAATTTCATGTTGTGGAGTCAACCATTAAAAACAAGGATAAAGTCTAAACATATCTATTTATCATGCACTATCTATAAATGTGTGGTCCATGCACAAGCTGAATCGGAATAACCTATGGTACCTGTTGAACATACCTGTTTGGGGGCATTTTTAACTATCACTTCAGATGACTTTTTTATGGATAGCAGCTTTGGAAATTGTTGATTGTTTACCAATCTATTAGAACTATCTCATTCTACTTGTTTTATTTGGAGCTAAATGTTCCTTTGCTTGGAAACCTCTGTCTTGTTTACAGTAATAATAAAACAAAACAAAACAAAACAAAGAAACTTTGTAAGGTCATCTACTCCTCCTCCAAAGCTTTTTAAATATTAGGTCTAAGAAAAGAACTCTACAGTTCCTCCCGCTTATAACACAGCATTGAAAGGCTCACGTTTTTCTCCATAATTTCTCCCCCCAACACATACTGAAAAAAGAGGACTAGAAATTGTACAGTGGAAGTCTGTTTAGAAACCAATTGATGTTTTCTCTGACAAAAATATTTTTAGTTAATCTAGTACATTTTGGTAATTTGAATTTTGTAGAATGTATGCCAATGCATTGCCGCATTTGCTCATTGTAGAAACGAGACATCAGTCCTGAAAAAAAAAATTATTGGCAGCTTGTTTGTTATAAGCCTAGACAATAATGAATCAAACAAGGTTGTACCCATAATAACATACAGGTCCCCAGGCTGCCAAAAATTCCACTGCCTCAAGAAGCTTGCTTGGCACGTCCCATAGTTCTACAGTAAAATCTTGCTTTCTTTGCTTGGCATGTTCCATAGTTTTACATTAGGATCCTATTTTTTTTTTTTTTGCTTGGCACATCCTGCAATGTTACCTTAAAGTCCTGGTTCCCCTCTCCTTAACTGCTGCCCCAAAACTAGAGGAAATTGGTGTAAACTGGTTTAGATGCCATGTTGACATTCAGGATAACCTTTTAGCTCATTAAATACCACATGCATAGTAATTTCCCTGCCTCTGGGTGGAGTTTAACCACCATTGTCTGAATAGGTGAGGCATAAAGTTATATGTAAACCCTACCGTGCCTGCATAGTATGATGAAGAATGTTGCTGATATAATTTGTATGAACTTCCTACTTGTAAACCCCTTAAAAGTAACTTTCCAAATTCCAAAATAAAGAATCAAGGAACCTTCTAGACGAGGATATTTTCCTGGAATTACCAGAGGTAGAATACAAAAGATTACTATACAGAACTCTTCAAGAGATCGGGAAGGAGATCAGACAGAACACAGAACAAGCCAATGAAAACACAGATAAAGCAGTTGAGGAAATTAAGAAGGTTATTCAAGACCATAGTGACAAATTAATAGGCTGGAAGAATCCATAGAGAGACAGCAATCAGAAATTCAGAAGATTAACAATAAAATTTCACAATTAGACAATAAAAAGTCAGAGGAGCAGAATTGAGGAAATAAAAGTCAGAATTGGTGAGACAGAAGATAATATAATTGGTACCAAAATATTTGAAGAAAAATCAGACAAAAGAATTAAAAAAAAAAATGAAGAAACTCTAAGAATCATGTGGGACTCTATCAAGAGAAATAACCTGTGAGTAATTGGAGTACCATAACAGGGAGAGAGAACAGAAAATACAGAGGGAATTGTTGAAGATTTGTTGGCGGAAAACGTCCTTGATATCCTGAAAGATGAGAAGATATCTATCCAAGATGCTCATTGAACTCCACATAAGGCAGATCTTAAACTCACCAAGACATATTATAATGAAACTTGCCAAAACCAAAGATAAAGAGATAACTTTAAGGGAGGCTAAACGAAAGTCACCTACAAATGAAAGTCAATAAGAATAAGCTCGGACTACCCAACAGAAACCATGCAGGCAAGAAGGCAATGGGATGACATACATAAAGCCTTGAAGGAAAAAAAAATTGCCAACCAAGAATCATATATCCAGCAAAACTGTCTCTCAAAGATAAAGGTGAAATTAGGACATTTCCAGACAAACAGAAGTTTAGGGAATTTGCAAAATCCAAACCAAAACTATGAGAGATACTAAAGAGACTTCTCTGCTTAGAAAATCAGTAACATCAGATAACAGCTCAAGACTAGAACACAAGACAGAGGAATCAGATATCAACCCAGACAGGGAAATCACAAAAATAAATCAAGATAAAAAAACACTCAAAACAGGGAAACAGTGATGTTAGTATGTAAAAGGTGACAACATTAAATCAATAAAGAGGGAATACAAAATGTAGTCATAGATCTTTCATATGGAGAGGAAGTCAAGGCAATATAAAGAAATAAAAGTTTGGCTTAAACTTAGAAAAATGTGGGTAAATATTAAGGCAGCCACATAGGAGACTAACAATTTTACACATCAAAATAAAACACAAGAAAAACAGGAAGATTCAGCAAAAACAAAATAAAAACAATGAAAAAGAGGAAAAGACAATATGTAAAGAAAAACTACTCAGCACAAAAAATTAAGTGAAAAAAGAAACTGTCAACAACTAAAAAAAAAAAGACATCGAAATGATAGCACTAAACTCGTACCTATCCATAATTATGTTGAATGTAAATGGACTAAATGCACTAATAAACAGAGAGTGGCAGAATGGGTAAAAAAAAAACAACAACAACCCACTATCTGTCTATATTCTCCCTATGAGAGACACATGTTAGACTTAAAGACACAAACTAAAAGAAAAAAAAAAGCAGGAGTGGCAATATTAATTTCTGACAAAAAAGTCTTTAAAGTTAAATCTACCACAAAGTATAAGGAAGGATACCATATAGTGATTAAAAGGACAATATACCAGGAGAATATTACCATTTTAAATATTTATGTACCCAATGACAGGGTTTCAAGATAAATAAAATAAACTCTAACAGCACTGAAAAGTGAGATAAACAGCTCCACAATAATAGTAGGAGACTTAAATATACAATTTTCAGTGAAGGACAGAACATCTAGCCCGAAGCTCAATAAAGACTCAGAAGATCTTAATGTCACAATCAACCATCTTGACCTTATAGACATATATGGAACACTCCACTCAATAGCAGCCAAGTATACTTTCTTTTCAAATGCACATGAAACATTCTCTAGAATAGACCACATATTAGGTCATAAAGCAAGCATTAACAGAAGCCAAAACATAGAAATATTACAGAGCATCTTTTCTTACCATAAAACCATGAAAGTAGAAATCAACAAAAAGCAGGGAAAAAAAAAAAATAGAACACTTGGAAACTGGTACAACAACAGATACATAGACTAATGGAACAGAATTGAGAATCCAGACATAAATCCATCCACATATGAACAGCTGATATTTGACAAAGGCCCAAAGTCAGTTAAATGAGGGAAAAGAGAGTCTCTTTAACAAATGGTACTGGCACAGATGGATATCCATCTGCAAAAATATGAAAAAAGACCCATACCTCATGCCATGCACAAAAACTAACTCAAAGTGAATCAAAGACCTAAATATAAAATCTAAAATGACAGAGATCATGGAAGAAAACATAGGGACAACTCTAGGAGCCCTCACACATGGCAAAAGCAGTATACAAAATGTTACTAACAATGTACAAACACCAGAAGACAAGCCAATATACTAGGAGCTCCTAAAAACCAAACACTTATGCTCATCCAAAGACTTCATCAAGAGTAAAAAGATTACCTACAGACTGGGAAAAAGTTTTTAGCTACCACAAATCCTATCAGCATCTGATCTCTAAAATCTATATGAAACTGCAAAAATTCAACAACGAAAAGGCAAATAACCAAATTAAAAAATGGGCAAAGGATATGAATAGCACTTCACAAAAGAAGACATTCAGTCAGGTAACAGATACATGAGGTAATGCTCAGGATCATTAGCTATTAGAGAAATGCAAATCAAAACTACAATGAGATACTGTCTCACTCCAACAAGGCTGGCATTAATCAAAAAACACAAAATAATAAATGCTGGAGAGGTTGTGGAGAGACTAGAACACTTATATGCTGCTGGTGGCAAGGTAAAATGGTAAAACCACTTTGGAAATCGATTTGGCACTTCCTTAAAAAGCTAGAAATAGAAGTACCATAGGATCCAGCAAT
Organism: Loxodonta africana; assembly: GCF_030014295.1. Taxonomy (NCBI): domain Eukaryota; kingdom Metazoa; phylum Chordata; class Mammalia; order Proboscidea; family Elephantidae; genus Loxodonta; species Loxodonta africana. Next base: position 135,443,157 of record NC_087344.1, read on the forward strand.
CCCACTCCTTGAAATATATTCTAGAGAAATAAGAGCCTTCGCACAAACAGATATATGCACTCCCATGTTCATTGCAGCACTGTTCACAATAGCAAAAAGATGGACGCAACCAAGGTGCCCACCAACGGATGAATGGATAAATTATGGTATACTCACACAATGAAATACTATACATCAATAAAGAACAATGATGAATCCATGAAACGTCTCATAACATGGAGGAATCTGGAAGGCATTATGCTGAATGGAATTAGTCAGTTGCAAAAGGATGACTATTGTATGAGACCACTATTATAAGAACTGAAGAAATAGTTTAAACACAGAAGAAAACATTCTTTGATGGTTATGAGGATGGGGAGGGAGGGAGAGGGGTATTCACTAATCAGATAGTAGATAAGAAGTTTTTAGCTGAAGGGAAAGACAACACACAATACAGGAGAGGTCAGCTGGACTGAACCAAAAGCAAAGAAGTATCCTGGATAAATTGAATGCTTCGAAGGCCAGAGGAGCAGGGACAGTGGTCTGGGGACCATGGTTTCAGGGGACATCTAGGTCAATTGGCATAACAAAACGTATTAAGAAACCTTTCTGCATCCCACTTTGGTGAGGGGCGTCTGGGGTCTTAATCGCTAACAAGCAGCCATCTAAGATGCATCAATTGGTCTCAACCCACCTGAATCAAAAGAGAATGAAGAACACCAAGGACACAAGGTAAACATGAGCCCAAGAGACAGAAAGGGCCACATAAACTAGAGACTACACCAGCCTGAGACTAGAAAAACTAGATGGTGCCCAGCTATAACCGATGACTGCCCTGGCAGGGAACAAAACAGGTAATCCATGATAGAGCAGGAGACCAGTGGAATGCAGGCCTCAAATTCTAGTAAAAAGACGAGTCTTAATTGTCTGACCGAGACTAAAAGGACCCTGGAGGTCAGGGTCCCTGGACCTTCTGTTAGCCCCAAACTGGAACCATTCCCGAAGCCAACTCTTTGGACAAGGTTTGGACTGGAGTGTAAGACAGAAAGGAAACCCCAGTGGTGTAGTGGTTAAGTACTACGACTGCTAACCAAGTTCAAATATGCCAGGCGCTCCTTGGAAACTCTTTGGGGCAGTTTTACTCTGTGCTATAGGGTCGCTATGAGTTGGAATCGACCTGATGGCAGTGAGTTTGGTTGGGTTTGGTTGGTTTTGGTTTATAAAACGGAAAATGATACTGGTGAAGAGAGAGCTTCTTGGCTCAAGTAGAAACATGAGACTACGTGGGAAGCTCCTGTCTGGAGGCAAGATGAGAAGGCTGAGGGGGCAGGAGCTGGTTGAATGGACAAGGGAAATACAGGGTAGAGAGGAAGAATATGCTGTCACAGTATAGGGAGAACAACCAGGGTCACTTAACTGTGTGTGTTTAAGTTTTTGTATGAGAAACTGACTTGAATTGTAAACTTTCACAAAAAGCACAATTAAATAAATAAATAAACAAGATGAGGGGGAAAAAAATCCTCACGACTGGACCAATAAGCAACATCTTGATAAATGGGAAATTACTGACGTTGTCAAGGATTTCATTTTACTTAGATCCACAATTAACACACATGGAAGCAGCAGCCAAGAAATCAAAAGACACACTGCATTGGGCAAATCAGCTGCAAAAGACCTCTTTAACGTATTAAAAAGCAAAGATGTCACCTTGAAGACTAAGGTGCACCTGTCCCAAGCCATGGTGTTTTCAATTACTTCATTTGCATGTGAAAGCTGGACAATGAATGAGGTAGATCTAAGAAGAATTGACAACTTTGAATTACAGTGTTGGCAAAGAATATTGAACATACCACAGACTGCCAGAAGAACGAACAGATCTGCCTTGGAAGAAGTACAACCAGAATGCTTCTTAGAAGCAAGGATGGTGAAACTATGTCTCACATACTTAGGACCTGAAATATCAGGAGAAACCAGTTTCTGGAGAGGGATATCATGCATGGTAAAGTACAGGGTCAGCGAAAAAGAGGAAGACAATGAGATGAATTGACACAGTGGCTGCAACAATGGGCTCAAGCATAACAATGATTGTGAGGAAGACACCGGACCAAGCAGTGTTTTGTTCTATCATACATTGGGTTGCTATGAGTCGGAACCAACTCAACGGCACCTAACAACAACAGAGTCCAGTACACCAGTTTGCGGTCTGCCTACCCCTAATACCTCAATAATAGATCAGTTACCATGATGAAAGGCCAACTATTCAAGTCTATGTTTGCCCCCTCCTGGATAACATCCCAAAAAATTCCAAGCCAGGCTACAGTTTAGAACAGAAACTTGTCGTGAATGACAAAACGGTAATAAAACAGCGGTCCTCAGGTTGCTGAAAATTCCACTGCCTCAAGCAATTTGCTTGGCACACCCAGTTTTTTTTACATTAAAATCCTGGTTTCCCTCTCCTTAACTACTACCCCAAAACAAGAGGAAATTGGCGAAAATCAGTTTAGGCACTATGTTAACATTCAGGATAACCTTTTAGCTCATTAAATACCTCATGCATAGTAACCTCCCCGCTTCTGGGTGGAGTTTAATCGCCGTTTTCTGAACACGCAATGCATAAAACATAAAGTTATATGAAAACCCCGTTGTACCTGCGTAGTATGATTAAGAATGTTGCTGATGTAACTTGTATGAACTTCCTACTTGTAAATCCCTTAAAAGTAGTTTGCCCTTGCAGAGCAGTCTTGGCGGCAGCAGCCTCAACTACTCCTTTTCCTTTTGCGAGGAAATAAAGGCACCTTCTACTCTTCCACCTCGGTATCTAGTTTATTGGTTGAGGTGAGTCACGAGCAGAACCTGGGGTTTCCATGCACCAACAGTAATACTAATGAGAAAAGATAACTTCCTTTCTCAATGTCTCACAGGCAATAATCGATTTGGATCCTAGGGCTTGATCCCAGCAGTCTTACTGCAGAATCTGTGCTCTGACTTCCCAGGGCTGCTTTGGGTTCCTCCTGCCTGATTCGCTCTCCACAGTGCCTTTCCAATCAGCCCTTCCTACTGGGTCGCCTCCTGCCTGCTCCCCCTCCTCATGGGACACACCCTCTATTTAGGCGCAGGAGTACTTGTCTCCTTCACACCTGACTTTTATTCCTGGGTGAAAGAATATCACTGTTTCTATCCAAAGCCGTGCCTTCACATTTATTTCGAATTCCACTCTTTCTGTCTTCTCAGACACACTTTTTTTCTTTTATTGTACTTTAGATGAAGGTTTACAGAGCATATTAATTTCTCATTAAACAATTAATGCACATACTGTTTTGTGACTTTGGTTGTCAACCTAACGACGTGTCAACATTCTCCTCTTCTCGGCCCTGGGTTTCCCATTACCAGCTTTTCTGTCTTGTCCTCCTTCTAGTCCTTGCCCCTGGGCCAGTGTGCCCATTTCGTCTCATTTTGTTTTATGGGTCTGTCTAATCATTGGCTGAAGGGTGAACCTCAGGAGTGACATCAGAACTGAATTAAAAAGATGTCTGGGGGCCTTACTCTTAGGGTTTCTCCAATCTGTCAGACCAGGAAGTTTGGTCTTTTTTTGTGAGTTAGCATACTGTTCTACATTTTTCTCCTGCTCTGTCTGGGACCCTCTGTTGTGATTCCTGTCAGACCAGTCGGTAATGGTAACTGGACACCATCTAGTTTTGCTGGACTCAGTCTGGTGAAGGCTGTGGTAGTTGTGGTCCACTAGTCCTCTGGACTAATCTTTCCCTTAGTCTTTGGTTGTCTTCATTTTCCCTTGCTCCAGATGGGGTGGGACCAGTGGAGTACCTTAGATGGCCACTCACAAGCTTTTAAGGCCCCAGATGTTACTCACTGATTTAGGATGTAGAACATTTTCTTTATAAAGTATGTTCTGCCAGTTGAGCTAGATGTCTTCCTGAGACCATGACCCCCAGCCATCAGCCCAGTAATTTGGTCTTTCAGGGAGTTTGGATGTGTCTATGTAGCTTCTATAACCTTGCCTTCATAAAGTTGTGCTGATTTCCCCAGTATTGTGCCCTGTCTTACTCTTCACCAAAGTTACCACTTATCTATTTTCTAGTTAGTATTCTTTCCTCCCCACTCCTCCCCTCCCTAAAAAAAAAAAAAAACCCACTGCCGTCAAGCTGATTTCAACTTATAGCGAACCTATAGGACAAAGTAGAACTGCCCCATATGGTTTCCAAGGAGCAGCTGATGGATTTGAACTGCCGACCTTTTGGTTAGCAGCTGAGCTGTTAACCATTGCATGACCAGGGCTCCTCCCCTCCCCAGTAACCATCAAAGATTTTTTTCTTTCTGTGTGTAAACCTTTTCAGGAGTTTTTATACTGGTGGTCTCATGCAGTATTTGTCCTTTTGTGACTGACTTACTTTACTAAGCATAGTTCCCTCCAGACTCACCCATGTTGCGAGATGTTTCAGAGATTCATCTTTGTTCTTCATCGTTTTGTAGTATTCCACTGTGTGTATGTTCCATAGTTTGTTTATCCATCTATCTGCTGATGGGCACTTAGGTTGTTTCCATCTTTTTGCTGTTGTGAATAATGCTGCAATGAACATGGGTGTGTGTATGTCTATTCATGTGAAGGGTCTTATTTCTCTAGGATATATTCTT